>NW_027362771.1:289773228-290402966 GCF_046119375.1 Phyllobates terribilis
TACCCCACTGCCACCGCTACAGGGCAGTGGGAAAAGCAAGGCTAAGTGCCAGAATTGGCGCATCGTATGGATGCGCCATTTCTGGGGCGGCTGACGGCTGGTGTTTCTAGCCTGCGAGGGGGCCAATATTCATGGCACCCTTCCTGGGCTATTAATATCAGCCCCCAGCTGTCTGTCTAGCCTTTGCTAGCTATTAAAATAGGGGGGACCGCATGTCATTTTTTTTGGTGTCCCCCATTTTAATAGCTAGTAAAGGCTAGGTATTCAGCTGGGGGCTCATATTAGTAGCCTGGGAAGCTCAGTGGGTATTACCCCCTTCCCAGGCTTCAAACATCTGCCCCAGCTGTCTGATTAACCTCTGCTAGAGACTAAAATTACGGGGAACCCCACGCCAATTTTTTTTTTAATAAATCCTTTATTTTAACACTAAATGACAAGTACAGTAATCAACACTATCATTGTACTTCTTATAAATGTGACTGACATGTTTCTATCTAATCTATGTGAGATGCTCTATTCTTTCTGTTATAAAGTATCGGGTACCGCTGCTGAATTGCAGGCCGGCTTTTTTAAAGAGACGGTGCATGAAAACACTAATATTTTTTTTAATAAATCCTTTAACACTAAATGACAAGTACAGTAACCAACACTGTCACTGTACTTCTTATATATGTGACTGGCATGTTTCTATCTATGTAATCTATGTGTGATGCTCTATTCCTTCTTGTCTAAATTGTCGGGTACCGGTGTATGCCGCTGCTGAATTGCCGGCCGGCTTTTTTAAAGAGAGAGTCTTCTGAGCAGTTTGTCAGCTTTTGGACACCTTTGAAGGTGTTTTCTATGTGTTTCTATGTGTTTTTGTTTGCCTGCCATTGGTTTTAACAGTGTTCAACGGTGTTCGACGGTGTTCTAAGGTGTTCGACGAACAGTTCCTCGAACATCGCGGTGTTCGACGAACCGAACCCGAACACTACGGGGGTGGCTCCACACTATTAATGACCTTGTAGGGGGCAAACGGAGTAATATTTCAATATTTGCAGATGACACTAAACTCTGCAGGGCAATCAATACAGAGGAGGACAATTTGATATTACAGGAGGATCTATGTAAACTAGAAGCGTGGGCTGATAAATGGGAAATCAGCTTTAATGGGGATAAATGTAAGGTAATGCACTTGGGCAGAGGAAATAAAATGTATAATTATATGCTTAATTGTAAAACACTGGGCAAAACTGTAACTGAAAAAAACCTGGGTGTATTGGTGGACGACAAGCTCACGTTTAGTGGTCAGTGTCAGGCAGCTGCTGCAAAGGCAAATAAAATAATGGGATGCATTAAAAGAGGCATAAATGCTCATGAGGAGAACATAATTTTACCTCTATACAAGTCATTAGTGCGACCACACTTAAAATACTGTGTACAGTTCTGGTCTCTGGTGTATAAGAAAGACATAGCTGAACTAGAGTAGGCGCAGAGAAGAGCGACCAAGGTTATTAGAGGACTGGGGGGTCTGCAATACCAAGACAGGTTATTACACTTGGGGTTATTTACAGTGGAAAAAAGAAGGCTTACAGGTGATCTTATTACTATGTTCAAGTATATGAGGGGACAGTACAAAGACCTGTCTACTGATCTTTTTACTCTGAGGTCAGAGACGGGGACAAGGGGGCATCTTTTACGTCTGGAAGAAAGAAGGTTTAATCATAATCACAGATGGGGATTCTTTACTGTAAGAGCAGTGAGACTATGGAACTCTCTGCCGCATGATGTTGTAATAAGTGATTCACTATTAAAATTTAAGAAGGGCATGGATGCCTTTCTTGAAAAGTATAATATTACAGGTTATATATACTAGATTACTTGATAGGGTGTTGATCCAGGGAACTAGTCTGATTGTCGTATGGAGTCAGGAAGGAATTTTTTTCCCCAATGTGGAGCTTAGTGTTTGCCACATGTTTTTTTTTTGCCTTCCTCTGGATCAACATGTTAGGCTATGGGTTGAACTAGATGGACTTAGTCTTCCTTCAACCTTAAAAACTATGTAACTATGTAACTGACTTAGATGTTTTGTGGCTTAGTTTATATAGAGAATGTGAATTGCAGAATTTACAGTTAACTTCTAAATTGGTAAACAGAGACAAACACAAATTGAAGAATAATCTACATTTGATAGATTTATTTCATTGTCTTGTGTTAGCGAAGTCTAAGCAGGACAATTCTGTAGAAGTAGTGTCAAATGGTGATAGTGATTCTGACTGTAATGTGGAAATTGAGCAAGAAGTAAGACACGTGTCTGTAACTGATGGTGACTTTGTGTCTGAGGAAGAGACGGACACACAAAAAACTGACATGGGAGGAGACATGAGTGACATATGAGATACAGACATATTAGGTGATGTGGGAGGAGACATGAGTGAGTAAGGAGGAGCTGACGTACAAGGGCCACTAAAAATAGCAGAGAACTTAGGAGCTACCGAGGCTCAACTTCAAATTAAAATGAGGAAAAATTTGCTAAAATTATACAAAATCATGCCAAAATATGATGTCAAAATTCATGTCTGTAGAAATTCAGAGATATTTGAGAGCTTTTCTGAAAAGTTTGATTTATCCAATGAGGAGAGGAATCAATTATTTAAAATGTGGATTCCTGTGACATTTTCCAGATGTTTAAATTTAATGCCCTGTGAAAATGACTCTCCTAATGAATGGGAAAATGATTCGGACAGATTAAAATATTTGATTTATTGTGCAACAAAGGATTTCCCAGACATAGATGATCTTCAAAAATTAAGGATTGGTAAGAAAGAATGTACATATACATTCATGTCCATATTTGAACGGTTGTACAAAGCTCTCATCAAAAATGGAAAATTTCAACAAATGATAACAACTTTTGTACAAAAATTCAAATTCTTAAATCCACTATCTCGAGTTATTGCGTCACAAAAATAATATTTATTTGAATGTGCACAGTTGCTTGATTTAGTTAGAAAACATGAAAATCGTGGAAAGAAAATAAATCAAGCTAAATGTATAAAACCAAAAAAGGTAAAATCTTCTCAAAAGCCAATATCAACCTCTCATAGACTTAGTCATCCCCATAATGAAATCTATTAAATACGCAGAAGATTTCATATATGTTATAAGCCATATCAGATGATTCAAAAGTCAATTTCGGCACAGTTTCAAAGCTCTGGCCATCTTCCCCTAAAAATAAAAATGACTGAAATTGACAGACAGAGGCAGGTGAGACGACCAGCTCACAGTGACATCATGGAATGTAGACTGAAAAACAGTCAGTTATCTGAACTTTTGAAGGATAGAAAGATGTATTTTCTAAATAGAGCTTTTCTAGAGATTTTTAACAGAGACATAAGATTTGGTTTAGGGAGTGGCTAAGAAAAAATTGTAATTATATGTTGTATCAAAGTGTTATACAATGTATCATTAGTTATTTAATATTTTATACAGTAAAATTGTGTAGTTACATAGTATCTGCTAGTTCATATATATATATATATATATATGTATATATATCTACAATATATATATATGCACACTTGTATACAGTAGAGATTGTGTATAATTGTATTTATATATATATTTATAGTAAAAATTAAAAATTAATTAATTCATAAATTAGAACCTCATATATAAATTAAAGAAGCAATATTTTGAAATACGTTAGAACAAATATATGTATTAGATATTTAAATAATTCTGTTTCTGTATGAATTTGATATTTAATTTTATTTTTTATATTTCCTTAGAGTTTTCATTCCAAAGCAGGATTTGATCAAATATCTCTAAAATGGATTTATTCTTTATTGACACAGGAAGTTGGAAAAAATTGCATGGTTTATGTGCATAACATTTTAAAATAATAACGATATAACTAGTTGAACTATATTATGTGTAACATTTATTAATTAATTCTTCTGTCCATGAAGTGTTTGTTTTATAACTAAAGTAGCTTTACATCATGACGTGTGACAGCTGCAGCCTTTGAACTTTGAGCAAATAGTATAGAATCCCATTCATTCTATTTTCAGCTGATGTAACTTAAAACCTGGTAGCCAGTAAAAAAAAAAAAAAAAAAAGGATCTAAGACATTTCTATTTTTGCAAGTCAAGAGTATTTTTTTTTTAAGCGTCTTAAATTTCAGGAAAATCTTATATTATATTATATGTACTTGGGGAATATTCAAAGAAATATTAATACATTAAATTTAATAGTTTACTATGCGCATTGATAAATAGGATACAACAATTTTGGGTTAAATATATATATATATATATAACTTCATATGTGAAATGTTTGAGTTGAACAAATCTGTGACAGCCAGAGTGAAATGTGATGAATGTGAGCAGCTGCTAACTGAATGTGAGGCCTCAAGTGTGCAAGGAAAAAAAAAACGTTTCTTTATGTGAAGGTACAAAAATATATTTAATTCTGAGAAAATTCTGATACATAATTATTATCTGTATAATATATACAGTACAGACCAAAAGTTTGGACACAACTTCTCATTTAAAGATTTTTCTGTATTTTTATGACTATGAAAATTGTACATTCACACTGAAGCCATCAAAACTATGAATTAACACATGTGGAATTATATACTTAACAAAAAAGTGTGAAACAACTGAAAATATGTCTTATATTCTAGGTTCTTCAAAGTAGCCACCTTTTGCTTTGATGACTGCTTTGCACACTCTTGGCATTCTCTTGATGAGCTTCAAGAGGTAGTCACCGATAATGGTCTTCCAACAATCTTGAAGGAGTTCCCAGAGATGCTTAGCACTTGTTGGCCCTTTTACCTTCACTCTGCGGTCCAGCTCGCCCCAAACCATCTCAATTGAGTTCAGGTCTGGTGACTGTGGAGGCCAGGTCATCTGGCGTAGCACCCCATCACTCTCCTTATTGGTCAAATAGCCCTTACACAGCCTGGAGGTGTGTTTGGGGTCATTGTTCTGTTGAAAAATAAATGATGGTCCAACTAAACGCAAACCGGATGGAATAGCATGCCGCTGCAAGATGCTGTGGATGCCATGCTTGTTCAGTATGCCTTCAATTTTGAATAAATCCCCAACAGTGTCACCAGCAAAGCACCCCCACACCATCACACCTCCTCCTCCATGCTTCACGGTGGGAACCAGGCATGTAGAGTCCATCCATTCACCTTTTCTGCGTCGCACAAAGACTCGGTGGTTGGAACCAAAGATCTCAAATTTGGACTCATCAGACCAAAGCACAGATTTCCAATGGTCTCGGATAAACTTATCCTCAGAAGCAGAGATGACTTTTGGTATTCCTTTCCTGGGGCGGTCCTCATGTGAGCCAGTTTTTTTATAGCCCTTGATGGTTTTTGCAACTGCACTTGGGGACACTTTCAAAGTTTTCCCAATTTTTCGCACTGACTGACCTTCATTTCTTAAAGTAATGATGGCCACTTGTTTTTCTTTACTTAGCTGTTTTTTTCTTGCCATAATACAAATTCTAACAGTCAATTCAGTAGGACAATCAGTTGTGTATCCACCAGACTTCTGCACAACACAACTGATGGTCCCAACCCGATTTATAAGGCAAGAAATCCCACTTATTAAACCTGACAGGGCAAACCTGTGAAGTGAATACCATTTCCGGTGACTACCTCTTGAAGCTCATCAAGAGAATGCCAAGAGTGTGCAAATCAGTCATCAAAGCAAAAGGTGGCTACTTTGAAGAACCTAGAATATAAGACATATTTTCAGTTGTTTCACACTTTTTTGTTAAGTATATAATTCCACATGTGTTAATTCTTAGTTTTGATGTCTTCAGTGTGAATATACAATTTTCAAAGTCATGAAAATACAGAAAAATCTTTAAATGAGAAGGTGTGTACAAACTTTTGGTCTGTACTGTATGGCCTAATAATACATCATATTGCTAAGGGATTAATCATTGCCTGCCATAGGGCTTCATCAGATTTTCTGACATCTGAAAAGCCTCATTTCCAACAACAGCAAGTTTCATTGCCGGACCATGGCTTCCTGGAAAGGGCCTCAGTGTGGTGGCAATAAGAGTATTTTGCCAATATTGAATTCCTTGAATACACTGGAGTCATAAGAGATGATGTCTACCACCACAAAATAGTATCTTACATGAGTTTTACCAATTAATACAAATTAAAAATATTTTTTATAGTTAAAAAAACAGGGTCTGCTGTGTGCCGGCCTCTGTTTTCCTTATATATTTGCCACCCACTGCCCCCATACAGTTTGGAAAATGTTTCACCATATAGAATTTGCCTGCAATGTTAATGGATGAGATTAATTAATAAATTCCAAAACGATCTGCACTCCACTCTAGTGGTGGTGTACGAAGAGGATAAATAGTGCAAAATCAGAGAAGTCCTGGCACTCACGGAAAGTGTAACCTTTTATCTTTGTTACATCACACTGATCCAACTGAGAGTTTCAGCCCTCTCTGAACTTCCACAGGAATACTGCTCAGGATAGGCAGAAACGTTCAGTTGGATAAAAGGTAACACCTTCCGTGACTGCTGGGGTTAATGGATGAGGCTTTATTCTTAGAGCAAAGTTTTGCCTGATAACTTTACATGTCTTTCTCAGAATTACACAAATTGTCTAATTTCCAAAGCGGAATTCAAAGTAGAAAACGCTTCCCAGTTGCTGAGTACCTTCAAAAATTAATAAAAATGCAGACTTACTATTTAATATGTCAATGTCTATACATAAGTAGATTGATGTATAATGACCTTCACTAACCTTAGACTAACAACCAATTGTTGTTCTGGGGAGACACAAAAATGACATCAAGTATATTGATGTCGGATATGTGGGCTCACTTCTTGCATCAAATGCCTCTGAAGACAAAAGCAGGCAGACATGTACTGGTCCACAGGAGAAAAAGTAATTCCTCCGGTAGACCCCTGTGCTGAAATCGGCATCTCACCTTACTACACGAGCAGTAGTTGGCACAATAACAGCAAACTTGATTCACTATATACAGACTATGGCAGCATCTTATTCATTTACCAAACTACCCAGTTCATTATTATATAGAAACATAAGTGAATTTTGGAAATGAGGTTAATATAATATTTGTACATAGTTGAACAGTGGGCCCCCAAAATCAGTGTTACTGGCGGGTTCTTAGCAGCGCAATCCGAAACTGTACACAGGTAGTCCTCCAACTTATTGAGGAATTGATGTAGCTCTCTGTACATATGTGAAACATTCCTCACTGATTAAGGGCTATATTGATAGGGTGTATCTAAGTTGTCTTCTGTTCCTCTGTCATCTCTGCTTCTTTTGCAGCTGCTGGAGGAGCCAACACAACAGAACAGACAAAATCATGGCTGCTTGCTCCTGAGCGCACTTCACACTATGACTGGTCGACAATAAAAAAAGCTATGCACACCTCCATGTAGTTCCTTACCCTACCAGTAAAAACACATTAAGATAAAGCTGTAAATTTTTCTTTTTTTTAAAATATAGAAAACATAAAAGGGTGTATAATATCCATTTAAAGCGTAAGTCGAAATTCTCAAAGAATGTTGACCAAAGAAACATGCTCAACATATACAGCACAGACCAAAAGTTTGGACACACCTTCTCATCTAAAGATTTTTCTGTATTTTCATGACTATGAAAATTGTACATTCACACTGAAGGCATCACAACTATGAATTAACACATGTGGAATTATATACTTAACAAAAAAGTGTGAAACAACTGAAAATATGTCTTATATTCTAGGTTCTTCAAAGTAGCCACCTTTTGCTTTGATGACTGCTCTGCACACTTTTGGCATTGTCTTGATGAGCTTCAAGAGGTAGTCACCGGAAATGGTCTTCCAACAATCTTGAAGGAGTTCCCAGAGATGCTTAGCACTTGTTGGCCCTTTTGCCTTCACTCTGCGGTCCAGCTCACCCCAAACCATCTCGATTGGGTTCAGGTCTGGTGACTGTGGAGGCCAGGTCATCTAGTGTAGCACCCCATCACTCTCCTTCTTGGTCAAATAGCCCTTACACAGCCTGGAGGTGTGTTTGGGGTCATTGTCCTGTTGAAAAATAAATGATGGTCCAACTAAACGCAAACCGGATGGAATAGCATGCCGCTGCAAGATGCTGTGGTAGCCATGCTGGTTCAGTATGCCTTCAATTTTGAATAAATCCCCAACAGTGTCACCAGCAAAGCACCCCCACACCATCACACCTCCTCCTCCATGCTTCACAGTGAGAACCAGGCATGTAGAGTCCATCCGTTCACCTTTTCTGCGTTGCACAAAGACACGGTGGTTGGAACCAAAGATCTCAAATTTGGACTCATCAGACCAAAGCACAGATCTCCACTGGTCTAATGTCCATTCCTTGTGTTCTTTAGCCCAAACAAGTCTCTTCTGCTTGTTGCCTGTCCTTAGCAGTGGTTTCCTAGCAGCTATTTTACCATGAAGGTCTGCTGCACAAAGTCTCCTCTTAACAGTATTTGAAGAGATGTGTCTGCTGCTAGAACTCTGTGTGGCATTGACCTGGTCTCTGATCTGAACTGCTGTTAACCTGCAATTTCTGAGGCTGGTGACTTGGATAAACTTATCCTCAGAAGCAGAGGTGTCTCTTGGTCTTCGTTTCCTGGGGCGATCCTCATGTGAGCCAGTTTCTTTGTAGCGCTTGATGGTCTTTGCAACTGTACTTGGTGACACTTTCAAAGTTCTCCCAATTTTTCGCACTGACTGACCTTAATTTCTTAAAGTAATGATGACCACTCGTTTTTCTTTACTTACTTATTTTTTTCTTGCCATAATACAAATTCTAAAAGTCTATTCAGTAGGACTATCAGCTGTGTATCCAGCAGACTTCTGCACAACACAACTGATGGTCCCAACCCCATTTATAATGCAAGAAATCCCACTTATTAAACCTGACAGAGCACACCTGTGAAGTGAAAACCATTTCCGGTGACTACCTCTTGAAGCTCATCAAGAGAATGCCAAGTGTGTGCAAAGCAGTCATCAAAGCAAAAGGTGGCTACTTTGAAGAACCTAGAATATAAGACATATTTTCAGTTGTTTCACACTTTTTTTGTTAAGCATTTAATTCCACATGTGTTAATGCAAAGTTTTGATGCCTTCAGTGTGAATGTACAATTTTCAAAGTCATGAAAATACAGAAAAATCTTTAAATGAGAAGGTGTGTCCAAACTTTTGGTCTGTACTGTACATCTGACATACAAATGTGAGTTTACCTTAATTTGTATTGAAAATTTGATATTAAATCTAGCACTTCTTGGGGTTGGAGTTTTGGACATGTCCTGTTGATACATCTTATGTAGTAGGCTATTAAATGTTAGTTACCTTTTTTATTGTTATATAAATTATTATTTTGTAAGATTCACAAAAGAGTTTTTTTTTAACTAATTACCAATCTAAAACTAATTAATTGTGAAAACTCAGAGTAATAAATAATCTAACCTCTTTTACTGCCTACCTTGAACCTTTTCCCTGTGTATCACAGTATATTTGGCCTATGATTGCCACCTAGTGGTCAGATGCCTGTTATTGCTTTAAGAACACACATATAAGGTGCTTCAATACATAGGTTATCTCTATGCAGGCAAATGTGTTCTAAATCTATCCAGTATGATATGTTTTATAATAAAATAAATCATTTGCTCAAACAAATAATTGCAATTATATCAAATTATGATTTTAAACAGGTATATTCCAAGCACTGTTTTATGAAGTAAATGCTGAAGGTTAACAATTTAATACTAGTACAATCTAAAGTACTATTCAGAATGTAAGAGATATTAATACATAGTACTTAGCAGATCAACTCATATGTGCCAGGGGCTTAGTGGTGAATGTTCTGCACTGGGCCGACTAAGCTCTTTCAGCAGTTACAGTGAATCTTGTCCCAATTCATTTATGTGTAGGCTTTTATAATCCACATAAATATAACATTTTCAGAAGCAATGGATTAGACCAAGCATCTTGTCTGAATGCATGCACTGTCAAATATTTCAGCTGAAAATAAAATGAGAAAACGACACATTAAAATAGGATAACCCACATATTGTTGGACATCAGGATGTAAGACACATTGAGAATAATCCATATGAAGCAAATATTGCATTAAAATGTTGTTCAACTGCATATGCACTATTTTCCAAAGCCTGCATAGGGTAGCAGCAGACAATGTAAGACTCCTTAAGGATTTCAAAAATTAGACTTTTTTAGTATGGAAAGAAAAAGTGTAGTTTATATCAACTGAATATTATTGTAATACCCTGGTATGAAACATAAGGAATTGACTAACATATCTGCTTTATTTAGCAGAAGTGAACTCACATACAGTAGACTGCATTAATTCCAATTTATCTTCAATGATGATAAGTGTATCTTATAAATACTTGTTTTTCTTCATTTCATCACTTCCAAGGAAATGATCTTCTAGAATTATTATGATGAAAAATGTCTTTTGTCATACTGTGCTTGCGTCAACTAGAAATGACCTTCAGGGCAGAAATGTTGGAGTATCTTAATTCCTACTCATTGTGCAGAACTTTAGAAATCAATCTGATGATTAAGAATTTTACCATTTAAAAAATGTTGTCTCTTATAGACTCTTCAACTAATGTGCATGGGAAATAATGCACCTTCTAAAACTAAAATAAAAAACTTGACACTTCCCAGAAGTGATATAACAAGAAAGGTTAGGTTATGTTCACACATTGCGGCCGTGATGTGATTTTTTTTTTTTTTGGTTTAAAAATACTTAGTTTTGCCACATTTTTTCAAAATTGTTACAAAAAAATTGCGGTTCTACCGCAATAGCAGCAGCAGAAGCAACGCGGCCACATGTGTATGCAGCCAAAGTAACAATCCCAAAAACCTTCAGTAGTGTCTAACAGGATAGGCAACCGAATAGACTATTGTTTTGAATATTAGCATGAACAAAAGATGAAGAACAGAATGAGCATCAGCAAGATTTAGCACCATGATTTTACCTGAAGAGTTTGTATGAGATTAATAAAAAAAAATTGTTCATATGCAGAAACATAGGAGGGGTGCCAACAAGCCTCTATGCCTTCTGCTGGGGTATTTAGATACAGAATCCTGTCCTCCTCTGGTTTATTCTGGTTCAGGTTTCTCCTGGTCTTCAAAACAGGTGATGTCCTTTTCTGTGTCCTCCTTCTTTCTGCCCTGACACTTTCTTTGCTGAATAGTCCTTGGGTAACACACGTCATGATGCTGTGACCTCACTATGTCAGGAGTCAGATGTTACAATATGTTTCACCTGACAAGCAGACTAAGCGTACTCAGTATAGGAGCCTGAGTGAAGCGAAATGGAAGCAGATGTCACCTGCCATGAAGACCAGGAAAGACTGAAGTCAGAGGGAACCAGCGAGAGACTGGGTGGGATAGAGCGGTGGGAAAGGTTAAACGTGAGGTGAGTATATTATTATTTTTTAAAACCCTTCTCCAGCTCTCACAGCAAAGAATTTTCACACAAGTGACCCACAAAAAAACTGAATTCAGGTGAATCCCCTCAAGATGGCTGGACCTTCATTGTAAATAAGCTCCTTCACTTTGTATCACCCCCACCTCATTGTAAATTGTAAGCTCTTACAAGCAGGGTCGTCATTATTTTTGCTTTAATTATTGTATTATCTTTAGCTATGTTACTTATGACTGTTTTATATTAACCTCTGAATTGCAAAGCGCTGCGGAATATGTTGCTGCTATATAAATAAAGATTATTATTATTATAATCAAATTTTTTAGGGAAAATTCAAGGAAATTTGATCACCTTGAACCGATTCCTTTGTTTTTAGAGTTAATCTCACCCAGTCATGCTGCATGCAGTTGCCACATAATCATTATTAGTGAGTGAACTAGATCCTCGGCAAGCAGACCTACAGTTGAAACCAGAATTTTACATTTACTATATAAAAATACACATATACATGTTTTTCTCAATATCTAACATGAAATCAGAATAAACCTTTCCTGTTTTAGGTCAATTAGGATTACCATAATCTATAATATTTGCCAAATGCCAGAAAAATGAGAGAGAGATGTTTTAAGGCATTTTTATCACTTACTGCAAAGTCAAAAGTTTACATACACTAAGATTACTATGCCTTGTCATGTGTTTGGAAGCTGCTGATCGCAGGTCAGTAAAATGATGTCTATTGGTCACTAAAGGGATAAACCAATAATTTATTATTATTTTTTGTTTATATAGCGCTATTATATTCCACAGCGCTTTACAGCCATCATCACTGTCCCCAATGGGGCTCACAATCTAAATTCCCTATCAGTATGTCTTTGGCCTGTGAGAGGAAAACACAGAACCCCACGTAAACATGGGGAGAACGTGCAGACTCCTTGCAGATGTTGTCCTTGGTGGTATCTGAATCCAGGACCCCGGTGCTGCAAGGGAACAGTGCTAACCACTGAGCTACTTCCTGCCTACATTGAACCAAAGTAAAAAATAAAATGTTGTCCTCATTTGTCACCCATTTCTTCATATACAAAATCAAAAATTGAATCAATATTGGTGCAATAAACTAATGAATAAATTAATTCAACAGATGAGAGTGATAATATTTAATCATGATCATTAAAGAGAATTTGTCATCAGAAAATTAACTATTGTTTAAATCTAGTTTTTATGTTAAATGTGTTTAAAAATGATAATGTTTTTCTATAATACTATTTATATAAAAATATAACAGAAATTTTTCACTCTGGTTACCAGGCCTCATACTAGACTCACCCTTCCTGTTGGATACAGATGACAGCAGCCTCATTATCAGCACAGACAGAGTTGCAATGAAATATCCTACCTAGAGATGAGTGGTTTCATCCACTGTGGATCAACTTCAAATCAATTTTCTTGATATTCGTTGGTCCCTGCAGATTTGTCCTGATGCGATTTCATCCACTGCTGAAGATTGTAGCACCCAACGAGCAGGCTAATGACATCAGGCATGACCGTGCAGCTTTCCCCATAATACATTGCCGATATGACATTATATGTTTTAGAGCAGCCAATCAGGGGGAACCATCACAGCCATTTTTATAGATGAGGGCTGGCCATGCAGCGCCATTTTTGGATTTTATAGCTTAGGGATAGAAGGGCCAAATCTGATTGGGATATACTGCTGAAATGCTGAAGCTGATTGAAAATGAGGGTTTTTGTCTGTGAATAGTAACTCAAAGATTACAGTATTACAGGCAGGTTCTGTACCTTTGTAGTCAGTGTGATTGTGAATTGATTGGTCTATGATACAATGCAGAGACAACACTTTAATAACACCATTTTAAAAAATATTTCACTTACTGCATACAAGGCCGGCAGATTAATAATCCTCTGTTCACATTTTGCAACTAAATAAAAATCTTAAAACCAAGACTTGTGTGCTACAGAAGGTTTGCTTCCTGGGTTGTTAGATTGGCAAGCTATAATTTCTTTTTTTTTAACAAAGATAAAAGAAAAAATATCCACATGCCAGAAATTTAAACACAATTGTCTACCTCACAAAGTATGCATGTTGCAATATACGCTGTTCAAAATATAGAGGGAACACTCAAATAACACATCCTAGATCTGAATAAATGAAATATTCTCATTGAATACTTTGTTCTGTACAAAGTTGAATGTGCTGACAACAAAATCACACAAAAATCTTAAATGGAAATCAAATTTATTAACCAATGGAGGCCTGGATTTGGAGTCACCCCCAAAATTACAGTGGAAAAACACACTACAGGCTCATCCAACTTTGATGTAATGTCCTTAAAACAAGTCAAAATGAGGCTCAGTATTGTGTATGGCCTCCACGTGCCTGTATGACCTCTCTACAATGCCTGGGCATGCTCCTGATGAGGTTGCGGATGGTCTCCAGTGGGATCTCCTCCCAGACCTGGACTAAAGCATCTGCCAACTCCTGGACAGTCTGTGGTGCAATATAACGTTGGTGGATGGAGCGAGACATGAAGTCCCAGATGTGCTCAATCGGATTCAGGTCTGGGGAATGGGCGGGCCAGTCCATAGCTTCAATGCCTTCATCTTGCAGGAACTGCTGACACACTGCAGCCACATGAGGTCTGGCATTGTCCTGCATTAGGAGGAACCCAGGGCCAAACACACCAGCATATGGTCTCACAAGGGGTCTGAGGATCTCATCTCGGTACCTAATGGCAGTCAGGCTACCTCTGGTGAGCATATGGAGGGCTGTGTGGCCCTCCAAAGAAATGCCACCCCACACCATTACTGACCCACTGCCAAACCGGTCATGCTGAAGGACGTTGCAGGCAGCAGATCACTCTCCATGGCGTCTCCAGACTCTGTCACGTATGTCACATGTGCTCAGTGTGACCCTGCTTTCATCTGTGAAGAGCACAGGTCGCCAGTGGCGACTTTGCCAATCCTGGTGTTCTGTGGCAAATACCAAGCATCCTGCACGGTGTTGGGCTGTGAGCACAAGCCCCATCTGTGGAAGCCGGGCCCTCATACCACCCTCATGGAGTCGGTTTCAAACCGTTTTTGCAGACACATGCACATTTGTGGCGTGCTGGAGGTCATTTTGCAGGGCTCTGGCAGTGCTCCTCCTTTTCCTCCTTGCACAAAGGTGGAGGTAGCGGTCCTGCTGCTGGGTTGTTGACCTCCTATGGCCCCCTCCACGTCTCCTGGTGTACTGGCCTGTCTTATGGTAGTGCCTCCAGCGTCTGGACACTAAGCTGACAGACACAGCAAACCTTCTTGCCACAGCTCACATTGATGTGCCATCCTGGATGAGCTGCACTACCTGAGCAATTTCTGTGGGTTGTAGAGTCGGTCTCATGCTACCACGAGTGTGAAAGCATAACCAACATTCAAAAGTGACCAAAACATCAGCCAGAAAGCACTGGTACTGAGATGTGGTCAGTGGTCCCACCTGCAGAACCACTCCTTTAGTGAGGGTGCCTTGATAATTTCCAATAATTTCCATCTATTGTCTATTCCATTTGCTCCACAGCATGTGAAATTGATTGTCAATCAGTGTTGCTTCCTAAGTGGACAGTTTGATTTCACAGAAGTTTGATTTACTTGGAGTTATATTCTGTTGTTTAAGTGTTCCCTTTATTTTTTGAGCAGTGTATATTATATAGAATCATTACAAACAGAGTGATCTATTTCAAGTGTTTATTTCTGTCAATGTTGATGATTATGACTTTCAGCCAATGAAAACACAAAAGTCATTATCTCAGTAAATTAGATAACTTTAAAACACCAGCTTGAAAATGTTTTTAAAATCTTAAATGTTGGCCTATTGAAATGTATGTTCAGTAAATGCACTCAATATTTGGTCGGGGCTCCTTTAGCATCAATTACTGCATCAATATGGCGTGGCATGGAGGCGATCAGCCTGTGGCACTGCTGAGGTGTTATGGAAACCCAGATTGTTTTGATAGCAACCTTCAGCTCGTCTGCATTTTTGGGTCTGGTGTCTCTCATCTTCCGCTTGACAATGCCCCATAGACTCTCTATGGCTAAGGTCAGGCGAGTTTGCTGGCCAATCACAGTGATACTGTTGTTTTTAAACCAGGTATTGGTATTTTTGGCAGTGTGGACAGGTGCCAAGTCCTGCTGGAGAATGAAATTTCAATCTCCAAAAAGCTTGTTGGCAGATGGAAACATGAAATGCTGTAAAATTTTGTGGTTGACGGCTGCGCTGACTTTGGTCTTGATAAAACACAGTGGACCTACACCAGCAGATGACATGGCTCCCCAAACCATCTCTGATTGTGGAACCTTCACACTAGACCTCAAGCAGCCTGGATTGTGTGCCTCTCCACTCTTCTTCCAGTCTCTGGGACCTTGATTTTCAAATTAAATGCAAAATTTACTTTCTTTTCAAAACAACACCTTGGACCACTGAGCAATAGTGGTGGGCGAGCACTAAAATGCTTGGGTGCTCAATGCTCGGGTTGAGCAAATTTGAATGCTCGGGTGATAGACCCGAGCAACAAGCCCAATGTAAGTCTATGGGAAACTCGAGCATTTTTCAGGCGGCTCCCCACGGCGGTCTGCAGAGGGCCTAAAAATTGCCCAAATCAATGGGAACAGTGCTCAAATGACATGGGAACTGCATGGGGAAGACCCCTGGAAGCATTTCTGACTCTCAGGTCACTGCTGTCAGCAACGTTGTCAGAGGTATTACGCCACTTTTACGAACTCACAATAAAACATACAAAAAAGAAACCAAAATGGATTTTCCTGGGAAATATGTTAAGGAACATCCTTTCCAAGGTAATTACTTGTATATAAGGCAAAATGAATAACCAAAACCAAAAATACTCCTCCACACCTTGGGCTATGTTTGCACATATCGTTTTTGATGCGTTTTTGCACTTTTGCATTGCTCTGAACCAAGACAAATGCTTTCACTTGGAAATGTAATTTTAACATTTTACAACCCTATCTGGCCATGTGGTGTGTGACACATCATCAGACACATGCATACAGTGCTGAAAAGACATGAGAACAGCATGGGGAAGAGCCCTGGAAGAATCTTTGACTCCCAGGTCACTGCCTAAAAGAGTGCCCATCATAAGTGATCCTTGGCGCATGCAAAGATGCCTCCCGCCATGCACCTGTTGTTACAGACTTGCAACAATCACCGTCCACGTCCTTATCCCAGTACAGCGTTCAGTTGTTCCTACCCCATTCCTTGGAATGCAAGCACAAGTTTGCAGCCAGCCACCACCCACCCACAGGCCGCAATACTATACTGCAAAATTTTTGACAGCTGCTTGCACTTGAAATGTGGCCTTTTAGGCTTGTGGAGGCAAAAGCTGTTCACAATCTCATGGCGGCAGCGACCCGGTATCCATACTCGGTCCCTAGCCACCACTATTTGTCCCAATGTCATCTCCGCCTTCCACAAGCATGGGTCCTACAACCTTACCGTGCCTTCCTCAGTGAACTTACTGGAAAGGACCGCCTACCCACAAACACGTGGTCAAATAAATGTGGCCAGGGATGGTACAAAGCCAGTCCACAGGTTTTTTTGCTGAGAGTTGTATTTCACCACAGCCACAGCCTCGGTGAAAGGACTGGCATAGAAGGAAACCGTATCTACTCTGGGTGTCATTTCTCCCCGGAAGTCCTCTAATTCAGCTTGTTGCAGAAACAATGGCAGCCCGTCCAACATCAGCTCGCACTTGTCGGTGGTGCTCCGACACACAAACATCTTTCTTTGCGCCTTTAATTTCATGAATACAGAGTTGGGCAATGGCCTGATCTGCTATGCGGTTTGAGAAATAACATGCATAAGCACGTCCAATCTACATTAAAAAAGCAGCCATAGAGTGTCCGGGAACCTTCCCACACACTTTTCTTAGCCAGGACTGCTTCTCGGCAGGGTTGGATGGGCCCACCAGAGAACCGGAGACTCCTCCGGTGGGCCCTGGCTTCTCCTTCAGGAGCGTTCATAGTGCGAGGTGAGGCCATGATGATGATAGAGGCCACCATCTGCTTAGTTTTCTGTTACTTGGAATCCAAGCGCAAATATGCAGCCAGACACCCACCCACACTTTTCACAACCTCATGCCGGTGGCGGCCGGGTGTCCACGCTCGGTCCCCAGCCGCCACTATTTCTCCCGGTATTGTCTACGCCTTCTACAAGCGCGGGACCCTGAACATTACTGTTGGTATTTTTCTGTGGGAATCTGCTTGCCTCCTACCAGCCTGGAATATTTCCAGTAAACTATGGTATGACGCCATGGTATTAGTTCTGCCCCCAGTACCAGTAGCGAAGCCATCCCCAATTTATTTCTAAGGAATTTTATTTGGTAGACTGAGTGGCTGCTGCAATACATTCATTTCTCCCAAAGGAGCTGAAGATAGAGTGTCAGTAGGTGCAAGTTTCTCCAGCCTGTTAGATATCAGAGGATGAACGGTAGCACATTGGATCAGTGGTTAGCTCTAAAGCCTTGAAGCGCTGGGATCCTGGGTTCAAATCCCAGTAAGGACAACATCTGCAAGGATTTTGTATGTTCTCCCCGTGTTTGTTTAGGTTTCCACCTCAGTAAAAAAGAAGCCATAGTGTGTCCGGGAACCTTCCCACACACTTTTCTTAGCCAGGACTGCTTCTTGGCAGGGTTTGACGGTCCCTCCAGAGAATCCTCTGGTGTGCCCTGGCTTCTACATCAGGAGAGGTCATGATAGCGCTAACTTTGCAGCTACTATGGGGCTCTTGAGCAGGGGAGAAAGGTGAGCCCTCAGAATCAAATCCTCTGGTGCGCCCAATGTTTTTCAATCTGAAACAGCTTCTCAGTGGGAGTTGTATTTCACCACAGCCATATTATTTATGCTCGGTGAAACGACTGGCATAGAGGGAATCCGTATCTACTCTGGCTGTCATTTCTCCATCACCAGGTTCCACTCATTGTCACACACGACCATGCCTGGCTGTATGTTCAGAGGTGAAATCCACAGATCACGCTGCTGTGTTACAGCTTGCAACAACTCTGCAGCGCTGGGTGGTTTGTCACCTAAGCATTAAGCATATTATCTTCAGCACAGCCAGTTGCCTCTTGGCCAAGGCAGTGCTGCAGTGCTTTCAGCTTGTGACTGATGTGGTCATTTCGGAGATGGAGGAGGAGGTGCAGGAGCTGAAAATTGTGATTACATTGAGGTTACATTGGCTACTCTGTTTTATATACTAAAGAGATATCCTGCCTTTTTTTTGCATTATTTTTTAAGACAAATGAATTCACTGGGAAATATCATTTTAACATTTTACAACCTTATCTGGCCATATGGTGTGTGACACATCATCAGACACATTCTGTTTCATTTATGATGGAGGGACTCTGGAAGTCACAAAGCCTATTTTTAAAGGTCCATCTGGCGGCCCTTACTATTCTTAAAAGGCCAGCAGTCGGCCTTCGCTATTGTTAGAGAGCCATCAACCGGCTATGCTTTGCTGTTCCCATTATTAAAGAGTGGGTCTCCTATACTGTTATTGCATATGCAGTGACTGCAAGGGCTGCCCAAAATGCAACCCAATATCCCTTTGAAGAGACATAGAGGAGGGTCTCAGTAAAAAAATGTTCCCATTATAAAGGAACGGGTCTCCTATAGTGGTAATGCCCATACTAAGACTGCAAGGGCTGCCAAAATTTGGGAAAAACCCCACTAAAAATTTAAAGACACAAAGAGCAGGGCCACAGTAATGAGTACAACATGTTCCCATTAGAAAGGCGAGGGTCTGCTATACAGTTATAGGGTATACAGTGAGTCCAATGGCTGACAAAATTTAGGAAAAACCCCACTAACAATTTAAAGACACATAGAGCAGGGCCACAGTAACGAGTACGACATGTTCGCTGACAAAATTTAGGAAAAACCCCACTTACTATTTAAAGACACATAGAGCAGGGCCACAGTAACGAGTACAACATGTTCCCATTAGAATGGAGAGGGTCTGCTATACAGTTATAGGGTATGCAGTGAGTCCAACAGCTGACAAGGAAAAACCCCACTAAGAATTTAAAGACACATAGAGCTGGGCAACAGTAATGACAAATTCCCATTAGAAAGGAGAGGGTCTCCCATACTGTTTGCCTATGCAGTGAAGCAACAGTTTCCAAAAATTTTGAGGAACTCCAATGCCCTTTGGAAGAGACGTAGAGGGCCTTATGAAAAATGTTCCCATTATTAGGAAGTGGGTCTCCCATAGTGTTGGCCTATGCAGTGAATGCAAGGGCTGAAAAAATATTGGGAGACTCTCCAATGCCCCTTAGAAGAGACGTAGAGGGCCTCATAAGAAAATGTTCCCATTAGAAAGGAGCGGGTCTCCTATACATGTAAAGCCAATACACTAAGTGTATAGGCTGACAAGCATTTACCCCTGGGGTGTATACATGAAAATACTGTATAAAATTTTTTTTTACGGGTATCGTAAACACCCTTTAAAAAAATTATGTGGAGGTTGCATCACGGACCACGGTCACCCTGTTGATATGGTGGTGGAGGATGAGGATGAGGAGAAGGAGGAGGACAAGAGCAAATAGCCAAAATCAGAAAGCATATACCCATTTGTGGGTGTGAAAAGGTGCATGGGAATACACCTCCCAAAAAAAGACACTGGATTTGAGTTTATGCTACGCTGCTATCATTCAGTGGTGTTGAGAAGTCAGGCTCAATCCTGCCCTTGTTCATTTTTATAAGAGTCAGCCTGTCAGCATTTTCAGTTGACATGCGGATGCGCTTATCAGCTATAATTCCACCAGCGGCACTAAAAATCCGCTTTGATAAAACTCTAGCGGCAGGGCAGGCCAGGGCCTCCAAGGCATAGAGAGCCACTTCATTCCACGTATCCAGCTTGGATACCCAATAATCATAAGGCACAGAGAAATCATGGAGGATGTTGGTACGGTCGGCAAGGTCCTCCCTCAGCATCTTCCCAAACTTTGCACTCCTTGTGAGATTACCCCGCACCTCAGGGCCTGTGCGATGGGAGGAGCTGAGAAAATTCTCCCAGAACTTTGACAGTGTTCCCCTGCCTCTGCTAGATTGGAGTTGTGTCTCTCTCGCCTTTAGTCTTTGGTTGTCCAACGAACTGTGACTTCTGGCGCCAGCGTTTTCAGATGGGAATTTTTTTAATAGTTCCGTAACAAGGGCCTTCTGGTACTGCCCCATTTTTGTTGACCTGTCCGCCTCAGGAGTAAGAGATATAAAGTTCTCCTTGTAGCATGGGTCTAGAAGTGTCACAAACACCAGTAATGACTGTCACCCAAAATTTTGAGAACGCGAGGGTCATGGGAAAGGCAGCATAACATAAACTCAGCCATGCGTGCCTGACTGCTAACAGGCAAGACTTCCGTGTCCTCACCAAAAGGACGAGTGACCATACTCTCCTCCTCATCCTCCTCCTCAGGCCATCCATGCAGAACAGACGGTATGACAGTTGTGCAGGTAATACCGTCAATCGCGTATGAAACTAGCTCCTGTTCCTCCTCCTCCTCCTCTTCCACATTATCACCCAATCCACATTAGGATGAGATGAGACTGGGCTGTGTGTAATCACCCTGTATGGTTCCTTGGTCCATCTCATTGCACTCCTCCTGCATTGCATCCTCTTTGATTGTGAGCAGAGAGCATTTCAGAAGACAGAGAAGTGGGATGGTGATGCTAATTATGGTGTCATCGCCGCTCACCATCTTGGTGGAGTCCTCAAAGTTTTGGAGGATGGTACATACGTCTGACATCCATGTCCACTCGTGAGGTCTTATGTGTGGAGTCTGAACTGAATACCGCCGGCTTAGTTGATGCTGGTAGTCAACAACTTCCCTCTTCTGCTCACAAATCCTTCCCAACATCTGCAGTGAAAAGTTCACGTGGTGACATCACACACCAGTCTGTGAGCCGGAAGCTGCAAAGGGTGCTGAAACACGACAAGGGCGGCCGAAGCTGTAGGTGACCTTCTAAAATGGGCACACAGGCGGCGTACTTTAACAAGCAGATCCGGCATTTCCGGGTAGGAATTGAGAAATCGCTGAACCACGAGTTTAAGCACATGGGTCACTCATGGTATGTGTGTGAGCTCGCCTCGCCACCAGGTTCCGGCCAATGTCACACACGACCATGCTTGGCTGTAGGTTCAGCGGTGTGAGCCACAGATCTGCCTGTTCTTTCAGAGCTGTCCACAACTTTTCAGCATTGTGCTGTTTGTCACCTAAGCATATTAGTTTCAACACAGCTTGCTGCCGCTTGGCCGAGGCAGTGCTGCAGTGCTTCCAGCTTGTGACTGATGTGGTCCTTTCGGAGATGGAGACTGAAGAGGAGGAGGAGGCTGAGGAGGATGATGTGCATGAGCTGTAGACTGTGGGGGCAACCCTGAATGACCTAGGTCCTGCGATCCTTGGCGTCGGGAGGACATGTTCCGTCCCAAGGTCTGACTGGGTCCTGGCTTCCACTATGTTAACCCAGTGTGCTGTCAGCGAGATGTCCCATCCCTGCCCTCGAGCATTTGGCCACGTGTCCGTGGTTAGGTGGACTTTCCCGGTAGCTGCATTGTTGAGGGCACAGCTAATGTTTTGGGACACGTGCTTGTGCAATGCGGGGACGGCACACCGGGAGAAATAATGGCGGCTGGGGACAGAGTACCGTGGAATGGCCGCTGCCATCAGGTTGCTTCCATCTCCATGAGCCTTAAAGGCAAGATTTCGAGAGCAAGCAGTCGCTAAATGTGGGAATTTAGTAGTGTGGCCTGTGGGGTGTTGGCTGCGTATTTGTGCTTGCGTTCCAAGGACTGGGGTATGGACAACTGAATGCTGCGCTGGGACAAGGACGTGGACGTGCTTCCTGATGCTGCTACTTGAGAGTGTGCAAGTGCAGGGCAGGAGGCATCTTCGCATGCACAATGGACAGGGAATTGGCTTGCATGCACAACAGCGGAAGAAGCAGTGGTGCCACCCGCAGACAGTGTTCCTGCACCCTGGTGTTCGGCCCACAAAGTCTAGTGCTTTTCTGCCATGTGCCTGATCATGCTGGTCGTGGTCAGGCTGGTCGTTTTGCCACCCCTGCTGATGCTGGCCTGGCAGATGGTGCAAATGGCCTTTTTGGGGTTATCGGCAGAGTCTTTAGAAAACAACCAGACTTGGGAAGACCTAACAGTTGTACTGGCAACTTCCTTCGTGTTGGTGTTACGGGGAACGGTTGCCTGCCTTCTGTCTCAAGCCGCTACACTGCTTCTTCCTGCCTCTTGGGGTGCTCTGCCTCCCTCCCCCTGTATGCTGCTCTCCTCACTCTGCATGTCCTCCTGCCAGGTTGGGTCAGTTACTACACTTAAACAACCAAGTAAATCAAACTTCTGTGAAATCAAACTGTCCACTTAGGAAGCAACACTGATTGACAATCATTTTCACATGCTGTTGTGCAAATGGAATAGACAATAGATGGAAATTATTGGCAATTATAAAGACAACTTCAATAAAGGTGTGGTTCTGCAGGTGGGGACCATGGACCACATCTCAGTAACAATGCTTTATGGCTGATATTTTGGTCACTTTTGAATGTTGGTTGTGCTTTCACACTCGTGGTAGCATGAGACGGACTCTACAACCCACAGAAATTGCTCAGGTAGTGCAGCTCATCCAGGATGGCACATCAATGTGAGCTGTGGCAAGAAGGTTTGCTGTGTCTGTCAGCGTAGTGTCCAGAGGCTGGAGGCACTACCAGGAGACAGGCCAGTACACCAGGAGACATGGAGGGGGCTGTAGGAGGTGAACAACCCAGCAGCAGGACCGCTACCTCCGCCCTGCAAAATGACCTCCAGCAGGCCACAAATGTGCATGTGTCTGCACAAACAGTAAGAAAATGACTCCATGAGGGTGGTATGAGGGCCTGACGTCCACAGATGGGGGTTGTGCTCACAGTTAAACACCATGCAAGTTGTTTGGCATTTGCCACAGAACACCAGGATTGGCAAAGTCGCCACTGGCGCCCTGTGCTCTTCACAGATGACAGCAGATTCACATTGAGCACATGTGACAGACGTGATAGAGTCTGGAGACGCCATGGAGAGCGATCTGCTGCCTGCAACATCCTTCAGCATGACCGGTTTGGCAGTGGATCAGTAAAGGTGTGTGGTGGCATTTCTTTGGAGGGCCGCACAGCCCTCCATGTGCACGCCAGTGGCAGCCTGACTGCCATTAGATACCGAGATGAGAACCTCAGACCTCTTGTGAGACCATATGCTTGTGCAGTTGGCCCTGGGTTCCTCCTAATGCAGGACAATGCCAGACCTCATGTGGCTGGAGTGTGTCACAAGTTCCTGCAAGATGAAGGCATTGAAGCTATGGACTGACCCGCCCATTCTCCAGACCTGAATCCGATTGAGCACATCTGGGACATCATATCTCGCTCCATCCACCAACATCATGTTGCACCACAGACTGTCCAGGAGTTGGCGGATGTTTTAGTCCAGGTATGTGAGGAGATCCCACATGAGACCATCCGCAACCTCATCAGGAGCATGCCCAGACGTTGTAGGGAGGTCATACAGGCATGTGGAGGCCACACACAATACTGAGCCTCATTTTGACTTGTTTTAAGGACATTACATCAAAGTTGGATCAGCCTGTGGTGTGTTTTTTCTCTTTAATTTTGAGGGTGACTCCAAATCCAGGCCTCCATTAGTTAATAAATTTGATTTCCATTGACAAATTTTGTGTGGTTTTGTTGTCAGCACATTTAACTTTGTACAGAACAAAGTATTCAATGAGAATATTTTAATCATTCAGATCTAGGATGTGTTATTTGAGTGTTCCCTTTATTTTTTTGAGCAGTGTATATATATATATATATATATATATATATATATATATATATATATATATATATATACACACACACATATATATATATATATATATATATATATATATATATATATATATATATACTGTGTGCAGAATTATTAGGCAAGTTGTATTTTAGAGGATTATTTTTATTGTTGATCAACAACTATGTTCTCAATCAACCCAAAAGACTCATACATATCCAAGCTTAATATTTTTGGAAGTTGGAGTGCTTTTTTTCAGATTTGGCTATCTTAGGAGGATATCTGTTTATGCAGGTAACTATTACTGTGCAGAATTATTAGGCAACTTAATAAAAAACAAATATAATCCAATTTCACTTGTTTATTTTCACCAGGTAAACCAATATCAGTGCACAAAATTTAGAAATAAACATTTCTGACATGCAAAAACAAAAACCAAAAAAATTTGTGATCAATATTGCAACCTTTCTTTATGATGACACTCAGCAGCCTTCCATTCATAGATTCTGTCAGTTGCTTGATCTGTTTTCGATCAACATTGCGTGCAGCAGCCACCACAGCCTCCCAGACACTGTTCCGAGAGGTGTACTGCTTTCCCTCCCTGTAGATCTCACATTTTATGATGGACCACAGGTTCTCTATGGGGTTCAGATCAGGTGAACAAGGCAGCCATGTCATTATTTTTTCTTCTTTTAGACCTTTACTGGCCAGCCACGTTGTGAAGTAGTTGGATGCATGTGATAGAGCATTGTCCTGCATGAAAATCATGCTTTTTTTGAACGATACCGACTTCTTACTTACCACTGCTTGAAGAAGTTGTCTTCCAGAAACTGGCAGTAGGTCTGGGAGTTGAGCTTCACTCCATCCTCAACCCTAAAAGGTCCCACAAGTTCATCTTTGATGATACCAGCCCATACCAGTACCCCACCTCCACCTTGCTGGCGTCTGAGTCGGAGTGGAGCTCTCTGCTCTTTATTGATCCAGGCTCTGGCCCATCAAGAGTCACTCTCATTTCATCAGTCCATAAAACCTTTGAAAAATCAGTCTTAAGATATTTCTTGACCCATTCTTGACATTTTATCTTATGTTTCTTGTTCAAAGGTGATCGTTTTTCAGCCTTCCTTACCTTGGCTATGTCCCTAAGTATGGCACACCTTGTGCTTTTTGATACTTCAGTAACGTTGCAGCTCTGAAATATGGCAAAACTGGTGTTAAATGGCTTCTTGGCAGCTTCACGCTTGATTTTCCTCAATTCATGGACAGTTATTTTGCGCCTTTTTTGGTCAACACGCTTCTTGCGACCCTGTTGGCTATTTGCCATGAAACACTTGATTGTTCGGTGATCATGCTTCAAAAGTTTGGAAATTTCAAGACTGCTGCATCCCTCTGCAAGACATCTCAAAATTTTGGACTTTTCAGAGCCCGTCAAATCTCTCTTCTGACCCATTTTGCCAAAGGAAAGGAAGTTGCCTAATAATTAAGCACACCTTATATAGGGTGTTGATGTCATTAGTCAACACTAGTGTTGAGCCACCCCCGTAGTGTTCGAGTTCGGTTCGGTTCGTCGAACACCCGTGTGTTCGCCGAACTGTTCGTCGAACTGTTCGTCGAACACCTTCGAACACCGTTAAAACCAATGGCAGGCAAACAAAAACACATAGAAACACATAGAAAACACCTTCAAAGGTGTCCAAAAGCTGACAAACTGCTCAGAAGACATAACTAACACATGGAAAAGTGACAAGTACATATAGTCATGCGAAAATAAAAGAGGTGGAGGAGTAAAAGGAGGGGGAGACACAGATATAGGCATGTCATGCCCTTCTAAAATCCAAAAAGTGAGAAGCCGACACGGCCAGTCCGCTCCTGCCCGTGCCACCTCCGTGTCGCCGGGTTTGTGCCAGAGCCGCGGTGAACCCTGACGGCCAGCCCCCCTCTCCCAATACTGGTGCCTGTCCGCTGGTGGGTCGAGCGAGCCCCCCTGTGGTGGAGGCAGCTCTAAGCTTTTTAATTTAAATTGTCTCTCTAATTTGAATGAATACACTTTAAATCCATTTACAAGGATCTATTGGAGGGCAAGTCTCATGCCAGCAGCCGCGGTAATTCCAGCTCCAGTGGCGTCCACTAAAGCTGCTGCAGTTAAAAAGCTTTTATAAGGATCGAGCTCGGCTGTCCACCGCAAGGCATCCTACTGCCAGTCCCAGCCCCTATGCCTTGGGGTGCCTCCTGATGCTCTTCACTAAGTATCCCATGGTCCCGAAGCATTTGAAAAAATTAAGTGTCTAAACTACAGGTGGTGCAGCTTGCTTAACAGCCGGGATAATCCGCTGACTAGCAGACACTGCTACTAGGCACAAAGTATTTCCTGGGCTAGATGCAGTTAAAAATTTGTAATTAGATACTCTCGTTGGATGCTGAGAAAGCATTCCATAGAGTCTCCTGGCACGCCATATATGATTCTCTTAAAAAGCTTGGGGTAGGGGTCTAGGGGACCCTTTTATAGCCAAAATCACGGCCCTGTATCGCAATACGTCACCTAGGCTGAAGATAAATGGAACTGTAGCACCCTGAGGGCTCGGTTGCTACAGACGTATTGCACCTCACCCAGAGGTGTGATATCTCACTCTCAGGTAAGGATGGAGTGTGGATCAGGACCCGACACCTGCATGCATTACACCACATTGGCGTGGGGCAGGGCGACCAATATGCCCCTGAGATGGGCACGACAGTCCCTGTCCCTGGCTGGAGTGGGGGGAGGGAACACTGAGGAAGGGGAACCCTGTAGTGCAGGAGCAGGGAGGAAGCAGTTCCTGGGTGCATTGAGAAGGGAGTATAAAAGGTGGGCACCATCTTAGTTCAGTGCAGAGAAGTCTGAGCAGAAGTGGCAGGGAGCAGGGGCTCTGCATGAGCTCTGCTCCGGAGGCGGGCCTAGTAACAGAGGCCCAGGCCTGGAAGAGGGAGAAGGAAGGAAGAGGAGCGGAGAAGGCTCCAGGAACGAGGAATGAAGGGATCCCAGGGGTGCGGACGGGCGAGTCGCCACCGCACGCCCGAATCCACCTGCGTGGAGGGGTCAGGCCAAAGGGGGAGACAGGTCCCCGAACTAGTGGAGGCAGGAAACGACCCTCAGCTAGAAACCGGAGGCTCTGACATTTTATGTGGCGCAGCCCCTCGCTACACCCGCTAGGAAGGCACCACATAGGGTCAGGGAAACTGGCGCCAAGTTTACCAAGAGGAGGCCCGAGGCAGCCGGACAGAAGTGTTGGTAAGAAAGGCCAGACAAAGGACACACAAAGGGGGTCCTGTGAAGTGCTCCAAAGTTATCTGGGAGTTGTCTGAGCCCCTCACCTGGTGAGCACAGTACGACGTGGGCAGCCTTTACCTGCAGACGTGGTCTGGATAATAAGAACTGTGAGTAAAGGCCCTGAACTGCATCACTGACTCCGTGTCGTTACTGCTGCTGCCCTGCACCATCACCCCCATCCTCCGCATACACTGCCCTGAGGCTATACTCCTCCCGTGGAGAGTTATGCTACGCTCTGCTGCACCCACAACACCAGCCTCAGCGGTCTGCCCTGTAGCGGCGGTTCACTCTGACCGCAATCCACGGGTGGCGTAGTCGGACATTTAAACATCAAAACCACATAAATAGTTCCGCCACTGGTTTGACCGCCCTGAGCCACGGAACCGGGTCGCCGCCACGAAGACTACAACCACCAGCATCCACCAAAAAGGGTCCGGCTCCGGGTGTCCCAAGGTCCAGGGGGTGCGTCAGAACATTTTCATCACCTTTCACAATCACCAATGGGAAAAGGCAGTGATGTCCTCTGTCCCCTCTCTTATACATCCTAGTGACGGAGCACCTGCTCTCATCTATTCGCCATAACCCCAATATTAGGTGGATTGAGGTGGGAGGCACCGAGTACAAGTGCTCTCTATTTGCTGATGATGTCCTAGTATATATCACTCAATCACATATATCCATCCATGCTGTTATGGCTGAAATAGATCACTTTGTTACATGGTAAAATTTTAAAATCAATGCAGCGAAGTCTGAGGCCCTCGATGTCTCCCTCCCCAAATCCATATAGGATTCCATCCAGTCCAACTTTCCCTTTGCCTGGCCCTCACAGGGTATCAAATACTTAGGAATTCCTATTCATAGAGACCTCTCCCATCTATGTTATCTTAATTTTGGGCCCTTTATTGAACAACTCCATACAGACCACGGTTGGCAAGTTAGAACTGTAAGATTCACTACGTGAACCACTGGTGTTTTGTGGAAAAGCACATGTACACTGCGTTCCAAATTATTATGCAAAAAGTGTTTAGGAGTGATAAGGGTAGAATTTGTTTGTTTGTCAGTTAAACTCATTGATGGTGATGTGTGTCAGGGCTCTTTATATCACTGTAAGCAATTGCAGACACCTGTGCTAATTAGTTTGGCAGGTGTGTCCAATGAAAGGCAAGACTACTTAAGAAGGCTCTCTCACATTATTAAGCAGCCTACATTTTCTGCCAAAATGGGAAAGAAAAAGGATGTGTCGGCTGCTGAGAAGCAACAAATTGTGGAGTGTTTAGGTCAAGGCATGACTACAATCAACATTGTGCGATGATCAGGATGAAGTGTCTTGGCAATCAAGAAGTATGTAGCTGATTCACAGTACACACATGTGCGTGCTGATAAGGGCAAATTGAGGACTCTTTCCTACAGGCAATTATGTCAGGTTGAAAGAGCAGCGGCAAAAAAGCCTTGTCATAGCAGCAGACAAGTTTTTGAAGCTGCTTGTGCCTCCAACGTCCCCCGAACAACAAGATGCATGGTCCTTCAGAGGTTTGCAGCTGTGCATGCGCCATCCTGTCGACCTCCTCTATCCACTTCACACAAGCAGAAACGGCTCCAGTGGGCCAAACATTACATGAAGACTGATTTCAAAACTGTTTTGTTCACGGATGAGTGCCGTGCAGCGCTCGATGGTTCAGATGGATGGAGTGGAGGATGGCTGGTTGATGGACACCCCACGCAAACACGGCTACAGCGCCAACAAGGAGGAGGTGGAGTAATGTTTTGGGCTGGAATCATGGGGAGAGAGATTGTCGGCCCCTTTAGGATCCCTGAAGGCGCTAAAGATGAACTCCATAATGTATGTGGATTTTCTCAAACAGCACTTCCTGCCATGGTTCAAGAAGAAGAACCATGTATTTCACAGCAAGATCATTTTTCTGCATGATAATGCACCATCTCATGCTGCACATAAAACATCTGCATCTCTGGCTGATATGGGCATAAAAGGGGACAAACTTATGGTGTGACCCCCATGCTCCCCTGAGCTCTACCCCATTCAGAACCTTTGGAGCATCATTAAAAGGAGTGTCTATGATGGCGGGAGGCAGTTCACATCTAAGCAACAGCTCTGGGAGGGTATTCTGTCCTCATGCAAAACAATTGAAGCAGAAACCATCCAAAACCTGACAAATTCAATGGACGAGAGAGTTCAGAAGCTCCTTTCGAACAAGGGGTCCTATGTGAAAATGTAACATCACCTAGAATAAAGTTTTGAGTTGAAAACTGTTTGATTTCAGTTTCTAACAACCTGCTAATGCTTATAATTTCAAAAATGACCATTTTTTTGGTCTTTATTAAAATGAAAAGGTTGATCGAAAAGTTTGGGGGATCTAAGAGTGTGGCAACCCAGTAGTCATGATTACTTCGAATTCTGACAATATGAGGGTCATGCTGCAGGTAGTGCAGCAAGAAGGCACTTATGTGCCTTGCGCATCTCGGAGCCCCAAAATTATTTTCCGGGCTAGATGCAGCTAAAAATTATTTTTAATTTTAAATCTGGTGAAGCTTTAGTATAGATGGCCTAATAGAATCAGTGCTGCACACTGCTACAAAGCCCAAATTATTTTCCAGTCAAGATACAGATAAACATGATTAGTAATTTGAAAGCTTAAAACGGTTGGTAGGGTGATTTTAACCAATCATCAAGCTTTTACTCTCCCCAGGATGACACAGGGGTAGAAAAGTCATTTCGGATCCATGATTTGTTCATCTTTATGAACGTGAGTCTGTCTACATTATCAGTGGAGAGCCGCGTGCGCTTATCTGTCAGCACACCACCAGCAGCGCTGAACACACATTCAGACAGAACGCTGGCTGCGGGGCATGACAAGATCTCCAAGGTGTAAGTGGCTAGCTCCGGCCATTTATCCAGATTGGAAGCCCAAAAAGAGCAAGGGTCCAGTGACACAGTCGTGGCTTCAATGTTTACTTGGAGATACTCCTGTACCATCGTCTCTAGGCGTTGACTATGTGTCAGACTTCTTGTCTCCTGTGGCCTTGCAAAGGATGGGCTAAAAAAGTGGTGAAATGATTCCGCAAAATTGATGTTACCAGCAGATACTGTGGTTCTGTTACGGTTTGAGTGCTGAACACTTGACGGTCCCACGGTTGGCAAGTTGGAACTGTGAGATTCACTACGTGCACCACTGGTATTTTGTGGAAAAGCACATGTAAGATTCTGCAACAGTCTCTGCTAATACTCCTGCATGCGTGCATCCCTTTCTATGGCAGGAATAATTTCTGCAAATTTACTTTTGTACCGGGGATCTAACAGTGTGGCAACCCAGTAGTCAGGATTATTTCTAATTCTCACAATTCGAGGGTCATGTTGCAGGTAGTGCAGCAAGGAGGCACTCATGTGTGTTGCGCATCCAGGAGCACCAAGTCCCTGTTGTGTTGGTGGCGAGGTAACAATCATGCTTCCTTCCTCTGTCCTCTCCCCCCAACCTCGCACAACAGAAATGTGATCAAGGTCTCCCTCATCTGATGAGTCTTCCATCAGTTCGTCCTCCACTTCTTCCTGGGCTCCTGCACCTTCCTCACTAGTTTGGCTGCTACCATGCGCCCTGGTAAAACCATCTCCCCCACCCTCACATGCCTGCCGCCTTGGTGCTGCCGACCGTCTGGACCTTGCAGATGTTAGCCCTTCCGCATACAACTCCTCCTCCTCTACTTCCTCCACCTCCTCTTGTGCCACCACCTGACTCCGAATTCTGTTTAACATGTGCTCCAGCATGTAAATCACCGGAATAGTCATGCTGATAATGGCATCGTCAGCACTAAACATCTTCGTCGCCATTTCAAAACTGTGCAGAAGGGTGCATAGGTCCCTGATCTGAGACCACTCCTCCAGCGTGATTTGCCCCACCTCTGAATCTCGTTGGCCCAGGCTATACGTCAGAACGTATTGCACCAGGGCTTGTCAGTGCTGCCACAGTCGCTGCAACATGTGCAGAGTTGAATTCCACCGGGTAGGCACATCGCATTTTAGCCGGTGAAGTGGCAGGCCCAACGACTTCTGTAGAGATGTAAGTCGCTGAGCTGCGGGATGCGAACGGCGGAAGTGAGCACACAGCGACCGTGTCCTCTGCAGAAGGCCATCTAGTCTGGGATAGTGGGCTAAAAATTGCTGGACAACCAGGTTCAACACGTGAGCCATACAAGGCACGTGTGTGACATTGCCCCGGCGAAGGGCCGCACCCAGGTTTGCAGCATTGTCGCACACGGCCTTCCCTGGTTTCAGGTCCAGTGGAGACAACCATTCATGAAATTGGTTCTCCAGAGCTGACCACAACTCCTCAGCTGTGTGACTCACATTTCCCAGACATTTCAATGTAAAAACCGCCTGATGACGTTGAGCCCTACTGCCAGCATAGTAAGGAGGTGTGCAGGATCCCTTCTGCGCAGTTAGAAAGCTTGTGGCATGACCAGACAGGCTTTGGGTGCAGGTGGAAGACCGAGAGGAGGTTGAGGAGGCAGAAGCAGTGGAGGAACTTTGACATAAAGAGGATTGACGCACAACTCGTGGGGACGGCAAGACTTGGACAGCAGCCCCTTGTCCTGCTGTCACCATAGTTACCCAGTGCCCAGTCAGCGACATGTAACGCCCCTGTCCATGCCTACTCGTCCAAGTGTCTGTGGTGAAATGCACCCTGTCACACACAGAGTTTCTCAAAGAAGCAGTGATGTTATGTGCGACATGCTGGTGGAGCGCAGGCACACCTTTCTTTGAGAAGTAGTGCTGACTGGGCATCTGGTACTGGGGCACTGCGACGGACATAAGGTCTCGAAAATCCTCTGTGTCCACCAGGCGGAAAGGCAGCATTTCTGTAGCCAAGAGCTTGCAGATGGTGAAATTCAACCTCTTAGCTTTCTCATGGCTAGGAGGAAATGGTCTTTTACTTGTCCACATCTGAGGGACCGAGGGCTGGCTATTGTGCTTAGACGGGGTTGATAAGGGTGTCCCCGGCAAACTGCCGGTCTGTGAGGAAGATGCAGGCGGACATGTTAGGTTGCCTTGATCCAAAGGTGGTGCTATCGATGTCGGACAGCGCTCAACACCAGCTGGTGTTACCACCTCCAAAGAAAATGATGACCTGCCAATCACGCTGGCTGTTGCGGGTAAAGAGGTGGCAGGTCTGCGCCCCAAAACAGGTGTGACTGCTGTCCCCCCAGTCACAGAGGATGAAGAGGCCGCGGATGCACAAGATATGGCAGACGGTGGTTGGCCCGGCCGGCTAGGCCGCATTGTAGCACACTGAGCTTCCCACTGCAACTTATGCTTCATGTCCATGTGCCAGTTCATGCATGAAGTACTCAAACTATGTATTTTTTGGCCTCTACTTAGCTTTTGCTGACAAATGTTACAGATAACACGAGTTGGGTCATCTTTATCGATCTGAAAAAATGCCCAGGCTATGCAAGGCTTAGCACCCATGCGACCTGAAGAGCCACCACGACTTGTGGTGAGAGGCAGAGTTGTGTTTGAGGATGCAGTTGTTGACGTGCTTCCAGTACTACGTCTCTGTCCAGGAAGGCGCAACCTGACCTCGTCGTCACTAGCATCTTCCTCCACCTCCTCTGCTGACCTCATCTCTTGGCTGACTGTGGGTTGACAGTAAGTGGGATCTCCGACCTCATCATCATCACCCTGTGCGTTATCACACCCGTCGTCCTCAGAGCCAACCTGTTCCTGCCCTGACAAAAAACTAAAGTTGTCGCTCCAATCAGGTATTTGAGTCTTATCATCGTCTTCCTCATTGTCTCCACCAACAGGAGTTACAGTTTGGGAATGAGGGTCTACATTATGGTCAGAACCTTCTGCGTCTGGTCCTGGATCCGACTCATAAAGATTCTGGGCATCAGTGCAGATCATTTCCTCGTCTGGATTCACAGAAGCGCTGGAGTCGACCTCTGATTCCCAGGCTATAGTATGAGTAAACAGCTCTGCAGACTCAACCATCTGTTCTACCTCATACTCAGACGGGCAGCTGGAGATTTGGGAGCTGTGAGGAAGCAAGTGTGATTTGGGTGACACCTTTGAGGACTGGAGTATTTGTGATGTTGAAGTTGATGTGGAGGAGAGCCCACTTAAAGGAGCACTTGATATCCGTTGAAGCACCTGCTGTTTTTGTGCCTCATCTGGAATTTGTAGCGATTGGCGTGGCCGTAAGAAAGGGATCTTATCACATTGTCCGCTAAAAGAAGTAGACATTTTAGTTTGGCTGGAAGATGGTCTTTCTTCTGCAGATGTTACTGTTGCTTTAACACCTACCCCACGGACACAACCTTTTTTCCCCTTCCCAACACGCCTATTCCCCTTTCCACCAGCAGCAGGCCTTTTTCCACTCATTTTGGTGGTTAACTAATTCACAACTCTGGAGTTGTTTGCACAAAAAAACAATGGATGGTAACCGAGCAGAGCTGAGTGGCCAAACTGTGGTATTAGGCCAAAACTATTGGCTGGGTTAGATGCAGAAAAAAATTATTTTGAATTTGCAACCTGATGGAGGTCAGTATAGATGGATTAATAGAACAAGACCCACACACAGCTAGAAGCCCAATATTTTTTCAGAGGTAGATGCAGGAAAAAAATATATTCAGTTTGCAACCTGATGGAGGTCAGTATAGATGGACTAATACAACAAGTCCCACACACAGCTAGAAGCCCAAATAATTTTTCAGAGGTACTGTAGATGCAGATAAAAATTAGTTTTAATTTGCAACCTGATGGAGGTCAGTATAGATGGACTAATAGAGAAAGTCCGACACACTACTAGAAGGCCAAATATTTTTTCAGAGGTAGATGCAGAAAAAAATATATTCAGTTTGCAACCTGATGGAGATCAGTATAGATGGACTAATAGAGAAAGTCCGACACACTACTAGAAGGCCAAATATTTTTTCAGAGCTAGATGCAGAAAAAAATTATATTCAGTTTGCAACCTGATGGAGGTCAGTATAGATGGATTAATAGAACAAGACCCACACACAGCTAGAAGCCCAATATTTTTTCAGAGGTAGATGCAGAAAAAAATATATTCAGTTTGCAACCTGATGGAGGTCAGTATAGATGGACTAATACAACAAGTCCCACACACAGCTAGAAGCCCAATATTTTTTCAGAGGTAGATGCAGAAAAAAATATATTCAGTTTGCAACCTGATGGAGGTCAGTATAGATGGACTAATACAACAAGTCCCACACACAGCTAGAAGCCCAAATATTTTTTCAGAGGTACTGTAGATGCAGATAAAAATTAGTTTTAATTTGCAACCTGATGGAGGTCAGTATAGATGGACTAATAGAGAAAGTCCGACACACTACTAGAAGGCCAAATATTTTTTCAGAGCTAGATGCAGAAAAAAATTATATTCAGTTTGCAACCTGATGGAGGTCAGTATAGATGGATTAATAGAACAAGACCCACACACAGCTAGAAGCCCAATATTTTTTCAGAGGTAGATGCAGAAAAAAATATATTCAGTTTGCAACCTGATGGAGGTCAGTATAGATGGACTAATACAACAAGTCCCACACACAGATAGAAGCCCAATATTTTTTCAGAGGTAGATGCAAAAAAAAATATATTCAGTTTGCAACCTGATGGAGGTCAGTATAGATGGACTAATAGAGAAAGTCCGACACACTACTAGAAGGCCAAATATTTTTTCAGAGCTAGATGCAGAAAAAAATTATATTCAGTTTGCAACCTGATGGAGGTCAGTATAGATGGATTAATAGAACAAGACCCACACACAGCTAGAAGCCCAATATTTTTTCAGAGGTAGATGCAGAAAAAAATATATTCAGTTTGCAACCTGATGGAGGTCAGTATAGATGGACTAATACAACAAGTCCCACACACAGCTAGAAGCCCAATATTTTTTCAGAGGTAGATGCAGAAAAAAATATATTCAGTTTGCAACCTGATGGAGGTCAGTATAGATGGACTAATACAACAAGTCCCACACACAGCTAGAAGCCCAAATATTTTTTCAGAGGTACTGTAGATGCAGATAAAAATTAGTTTTAATTTGCAACCTGATGGAGGTCAGTATAGATGGACTAATAGAGAAAGTCCGACACACTACTAGAAGGCCAAATATTTTTTCAGAGCTAGATGCAGAAAAAAATTATATTCAGTTTGCAACCTGATGGAGGTCAGTATAGATGGATTAATAGAACAAGACCCACACACAGCTAGAAGCCCAATATTTTTTCAGAGGTAGATGCAGAAAAAAATATATTCAGTTTGCAACCTGATGGAGGTCAGTATAGATGGACTAATACAACAAGTCGAACACACAGCTAGAAGCCCAATATTTTTTCAGAGGTAGATGCAGAAAAAAATATATTCAGTTTGCAACCTGATGGAGGTCAGTATAGATGGACTAATACAACAAGTCCCACACACAGCTAGAAGCCCAAATATTTTTTCAGAGGTACTGTAGATGCAGATAAAAATTAGTTTTAATTTGCAACCTGATGGAGGTCAGTATAGATGGACTAATAGAGAAAGTCCGACACACTACTAGAAGGCCAAATATTTTTTCAGAACTAGATGCAGAAAAAAATATATTCAGTTTGCAACCTGATGGAGGTCAGTATAGATGGACTAATAGAGAAAGTCCGACACACTACTAGAAGGCCAAATATTTTTTCAGAGCTAGATGCAGAAAAAAATTATATTCAGTTTGCAACCTGATGGAGGTCAGTATAGATGGATTAATAGAACAAGACCCACACACAGCTAGAAGCCCAATATTTTTTCAGAGGTAGATGCAGGAAAAAAATATATTCAGTTTGCAACCTGATGGAGGTCAGTATAGATGGACTAATACAACAAGTCCCACACACAGGTAGAAGCCCAAATATTTTTTCAGAGGTACTGTAGATGCAGATAAAAATTAGTTTTAATTTGCAACCTGATGGAGGTCAGTATAGATGGACTAATAGAATGATGCTATGCCCAAAAGATTTTACTTCACTAGGTGCAGTAAAAAAATTGGTATTCTATACACAGGTGGTATATCTTGCAACACAGATAGGCTACTCCACTGACTAACACACTCTGCAATAGGCCAAAAAGGATTAGCTTTGCTAGATTCAGCCAAATGCTGTGAAAAAAACTTGCACAGCACTGGCACAGACCTGCCTGGCAAAAACTGATAGGAACTGATGTAACCTAGTCCTGAAAAGGACTCCAATTACAATTAGTCTTTACTCCCACAACCTATCTATTTAAGAGCACAGACCTCCCTGATAAAAGTCGTAGGAAATGCTGTAACCTAGTCCTTAAAAGGACTGCAATCACAACTATTCCCTACTCCCAAGCTATCTGTAGATTTGTGCGAAAATTGGCTTGAAATTAACAAGGTATAGCGCACACAGCAACAGCGGTGCCGTCTAACACGCAGCTGCAGCAGTGAGAAAATGGTGGCGACGGGGAAAATGGCTTGGTCTTATAGGGCAAGGACATGTGACATACACTGCCAATGACACATGCCCTTGCTTGTGTGAAAAAAAGCACTTCGCTCCGTGTGTGCGCTGCTGATAGGCTGACAGATTGCACCTCCCCACTGCAAATGCGGGAAAGAGAAAAAAAAATGGAGATCTTCATTGTCCCTGCAGAGATCCATCCCCTGCCCCTCCCCCCACCCCGCTGTACACTCAAACTGCGTATTAACATTAATTTTCATCATTACTGAGAAAAAATCCAGTTATGATTTTGGTGCACGAACAGCTATCGAACATAACCTCGAACAGCCGAATTTTTCTCAAATTGTTCGTGTTCGCCGAACGGCTCGAACACCGCCCAAAACAGCTCGAATTTGAGATTGGCGAACAGTTCGAGTAGAACAACGCTCATCTCTAGTCAACACCCCTCCTCATTACAGAGATGCACATCACCTGATTTACTTAATTGGTAGTTAGCTCTCAAGCCTATGCAGCTTGGAGTAGGACAACATGTATAAAAAGTATCATGTGATCAAAATACTCATTTGCCTAATAATTCTGCACGCGGTGTATATATAAATATACAGTCCTTTGTGAAAGTATTTGGCCCCCTTGAACTTTTCTACCTTTTGCCACATTTCTGGCATGTTTTTTTGAGCAGTGTACAGTACAGAACAAAAGTTTGGACACACCTTCTCATTTAAAGATTTTTCTGTATTTACATGACTATGAAAATTGTACATTCACACTGAGGGCATCAAAACTATGAATTAACACATGTGGAATTATATACTTAACAAAAAAGTGTGAAACAACTGAAAATATGTCTTATATTCTAGGTTTTTCAAAGTAGCCACCTTTTGCTTTGATGACTGCTTTGCACACTCTTGGCATTCTCTTGATGAGCTTCAAGAGGTAGTCACTGGAAATGGTCTTCCAACATTCTTGAAGGAGTTCGCAGAGATGCTTAGCACTTGTTGGCCCTTTTGTCTTCACTCTGTGGTCCAGCTCACCCCAAACAATCTCGATTGGGTTCAGGTCTGGTGACTGTGGAGGCCAGGTCATCTGGTGTAGCACCCCATCACTCTCCTTCTTGGTCAAATAGCCCTTACACAGCCTGGAGGTGTGTTTGGGGTCATTGTCCTGTTGAAAAATAAATGATGGTCCAACTAAACGCAAACTTTGGAATAGCATGCCGCTGCAAGATGCTGTGGTAGCCTTGCTGGTTCAGTAGGCCTTCAATTTTGAATAAATCCCCAACAGTGTCACAAGCAAAGCACCCCCACACCATCACACCTCCTTCTCCATGCTTCACGGTGGGAACCAGGCATGTAGAGTCCATCCGTTCACCTTTTCTGCGTCGCACAAAGACACGGTGGTTGGAAGCAAAGATCTCAAATTTGGACTCATCAGACCGAAGCACAGATTTCCACTGGTCTAATGTCCATTCCTTGTGTTCTTTAGCCCAAACAAGTCTCTTCTGCTTTTTGCCTGTCCTTAGCAGTGGTTTCCTAGCAGCTATTTTACTTGAAGGCCTGCTGCACAAAGTCTCCTTTTAACAGTTGTTGAAGAGTTGTGTGTGCTGCTGGATCTCTGTGTGGCATTGACCTGGTCTCTAATTTGAGATGTTGTTAACCTGCGATTTCTGAGGCTGGTGACTCGGATAAACTTATTCTCAGAAGCAGAGGTGACTCTTGGTCTTACTTTCATGGGGCAGTCCTCATGTGAGCCAGTTTTTTTGTAGCGCTTGATGGTTTTTGCAACTGCACTTGGGGACACTTTCAAAGTTATCCCAATTTTTCGGACTGACTGACTTTCATTTCTTAAAGTAATGATGGCCACTCGTTTTTCTTTACTTAGCTGCTTTTTTCTTGCCATAATACAAATTCTAACAGTCTATTCAGGAGGACTATCAGCTGTGTATCCACCAGACTTATGCACAACACAACTGATGGTCCCAACCCGATTTATAAGGCAAGAAATCCCACTTATTAAAACTGACAGGGCACACCTGTGAAGTGAATACCATTTCAAGTGATTAGCTCTTGAAGCTCATCAAGAGAATGCCAAGAGTGTGCAAAGCAGTCATCAAAGCAAAAGGTGACTACTTTGAAGAACCTAGAATATAAGACATATTTTCAGATGTTTCACACTTTTTTGTTAAGTATATAATTCCACATGTGTTAATTCATAGTTTTGATGCCTTAAGAGTGAATGTACAATTTTCATAGTCATGAAAATACAGAAAAATCTTTAAATGAGAAGGTGTGTCCAAACTTTTGGTCGGTACTGTATATATGTAGCACGTTGGCTCAGAGCTTAGCATCTTCTTTCGGGTTCTCTGGTTTCCTCCCACACTCCAAAGACATACTGATAGGGAATGTAGAATTGTGATCCCCAATGTGGACAGTGCCGATAATCTCTGAAATTGTCTGAATTGTAAAGCGTTGCGGAATATGTTTGCGCTGTATAAATAAAAAGATTATATACATAAATAATATACATATATACATACAGTATACATTCTATATGTACACAACTTAATATAGATACAGTCTCACACAGACAGACAAATTTGCTGAAATTTTTTTAATGATTAGCCGTGCAGAGGGAACTGGGCACAGAATAACTTATCTGTTTCACCCTGCAGTACAGTACTGTGGAAAAACCTGCCCTCTTGAAACTTGACTGTTGTATTTAAAGTCTGCCATCTCCTGATAAAAGATTAATACTTCATATGTAATGTTCTTTTTTTACCAGCAGATACCATTTTTATACCATATGTCAATTTACTAATGACTGATTAAAAAAATAGCATAAACAATAAGATAATTTATTAATACTGCTACAAGTTTTAGACATTAACAAGGACCATATAAACACATTATATGTTTAAGAAGAATAGTATATGATCATTAATCTTGCCTGTCCATGATAGTTCTAGTAGTTACAATGTATCTGATTTTCATTTCAGTTAGAATTAAACAGAACATTTCTTACTGTGCACAGAACAGCATGTTTGAAGCTCCAGGTTCCCATAGTAAATACTTGGGGAAGATTAATGACTTTCTGTAACATACCAACATGTCAAGTCAATCTGTTCTGTCTTGTCAATCTGATATATGTGTATGTTTGTCACTTGTTAAGCTAACTGACAATTGTTGCTAAAATTTAATGTGACTACTCATTACTATTTTTGTGCAAACCACACAGTATATTCGTCTAGCTTTGGATGATTTATTTAATGACTACCAACAAATAGGAGATCCAATTTCTAAATTAGGTAACTAGAGACACACTTTTGAACTTAGAATACCAGCAAAAAAACAAAATAGGTACATGAAATTTCTTGACATGCAAAGTTTATTCAATTAGAAAATAAAAAAATACCATAAACAGAGTAACCTCAATGGAGGATCACATTGTATGTAAAATGGCTATTAACATGTTGACACTACATTATATCCTTATTTATTTTCTAAAGTATGTAGGACTTTGTAGTCCATGTTGATCAGATAAAAACTTAATGGTACAATATATAATTTAAGGAAACACATATCTGTCAGAACAATGTAGCATGTGGTCCTGGAGCCCCAAGGTGCGTTTTACCCTTTCTTCATCAGGGGGCTTTAGAATATTGAATGCAGTCCTCCATTGAGGTTACTTTGTTTATGGTATTTTTATTTTTATTTTCCAAATTAATTTTCATTTTAAGAGATTTCATGCACCTACTTTCATTTTTTGGTGATATTCCATGATTTACTTAGTATAGAAAATATAACAAATTGCAAGTAAAAGTAAAAATATTAAGACTTTACTGTCATATTTATCATTTATTCAACCAAATTGCAGAAAGACTCTATAAGAGTAAAGACTAATAACCTTCACAAAACAATTTTCAAAATTTGTTGTGTATCTCTATAGAGGACAGAGGTTTTCTAGCAGGATTAATGTATGTTTCCTCAGATACTTTGTTATAAAAATGTTCCCTCCCCTCGCTTCATAATAAAGTGGCACACAAAATGTCTATCAATCAAAGTCATTCTTTTGCTTTACCTACTGTACAGAATTTGTGCATATACAGTAGTTGTGTCATGCACATGGTGTCTAAACTGTGCTTTGTTTTACAATAGATCATTAGATTTCAAACTTAGAAGGGGACACAGCGCTACACCAGGATCAGTGGCAGTCACATAACGGGATATCCTAGCTATATTCTGTCCCTAGATAGGATTAAATAGAAACTTCTTGTATTTAAAAGCTATAACATTATTTGTCGCTTGTCTTGTACCTAAAATGTGCTTTAGTTTATTTTCAGATGGAATGTAGTATTTACTAATTTCTTTGTGATATTCCAATATTTGTGAGAATAGTAAAATGTCCAGCCACACATGATGAAAACATAATTTTCTTTATTATTTTAAATTGCCATTAAAATCCCAAAAGAGAAAACATCACAATCAGTAATCATAGCAGATGTAACGTGTCAAAGGACTTTCAACTTTTTTCACAAACATTGTGGGTATAATGCAACTTTTTTATATGCAGCTCAATGTAGCAAGTATTGAACGTATATGCTTTTACATTATCTGTCAAGCTTAAATTTTTTTTAGTCTGTTTGCACAGGCCGGTCCAGGCTGATAAATGATCGCTAATCATATAAAATGCAATCTGTGTTTATTGACTTACCTGTTTAGATGGACCAACAAACATTCTACACTCACTGAACTATTGCTAGTGCGACTGTTCTGTGTGCATATAATATCATGCTATCTGTAGCATTTCACCTGTTTATGCAGGGCAATGTGTTGCCAATGACAATGATTTTTATGCCTGCCTAAAAATCATTGCACCCAAAGAGCAAAAGTTTTGCTCATTTATCATTCATATCTGTTTGGATGGGCCAATAGTTGGGAGCAAGCATTCCTAGCAATTCTCATTCGTCGGTTATTGTCTCACAAAAATGGGTTAGAACAAAGTTTTCAATAAAAATTTATAGCTATTGAGAAGGCACTGGTATGGTTGTACAGAGATCTAACTGCTGCTGCCAGTCAATGGCTGCAGCAGAAACATGCTTATGGTGCTAGTGATCAGCTGCACTAAAAAAGATAGCGTAGCGTGGAGAATGTTGTTGGACCTAGACAGCACTAGGAGAGGAGAGGAAAGGAAAGGAGCGGAGATGAGAGGTAGAGAATTGGTGGATGAGCATTCATTATTTTTTTTACCAGTGTTAGACATTATTTAATTACAAATGTGTGGATAACCTTTTTTTTAATATATATATTCAGCTACATTATAAATATTGCTATTTCATGAATAAAATTGCTATTTTAAAAACTTTTCATTGATTGTATAAAGAACAAAGCATTAAACATTATATGTTTTTTTTGAAAAACTGCTTTTGTAATCACATGTGTTAGAATACATGAATGAGCCAAGAGATACGTTAAAAAAAGAAGGAAAAAAACACAACAGATGGTTGATTATGAATAGGTTCTGGGTGTTATGAAATATAACCATATATTCTACATCCAACTGTACATAATTGGGGTCCATCTGTAATGAGTTACTGTGTTTCTGGAGTCTGTTACAAACATTCATCGAATGGTTATTGAAAAAAAAATGATTGTAATATATCTACAGAATAGATTATATTATAAATCAACACAGACAAGAAAGATAAAAAATGAAAAATGTACTATTGTAAGATCATTATTACACTTTATGAAAAGACTTAAAACACACTCATTTATTTGTTTTATCCTTTCCGAGTATCAAATAGTACCCAATACTTGGAAAACTGTGTTAGAAATCTCAAACTGCTAAACCAGACAGTGATGGTGTCATTGATACCATGGACTATTAAGACTAATAGTTATCCCGATGTGAAAACATATTGTGCTGTCTGATGTTAAAGGGAATCTGTCACCAGGTTTTTGTTATGTAATCCGAGAGCAGCATGATGTAGAGATAGAGACCCTGATTCCAGCAAAGCTGGATGCTGTCCTTTTGACAAAAACATTGTTTTCTCTGCTGCAGATCTACCAGTTTTCAGAATTATGAACTCTGTATAACCCTTCTCACACTACTGATTGGAAATCAGAAGTTTACATACACTATATAAACAGACACATACGCATGTTTTTCTCAATATCTGACACGAAATCAGAATAAACCTTTCCCGTTTTAGGTCAATTAGGATTACCATAATTTTTAATATTTACCAAAATGCCAGAATAATGAGAGAGAAAGAATGTTTTAAGGCATTTGTATTACTTACTGCAAAGTCAAAAGTTTACATATACTAAGATTACTATGCCTTTAAACAATTCTGGAATGCCCATATGATGATGACTTGCGTTCGGAAGCTTCTAATAGTTTTTTGGCAACATCTGAGTTAATTAGAGACACATCTGTGGATGTATTTTAATGCACACCTGAAGCACACAGCTTCTTTGTGTAGCATCATGGGAAAGTCTAAAGAAATCAGCCAAGATATCAGGAAGCGAATTATAGACTTGCACAAGTCTGGCTCATCCTTGGGTAGAATTTCAAGATACCTGAAGGTGCCTTGTTCATCTGTACAAACAATTATGCGCAAGTACAAACAAGATGGGAATGTCCAGCCATCATACCACTTATGAAGGAGACAGGTTCTGTGTCCCAGTGATGGACATGCTTTGGTACGACATGTGCATGTAAACCCAAGGACAAAAGCAAAAGACCTTGTGAAGATGATGGCGGAAGTTGATAAGATTGTCAATATCCACAGTGAAACGAGTACTGTATCAATATGGGCTGAAAGGCCACTCTGCCAGGAAGATGCCATTACTCCAAAAGAAACATAAAAATGCCAGATTAATGTTTGCAAATGCCACAAAGACCTTAATTTTTGGAGACCTGTCCTGGGGTCTGATGAAACTAAAATTAAACTGTTTGGGCATAATGACCATTGTTACGTTTGGAGTAAAAAGTAAGAAGATTTGAAGCCTAAGAACCCCATCCCAATGTGAAACATGTGGGGTGGCAGTATCATGTTGTGGGGTTGTTTTGCTGCAGGAGGGACTGGTGCACTTCACAAAATAGATGTCATCATGAGAAAAGAAGATTATGTGGCAATACTGAAGCAACATTTCAAAACATCAGCCAGGAAGTTAAAGCTTGGGCGGAAATGGGTCTTCCAAATGGACAATGACCCGAAGCATACTGACAAAATGGTAACAAAGTGGCTTAAGGATAACAAAGTCAATATTTTGGAGGGGCCATCACAAAACCCTGATCTCAATCCTATTGAAAATTCATGGGCAAAGCTGAAAAGGCAGGTGCGAGCAAGGCGACCTACAAACCTGGATCAGTTACACCAGTTTTGTCAGGAGGAATGGGCCCAAATTGCGAACAACTATTGTGAGAAGCTTGTGGAAGGATATCCCAAATGATTGACCTAAGTTATTCATTTTAAGGGCAATGGTACCAAATACTAATGAAATGTATGCAAACTATTGACTGCAGTAAGTAATAAAAATGCCTCAAAACTCACTCTCTCATTATTCTGTCATTTGGCAAATATTAAAAATTATGGTAATACTAATTGACCTAAAACGGGAAAGGTTTATTCTGATTTCATGTCAGATATTGAGAAAAAACAGGCATATGTGTATTTTTATATAGTGTATGCAAACTTCTGGTTTCAATTGTAAATACTGTGGCAAGACGACTTGCTCGGCTCTCCCAGAGGCAGACTCAGGACACACGTTCTCAGGTTACCTTTCTGCTGGTTTATTATCTGGCATAAACTCATGCATGGTTCCACAAGAAAAAATAACAAGACCCCTCTGGGTTAAATGGTAAAACAAAACAAAATATAGCTCAGTCCATAGGTGAGCAGGTTCCGCCCGCTCTCGGCAGGACAACTGCTATAGCAAAGTCCTTGTAAAAAGCTGTGCAGCTTCCACAACAACCGCCCTCTTTGCCATTCCCATAAAAACCGCACACCCTTTAACAGAGTAAAGCCACCAGCATATAACATGATGGCAGAAATAAAGTAGGTCTAAGTTCCCACAGGAGAGCATCCTGAGTGACACATACCTCCTCTCACATATAAAACCAGTGACTCTGTCACATATTCCCCCCCTCTGCCCAAAGCCGGCAGTTTGGGCACCTTCTGGCACCAGGCAGGGAATTCTAGAGAGGGGATCAGCATTCCCATGTAACTTCCCGGGCCTATGCTTCACATGAAAGTTAAAATCTTGGAGCCCTCGGAACCATCTAGTTACCCTGGCATTTTTACCCCTCTTCTCCCTCAACCATCTCAACGTGGCATGGTCTGATACTAATTTAAACTTCCGGCCTCGTAGGTAATATTTCAGTGTATCCACGACCCATTTTATGGCTAAACACTCTTTGTCTACTATGGCATAGCTCTTCTCACAGGAGGACAGCTTTCAGCTCAGATAGAGAATGGGATGTTCTTCCCTATTTATCTCTTGAGAGAGTACAGCCCCTAGACCAACCTCTGAAGCATCCGTCTGGACCACAAATTCTTTCTTAAAGTCTGCCATGACCAGGACCGGCTGCTTGCACAGTGTTAGCTTCAACTGTTGAAAGGCGGTCTCCGTTTCTTCCGTCCATTTCACCATGATTGATTTGGTGCCTTTTAGAAAATCTGTTAGTGGCGCGGCCATAATGGCGAAATTCGGGATAAACCGCCGGTAATATCCCACCATTTCCAGGAACATTCTTACCTGCTTCTTGGAGAGCGGTTGCACTCCACTTTCTTGAGTTGCGACTTTATTTCACCTCTCCCAACGACATAGCCTAAGTACTTGGCCTCCTCTTTTCCGATGGCACACTTTCTCGGATTTATGGTAAATCCTGCCTTCTTTAAAGCCTCCAGAACGGCCTGTAGTTTAGGTAGGTGACTAGCACAGTCTGGGCTAAAGACCACAATGTCGTCAAGGTAGGCTGCCGCACACTTCTTATGTGGAGCTAGGTTAGCCCTCTGGAAGGTGGCTGGGGCCCCCTGTAGTCCGAACTGCATCCGCATGTATTGAAAACAGCCATCAGGTGTTAAGAAAGCCGTCTTCTCCTCGGCCGTCTGGGACAAGGGGGTCTGCCAGTAGCCCTTCATCAGGTCAAGATTGGTGATGTACCTCGCCGGTCTGAGCCTCTTGATGAGTTCGTCGACGCGGGGCATCGGGTAAGCATCAAACTTGGATACCTCATTCAGCCGGCGGTAGTCATTACAAAACCTCCATTCTCCTTTGGGTTTCGGCACGAGGACCATTGGGCTCGACCACCCACTCTTTGACTCCTTTATTACCCCGATGTCTAACATCCTCTTCACCTCAGCCGAGATCACCTCCCGGTGTGTTTCCGTAATCCGGTACGGCTTCAGATTCACTCGTATGTGTGGCTCTGTTAGTACGTCATGCTCTACCACATGAGTATGCCCCGGCAACTCTGAGAACAGCTCCCGATAACACTATAGTAAGTCTCGACACTGTTGCTTTTGGGCCGGTGATAGAGTCTCTGCAATAGTGACCTCATCCACCTTGCCTTCTGGTGCAGCTCCCAGGCAAGGAGTTTCCACAGGTTCCCGGTCCCGCCAGGGTTTGAGCAAGTTCACATGATATATTTGGTGCGGCTTTCTTCGGCCAGGCAGGTGGACTTTATAATTAACCTCGCTGAGTTTCACCATCACCTCGTACGGACCTTGCCATTTGGCGAGGAACTTGCTCTCGACGGTAGGGATTAGCTAGTGTTGAGCCACCCCCGTAGTGTTCGAGTTCGGTTCGGTTCGTCGAACACCCGTGTGTTCGACGAACTGTTCGTCGAACTGTTCGTCGAACACCTTCGAACACCGTTAAAACCAATGGCAGGCAAACAAAAACACATAGAAACACATAGAAAACACCTTCAAAGGTGTCCAAAAGCTGACAAACTGCTCAGAAGACACAACTAACACATGGAAAAGTGACAAGTACATATAGTCATGCGAAAAGAAAAGAGGTGGAGGAGTAAAAGGAGGGGGAGACACAGATATAGGCATGTCATGCCCTTCTAAAATCCAAAAAGTGAGAAGCCGAGACGGCCAGTCCGCTCCTGCCCGTGCCACCTCCGTGTCGCCGGGTTTGTGCCAGAGCCGCGGTGAACCCTGACGGCCAGCCCCCCTCTCCCAATACTGGTGCCTGTCCGCTGGTGGGTCGAGAGAGCCCCCCTGTGGTGGAGGCAGCTCTAAGCTTTTTAATTTAAATTGTCCCTCTAATTTGAATGAATACACTTTAAATCCATTTACAAGGATCTATTGGAGGGCAAGTCTCATGCCAGCAGCCGCGTAATTCCAACTCCAGTAGCGTCCACTAAAGCTGCTGCAGTTAAAAAGATTTTATAAGGATCGAGCTCGGCTGTCCACCGCAAGGCATCCTAGTGCCAGTCCCAGCCCCTATGCCTTGGGGTGCCTCCTGATGCTCTTCACTGAGTATCCCGTGGTCCCGAAGCATTTCCTTTGAAAAAATTAAGTGTCCAAACTACAGGTGGTGTAGCTTGCTTAACAGCCGGGATAATCCGCTGACTAGCAGACACTGCTACTAGGCACAAAGTATTTCCTGGGCTAGATGCAGTTAAAAATTTGTAAGTAGATACTCTCGTTGGATGCTGAGAAAGCATTCCATAGAGTCTCCTGGCACGCCATATATGATTCTCTTAAAAAGCTTGGGGTAGGGGTCTAGGGGACCCTTTTATAGCCAAAATCACGGCCCTGTATCACAATACGTCACCTAGGCTGAAGATAAATGGAACTGTAGCACCGAGGGCTCGGTTGCTACAGACGTATTGCACCTCACCCAGAGGTGTGATATCTCACTCTCAGATAAGGATGGAGTGTGGATCAGGACCCGACACCTGCATGCATTACACCACATTGCCGTGGGGCAGGGCGACCAATATGCCCCTGAGATGGGCACGACAGTCCCTGTCCCTGGCTGGAGTGGGGGGAGGGAACACTGAGGAAGGGGAACCCTGCAGTGCAGGAGCAGGGAGGAAGCAGTTCCTGGGTGCATTGAGAAGGGAGTATAAAAGGTGGGCACCATCTTAGTTCAGTGCAGAGAAGTCTGAGCAGAAGTGGCAGGGAGCAGGGGCTCTGCATGAGCTCTGCTCCGGAGGCGGGCCTAGTAACAGAGGCCCAGGCCTGCAAGAGGGAGAAGGAAGGAAGAGGAGTGGAGAAGGCTCCAGGAACGAGGAATGAAGGGATCCCAGGGGTGCGGACGGGCGAGTCGCCACCGCACGCCCGAATCCACCTGCGTGGAGGGGTCAGGCCAAAGGGGGAGACCGGTCCCCGAACTAGTGGAGGCAGGAAACGACCCTCAGCTAGAAACCGGAGGCTCTGACATTTTATGTGGCGCAGCCCCTTGCTCCACCCGCTAGGAAGGCACCACATAGGGTCAGGGAAACTGGCACCAAGTTTACCAAGAGGAGGCCCGAGGCAGCCGGACAGAAGTGTTGGTAAGAAAGGCCAGACAAAGGACACACAAAGGGGGTCCTGTGAAGCGCTCCAAAGTTATCTGGGAGTTGTCTGAGCCCCTCACCTGGTGAGCACAGTACGACGTGGGCAGCCGTTACCTGCAGACGTGGTCTGGATAATAAGAACTGTGAGTAAAGGCCCTGAACTGCATCACTGACTCCGTGTCGTTATTGCTGCTGCCCTGCACCATCACCCCCATCCTCCGCATACACTGCCCTGAGGCTATACTCCTCCCGTGGGGAGTTATGCTACGCTCTGCTGCACCCACAACACCAGCCTTAGCGGTCTGCCCTGTAGCGGCGGTTCACTCTGACCGCAATCCACGGGTGGCGTAGTCGGACATTTAAACATCAAAACCACATAAATAGTTCCGCCACTGGTTTGACCGCCCTGAGCCACGGAACCGGATCGCCGCCACGAAGACTACAACCACCAGCATCCACCAAAAAGGGTCCGGCTCCGGGTGTCCCAAGGCCCAGGGGGTGCGTCAGAACATTTTCATCACCTTTCACAATCACCAAAGGGACAAGGCAGGGATGTCCTCTGTCCCCTCTCTTATACATCCTAGTGACGGAGCACCTGCTCTCATCAATTCGCCATAACCCCAATATTAGGTGGATTGAGGTGGGAGGCACCGAGTACAAGTGCTCTCTATTTGCTGATGATGTCCTAGTATATATCACTCAATCACATATATCCATCCCTGCTGTTATGGCTGAAATAGATCACTTTGTTACATGGTAAAATTTTAAAATCAATGCAGCGAAGTCTGAGGCCCTCGATGTCTCCCTCCCTAAATCCATATAGGATTGCATCCAGTCCAACTTTCCCTTTGCCTGGCCCTCACAGGGTATCAAATACTTAGGAATTCCTATTCATAGAGACCTCTCCCATCTATGTTATCTTAATTTTGGGCCCTTTATTGAACAATTCCATACAGACCACGGTTGGCAAGTTAGAACTGTAAGATTCACTACGTGAACCACTGGTGTTTTGTGGAAAAGCACATGTACACCGCGTTCCAAATTATTATGCAAAAAGTGTTTAGGAGTGATAAGGGAAGAATTTGTTTGTTTGTCAGTTAAACTCATTGATGGTGATGTGTGTCAGGGCTCTTTATATCACTGTAAGCAATTGCAGACACCTGTGCTAATTAGTTTGGCAGGTGTGTCCAATGAAAGGCAAGACTACTTAAGAAGGCTCTCTCACATTATTAAGCAGCCTACATTTTCTGCCAAAATGGGAAAGAAAAAGGATGTGTCGGCTGCTGAGAAGCAACAAATTGTGGAGTGTTTAGGTCAAGGCATGACTACAATCAACATTGTGCGATGATCAGGATGAAGTGTCTTGGCAATCAAGAAGTATGTAGCTGATTCACAGTACACACGTGTGCGTGCTGATAAGGGCAAATTGAGGACTCTTTCCTACAGGCAATTACGTCAGGTTGAAAGAGCAGCGGCAAAAAAGCCTTGTCATAGCAGCAGACAAGTTTTTGAAGCTGCTTGTGCCTCCAACGTCCCCCGAACAACAAGATGCAGGGTCCTTCAGAGGTTTGCAGCTGTGCATACGACATCCTGTCGACCTCCTCTATCCACTTCACACAAGCAGAAACGGCTCCAGTGGGCCAAACATTACATGAAGACTGATTTCAAAACTGTTTTGTTCACGGATGAGTGCCATGCAGCGCTCGATGGTCCAGATGAATGGAGTGGAGGATGGCTGGTTGATGGACACCACACGCAAACACGGCTACAGCGCCAACAAGGAGGAGGTGGAGTAATGTTTTGGGCTGGAATCATGGGGAGAGAGATTGTCGGCCCCTTTAGGATCCCTGAAGGCGCTAAAGATGAACTCCATAATGTATGTGGATTTTCTCAAACAGCACTTCCTGCCATGGTTCAAGAAGAAGAACCGTGTATTTCACAGCAAGATCATTTTTCTGCATGATAATGCACCATCTCATGCTGCACATAAAACATCTGCATCTCTGGCTGATATGGGCATAAAAGGGGACAAACTTATGGTGTGACCCCCATGCTCCCCTGACCTCTACCCCATTCAGAACCTTTGGAGCATCATTAAAAGGAGTGTCTATGATGGCGGGAGGCAGTTCACATCTAAGCAACAGCTCTGGGAGGGTATTCTGTCCTCATGCAAAACAATTGAAGCAGAAACCATCCAAAACCTGACAAATTCAATGGACGAGAGAGTTCAGAAGCTCCTTTCGAACAAGGGGTCCTATGTGAAAATGTAACATCACCTAGAATAAAGTTTTGAGTTGAAAACTGTTTGATTTCAGTTTCTAACAACCTGCTAATGCTTATAATTTCAAAAATGACCATTTTTTTGGTCTTTATTAAAATGAAAAGGTTGATCGAAAATTTTGGGGGATCTAAGAGTGTGGCAACCCAGTAGTCATGATTACTTCGAATTCTGACAATATGAGGGTCATGCTGCAGGTAGTGCAGCAAGAAGACACTTATGTGTCTTGCGCATCTCGGAGCCCCAAAATTATTTTCCGGGCTAGATGCAGCTAAAAATTATTTTTAATTTTAAATCTGGTGAAGCTTATTATAGATGGCCTAATAGGATCAGTGCTGCACACTGCTACAAAGCCCAAATTATTTTCCAGTCAAGATACAGATAAACATGATTAGTAATTTGAAAGCTTAAAACGGTTGGTAGGGTGATTTTAACCAATCATCAAGCTTTTACTCTCCCCAGGATGACACAGGGGTAGAAAAGTCGTTTCGGATCCATGATTTGTTCATCTTTATGAACGTGAGTCTGTCTACATTATCAGTGGAGAGCCGCGTGCGCTTATCTGTCAGCACACCACCAGCAGCGCTGAACACACGTTCAGACAGAACGCTGGCTGCGGGGCATGACAAGATCTCCAAGGCGTAAGTGGCTAGCTCCGGCCATTTATCCAGATTGGAAGCCCAAAAAGAGCAAGGGTCCAGTGACACAGTCGTGGCTTCAATGTTTACTTGGAGATACTCCTGTACCATCGTCTCTAGGCGTTGACTATGTGTCAGACTTCTTGTCTCCTGTGGCCTTGCAAAGGATGGGCTAAAAAAGTGGTGAAATGATTGCGCAAAATTGATGTTACCAGCAGATACTGTGGTTCTGTTACGGTTTGAGTGCTGAACACTTGACGGTCCCACGGTTGGCAAGTTGGAACTGTGAGATTCACTACGTGCACCACTGGTATTTTGTGGAAAAGCACATGTAAGATTCTGCAACAGTCTCTGCTGATACTCCTGCATGCGTGCATCCCTTTCTATGGCAGGAATAATTTCTGCAAATTTACTTTTGTACCGGGGATCTAACAGTGTGGCAACCCAGTAGTCAGGATTATTTCTAATTCTCACAATTCGAGGGTCATGTTGCAGGTAGTGCAGCAAGAAGGCACTCATGTGTGTTGCGCATCCAGGAGCACCAAGTCCCTGTTGTGTTGGTGGCGAGGTAACAATCATGCTTCCTTCCTCTGTCCTCTCCCCCCAACCTCGCACAACAGAAATGTGATCAAGGTCTCCCTCATCTGATGAGTCTTCCATCAGTTCGTCCTCCACTTCTTCCTGGGCTCCTGCACCTTCCTCACTAGTTTGGCTGCTACCATGCGCCCTGGTAAAATCATCTCCCCCACCCTCACATGCCTGCCGCCTTGGTGCTGCCGACCGTCTGGACCTTGCAGATGTTAGCCCTTCCGCATACAACTCCTCCTCCTCTACTTCCTCCACCTCCTCTTGTGCCACCACCTGACTCCGAATTCTGTTTAACATGTGCTCCAGCATGTAAATCACCGGAATAGTCATGCTGATAATGGCATCGTCAGCACTAAACATCTTCGTCGCCATTTCAAAACTGTGCAGAAGGGTGCATAGGTCCCTGATCTGAGACCACTCCTCCAGCGTGATTTGCCCCACCTCTGAATCTTGTTGGCCCAGGCTATACGTCAGAACGTATTGCACCAGGGCTTGTCGGTGCTGCCACAGTCGCTGCAACATGTGCAGAGTTGAATTCCACCGGGTAGGCACATCGCATTTTAGCCGGTGAAGTGGCAGGCCCAACGACTTCTGTAGAGATGTAAGTCGCTGAGCTGCGGGATGCGAACGGCGGAAGTGAGCACACAGCGACCGTGCCCTCTGCAGAAGGCCATCTAGTCTGGGATAGTGGGCTAAAAATTGCTGGACAACCAGGTTCAACACGTGAGCCATACAAGGCACGTGTGTGACATTGCCCCGGCGAAGGGCCGCACCCAGGTTTGCAGCATTGTCGCACACGGCCTTCCCTGGTTTCAGGTCCAGTGGAGACAACCATTCATGAAATTGGTTCTCCAGAGCTGACCACAACTCCTCAGCTGTGTGACTCACATTTCCCAGACATTTCAATGTAAAAACAGCCTGATGACGTTGAGCCCTACTGCCAGCATAGTAAGGAGGTGTGCAGGATCCCTTCTGCGCAGTTAGAAAGCTTGTGGCATGACCAGACAGGCTTTGGGTACAGGTGGAAGACCGAGAGGAGGTTGAGGAGGCAGAAGCAGTGGAGGAACTTTGACATAAAGAGGATTGACGCACAACTCGTGGGGACGGCAAGATTTGGACAGCAGCCCCTTGTCCTGCTGTCACCATAGTTACCCAGTGCCCAGTCAGCGACATGTAACGCCCCTGTCCATGCCTACTCGTCCAAGTGTCTGTGGTGAAATGCACCCTGTCACACACAGAGTTTCTCAAAGAAGCGGTGATGTTGTGTGCGACATGCTGGTGGAGCGCAGGCACACCTTTCTTTGAGAAGTAGTGCCGACTGGGCATCTGGTACTGGGGCACTGCGACGGACATAAGGTCTCGAAAATCCTCTGTGTCCACCAGGCGGAAAGGCAGCATTTCTGTAGCCAAGAGCTTGCAGATGGTGAAATTCAACCTCTTAGCTTTCTCATGGCTAGGAGGAAATGGTCTTTTACTTGTCCACATCTGAGGGACCAAGGGCTGGCTATTGTGCTTAGACGGGGTTGATAAGGGTGTCCCCGGCAAACTGCCGGTCTGTGAGGAAGATGCAGGCGGACATGTTAGGTTGCCTTGATCCAAAGGTGGTGCTATCGATGTCGGACAGCGCTCAAGACCAGCTGGTGTTACCACCTCCAAAGAAAATGATGACCTGCCAATCACGCTGGCTGTTGCGGGTAAAGAGGTGGCAGGTCTGCGCCCCAAAACAGGTGTGACTGCTGTCCCCCCAGTCACAGAGGATGAAGAGGCCGCGGATGCACAAGATATGGCAGACGGTGGTTGGCCCGGCCGGCTAGGCCGCATTGTAGCACACTGAGCTTCCCACTGCAACTTATGCTTCATGTCCATGTGCCGGTTCATGCATGAAGTACTCAAACTATGTATTTTTTGGCCTCTACTTAGCTTTTGCTGACAAATGTTACAGATAACACGAGTTGGGTCATCTTTATCGATCTGAAAAAATGCCCAGGCTATGCAAGGCTTAGCACCCATGCGACCTGAAGAGCCACCACGACTTGTGGTGAGAGGCAGAGTTGTGTTTGAGGATGCAGTTGTTGACGTGCTTCCAGTACTACGTCTCTGTCCAGGAAGGCGCAACCTGACCTCGTCGTCACTAGCATCTTCCTCCACCTCCTCTGCTGACCTCATCTCTTCCCTGACTGTGGGTTAACAGTAAGTGGGATCTCCGACCTCATCATCATCACCCTGTGCGTTATCACACCCGTCGTCCTCAGAGCCAACCTGTTCCTGCCCTGACAAAAAACTAAAGTTGTCGCTCCAATCAGGTATTTGAGTCTTATCATCGTCTTCCTCATTGTCTCCACCAACAGGAGTTACAGTTTGGGAATGAGGGTCTACATTATGGTCAGAACCTTCTGCGTCTGGTCCTGGATCCGACTCATAAAGATTCTGGGCATCAGTGCAGATCATTTCCTCATCTGGATTCACAGAAGCGCTGGAGTCGACCTCTGATTCCCAGGCTATAGTATGAGTAAACAGCTCTGCAGACTCAACCATCTGTTCTACCTCATACTCAGACGGGCAGCTGGAGATTTGGGAGCTGTGAGGAAGCAAGTGCGATTTGGGTGACACCTTTGAGGACTGGAGTATTTGTGATGTTGAAGTTGATGTGGAGGAGAGCCCACTTAAAGGAGCACTTGATATCCGTTGAAGCACCTGCTGTTTTTGTGCCTCATCTGGAATTTGTAGCGATTGGCGTGGCCGTAAGAAAGGGATCTTATCACATTGTCCGCTAAAAGAAGTAGACATTTTAGTTTGGCTGGAAGATGGTCTTTCTTCTGCACCTACCCCACGGACACAACCTTTTTTCCCCTTCCCAACACGCCTATTCCCCTTTCCACCAGCAGCAGGCCTTTTTCCACTCATTTTGGTGGTTAACTAATTCACAACTCTGGAGTTGTTTGCACAAAAAAACAATGGATGGTAACCGAGCAGAGCTGAGTGGCCAAACTGTGGTATTAGGCCAAAACTATTGGCTGGGTTAGATGCAGAAAAAAATTATTTTTAATTTGCAACCTGATGGAGGTCAGTATAGATGGACTAATAGACCAAGTCCCACACACCGCTAGAAGCCCAAATATTTTTTCAGAGCTAGATGCAGAAAAAAATTATATTCAATTTGCAACCTGCTGGAGGTCAGTGTAGAAGGACTAATAGAACAAGTCCCACACACTGCTAGAAGCCCAAATATTTTTTCAGAGCTAGATGCAGAAATTTTTTTTATTCAATTTGCAACCTGATGGAGGTCAGTATAGATGGACTAATAGACCAAGTCCCACACACTGCTAGAAGCCCAAATATTTTTTCAGAGCTAGATGCAGAAAAAAATTATTTTTAATTTGCAACCTGATGGAGGTCAGTATAGATGGACTAATAGACCAAGTCCCACACACTGCTAGAAGCCCAAATATTTTTTCAGAGCTAGATGCAGAAAAAAATTATTTTTAATTTGCAACCTGATGGAGGTCAGTATAGATGGACTAATAGAACAAGTCCCACACGCTGCTAGAAGCCCAAATATTTTTTCAGAGATAAATGAAGAAAAAAATTATTTTTAATTTGCAACCTGATGGAGGTCAGTATAGATGGACTAATAGACCAAGTCCCACACACTGCTAGAAGCCCAAATATTTTTTCAGAGCTAGATGCAGAAAAAAATTATTTTTAATTTGCAACCTGATGGAGGTCAGTATAGATGGACTAATAGACCAAGTCCCACACACCGCTAGAAGCTCAAATATTTTTTCAGAGCTAGATGCAGAAAAAAATTATATTCAATTTGCAACCTGCTGGAGGTCAGTATAGAAGGACTAATAGAACAAGTCCCACACACTGCTAGAAGCCCAAATATTTTTTCAGAGCTAAATGAAGAAAAAAATTATTTTTAATTTGCAACCTGATGGAGGTCAGTATAGATGGACTAATAGACCAAGTCCCACACACTGCTAGAAGCCCAAATATTTTTTCAGAGCTAGATGCAGAAAAAAATTATATTCAGTTTGTAACCTGATGGAGGTCAGTATAGATGGACTAATAGAATGATGCTATGCCCAAAAGATTTTACTTCACTAGGTGCAGTAAAAAAATTGGTATTCTATACACAGGTGGTATATCTTGCAACACAGATAGGCTACTCCACTGACTAACACACTCTGCAATAGGCCAAAAAGGATTAGCTTTGCTAGATTCAGCCAAATGCTGTGAAAAAAACTTGCACAGCACTGGCACAGACCTGCCTGGCAAAACTGATAGGAACTGATGTAACCTAGTCCTGAAAAGGACTCCAATTACAATTAGTCTTTACTCCCACAATCTATCTATTTAAGAGCACAGACCTGCTTGATAAAAGTCGTAGGAAATGCTGTAACCTAGTCCTTAAAAGGACTGCAATCACAACTATTCCCTACTCCCAAGCTATCTGTATATTTGTGCGAAAATTGGCTTGAAATTAACAAGGTATAGCGCACACAGCAACAGCGGTGCCGTCTAACACGCAGCTGCAGCAGTGAGAAAATGGTGGCGACGGGGAAAATGGCTTGGTCTTATAGGGCAAGGACATGTGACATACACTGCCAATCACACATGCCCTTGCTTGTGTGAAAAAAAGCACTTCGCTCCGTGTGTGCGCTGCTGATAGGCTGACAGATTGCACCTCCCCACTGCAAATGCGGGAAAGAGAAAAAAAAATGGAGATCTTCATTGTTCCTGCAGAGATCCATCCCCTGCCCCTCCCCCCGCCCCGCTGTACACTCAAACTGCGTATTAACATTAATTTTCATCATTACTGAGAAAAAATCCAGTTATGATTTTGGTGCACGAACAGTTATCGAACATAACCTCGAACAGCCGAATTTTTCTCAAATTGTTCGTGTTCGCCGACCGGCTCGAACACCGCCCAAAACAGCTCGAATTTGAGATTGGCGAACAGTTCGAGTAGAACAACGCTCATCTCTAGGATTAGCACCAAAACACGGTCCCTGGGCTGGAACTGTCTTAACCTCGCCGACTGGTTATATACCCTTGCCTGGGCTTCCTATGCCTGGAGGAGATGGGCTTCACCTTTGACATTCTCTCCTGTAACTGTGCGACATGTTCGATGATACTCCGGTGTGGCGTGAATTCGGCCTCCCAAGTTTCCTTGGCAATGTCTAGGAGACCTCTTGGATGCCGCCCATATATGAGCTCAAACGGAGAGAAGCCAGTGGAGGCTTGAGGAACTTCACTGACAGAGAAAAGCAGAAATGGGAGCAGGTAGTCCCAGTCTCACCCATCCTTTTCAACGACCTTCCTGAGCCTCGCCTTTAAGGTCTTGTTGAAGCGTCGCACTAGGCTGTCCGTCTGTGGATGATAAACCGAGGTCCAAATCTGAGTTATCTGAAGGACTCTGCAAAGCTCTTTCATCACCTTGCTCATGAAGGGGTTCCTTGGTCTGTCAGAATCTCTCTTGCTCTTCAAGCAAAAATATGGACCAGATTTCGGGCTATACTTTTACTGGATGAGTTTCTTAGGGGAACCGCTTCGGGGTACCGGGTCGCGTAGTCCATGATGGCCAGGATATATTGGTGTCCTCAAGCTGATTTAACTAAGGGACTTACGAGGTCCATGGCAATCCTCTCAAAGGGAACATCTATCACAGGTAGTGGGACTAAGGGGCTAAGGAAGTGGTAAAAGGGAGCGGTTAGTTGGCTGGTGGGGCAGGACATACAATAGTTTTGAACTTCTCGGTAACACCCTGGCCAATAAAACCTTCTCAGTATCCTCTCCTGAGTTTTCTCGACCCCTAAGTGTCCCCCCAGAACATGTGAATGGGTCATATCTAGTACCCTCCGTCTGTATGGCCCCGGCACTAACAGCTGTTCCACTATCTCATCGCCCCTTAGTTTGGCCACCCGATATAGCAGCTCCCCCTGCACTGCAACCCCATTACATACAGTAACCTGGTCGAATGCCCCCTTTAAGGTCAGGTATAGAACTTGAGCAGTCCCAAAGTTCTCTCCGGACATATCTCACTCAGGGAGGTCGGCCTCCTCGGTCACTGTCTCACCCTCATCCCTGACAAGGACGCACAGTGGGAACTCCTTCACCTGAGACTTCAACAGGGGGTTCTTCTCCATGGACCTTGCTTTTCCCCGCGCTACTTAGTCCAGTTCCCTGCCTCCACAAGTTACAAAATAAAGAAAAATCACGGCCCGACTGTCCAGACTGTGACTGTGGCCATGGAATAGTCCTTGGCGTCGCCATGGGTGCACCGAATGCCCACAGTTTTGGAAGGGATCAACTTGTGGGGAAGGGTAGCTCTGATCAAGGTCACCAGACTCCCGGAGTCCAACAGCCCAATTACTTTTGCTCCATTAATGGACATTGCACTCGCCTGTGGCCCCTCACTGGGTCAACAGTCCATGCTACAGGCTGGATAGGCATAATAGGAGACCAGTCTGCTTAGGCTGCAGTCCATGGGCTCAGGGCATATTTGACACCAGGTGGCTATGTGTCCAGGGTTGTGACACCGCCAACAGACTATATCTCTACCAACAGTCCTAATGGCACCTTCAGTGGGAGTGGGACATCCCCCAGTGGTGGCTCTAGACCCCTTCCGTACTGAACCCACCCCCTTTCGGGTATCCCTGTATGGAGAAGTGACTGCATCCGGTTTTCAGAGGGATCTCTCAACTACCTGGTACCTCTCTACCAGGCCGATGAAGTCACCTGCATTCTGGGGATCACCTTGGGCAACCCAGGTCTGTACTGGCTTGGGAAGGGAATGCATGAATTTGTCAATCACCACCCGCTCCACCATCTGGGCTGGAGTGGAGGACTCTGGTTGTAGCCACTTCTGAACGAGATGCAGTAGGTCAAACATCTGCGAGCAAGGGGGTTAGCATACGCCCAGTGATGAACTTGCTGGGCTCTCATGGCCATATTTACTACCAGGCATGCTAAGATCTCTGTCTTTAGCTTGGGATGCTGGTTCACCAGATAAATATGGTGCCAGAACCTCAGCCCACTGTCCTGGTAGAAGTCTCTGCCCATCAGCCACCCTCTCAAAAACAGTAAGAAATGCTTCTACATCATCCTCAGGGGTCATCTTCTGCATGGCCCACCTTACCGCCTTCCTGACGTGAGAATCATCAGTCGGCCCTAGGGGTGGGGCGGATGCCCTGCTCTGGATGGCGTCTGCCAGAAGCTGTATCTGCTGTTGCGCATCCTGCTGGTGCTGTTGCAACTTTTGCTGCAACTGGATTTGCTGAAGCAACAGTTTGGTCGTCTCCTGGTGCTGCTGCAGCATGCTCTGCTGGGCCTGCAGGTGTTGCTGCTGCATGCTCTGCTGGCTCTGGACCATGTGCTTAATGAGCTCTTTCATGCTGCCGGACTTTTCTGGCTGGCTGCCGGCCTTCACCCAGGACATCCAACAGTCTTTGTGGCAGGTACACGTGTTCCTGGAATCCTGCCCGCATTCTCCACCAACTGTGGCAAGACAATTTGCTCGGCTCTCCCGGAGGCAGACTCAGGACACACGTTCTCAGGTTACCTTTCTGCTGGTTTATTATCTGGTATAAACTCATGCAGGGTTCCACAGGAAAAATAAACAAAACCCCTCTTGATTAAACAGGAAAACAAAACAAAATATAGCTCAGTCCAAAGGTGATCAGGTTCCGCCCGCTCTCAGTAGCACAACTGCTCTGGCAAAGTCCTTGTTAAAAGAGCTGCAGCTTCCACAACACTGTCTAGAGACTTCACTCTCCTGACTACACTCCAGACAAGAAAAAAAAGGACTGAGATTTTACACATTGCTCAGCCACACCCTGAGGGGAGGTAGGGGGAATGGCGTGCCGCCCTCTTTTTCATTCACATAAAATCGCACACCTTTTAACAGAGTAAACCCACCAGCATATAACATGCTGGCAGAAATAAAGTAGGTCTTACTTCACACAGGAGAGCATCCTGAGTGACACATACCTTCCCTCACATATAAAACCAGTGACTCTGTCACAGTATATACATATATATATATATATATATATATATATATATTTACACAGGTGATCCCCATTTTAGGTGCTTACTGAATTACTACTAGTAAATAGTTCAGTGTGCATAGACTACCATTGTTCTCTGCAGCACAATGGGTCCTGTTTATATTGTTTCATGTGCTGCAGAGAATAATGATCCTTTGTGCAGCCAAACGGTCATTTCACCTGACAAATGAGTGTTTTGCCTATTCACCATGTACTTGTCAGCCTGATTAGATTGCATGATTATTCTGAAATGAGTAGTCAAAAAAATGCTCATTTTATAATAATCATGCAGTGTAAATGCAATAATTATAAATAATCTTGTTATAATGTATAATTGATATAGAAAGGTTGAACTTCACTAATCTATGTAACCTATGTAAGCATGTAAAAATGTAATGTTTCTACCACTCCCAAAACAATTGTTTTTCCATGTAATTTTGAAACAGTATGATTTGATAAATAGATAGTAATAAAATGACAGTGAAAATCATCTAGGATTTGTCCTATATAATACCCAAAATAATGTATCAGAGAAAAGATGAAAATGTGGTATCATTAAAAAATGACAACTGTGGCAATGATGAATAATAGTATTATTATGTCTAATTTAATAATAACTTTAAAAGGCTGCAATAATAAAATAAATGTAAAATAAAGCACTGCAACATTATTCAAAACGCACTTGCTCTTTAGGATGTATAAGAGCTCTGGATCATTTTTTAGAGAACATTTGAAAATATGGTATCATCATAATGACATTAAGTGACTTGAAAATGTATAGTTTTCTCTGCACGATATAGCATTCTCTTCATAGTTATCCTCAGGGCTCCACATGTTTCTGCAAAAATTGAACTTAAGCATCCGCTTCAATGGAACTGCAGCGGATAACTGTTTCATACATTTTATTGCCTTTCTTGGAGTGCAGCCAGTAAAAGATTTTTTACCGGTCTTACCAAAACAGTTATTGTCAGATCTGTACTAAAGTTTCTATAAAGTGAATATTTTAAACTATTTTACATTGTAAAAAATATTGCTAGTATAAAACTACTATAGCAAAACATATTAGGTCTGAATCTATTGTTTTCTTTCATTTCTATTTTTTTATAAATATAAAGCTCAATCATTGTATAATGAAAAGCTGTGCAACTTGCAACTTTTAGAAAAGCAGGTATTCATAATGTACAGGGCGGACCATTTATATGGATACACCTAAATAAAATGGAAGTGGTTGGTGATATCAACCTACTGTTTGTGGCACATTAGTATATGGGAGGGGGAAAACTTTTCCAGATGGGTGGTGACCATGGTTGCCATTTTGAAGTCGGACATTTTGGAACCAACTTTATTTTTTCAATGGGAAGAGGGGCATGTAACACATCAAACTTATTGAGAATTTCAGAAGAAAAACAATAGTGTGCTTGGTTTTAACGTAACTTTATTTTTTGAGTTATTTACAAGTTTCTCTTTGTTTACAGCCATTGACATGTCACAGAGGTTAACCCGTGAGGAGTGGATAGAAATTGTGTTGTTGTTTGGTGAATGCAGTACCCAGGTCATTGCAGCACATTTCAATGCAAGACACCCTACGAGACCACCCATCTCCCATGATACAGTTAGCAAACTGCTTGAAATTTCGTGAAACAGGTTCAGTGTTGGATTTGCCAAAATGTGGACGCAAGAAAGCTGTCACTAATAAAGAAACATTAGCAGCTGTCCTAGCTTCATTCAGCAAGAGCCCACAGTGTAGCACTCACCGCATGTCACTGGAGAGTGGCATCAGTCGAGAATGGCACCCTTACAAAATCCAGCTGCATCTCAACGAGGATAACCCAGATCGGCACACTGAATTTGCAGAATGGGCAAAACAAAAATTGGAACAGGACCCTCAGTTTACACAGAATATTATGTTCAGTGATGAGGCAAACTTTGTGAATGGTGAAGTTAACAAACAAAACCACCGCTATTGGTCTGACACTAACCCACAGTAGATAGATCCCTCCAAGACTTTTGGAACACAAAAATTAATGGTATGGTGTGGTATATGGGGTACAAAGATAGTGGGGCCAGTCTTCATCAATGGAAAACTCAATGCCACAGGATATCTGAAATTGCTACATGATGATGTGTTGCCCTCTTTATACACTGAAGATGGCATATTCCCTGAGTTTTTCCAACAAGATGGACATTTTGGGTGTCAGGTCTGAGCATTCCTACATGAACAGTTTCCTGGAAAGTTGATCGGTCGTCGTGGGCCAGTTGAATGGCCACCAAGGTCTCCCGATCTGATGCCCATAGACTTTTATCATTGGGGCCATCTGAATGTAATTGTCTATGCTGTGAAGATACGAGATGTGCAGCATCTGAAACAACGGATACTGGAATCCTGTGCTAGCATTTCTTCTGCTGTGTTGCTATCCGTGTGTCAAGAGTGGGAGAAGAGGGTTGCATTGACAATCCAACACAATGGGCACCACTTTGAATACATTTTTTAAGGGGTCATAAACTTGTAAATAATTCATTAAAGAATAAAGTTACGTTAAAACCAAGCACACCATTGTTTTTCTTATGAAATTCTCAATAAGTTTGATGTGTCACATGGCCCTCTTCCCATTGAAAAAAATAAATTTGGATCCAAAATGGCCATCTTCAAAATGGCCACCATGGTCATCACCCATCTGGAAAAGTTTTCCCCCACCCATATACTAATGTGCCACAAACAGGAAGTTGAAATCACCAACCATTCCCATTTTATTTAGGTGTATCCATATAAATGGCCCACCCTGTATACATCTGGCATTTAGGAACTATCAAACAAGGCACTATAACTAGTGATGAGTGAGTACCATAATATTCGTATTCGCTATACTCTTAACGAGTACTTTGTAATAATCGCGTATTCATTCCTAATAGTGAGTACAATGTAAGTCAAAGGGAAATGCGAGTAATTTTCTGCTGGACCCTACAAAGAGGTCTGGGGGCCTGAAGAAAAGGCTGAAATGGATGGGAAAGTGATGAAACAGACTGGGAAGAGCCTGGAGAATGTGTCTGCATGCATTTCTGACTCACATATGGTTTCTGGGAATAAGTTTGTCGCAGTATTATGCCACTTTTACAGACACACAAGAACAACTACCAAACCTTTCCTAAATTGCATTTAACAGGCCAAGAAGGTTAAGAAACAGTTTTTCCTGCATAATCACTTGTATATAAGGCTAAATAAACCAGAGAAACCCCAAAAATATCCCTTTTAGCCTTTGTTCACACATACTGTGGTGACTTTTTTACAATCGCCTTTTACAATTGGGAAGGCCCTGACTTATACATTTTGTAGGTCCTTCTGTCATACATCATTTTTAGTTTGCTATTCCCCAGACCTTTACAAGCACAGCTAGAACTCACCAATAGGTATGTTGATCTTTGACATGAGAGGCCTCAGGTGACTCGGTAACATGCGTTTTGGAGGGACAGCTGTTACGTAGACATTTGGGCGGTCCCTCCATCATTGACACTCAGATAGTGGAATACATATTCCATAGCAGTTTACAATGTGCCCATTGTAGCATTGGGATTGACCCTCCTCCACCACCATGTGATATTGCGTCCCTAAATTCAAATATTCAGAGGGCCTGCAGTAGGCAGGAAAGCTGAGTTTTTTGAGAGCCCTCGTTTGGCCCTGTAACTTACATTTTGAAGTGCCCTCCTCTAGAAATTTTGGAGGTGCCTCTTGTGTACATTTGAGTGTGCCCTCACTTATTCATATTGTAGGGCCCTCACTATTATTTAACTCATTTAACGGCAGAGGCTACAGAGAAAATGGCCAAGAGACATGGAGTACTAGAAGGTAGCAGTGAGTGCATTCTACGATCCTCAGGTATGGCTGAACTCTGTGAACCAGAAAAATAAAGCAGCACTAGTCAACTGGATGACGAGCTCAAATATATCACTTGTGCAAGTCAATGGACAAAGGATATATGGTGCCCCCCCTCCAGGATGGATTGGAGAAGATTCTCTAAATGGCTTAGAGATTTTGATTGTCAATATTCCCCAGATTATATAGCAAGAGAAGACTTCTTGATATTGTACTACTTGGTCCAGTGCAGAATGTGCATCGTATTTCCAAAAATTACTCCTGGGGCTGTGGGTTGTGTCATAGTTGCAGGAAGAATCCATGGCAAGGGTCTCCCTTGACAAACGTTATCTACGATGGAGTACTGTAGTAATTGTGGCCCTCAATTCAACTTTTCAGTGGGCCATCAGTCGGTCATCAACAGTCAGTTTAAATTTCTATTGAATATGTATCCCCTATCTCAGTCACAATGTGGCACAACCTGTGACAAGGGCCTTCAATGACAAATATTAGTTTGGTAGGACTACTGTACATTCCAGATTTGTCCACTGCACAATGTGCATAGGGTTGGTAAAATTAGCCCTATGGGCTGAGTCATGGTTGATGCAGGAAGCAACAATCCCAAGGGCCTCCAATCACAAATAGTAGTTAGGCAGGAGTAGGAATACTGTCCTGGTTTGTCCACTGCACAATGTGGCTAGGATTTGTAAAAATTAGCCCTATGGACTGTGTCATGGTTGACTCACTATTTTGGCTGTGTCTGTGACAGCTAGCTTGGCTTGTGCTATTAACATCTGAGAATCTGTCAACAAAACCCAAAATGCCAAAAAAGTCTGTTGTTAAGGGACGTGGACGTAGTGTTGTCAGTGGTGTGCGAGAAGGCACTCAGTCTGTGTCAGGTCAGAAGAAGCTTGATGCATCCACTATGTTCCTGGAAGAAGTTCCCGGTCTGGAACATAAACATGTGTGGAAGCCAGAAGCTTTAGAGTAGATTCTGTCTTGGATAGCAGACAAGGCCACTACACATTTGTCAAGCAGTAACAAATCTTCCACGACCACAAAGTCTACTGTGGATACACAGAAGGCTAGCCCTTTCAATCCTGAAGCTGGTTCTTCTTCCTCCCACCATTATCAGTCACAGGAGACATATGACCCCAAGCTTGGCCACTCCGAGGATCTGTTTGGTACGTATTCTTTGGTTGGCTCTGGCCTATCACTGTACAGCATTGAAGAGGGACAAGAGGAGGTGGCGTGCGTTGAAGCTCAAGTATTTGAAGACCTATGGCCAGAAGAAAGCCACTTGGAGGAGCATCATTTACTGTATCCAGAGGTGGAGGCTGATGATGATGAAACACAGTTGCCATCAGGTCAGCCTACAATGTCAACTGGGAAGGAGGATGAGATAGAAGATGAGGTGGTCGATGATGAGTCCACTGATGCGACCTGGACCGTTGGCACGCATAGCCATGACAGAAACACAGAGGAAGATGGATATGTAGCACCAACACAGGCACCAAGGGGTCATGGTTTGCCCAGAGTGAGAACTGGGTCAACTGTTCTCAAGAGCACCCCCGCTGTGCGCCAGGTGAGGGCTAGGGGGCGTTCAGCTGCTGTGTGGAATTTTTTTTCTGAAAGTCCTTCAGAGAAAAACATTGTTGTCTATAGCATCTGCCATACCAAGTTGAGCAGAGGCCAGGGCAAAGGCAACCTGAGCACCACCAGTATGAGAAACCACATGACAGCCAAGCACCCCAGTAGATGAGCGGAACACCAGGGTACCAAATCTGCATCTGCGGGTCAAACCAATAATAATAATAATAATAATAATAATACTCTTTATTTATATAGCGCCAACCTATTCCACAGTGCGTTACAATTCAGAGGTTCATAAGTAACATAGCCTAAAATAATACAATAATTAAAGCTAAAATAATGACGACCCCGCTCGTAAGAGCTTACGATCTACAATGCGGTGGGGGGTGACACAAAGGACAGGGGCTTATTTACAATGATAGTCCAGCCATCTTGAGGGGATGAGGGATAGGTTAAGGCTGCATGAGCTCATGACCAGCCAGTATCTGTAGTGCTTTTGGGTTCAGTGGAGACTTATGCCATGTCGTCTGGGCTATGTCCTTCAGAATCTGCTGCTCAAGAAGCAGGCGCTCATACCTCCTGCCCACAAGCTGCAGTTGCTCACACACAACAAACATCAACCACATCCACTTCCTTGTGCCAGCAATGCGTCCAATTGTCCGTGCCAGAGAGCTTGGAAAGAAAGCGTAAATACCCAGCCACGCACCCACAGGCACAAATACTAAACTCAAATTGCTAGCTGTGGAGATGTTGCCATTTAGGCTTGTGGGAGCACAGTCTTCCATGATCTCTTGGCTGTGGTTGCCCCATGATACAGTGTTCCCAGCCGCCACTATTTTGCCTGGTATGCCGTCCCTGAGTTACACAAGCACGTGTTAAACAATCTGAACCGTGCTCTCAACAACGCCATAACCCGGAAGGTCCACCTAACAACAGACACCTGGACAAAGTGTTGTGTACAGGGATGATACATTTCTGTAATGGCACATTGGGGGAACCTGGTGGAGGTTGGGACAAAAGAGCAAACTTGAACATCACACATCCCACCCGCTCTAAAAATAGCGGGCTCAACTTCTGTCAGGATTTCCACCTCTTCTTATTTCACTTCCCCTCTCACCTTCTCATCCTCTGCTGAATTACCCTCCCCATCACTGCCAAGCTGGGACCTGTTCAGCAGCGCATCGGCAAAGTGGCAAGATGCTCTGCTGAAGCTGATCTTTTTAGGTCAGAAAGCACACACTGCAACAGAGCTGTGGCAAGCTTTAAAACAACAGACCAATCAGTGGCGCTCCCCGCTGCACCTCCAACCCAGTCTGGTCGTCCACGATAATGGGCGTAACCTGGTGGCGGCTTTAAAGATCGGCAAGCTGGTACACGTGCCATGCATAGCTCATGTGCTGAACCTAGTTGTTTAGAAATTTCTGAAAACTTTCTGTGACTTGCCGTACCTACTTGAGAAGGTGCGCTGTATTAAAGTCCATTTCCACCATTCCTCTACTGCTTTTGCTGCTTTTACAGTGCTGCCAAAGCGCTTGAATTTGTCAATTCACGGACTCATTTGTGACCTGCCCACGCGGTGGAATTACACCTATCATATGTTGGCGAGGATTAGTGAACAGCAGAGGGCAGTAGCTGAATACCGGCTTCAGCATGCCAGTCAGACTGAGAGTCAGCCACCACACATAACAACTGTCGAGTGGGTGTGGATCGCTGACATTTGTGAGGCTCTAGAGAACTTTGAGTACTGCACCAACCTTGTGAGCGGTGATCTGGCTATTATCAGCGTAACCCGCTGCTGTGTCTCTTGAAACAATCACTGCATAATCTCAAAGAGGAAGCTTTGAGTGCCCAGCATGTTGGTATGGAGCCAGATTTCCCAATGGGTGATACTACCCAGCCTAGCCAATATTCTGAGGCAACATTGGGTGATGAGGAGGAAGATGAGGGGTGAGAGAACTTGTTTTTCTGTGCTACCGAGGGGACTCGTAATGCTACAGAGGTGACACCCAACTAAAGCTTCATGTCTGTCCAGCCTGGATGGGCCGGAGAGGAGGAGGTGGAGGAGGATGAGGAGGCGACTAAGCATGAGGAGAGGATGGGTACTGTTTCTACTGTTGGGGACACAGAACATTTGCCTGTTTGCAGCTTGGCCCACATGGCATTGTTCATGTGTGTCTGTGGCAAGACCCTCGCGTGATACACATTTTATCCAACAGTAATAATAATAATAATAATTTTTATTTATATAGTGCCAACATATTCCGCAGCACTTTACAATTAAGCGGAGACATGTACATACAATAAATTCAGTTTAAACAGTTACATTAGGAGAGAGGTCCCTGCTTGTAAGTTTACATTCAAAAAGGCAATGGGTGGACACAATAGGTGAAAAGTGCTTGTTATTTCAGGTTAGGCAATTATAATAAGTAGGGATTTTCATATAAGACTGCATGATCCAGTCATCAGCCAGTATGTTTAAGTGCAATAATCAAGTATTGAGTGTAGTTATCGTGTCAATGGAGGGTGTGGAGACAGATGAATAGTAGGGTCCAGATTCAGAATAATATTTAGAAGGAGGGAATAGGGGAAAGTAAGTTTACTGAGTAGTTGAGGTGGTAGGCTTGCTTAAAGAGATTTAAAGAGATGGGTTTTTGAAACATGCTTGAAGACGTGGTGGCTAGGCATCAGTCGGATCATCTGGGGTAGAGCATTCCAGAGAACTGGTGCAGCATGAGAGAAGTCTTGGAGACGGAGATGCGAGGTTTGGATTATAGGGGATGTTAGTCTTAGGTCATTTGTAGAATGGAGGGCACGTGTAGGTCGATAGACAGAGATGAGAGAGGAGATATAAGGCGGTGCAGAACTGTGGAGAGCTTTTTGGGTGAGAGCGATGAGTTTATATTGGACCCTGTAGCAAAAGGGCAACCAGTGTAATGACTGGCACAAGATCGAGGCATCTGTGAAGCGGCTGGACAGAAATATAACCCTGGCTGCCGCATTCAGGATGGATTGAAGTGAAGAAAGTTTGGTAAGAGGGAGACCGATCAGAAGAGAGTTGCAGTAGTCCAGGTGAGAGAGAATAAGAGCGACAGTAAGAGTTTTACCAGTTTCAAAGGTGAGAAAAGGTCGGATTCTGGAGATGATTTTAAGGTGCATGTGACAAGAGCAACCTATACTAGTTGGCTACCTTTCCCAATCCACGGTACAAGGAGAAATTTCCTTCTCTGGAGTCAACAAAGAGTTTTACAATTGAATTGTTCAAGAGGTCCTTTGTAGATCAGTTGCTGAAAACATCACCCTCAGACAATGCTGGTGGCAGAGTTACCTGCTCTTTTCAACACCAAGGGATAATGGGGAGAGACAAGAACACCAGCTCCAACAGAGGTGGGGGGGGGAATGTGCACAAATTGGGCAATTTTCAATAGATCAGCACAACAGTAAAGGCTATCTGTGCCTGTAACAATGCCGAGGAGGTATAAGTTGCAGAACATGGTCAAGGGGTACTTAAGTGAACATACGTGCGTCCTTTCTGACGCTTCAGTTCCCTTTAATTATTGGGTGTCTAAGTTGAACACTTGGCCTGACCTCTCCTCAAATGGCTTGGAGATGATGGCCTGCACGGCTGCTAGTGTGGTGCCTGAGTGTGTTTTCAGTTCCGCTGAGGCAATCATCACTGATAGGCATACACGCCACTCCACGGAAAATGCAGACATGCTAACTATGATTAAATTCAAGAAGGACTGGATATCTCCACAGTTTGTAATCCCTCCAGATGAGAGCAAGCCAACCTAAATTGACCAAAAATGCAGATTTGTGCTACTGCTGTTAACATCACCCCCTTCCATAAGAACACGTTTCCTTCCTGCATCAACCATGACTCAGCCCATAGGGCTAATTTTTAGAAACCCTATGCACATTGTGCATTGGACAAACCAGGACAATATTCCTACTTCAGCCTAACTACTATTTGTGATTGGAGGCCCTTGGGATGGTTGCTTCCTGCGTCAACCATGACTCAGCCCATAGGGCTAATTTTTACAAACCCTACGCAGATTGTGCAGTGGAAATGTTTAGACTACTGCTTTGTGCAAGGCAATCAAAGACTTCTTGCATAAACTAATACGGACAGAAGGCAGGCTAACACCCCAAAATAGTGGTTAAAATGGCCTGGTGCTTGTTTGTAGCAGGCAGTAGGAAATGTTTAGAGTATTGCTTTGTGTAGGACAATCAGAGAATTTTTAAGTAGACTAATACGGGCAGAAGGCAGGCTGACAACCAAAAATAGTGGTTAAAATGGCCTGGTGCTTGTTTGTAGCAGGCAGTAGGAAATGTTTGGACTACTGCTTTGTGCAGGGCAATAAAAGATTTTTTATGTAGACTAATATGGACAGAAGGCAGGCTGACACCCCAAAATAGAGGTTAAAACGGCCTGGTGCTTGTTTGTAGCTGGCAGTAGGAAATGTTTGGACTACTGCTTTGTGCAGGGCAATAAAAGATTTTTTATGTAGACTAAAATGGACAGAAAGCAGGCTGAAACCCCAAAATAGTGGTTAAAATGGCCTGGTGCTTTTTTGTAGCAGGCAACAGGAAATGTTTGGACCACTGCTTTGTGCAGGGCAATCAAAGATTTTTTATGCAGACTAATACGGAGAGAAGGCAGGCTGACACCCCAAAATAGTGGTTAAAATGGCCTGGTGCTTGTTTGTAGCAGGCAGTAGGAAATCTTTGGACTACTGCTTTGTGCAGGGCAATCAAAGATTTTTTACGTAGACTAATGTGGACAGAAGGCAGATTAACACCCCAAAATAGTGGTTAAAATGGCCTGGTGCTTGTTTGTAGCAGGCAGTAGGAAATGTTAGGACTACTTCTTTGTGCAGGACAATCAAAGATATTTTTACGTAGACTAATACGGACAGAAGGCAGACTAACACCCCAAAATAGTGGTTAAAATGGCCTAGTGCTTGTTTGTAGCAGGCAGTAGGAAATGATTGGACTACAGCTTTGTGCAGGGCAATCAAATATTTTTTTACGTAGACTAATACGGACAGAAGGCAGACTAACACCTCAAAATAGTGGTTAAAATGGCCTGGTGCTTGTTTGTAGCAGGCAGTAATAAAGGTTTGGACTACTGCTTTGTGCAGGGAAATTAAAGATTTTTTACGTAGACTAATACGGACAAAAGGCAGACTAATACCCCAAAAAAGTGGTTAAAATGGCCTGGTGCTTGTTTGTAGCAGGCAGTAGGAAATGTTTGTACTACTGCTTTGTGCAGGGCAATCAAAGATTTTTTACGTAGACTAATATGGACAGAAGGCAGGCTGACACCCCAAAATAGTGGTTAAAAAAGCCTGGTGCTTGTTTGTAGCAGGCAGAAGGAAATGTTTGGACTACTGCTTTGTGCAGGGCAATCAAAGATTTTTTACGTAGACTAATATGGACAGAAGGCAGATTAACACGCCAAAATAGTGGTTAAAAAGGCCTGGTGCTTGTTTGTAGCAGGCAGTAGGAAATGTTTCGACTACTGCTTTGTGCAGGGCAATCAAAGTTTTTTACGTAGACTGATATGGACAGAAGGCAGGCAGACACCCCAAAATAGTGGTTAAAATGGCCTGGTGCTTGTTTGTAGCAGGCAGTGGGTGGACACAATAGGTGAAAAGTGCTTGTTATTTCAGGTCAGGCAATTATAATAAGTAGGGATTTTCATATAAGACTGCATGATCCAGTCATCAGCCAGTATGTTTAAGTGCAATAATCAAGTATTGAGTGTAGTTATCGTGTCAATGGAGGGTGTGGAGACAGATGAATAGTAGGGTCCAGATTCAGAATAATATTTAGAAGGAGGGAATAGGGGAAAGTAAGTTTACTGAGTAGTTGAGGTGGTAGGCTTGCTTAAAAAGATTTAAAGAGATGGGTTTTTAAAACATGCTTGAAGACTTGGTGGCTAGGCATCAGTCGGATCATCTGGGGTAGAGCATGCCAGAGAACTGGTGCAGCATGAGAGAAGTCTTGGAGACGGAGGTGCGAGGTTTGGATTATAGGGGATGTTAGTCTTAGGTCATTTGTAGAATGGAGGGCACGTGTAGGTCGATAGACAGAGATGAGAGAGGAGATATAAGGCGGTGCAGAACTGTGGAGAGCTTTTTGGGTGAGAGCGATGAGTTTAGATTGGACCCTGTAGCAAAAGGGCAACCAGTGTAATGACTGACACAAGATCGAGGCATCTGTGAAGCGGCTGGACAGAAATATAACCCTGGCTGCCGCATTCAGGATGGATTGATTGAAGTGAAGAAAGTTTGGTAAGAGGGAGACCGATCAGAAGAGAGTTGCAGTAGTCCAGGTGAGAGAGAATAAGAGCGACAGTAAGAGTTTTAGCAGTTTCAAAGGTGAGAAAAGGTCGGATTCTGGAGATGATTTTAAGGTTCATGTGACAAGAGCAACCTATACTAGTTGGCCACCTTTCCCAATCCACGGTACAAGGAGAAATTTCCTTCTCTGGAGTCAAAAAAGAGTTTTACAATTGAATTGTTCAAGAGGTCCTTTGTAGATCAGTTGCTGAAAACATCACCCTCAGACAATGCTGGTGGCAGAGGTACCTGCTGTTTTTAACACCAAGGGATAATGGGGAGAGACAAGAACACCAGCTCCAACAGAGGTGGGGGGGGGGAATGTGCACAAATTGGGCAATTTTCAATAGATCAGCACAACAGTAAAGGCTATCTGTGCCTGTAACAATGCCGAGGAGGTATAAGTTGCAGAACATGGTCAAGGGGTACTTAAGTGAACATACGTGCGTCCTTTCTGACGCTTCAGTTCCCTTTAATTATTGGGTGTCTAAGTTGAACACTTGGCCTGACCTCTCCTCAAATGGCTTGGAGATGATGGCCTGCACGGCTGCTAGTGTGGTGTCTGAGTGTGTTTTCAGTTCCGCTGGGGCAATCATCACTGATAGGCATACACGCCACTCCACGGAAAATGCAGACATGCTAACTATGATTAAATTCAACAAGGACTGGATATCTCCACAGTTTGTAATCCCTCCAGATGAGAGCAAGCCAACCTAAATTGACCAAAAATGCAGATTTATGCTACTGCTGTTAACATCACCCCCTTCCATAAGAACACGTTTCCTTTCTGCATCAACCATGACTCAGCTCATAGGGCTAATTTTTAGAAACCCTATGCACATTGTGCAGTGGACAAACCAGGACAGTATTCCTACTTCAGCCTAACTACTATTTGTGATTGGAGGCCCTTGGGATGGTTGCTTCCTGCGTCAACCATGACTCAGCCCATAGGGCTAATTTTTACAAACCCTACGCAGATTGTGCAGTGGAAATGTTTAGACTACTGCTTTGTGCAAGGCAATCAAAGATTTCTTGCATAAACTAATACGGACAGAAGGCAGGCTAACACCCCAAAATAGTGGTTAAAATGGCCTGGTGCTTGTTTGTAGCAGGCAGTAGGAAATGTTTAGAGTACTGCTTTGTGTAGGACAATCAGAGAATTTTTAAGTAGACTAACACGTACAGAAGGCAGGCTGACACCCAAAAATAGTGGTTAAAATGGCCTGGTGCTTGTTTGTAGCAGGCAGTAGGAAATGTTTGGACTACTGCTTTGTGCAGGGCAATAAAAGATTTTTTATGTAGACTAATATGGACAGAAGGCAGGCTGACACCCCACGCTAGAGGTTAAAATGGCCTGGTGCTTGTTTGTAGCCGGCAGTTGGAAATGTTTGGACTACTGCTTTGTGCAGGGCAATAAAAGATTTTTTATGTAGACTAATATGGACAGAAAGCAGGCTGAAACCCCAAAATAGTGGTTAAAATGGCCTGGTGCTTTTTTGTAGCAGGCAACAGGAAATGTTTGGACCATTGCTTTGTGCAGGGCAATCAAAGATTTTTTATGCAGACTAATACGGAGAGAAGGCAGGCTGACACCCCAAAATAGTGGTTAAAATGGCCTGGTGCTTGTTTGTAGCAGGCAGTAGGAAATCTTTGGACTACTGCTTTGTGCAGGGCAATCAAAGATTTTTTTACGTAGACTAATGTGGACAGAAGGCAGATTAACACCCCAAAATAGTGGTTAAAATGGCCTGGTGCTTGTTTGTAGCAGGCAGTAGGAAATGTTAGGACTACTTCTTTGTGCAGGACAATCAAAGATATTTTTACGTAGACTAATACGGACAGAAGGCAGACTAACACCCCAAAATAGTGGTTAAAATGGCCTAGTGCTTGTTTGTAGCAGGCAGTAGGAAATGATTGGACTACAGCTTTGTGCAGGGCAATCAAATATTTTTTTAAGTAGACTAATACGGACAGAAGGCAGACTAACACCTCAAAATAGTGGTTAAAATGGCCTGGTGCTTGTTTGTAGCAGGCAGTAATAAAGGTTTGGACTACTGCTTTGTGCAGGTAAATTAAAGATTTTTTACGTAGACTAATAGGGACAAAAGGCAGACTAATACCCCAAAAAAGTGGTTAAAATGGCCTGGTGCTTGTTTGTAGCAGGCAGTAGGAAATGTTTGTACTACTGCTTTGTGCAGGGCAATCAAAGATTTTTTACGTAGACTAATATGGACGGAAGGCAGGCTGACACCCCAAAATAGTGGTTAAAAAAGCCTGGTGCTTGTTTGTAGCAGGCAGAAGGAAATGTTTGGACTACTGCTTTGTGCAGGGCAATCAAAGATTTTTTACGTAGACTAATATGGACAGAAGGCATATTAACACGCCAAAATAGTGGTTAAAAAGGCCTGGTGCTTGTTTGTAGCAGGCAGTAGGAAATGTTTCGACTACTGCTTTGTGCAGGGCAATCAAAGTTTTTTACGTAGACTAATATGGACAGAAGGCAGGCAGACACCCCAAAATAGTGGTTAAAATGGCCTGGTGCTTGTTTGTAGCAGGCAGTAGGATATGTTTGGACTACAGCTTTGTGCAGGGCAATCAAACATTTTTTTATGTAGACTAATACGGATAGAAGGCAGACTAACACCTCAAAAAAGTGGTTAAAATGGCCTGGTGCTTGTTTGTAGCAGGCAGTAGGAAATGTTTGGACTACAGCTTTGTGCAGGGAAATTAAAGATTTTTTACGTAGACTAATATGGACAGAATGCAGACTAACACCTCAAAATAGTCGTTAAAATGGCCTGGTGCTTGTTTGTAGCAGGCAGTAGGAAATGTTTGGACTACAGCTTTGTGCAGGGAAATTAAAGATTTTTTACGTAGACTAATATGGACAGAATGCAGACTAACACCTCAAAATAGTGGTTAAAATGGCCTGGTGCTTGTTTGTAGCAGGCAGTAGGATATGTTTGGACTACAGCTTTGTGCAGGGCAATCAAATAATTTTTTATGCAGAATAATACGGACAGAAGGCAGGAAGACACCCCAAAATAGTGATTAAAATGGCCTGGTGCTTGTTTGTAGCAGTCAGTAGGAAATGTTTGGACTACTGCTTTGTGCAGGGCAATCAAATATTTTTTTACGTAGACTAATACGGACAGAAGGCAGACTAACACCTCAAAATAGTGGTTAAAATGGCCTGGTGCTTGTTTGTAGCAGGCAGTAATAAAGGTTTGGACTACTGCTTTGTGCAGGGAAATTAAAGATTTTTTACGTAGACTAATACGGACAAAAGGCAGACTAATACCCCAAAAAAGTGGTTAAAATGGCCTGGTGCTTGTTTGTAGCAGGCAGTAGGAAATGTTTGTACTACTGCTTTGTGCAGGGCAATCAAAGATTTTTTACGTAGACTAATATGGACAGAAGGCAGGCTGACACCCCAAAATAGTGGTTAAAAAAGCCTGGTGCTTGTTTGTAGCAGGCAGAAGGAAATGTTTGGACTACTGCTTTGTGCAGGGCAATCAAAGATTTTTTACGTAGACTAATATGGACAGAAGGCAGATTAACACGCCAAAATAGTGGTTAAAAAGGCCTGGTGCTTGTTTGTAGCAGGCAGTAGGAAATGTTTCGACTACTGCTTTGTGCAGGGCAATCAAAGTTTTTTACGTAGACTGATATGGACAGAAGGCAGGCAGACACCCCAAAATAGTGGTTAAAATGGCCTGGTGCTTGTTTGTAGCAGGCAGTGGGTGGACACAATAGGTGAAAAGTGCTTGTTATTTCAGGTCAGGCAATTATAATAAGTAGGGATTTTCATATAAGACTGCATGATCCAGTCATCAGCCAGTATGTTTAAGTGCAATAATCAAGTATTGAGTGTAGTTATCGTGTCAATGGAGGGTGTGGAGACAGATGAATAGTAGGGTCCAGATTCAGAATAATATTTAGAAGGAGGGAATAGGGGAAAGTAAGTTTACTGAGTAGTTGAGGTGGTAGGCTTGCTTAAAAAGATTTAAAGAGATGGGTTTTTAAAACATGCTTGAAGACGTGGTGGCTAGGCATCAGTCGGATCATCTGGGGTAGAGCATGCCAGAGAACTGGTGCAGCATGAGAGAAGTCTTGGAGACGGAGGTGCGAGGTTTGGATTATAGGGGATGTTAGTCTTAGGTCATTTGTAGAATGGAGGGCACGTGTAGGTCGATAGACAGAGATGAGAGAGGAGATATAAGGCGGTGCAGAACTGTGGAGAGCTTTTTGGGTGAGAGCGATGAGTTTAGATTGGACCCTGTAGCAAAAGGGCAACCAGTGTAATGACTGACACAAGATCGAGGCATCTGTGAAGCGGCTGGACAGAAATATAACCCTGGCTGCCGCATTCAGGATGGATTGATTGTAGTGAAGAAAGTTTGGTAAGAGGGAGACCGATCAGAAGAGAGTTGCAGTAGTCCAGGTGAGAGAGAATAAGAGCGACAGTAAGAGTTTTAGCAGTTTCAAAGGTGAGAAAAGGTCGGATTCTGGAGATGATTTTAAGGTTCATGTGACAAGAGCAACCTATACTAGTTGGCCACCTTTCCCAATCCACGGTACAAGGAGAAATTTCCTTCTCTGGAGTCAAAAAAGAGTTTTACAATTGAATTGTTCAAGAGGTCCTTTGTAGATCAGTTGCTGAAAACATCACCCTCAGACAATGCTGGTGGCAGAGGTACCTGCTCTTTTTAACACCAAGGGATAATGGGGAGAGACAAGAACACCAGCTCCAACAGAGGTGGGGGGGGGGAATGTGCACAAATTGGGCAATTTTCAATAGATCAGCACAACAGTAAAGGCTATCTGTGCCTGTAACAATGCCGAGGAGGTATAAGTTGCAGAACATGGTCAAGGGGTACTTAAGTGAACATACGTGCGTCCTTTCTGACGCTTCAGTTCCCTTTAATTATTGGGTGTCTAAGTTGAACACTTGGCCTGACCTCTCCTCAAATGGCTTGGAGATGATGGCCTGCACGGCTGCTAGTGTGGTGTCTGAGTGTGTTTTCAGTTCCGCTGGGGCAATCATCACTGATAGGCATACACGCCACTCCACGGAAAATGCAGACATGCTAACTATGATTAAATTCAACAAGGACTGGATATCTCCACAGTTTGTAATCCCTCCAGATGAGAGCAAGCCAACCTAAATTGACCAAAAATGCAGATTTATGCTACTGCTGTTAACATCACCCCCTTCCATAAGAACACGTTTCCTTTCTGCATCAACCATGACTCAGCTCATAGGGCTAATTTTTAGAAACCCTATGCACATTGTGCAGTGGACAAACCAGGACAGTATTCCTACTTCAGCCTAACTACTATTTGTGATTGGAGGCCCTTGGGATGGTTGCTTCCTGCGTCAACCATGACTCAGCCCATAGGGCTAATTTTTACAAACCCTACGCAGATTGTGCAGTGGAAATGTTTAGACTACTGCTTTGTGCAAGGCAATCAAAGATTTCTTGCATAAACTAATACGGACAGAAGGCAGGCTAACACCCCAAAATAGTGGTTAAAATGGCCTGGTGCTTGTTTGTAGCAGGCAGTAGGAAATGTTTAGAGTACTGCTTTGTGTAGGACAATCAGAGAATTTTTAAGTAGACTAACACGTACAGAAGGCAGGCTGACACCCAAAAATAGTGGTTAAAATGGCCTGGTGCTTGTTTGTAGCAGGCAGTAGGAAATGTTTGGACTACTGCTTTGTGCAGGGCAATAAAAGATTTTTTATGTAGACTAATATGGACAGAAGGCAGGCTGACACCCCACGCTAGAGGTTAAAATGGCCTGGTGCTTGTTTGTAGCCGGCAGTTGGAAATGTTTGGACTACTGCTTTGTGCAGGGCAATAAAAGATTTTTTATGTAGACTAATATGGACAGAAAGCAGGCTGAAACCCCAAAATAGTGGTTAAAATGGCCTGGTGCTTTTTTGTAGCAGGCAACAGGAAATGTTTGGACCATTGCTTTGTGCAGGGCAATCAAAGATTTTTTATGCAGACTAATACGGAGAGAAGGCAGGCTGACACCCCAAAATAGTGGTTAAAATGGCCTGGTGCTTGTTTGTAGCAGGCAGTAGGAAATCTTTGGACTACTGCTTTGTGCAGGGCAATCAAAGATTTTTTTACGTAGACTAATGTGGACAGAAGGCAGATTAACACCCCAAAATAGTGGTTAAAATGGCCTGGTGCTTGTTTGTAGCAGGCAGTAGGAAATGTTAGGACTACTTCTTTGTGCAGGACAATCAAAGATATTTTTACGTAGACTAATACGGACAGAAGGCAGACTAACACCCCAAAATAGTGGTTAAAATGGCCTAGTGCTTGTTTGTAGCAGGCAGTAGGAAATGATTGGACTACAGCTTTGTGCAGGGCAATCAAATATTTTTTTAAGTAGACTAATACGGACAGAAGGCAGACTAACACCTCAAAATAGTGGTTAAAATGGCCTGGTGCTTGTTTGTAGCAGGCAGTAATAAAGGTTTGGACTACTGCTTTGTGCAGGTAAATTAAAGATTTTTTACGTAGACTAATAGGGACAAAAGGCAGACTAATACCCCAAAAAAGTGGTTAAAATGGCCTGGTGCTTGTTTGTAGCAGGCAGTAGGAAATGTTTGTACTACTGCTTTGTGCAGGGCAATCAAAGATTTTTTACGTAGACTAATATGGACGGAAGGCAGGCTGACACCCCAAAATAGTGGTTAAAAAAGCCTGGTGCTTGTTTGTAGCAGGCAGAAGGAAATGTTTGGACTACTGCTTTGTGCAGGGCAATCAAAGATTTTTTACGTAGACTAATATGGACAGAAGGCATATTAACACGCCAAAATAGTGGTTAAAAAGGCCTGGTGCTTGTTTGTAGCAGGCAGTAGGAAATGTTTCGACTACTGCTTTGTGCAGGGCAATCAAAGTTTTTTACGTAGACTAATATGGACAGAAGGCAGGCAGACACCCCAAAATAGTGGTTAAAATGGCCTGGTGCTTGTTTGTAGCAGGCAGTAGGATATGTTTGGACTACAGCTTTGTGCAGGGCAATCAAACATTTTTTTATGTAGACTAATACGGATAGAAGGCAGACTAACACCTCAAAATAGTGGTTAAAATGGCCTGGTGCTTGTTTGTAGCAGGCAGTAGGAAATGTTTGGACTACAGCTTTGTGCAGGGAAATTAAAGATTTTTTACGTAGACTAATATGGACAGAATGCAGGCTGACACCGCAAAACAGAGGTTAAAATGACCTGGTGCTTGTTTGTAGCAGGCAGTAGGATATGTTTGGACTACAGCTTTGTGCAGGGCAATCAAATAATTTTTTATGCAGAATAATACGGACAGAAGGCAGGAAGACACCCCAAAATAGTGGTTAAAATGGCCTGGTGCTTGTTTGTAGCAGTAAGTAGGAAATGTTTGGACTACTGCTTTGTGCAGGGCAATCAAAGATTTTTTACGTAGACTAATATGGACAGAAGGCATGCTGACTCCCCAAAATAGTGGTTAAAATGGCCTTGTGCTTGTTTGTAGCAGGCCGTAGGATATGTTTGGACTACAGCTTTGTGCAGAGCAATCAAATATTTTTTTACGTAGACTAATATGGATAAAAGGCAGACTAACACCTCAAAATAGTGGTTAAAATGGCCTGGTGCTTGTTTGTAGCAGGCAGTAGGAAATGTTTGGACTACTGCTTTGTGCAGGGAAATTAAAGATTTTTTACGTACACTAATATGGACAGAAGGAGGCTGACACCCCATAACAGTGGTTAAAATAGCCTGGTGTTTGTTTGTAGCAGGCAGTAGGAAATGTTTGGAGTACTGCTTTGTGCAGGGAAATTAAAGATTTTTTACGTACACTAATATGGACAGAAGGAGGCTGGCACCTCATAACAGTGGTTAAAATAGCCTGGTGCTTGTTTGTAGCAGGCAGTAGGAAATGTTTGGAGTACTTCTTTGTGCAGAGCAATCAAAGATTTTTTATGTAGACTAATATGGACAGAAAGCAGGCTGACAACCCAAAATAGTGGTTAAAATGGCCTGGTGCTTGTTTGTAGCAGGCAGTAGGAAATGTTTGGACTACTGCTTTGTGCAGGACAATCAAAGATTTTTTACGTTGACTAATATGGACAGAAGGCAGGCTGACACCCCAAAATAGTGGTTAAAATGGCCTGGTGCTTGTTTGTAGCAGGCAGTAGGATATGTTTGGACTACAGCTTTGTGCAGGGCAATCAAATATTTTTTTACGTAGACTAATACGGACAGAAGGCAGACTAACACCTCAAAATAGTGGTTAAAATGGCCTGGTGCTTGTTTGTAGCAGGCAGTAGGAAATGTTTGGACTACTGCTTTGCGCAGGGAAATTAAAGATTTTCACGTACACTAATATGCACAGAAGCAGGCTGACACCCCAAAATAGTGGCTAAAATAGCCTGGTGCTTGTTTGTAGCAGGCAGTAGGAAATGTTTGGAGTACTGCTTTGTGCAGAGCAATCAAAGATTTTTTATGTAGACTAATATGGACAGAAAGCAGGCTGATACCCAAAAAGAGTGGTTAAAATGGCCTGGTGCTTGTTTGTAGCAGGCAGTAGGAAATGTTTGGACTACTGCTTTGTGCAGGGCAATCAAAGATTTTTTACGTAGACTAATATGGACAGAAGGCAGGCAGACATCCCAAAATAGTGGTTAAAATGGCCTGGTGCTTGTTTGTAGCAGGCAGTAGGATATGTTTGGACTACAGCTTTGTGCAGGGCAATCAAAGATTACACTGTGTGCAGAATTATTAGACAAGTTGTATTTTAGACAATTATTTTTATTATTGATCAACAACTATGTTCTCAATCAACCCAAAAGACTCATAAATATCCAAGCTTAATATTTTTGGAAGTTGGAGTGGGCTTTTTTTCGATTTGGCCATCTTAGGAGGATATCTGTTTGTGCAGGTAACTATTACTGTGCAGAATTATTAGGCAACTTAATAAAAACCAAATATATGCCCATCTCACTTGTTTATTTTCACCAGGTAAACCAATATCAGTGCACAAAATTTAGAAATAAACATTTCTGACATGCAAAAACAAAAATAAAAAAAATGAGTGATCAATATAGCCACCTTTCTTTATAATGACACTCAACAGCCTTCCATCTATAGATTCTGTCAGTTGCTTGATCTGTTTTCGATCAACATTGAGTGCAGAAGCCACCGCAGCCTCCCAGACACTGTTCCGAGAGGTGTACTGTTTTCCCTACCTGTAGATCTCACATTTTATGGACAGAAGGCAGACTGACTCCCAAAAATAGTGGTTAAAATGGCCTAGTGCTTGTTTGTAGCAGGCAGTAGGAAATTATTGGACTACAGCTTTGTGCAGGGAAATTAAAGATTTTTTACGTACACTAATATGGACAGAAGCAGGCTGACACTCCAAAATAGTGGTTAAAATGGCCTGGTGCTTGTTTGTAGCAGGCAGTAGGAAATGTTTGGACTACTGCTTTGTGCAGGGAAATTAAAGATTTTTTACGTACACTAATATGGACAGAAGCAGGCTGACACCCCAAAATAGTGGTTAAAATGGCCTGGTGCTTGTTTGTAGCAGGCAGTAGGAAATGTTTGAACTACTGCTTTGTGCAGGGCAATCAAAGATTTTTTACGTACACTAATTTGGACAGAAGGTAGGCTCTGACCCCTTAAACACCAGGGAAAATGGATCAGTGCTAAGAAAAAAAAAAGTCAGCACAAAATGCTAATTCTGTGTGTGCAGGAAAAATATTGCTTTGCCTCTGACAAGAGCTGTTTTAAGATGGACGCTGGAAGAATACTTTATCCTCTCACTAGCTAATACACAAGCTCTTCCCTGTACTCTTAATTTGTTGTGAGTCTTCAGCTCTTAAAATAGCTATTTTTTGGTGGTATTATGGAGCTAGTGAACAGCTCATTTAAACACAGAACTAGTACACACTGCAGGTAGCCCTTTAAAGGGATTTTGTTTGATCAAGACTCTCCCTAGAAGCTCAGCGATGTCTCCCTATACTTATAGAATTCAGGCTCAAGACGCAATGTACACAAAATGGCGGCGGCAGGGCTTAAATAGACCCTATGACGCTGGGCGGCCAGCCAATCACAGTAATGCCACAATCAAGATGTCTGCGGCATTACTGTGAATGGTTAAGAAGCCCAGCATGCTTAGTGGCTGCAAAGGAGGCGCCAAAACTGCAGGGTGGGACATCCGAATATAGCGAGGCGAGTACACAAATACTCGCCGAATAACGATTAACCCGAATACCGTACTATTTGTGCGAATTGCGAATGGTAACGAATACACTCGCTCATCACGAACTATAACATATGCACATATAATAATTATGATTATAAGTGTATGGCATTTATTCAGTTCAGGGCAATATTATGGGCTTCCATTTTTGTTTTATTTTTTAAAGTGAACTTTTCAGCTGATATATGCTGCCCAAACCATAGACAGCATGTATCTGGCACTGCCTGTACGATCATAGCCATGTATGTTTGGCTCTGAAAAGCTGCGGCTATTCAGAGAAAAACATATTTTAATATTCTCTCCGCCCGCAGGCAGTGACTGGCAAGCCTTTGCTTGTACGCGCACACAGGCAGAGACTTGTTCGTCATTGTCAGTGGGCGAGAAGGACCCGCCTGTACGACTGGTCAATAGTGTGGCTCTGTACCCGGTAGTTATTAAAAGTATGTTACATACATGGCTGTGATTGTGCAGCCAGTGTCTGATACATTCTGCCCACAGTTTGGACAGCATGTTTCAGTTGACAGGTTCCCTTTAAAGACAGACTTCATATTCTTTGAATAGGTTGCAGACTAGGTGAGTGTATCAGATTATCAAGTTGAATTTTGATTGATAAATTGAGTGTCTGAACAATTGTCCAGTCTTTAACAGGCTTTACTTATGGTGTAAAAAAGCTGATTGCAGCATCCTTTCATCAAACACCAGAACTTTACATTTTAATTGCAAAAAGAAGCATTTGAAATACCAAAACTCATCTACGGCCAACACTACAAAGTAGCTGCTGCTGCAGGCTAATGGGACCCAACTAAATCAAAAATGTATTTAGCTATGCTTTGATAAAATTTTTTGCATAAATATTTTTGCAGTGCTTGAGATTACCTCAGCTTAACATAAAGACTTGGTTTACAAGATTAAAAAAAAACACAAGTACTTCTAGTTCAGCCAGTTCTCCTCCAATGTTGATCCAGAGAAAGCTAATATTTATTTTTGCAAGTAAAATAAATCCTCCCTCGCTCATAGTATGACAATGAAAAAAAAAAAGCTTGAATCAATTTAATCCTTTTATTTAAGTAACCCTTAAATATCCAACATCTCACAGATTGTAAAAGCTATAGAAACTCATGAACGAGCCATTTAAGCTCTGTCTTGTTGCAAGCAATGAATCTGGATTTCTTTTCAAGCATATGCCATAATTGCTCAATCATACTGAGACCTACTGAATATACAGTACTAGTGAACACCTTGTACGGTTTGTCATGTTGCTCCAACTATTACTGACAATGTCTATAGTTTAACTTATGTCATGAAGTTTGTGTACTTTTGCTTAATAACCTGCATTAAAAAGTATATGTTGATTCTGAAGTCATCCTTAACAACAGTCACTTGTGTACAAGTGGAATAGTAGTATTTCTCTCCATTATATGCCTTGCGTCCTGCATTCATTAGCAGCTGCCATGCATTGCACATATACAGAAGAAAAGACCCTACTCTACTATCTTTCCATTATACTCAGCAAAAATCTAAATCATGAAAGGAACAAGCCATCAGTTATCCAAAGGGGGGAAGAGGTTTAAGACAAGAAAGAAACCAGTGAGCACAACACATCAAGTGCCCTGTGGTGTTCAGGCTCAAGCATCAGCACAGCACTGCAAGTGGAGATAATAACACGATCAGAGCAAGAAAGGGCTAAAACAGCAGAGAAACTGTCTGACACGAAAGGTAATGAGATGTGAACTAAAAAACTTTTCTGAAAGATGCAGTTGGCAGTGTGTCGCACTTGACAAATTGCTGCTGAACAACCTGTGAGAGCGCATTTAATATCTATAAATGCACCTATTTTTCAAGATAGGATTGATAAAAAAAAATCTCTTAATCCTCTAATAAAGCTTGACTAGCACACTGTAATTCCCCTATGACAACAATGTCATCAATGGCTTGCAAGTTCTGACATATGAATAGCAGTTGTTCTTTACAAATGGATAAAATACCTTATGCACACATACATTTATATATATATATATATATATATACATATATATATACACTGTATATAGAGAGAGAGAGAGAGAGAGAGAGAGAGAGAGAGAGAGATACCTCTATATATACCCACACATACAGTATTTATACATATACATTGTATGTATATATATGCATTTCCATTTATTTATTTGCACATTCCACTTCTTTTATAAGTTAGACAATAAGTTCATAGGTAATTATTTATTGATATAGGATTGCATTTGGATACAACTAAAATTACATATGCAAATCAAATTTATTCATGTGGCCCAAAATGTGAAAGTTCTATTTTAGTGTTTTCTCCCATTGTCACAGAATGGAAATGTTACAGTTCCCCTGCTGTTTTCCCACAGGAGCATTGCTGTGAAGCTATCCTTGCAGATAGTGATGGCTCTCAAATGTCACATACCCATCCATTATTTTTATTTTTATTTTTTTTTGATCATGTGAATGTATCCAAATCTAAACAAAAATTATCTACAGATGGATGCAGAATGATAAAATATAAACTTTATGTTAGATGCAATATTTATGTCGAGAGTTATATTTTTTCTGGTTGCGATAGGGCAATTTTTGTTTATCAGATTTATATAAAATCACCCAGTATCAAATAAGCAGTATGCAACAATCCAATAGACTTTAATATTACATTGGACAATAAATAAAGAATTGTCAGAGCATTTGGATTTATAGGTGTTTTATCACATTAAAATTACTGGCACTAATGTTGGGCTTTAACATGTACTGTAGATTAGCCCATAGGTAGCTAGATGACTTACGTTCAACATTGATGTCAATTAGTCACCATGCTTAACAAATTAAAAAAATGAATACATTTTCAACTAATTGATTTCTCATGAATCTCAAAATTGCAAAACCCAGGGGCGTAATGATTGCAGTCACAGAGGTTGAGACCGCGACCAGACTGATGTGAGTGAGGGGCCAGCCGAAACTAGTGCAAACTTCAACTAGATGTCCTCTCAGCTGAAGTGTATTATGGTTCAGAGACCAATTGACTCACTGTAATATGGCTGCAATACATGCTGCTGGCCAATCAGAGACCAGCAGCTGACCTCGGTATGCACGTGACTGGGGGCTCATGGCAGTGATTTCATACACTCCCATTGCTTGCACGCTGAAGTCAGCTGCCAACTTTAGAAGAGCATGCCGCATGGTGGGGGGGCAGATGGAAGGTGAGTAGAATCATTTATTTTACTTTTTCTATGCATTAAAGAACAGTAGCAGAATAGGGGACATATATAACAGGATGAGAATATATATACCAGGATAAGGGACATATACCAGACAAATTAAAAAATTAAAGCTGCACTCTGAAATGCTATAAAATAATAACATACATATATGTATATGTAATACAATATGACATATTACGTATTATAGCATTTCAGAGTGCAGCTTTAATTTATTCATTATATAGAGTGGCTCTCTTAGCTTGCACCTGTTCAAACTTGTCTTTTTCTGTTTGAAAGTGCCAGTCAGTTTTTTGATAATTGGACATATATACCAGGATGGGGCCCAGGATAAGGGACATATATACCAGGATGCGGCAAAGGATAATGGACATACAGTACAGACCAAAAGTTTGGACACACCTTCTCATTTAAAGATTTTTCTGTATTTTCATGACTATGAAAATTGTACATTCACACTGAAGGCATCAAAACTATGAATTAACACCTGTGGAATTATATACTTTACAAAAAAGTGTGAAACAACTGGAAATATGTCTTATATTCATAGTTCTTCAAAGTAGCCACCTTTTGCTTTGATGACTGCTTTGCACACTCTTGGCATTCTCTTGATGAGAGATATAGGATACATATACGGGTGTCCTTAATGATATTTACTTACCTTGTTTTTCTCTTGTTTGCATAGTTTCTTCTAAAGATATTTCTGTGTTTTGCACAGGTTCTCCACAAGAGAGATGGACTTTAGAGCCAGCGAACTCGCATGGCTCGGCAAAGTTAGTCAAGTGTTCGGCACAGATGAGTCCGTGGATCAGGGAATTGATGATCAGAGATTTGGGGAGTTGGCTGATTCCATAAAAAATCTACTATTCAGGCGCACGCGATTGTGGTGGAATCGTACATTTTTAGAAAATTATTTGCGGAAAAAATTAATTCCGAGGGGGCTTCGCATAAAAGTGATGCCTTCATTTGTTATTGAGGATATTGACTTTATTACTGCTATGGAGGAAACGTGTAATGACACTTCTAGACAGTTTATGGAATTATCAATTGGACTTAATTCCAATTCACTGATTGAAGTGGATAAAAAGTTGGATGATTTATACGCTAGTGCAAAAACTGAATTGTCGGCTGACAACTTACAGGCAATAAATATACAGATGGAGAAACAAGTCGAATCTCTGGCAAAAAATATACAAGATACCCAAATATCAAAATATAACCGTGATTTAAAGGATTTTCAAACTAAAACGGTATACAAATGAAGGAGACCATCTTCGAATGGTGGACACAAAAATAGATCTCCCTCACTTTCATCAGCTACATCAATAAGTGACATATCAGACAAATCAACCTCAAGTGTACGTATAAGATATGGGACAAAATTTAAACACAACTATGGTACAAGACAACAATCATACAGACGCAATTCAATTCTCCTTCGGAAGGAAATACAAGTGATCTTAAGGTAATTAATTTAAGCAAACATGAATTGTCTATTACTGATGTAAGGGTGCTGCAAAGAGGTTTGAATTTTTCACCTAGTAAAGCATTCAATCAATTTTATGCTGTAAAGCAGAGGTCCCCAACCTTTTTTGCACCAGGGACCGGCTTTAAGCAAGACCAGTTTTCCATGGCCCGGTGGGGGTGGGGGCGGGGCTTTGGTCATATGGGGGTGGGGTTATGGAGGGGTGGAGCTGTATGGGGAGGATGCTGGCGGGACCTCGGTGTACAGCGCTGCTAAGTAGCAGCATTGTACATTGAGCGTCAGTGTATACAGCGCTGCTGCTTAGCAGCGCTACACACTGAACACCGGTACCGGTAGCCGCGTCACTGAAGCCAGTCTGCTGCCCCAGCACGCCCCACATAACATGTTCTGCCGGGGGCGTGTCAGTGAGGAGAGCCTGCCGCCCCACCCCGTCAGGAACACACCATGCTGTGCAGGAGGGCCGCGTCACTAAGACCCGCCCCGTGACGTATAACAGGTACCATGCTGTGCTGTGGAGGGCTGCGTCACTAAGACCCGCCCGACGCCCCACCCCGTCCTGCATAATGTTCTCTGCCGGGAGCTGCGAGCTGTCACGGCTATGGCAGAAAACATTATAAATCCACACAGAGCGAGTTCTGACCAGGCGCAGGGCCGCGGAGCTAGCTGTCAGCGGCAGGGCCGGCTCCAGGTTTTTCTGGGCCCTGGGCGAAAGAGTCTCAGTGGGCCCCTTTAACACATACCACGATTCATGATGCAGAGATACGGCGGAGAAATATATATATATAGTACAATGCAAAGATTTCATTTCATGAGTTATATCTATTGTAAATTCTACAATAGCTCAGAAACCGGTGAATCGCTCCACACAGAATAGTGGCCCCCATATAAGGCTCCATACGGAATACTTGCCCCCATATAAGGCCCCATACGGAATACTGGCCCCCATATAAGACCCCATACGGAATACTGGCTCCCATATAAGGCTCCATACAGAATACTGGCCCCCATATAACGCTCCATACAGGATACTGGCCCCCATATAACGCTCCATACAGGATACCGGTCCCCATATAATGCTGCATGCAGGCTGTTACCCCCCACATAATGCCCCATACAGGCTGTCCCCCCCTTATAATGCTCCATGCAGGCTGTTACCCCCCACATAATGCCCCATACAGGCCCCTCCCTTTTAATGCTCCATGCAGGCTGTTACCCCCACATAATGCCCCATACAGGCTGCCCCCCCCCTTATAATGCTCCATGCAGGCTGTTCCCCCCCACATAATGCCCCATAGAGGCCCCCCCCTTTTAATGCTCCATGCAGGCTGTTACCCCCCACATAATGCCCCATACAGGCTGCCCCCCCTCTTTATAATGCCCCATGCAGGCTGTCACCCCTCCTCTTTATACTGCCCCATGCAGGCTGTCACCCCTCCTCTTTATACTGCCCCATGCAGGCTGTCACCCCCCCTCTTTATAATGCCCCATGCAGGCTGTCACCCCTCCTCTTTATAATGCTCCATGCAGGCTGTCACCCCTCCTCTTTATACTGCCCCATGCAGGCTGTCACCCCTCCTCTTTATACTGCCCCATGCAGGATGTCCCCCCCTCTCTTTATAATGCCCCGTGCAGGCTGTTCCCCACCTTATAATGCCCCATGCAGGCTGGTCCCCACCTTATAATGCCCCATGCAGGCTGTCACCCCTCCTCATTATAATGCCCCAAGCAGGAATCCCCCCCTCTTTATAATGCCCCATGCAGGCTGGTCCCCACCTTATAATGCCCCATGCAGGCTGTCACCCCTCTTCATTATAATGCCCCAAGCAGGAATCCCCCCCTCTTTATAATGCCCCATGCAGGCTGTTCCCCACCTTATAATGCCCAATGCAGGCTGTCACCCCTCCTCTTTATAATGCCCCATGCAGGCTGTCACCACTCCTCTTTATAATGCCCCATGCAGGATGTCCCCCCCTCTCTTTATAATGCCCCGTGCAGGCTGTTCCCCACCTTATAATGCCCCATGCAGGCTGGTCCCCACCTTATAATGCCCCATGCAGGCTTTCACCCCTCCTCATTATAATGCCCCAAGCAGGAATCCCCCCCTCTTTATAATGCCCCATGCAGGCTGGTCCCCACCTTATAATGCCCCATGCAGGCTGTCACCCCTCCTCATTATAATGCCCCAAGCAGGAATCCCCCCCTCTTTATAATGCCCCATGCAGGCTGTTCCCCACCTTATAATGCCCCATGCAGGCTGTCACCCCTCCTCTTTATAATGCCCCATGCAGGCTGTCACCACTCCTCTTTATAATGCCCCATGCAGGATGTCCCCCCCTCTCTTTATAATGCCCCGTGCAGGCTGTTCCCCACCTTATAATGCCCCATGCAGGCTGGTCCCCACCTTATAATGCCCCATGCAGGCTGTCACCCCTCCTCATTATAATGCCCCAAGCAGGAATCCCCCCCTCTTTATAATGCCCCAAGCAGGCTGTTCCCCACCTTATAATGCCCCATGCAGGCTGTCACCCCTCCTCTTTATACTGCCCCATGCAGGCTGTCACCACTCCTCTTTATAATGCCCCATGCAGGATGTCCCCCCCTCTCTTTATAATGCCCCGTGCAGGCTGTTCCCCACCTTATAATGCCCCATGCAGGCTGGTCCCCACCTTATAATGCCCCATGCAGGCTGTCACCCCTCCTCATTATAATGCCCCAAGCAGGAATCCCCCCCTCTTTATAATGCCCCATGCAGGCTGTTCCCCACCTTATAATGCCCCATGCAGGCTGTCACCCCTCCTCTTTATACTGCCCCAAGCAGGATGCCCCCCCTCCCTCTTTATACTGCCCCATGCCTCCATACATTAAAAAAAAAAAAAAAAATCAAATACTCACCTCCCTTCTCCTCACCTGCTGCCCGCAGCTCGCTGCTCGGCTCCGAACTCCAGCGTTGTCGTTTCTTCCCGCTCAGCGCTCCCTGTGACGGCTCAGGGGAGGGCGCGGTGTAAAGACGTCACCGCGCCCTCTGACCTGAGACGTCACAGGGAGCGCAGAGCAGGAAGACAGCTGATCTGCAGAGGCACGGGGAGAGGTAAGTATCGGGCTGCCGGGGCCCTGAGCAAGCGGCGGAGAAGGGCGGGCGCTGACACCGCTCTCCTCCGCCCATAGCCCAGCGGGGTGCGCGGCCGCCAGTGGGCCCCTCTGCCTGCTCAGAGCCCCGGCATTTGCCCGGGTGCTGACGCCGGCCCTGGTCAGCGGCGCCGCGGACCGGCTGAAAAACCCCAACGGCCCGGTCCTGGTCCGCGGACCGGCGGTTGGGGACCTCTGCTGTAAAGGATCTACACATCTTTGCACGCATACTGCTATTCAAGAGACATTTCCATGATAATATTATATCTGATATGTTTCCTACAGAAACGGAACAAAAAGCCTTGAGAATTCTTGAAGAATTGACGGAGGAGAATGAAATTGGTGAAGGCGGTAAGATTCCTTCTTCCATTTTGCCCAGGTCCAAAAAATTCCCGGCCTTGTCTGCCTGCCCTAATGTAGACATGTTTGTCCAGGTTGTATCGAGGGATTTCGAAAAGTATTCTCAAAAAATTAAATTTGACAATCTCACACAAGATGAGCGTATGTCTTTGAAGAAGCTTGAAAACCTTGAGGATGTAGAAATTAAACAGGCAGATAAGGGTGGGAATGTGGTATTATGGCCAAAATCACTTTATAAGGAAGAGGCATTTCGCCAATTGAACAATACACAATACTATAAAAAGTTAACTTTTAATCCATCAAAGACTTTTTATTCAGAGTACGATAAATTTCTACAAGTTGCTGTAGAAGGAGGTGTTATTACTAGTGTTGAGCCACCCCCGTAGTGTTCGGGTTCGGTTCGGTTCGTCGAACACCGGGATGTTCGAGGAACTGTTCGTCGAACTGTTCGTCGAACACCTTAGAACACCGTCGAACACCGTTAAAACCAATGGCAGGCAAACAAAAACACATAGGAACACATAGAAAACACCTTCAAAGGTGTCCAAAAGCTGACAAACTGCTCAGAAGACGCTTTCTTTAAAAAAGCCGGCCGGCAATTCAGCAGCGGCATACACCGGTACCCGACAATTTAGACATGAAGGAATAGAGCATCACTCATAGATTAGATAGATAGAAACATGTCAGTCACATATATATGAAGTACAGTGACAGTGTTGCTTACTGTACTTGTCATTTAGTGTAAAGGATTTATTAAAAAATATAATAGTGTTTTCGTGCACCGTCTCTTTAAAAAAGCCGGCCGGCAATTCAGCAGAGGTACCCGACAATTTAGAACAGACAGAATAGAGCTTCACACATAGATTAGATAGATAGAAACATGTCAGTCACATATATATGAAGTACTGTGACAGTGTTGCTTACTGTACTTGTCATTTACTGCAAAGGATTTATTAAAAAAAATAATAGAGTTTTCATGCACCGTCTCTTTAAAAAAGCCAGCTGGCAATTCAGCATCTGTACCCGACAATTTAGAATAGAAGGAATAGAGAATCACACATAGATTAGATACATAGAAACATGTCAGTCACATATATAAGAAGTACAGTGACAGTGTTGCTTACTGTACTTGTCATTTAGTGTAAAGGATTTATTAAAAAATATAATAGTGTTTTCGTGCACCGTCTCTTTAAAAAAGCCGGCCGGCAATTCAGCAGCGGTACCCGACAATTTATAACAGACAGAATAGAGCTTCACACATAGATTAGATAGATAGAAACATGTCAGTCACATATATATGAAGTACTGTGACAGTGTTGCTTACTGTACTTGTCATTTACTACAAAGGATTTATTAAAAAAAATAATAGTGTTTTCATGCACCGTCTCTTTAAAAAAGCCGGCCGGCAATTCAGCATCTGTACCCGACAATTTATAACAGACAGAATAGAGCTTCACACATAGATTAGATAGATAGAAACATGTCAGTCACATATATAATAAGTACAGTGACAGTGTTGGTTACTGTACTTGTCATTTAGTATTAAAATAAAGGATTTATTATTAAAAAAAATTGGCGTGGGGTTCCCCGTAATTTTAGTCTCTAGCGGAGGTTAAGCAGACAGCTGGGGCAGATGTTTGAAGCCTGGGAAGGGGGTAATACCCACGGAGCTTCCCAGGCTACTAATATCAGCCCCCAGCTGAATACCTAGCCTTTACTAGCTATTAAAATGGAGGACCCCCCCCAAAAAAATGTTGTGGGGTCCCCCCTAATTTAATAGCTAGCAAAGGCTAGGCAGACAGCTGGGGGCTGATATTAATAGCCCAGGAAGGGAGCCATGAATATTGGCCCCCTCCCAGGCTAGAAACACCAACCGTCAGCCGCCCCAGAAAAGGCGCATCCATAGGATGCGCCAATTCTGGCACTTAGCCTCGCTCTTCCACGCTGCCCTGGTGCGGTGGCAGGGGGTAATAGGGTTGGGGTGGATGTCAGCTTATAATGCCAGCTGACATCAAGCCCAGGTTAGTAATGGAGAGGCGTCTATAAGACACCCCCATTACTAACCCCATAGTCAAAGTTAAAAAAAAAAAAAAACACCCAGAATAAAGTCCTTTAATTGAAATAAAGACACAATTCTTTATTGTTCTAAATTAAACCATACTTACCATCACGCCCATTCCAGCTGAAGCCAACGATCTCCTGCAATAAAAGAAAAATAATAAAGCAACCTCATCCTTACCTTTCCATGGTTCCCAGGACAGCTTCAGCTCTGCTACATCGAGATGACAGGCTGGACCGCAGCAGAACGCTGCCATCCAGCCTGTCATCCCGCAGACACTGAGAAGCGCAGGCATGCTTGCGCTCCTCAGTGTCTGACTGTGACGGCATCCAGATGAGCCGACAATGAACTCAGCTCACCTCATGTACGTCACTGACAGCGTGGGAAAATTCTCCTGCACTCAGCGCTTCAGCGTGAGAATTTTCCCGCGCTGTCAGTGACGTGCATGAGGTGAGCCGAGTTCATTGGACATGACCTCGGCTCATCTGGATGCCGTCACAGCCAGACACTGAGTAGCGCAAGCATGCCTGCGCTTCTCAGTGTCTGCGGGATGACAGGCTGGATGGCAGCGTTCTGCTGCGGTCCAGCCTGTCTTCTCGATGTAGCAGAGCTGAAGCTGTCGTGGGAGCCATGGAAAGGTAAGGATGATGTTGCTTTATTATTTTACTTTTAGTGCAGGAGATCATTGGCTTCAGCTGGAATGGGCGTGGCGGTAAGTATGGTTTAATTTAGAACAATAAAGAATTGTGTGTTTATTTCAATTAAAGGACTTTTTTCTGGGTGTTTGTGTTTTTTTTAAATACTTTACTAGAAATTCATGGTGGTCATGTCTAATATTGGCGTGACCCCATGAATTTCGGGCTTAGGGCCAGCTGATAATGCCAAGCTGGCCTTAACCCCTTTATTACCCAGTGAGCCACCGCACCAGGGCCCTGGATGAGTTGGGTACAGCGCCAGAAGATGGCGCTTCTATGAACGCGCCATTTTCCGGGGCGGCTGCGGACTGCAATTTGCAGCGGGTGGGGCCCAGAAAGCTTGGGCCTCCCTACGCTGCGGATTCCAGCCCCCAGCTGCCTAGTTGTACCTGGCTGGACACAAAAATAGGGCGAAGCTCCACGTATTTTTTTTTTAAATTCATGAAATTCATGGAATAATTAAGAAAAAAAGGGCTTCCCTATATTGTTGTGTCCGGCTAGGTACAAATAGGCAGCTGGTGGTTGGGAGCAGCCCGTTCCTGCCTGCTGTACCTGACTGGACACAAATATAGGGCGAAGCCCCACATCAATTTTTTTTTCATTATTTCATGAATTTCCTGAAATAATTTAAAAATATTGACGTGGGGCTTCGCCCTATATTTGTGTCCAGTCAGGTACAGCAGGCAGAAACGGGCTGCCCCCAACCACCAGCTGCCTATTTGTACCTGGCCAGACACAACAATATAGGGAAGCCCTTTTTTAAAAAAATTATTTCATGAAATAATTAAAAAAAAATTGATGTGGGGCTTTGCACTATATTTGTGTCGAGCCAGGTACAGCAGGCAGGGACGGGCTGCCCCCAACCACCAGCTGCCGATTTGTACCTGGTTGGACACAACAATATAGGGAAGCCCTTTTTTTCTTAATTATTCCATGAATTTCATGAAATAATTTAAAAAAAAAATGCGTGGGGCTTCTCCCTATTTTTGTGCCCAGCCAGGTACAACTAGGCAGCTGGAAGCTGGAATCCGCAGCGCAGGGAGGCCCAAGCTTTCTGGTCCCCACCCGCTGCAAATTGCAGTCCGCAGCCGCCCCAGAAAATGGCGCGTTCATAGAAGCGCCATCTTCTGGCGCTGTACCCAACTCATCCAGGGCCCTGGTGCGGTGGCTCACTGGGTAATAAAGGGGTTAAGGCCAGCTTGGCATTATCAGCTGGCCCTAAGCCCGAAATTCATGGGGTCACGCAAATATTAGACATGACCACCATGAATTTCTAGTAAAGTATTTAAAAAAACACAACACCCAGAATAAAGTCCTTTAATTGAAATAAACACACAATTCTTTATTGTTCTAAATTAAACCATACTTACCATCACGCCCATTCCAGCTGAAGCCAATGTCTTCTGCAATAAAAGTAAAATAATTAAGCAACCTCATCCTTACCTTTCCATGGTTCCCACGACAGCTTCAGCTCTGCTACATCGAGATGACAGGCTGGACCGCAGCAGAAAGCTGCCATCCAGCCTGTCATCCCGCGGACACTGAGAAGCGCAGGCATGCTTGCGCTCCTCAGTGTCTCGCTGTGACGACATAAAGATGAGCCGAGGTCATGTCCAATGAACTCGGCTCACCTCATGCACGTCACTGACAGCGTGGGAGAATTCTCCTGCACTCAGCACTTCAGCGTGAAAATTCTCCCACGCTGTCAGTGATGTACATGAGGTCAGCTGAGTTCATTGGACATGAATCAGCTCACCTCATGCACGTCACTGACAGCGTGGGAGAATTCTCACGCTGTAGCGCTGAGTGCAGGAGAATTTTCCCACGCTGTCAGTGACGTGCATGAGGTGAGCTCATTCATGTCCAATGATCTCAGCTCACCTCATGCACGTCACTGACAGCGTGGGAAAATTCTCCTGCACTCAGCGCTACAGCGTGAGAATTCTCCCACGCTGCCAGTGACGTGCATGAGGTGAGCTCATTCATGTCCAATGAACTCAGCTGACCTCATGTACGTCACTGACAGCGTGGGAGAATTCTCATGCTGAAGTGCTGAGTGCAGGAGAATTCTCCCACGCTGTCAGTGACGTGCATGAGGTGCGCCGAGTTCATTGGACATGACCTCGGCTCATCTGGATGCCGTCACAGTGAGACACTGAGGAGCGCAAGCATGCCTGCGCTTCTCAGTGTCTGCGGGATGACAGGCTGGATGGCAGCGTTCTGCTGCGGTCCAGCCTGTTATCTCGATGTAGCAGAGCTGAAGCTGTCGTGGGAACCATGGAAAGGTAAGGATGAGGTTGCTTTATTATTTTTCTTTTATTGCAGGAGATCGTTGGCTTCAGCTGGAATGGGCGTGGTGGTAAGTATGGTTTAATTTAGAACAATAAAGGAATGTGTCTTTATTTCAATTAAAGGACTTTATTCTGGGTGTTTGTGTTTTCTTTTAACTTTGACTATGGGGTTAGTAATGGGGGTGTCTTATAGACGCCTCTCCATTACTAACCTGGGCTTGATGTCAGCTGGCATTATAAGCTGACATCAACCCCAACCCTATTACCCCACTGCCACCGCTACAGGGCAGTGGGAAGAGCGAGGCTAAGTGCCAGAATTGGCGCATCCTAAGGATGCGCCATTTCTGGGGCGGCTGACGGCTGGTGTTTCTAGCCTGGGAGGGGGCCAATATTCATGGAACCCTTCCTGGGCTATTAATATCAGCCCCCAGCTGTCTGCCAAGCCTTTGCTAGCTATTAAAATAGGGGGGACCCCACGTCATTTTTTTGGGGGGTCCCCCATTTTAATAGCTAGTAAAGGCTAGGTATTCCGCTGGGGGCTGATATTAGTAGCCTGGGAAGCTCCGTGGGTATTACCCCCTTCCCAGGCTTCAAACATCTGCCCCAGCCGTCTGGTTAACCTCCGCTAGAGCCTAAAATTATGGGGATCCCCACGCCAATTTTTTTTTAAATAAATCCTTTATTTTAACACTAAATGACAAGTACAGTAATCAACACTGTCACTGTACTTCATATATATGTGACTGACATGTTTCTATCTATCTAATCTCTGTGTGATTCTCTATTCCTTCTATTCTAAATTGTCGGGTACAGATGCTGAATTGCCGGCCGGCTTTTTTAAAGAGACGGTGCATGAAAACACTAATTTTTTTTTAATAAATCCTTTATACTAAATGACAAGTACAGTAAGCAACACTGTCACTGTACTTCATATATATGTGACTGACATGTTTCTATCTACCTAATCTATGTGTGATTCTCTATTCCTTCTATTCTAAATTGTCGGGTACAGATGCTGAATTGCCGGCCGGCTTTTTTAAAGAGACGGTGGATGAAAACACTATTATTTTTTTTAATAAATCCTTTACACTAAATGACAAGTACAGTAATCCACACTGTCACTGTACTTCATATATATGTGACTGACATGTTTCTATCTATCTAATCTATGTGTGAAGCTCTATTCTGTCTGTTATAAATTGTCGGGTACAGATGCTGAATTGCCGGCCGGCTTTTTTAAAGAGACGGTGCATGAAAACACTATTATTTTTTTTGATAAATCCTTTACACTAAATGACAAGTACAGTAAGCAACACTGTCACTGTGCTTCTTATATGTCTGACTGACATGTTTCTATCTATCTAATCTATGTGTGAAGTTCTATTCTTTCGGTTCTAAATTGTCGGGTACCTGTGTACGCCGCTGATGAATTGCCGGCTTTTCATGTTTCACTGTTGGCACTGTTCCCATCGATTTGGGCAATCACTGTAATGCCACAACCACCATGGCTGTGGCATTACAGTGAGTGGCAGACAATCCCTGCATGATTGGTGCTCAAAATAGCGCCAGACATGCAGGACATGCTTTTGGTGCACGAACAGTTATCGAACATAACCTCGAACAGCCGAATTCTTTGCAAATCGTTCGGGTTCGTCGAACAACTCGAACACCGCCCAAAACAGCTCGAATTTGAGATTGGCGAACAGTTCTAGTCGAACACCGCTCATCTCTAGTGACAACGTCTATTACAATTCTCGTTGTTAGATATCAAGGCAAGCGTTCTTGATACTTAGCGCCTCTGCTGGCTTGATGGGTGGTGCGCATGACGGTCGCCCCTCCTCTGGGCGTGCCTCGCCGGCCGGGTCTCGGCTTGGCCCGGTGTGTCGGACCGCGTGACCGGTCATGTGAAGGGTCGCGTGTTCACTGCAGCCCGGGTCAGGTGACGCGGTCGCCGTGGCGGCCTGTGGATGTTGCGGCGCGTCATGCGCCGAGCAGCACACCTCAATACCTCATTGGCAGTTATGGGACACACCTGCGTTCTCCTATTGGTTAACACTTATTTTTAATGATTTACACTAGGCAATGACGCTACTCCCAGACGAATGCTTCAGCCAAAACACGCGTCGGGGTGGGCGCCATCGCAGACCAGCTACATACCATCCACGTGTGAGTATGCTCATTTTGCCATCATGATAGCCCCAGCTTATGAACATGTTCGTTTTTCCTTGCAATACTAGTGCTTTTCTACCTAGTGTATTTTGAGCTGTGAACGCTCTTAGGCTAATTTGGTGCTGTTTATGACGGTGTTCACATTCACTCATATATTTTACCTATATGGAAATAATTGTAAAGAATACACAATAATGTGAACGGTGTCATATGTTAGCACTATGGTGTTTAATCTGTGCATGGTATACCATTTTTTGGAAAATACATGGGTATTAATTGATATGCAGTATAGGCCTTTGAGTAAGGCACACATTAATGTGTAGTAATCTTTTAAGCGAATAATGTAACCCTGGCATTACTATAGAGGCTTGATACGACAAATATATAATTGAGCATCTCCCACGCATGCGTCTGCTGTGGCGCCCCTTTTCTTGTATGTTGTTTTTATTTTATTTTTTGTTCACACACTACATTGTGTCAATCGTGTTATTTTTTGAAAAAATAAAGTTTGTTTTTGTCACAACGGACCTGTATTCAAAGTTTTTTTCTTGTTTTTTCAATGAGCTTCAAGAGGTAGTCATCGGAAATGGTCTTCCAACAATCTTGAAGGAGTTCCCAGAGATGCTTAGCACTTGTTGGCCCTTTTGCCTTCACTCTGTGGTCCAGCTCACCCCAAACCATCTCAATTGGGTTCAGGTCTGGTGACTGTGGAGGCCAGGTCATCTGGCGTAGCACCCCATCACTCTCCTTCTTGGTCAAATAGCCCTTACAAAGCCTGGAGGTGTGTTTGGGGTCATTGTCCTGTTGAAAAATAAATGATGGTCCAACTAAACGCAAACCGGATGGGATAGCATGCCGCTGCAAGATGCTATGGTAGCCATGCTGGTTCAGTATACCTTCAATTTTGAATAAATCCCCAACAGTGTCACCAGCAAAGCACCCCTCACCTTTTCTGCGTCGCACAAAGACACGGTGGTTGGAACCAAAGATCTCAAATTCTGACTCATCAGACCAAAGCACAGATTTCCACTGGTATAATGACCATTCCTTGTGTTCTTTAGCCCAATCAAGTCTCTTCTGCTTGTTGCCTGACCTTAGCAGTGGTTTTCTAGCAGCTATTTTACCATGAAGGCCTGCTGCACAAAGTCTCCTCTTAACAGGTGTTGTAGTCTGCTGCTAGAACTCTGTGTGGCATTGACCTGGTCTCTAATCTGAGCTGCTGTTAACCTGCGATTTCTGAGGCTGGTGACTCGGATAAACTTATCCTCAGAAGCAGAGGTGACTCTTGGTCTTCCTTTCCTGGGGCGGTCCTCATGTGAGCCAGTTTCTTTGAAGCGCTTGATGGTTTTTGCAACTGCACTTGGGGACACTTTCAAAGTTTTCCCAATTTTTCGGACTGACTGACCTTCATTTCTTAAAGTAATGATGGCCACTCGTTTTTCTTTACTTAGCTGCTTTTTTGTTGCCATAATACAAATTCTAACAGTCTATTCAGTAGGACTATCAGCTGTGTATTCACCAGACTTCTGCACAATACAACTGATGGTTCCAACCCCATTTATAAGGCAAGAAATCCCACTTATTAAACCTGACAGGGCACACCTGTCAAGTGAAAACCATTTCCGGTGACTACCTCTTGAAGCTCATCAAGAGAATGCCAAGAGTGTGCAAAGCAGTCATCAAAGCAAAAGGTGGCTACTTTGAAGAACCTAGAATATAAGACATATTTTCAGTTGTTTCACACTTTTTTGTTAAGTATATAATTCCACATGTGTTAATTCATAGTTTTGATGCCTTCAGTGAGAATATACAATTTTCATAGTCATGAAAATGCAGAAAAATCTTTAAATGAGAAGGTGTGTCCAAACTTTTGGTCTGTACTGTATATACCAGAATGTGGCCAGGATGGATAACGTATATACCAGAATGGAGAACATACTGTACATATATATATAACAAGATTTGGCCAGGATGAAGGACATATATACTAAGTTTGGCCCCGGATGGGAGAATATATACCAGGAAGGAGCCCAAGATGGGGCACATTACTACTTAATGGGGGAAGGGTGCAACTCGTATGTCCTTATAGGATTTAGAATGCTACAAGGGTCCATACATCTGACCAACATGCGGGGGAAGCCCACTTCCAAAATTTGCACTGGAGCCCATCGGATTCTAGTTACACTTCTGGCAAAGCTAATTTCCCAGAAAAAAATTCTGAAACACTTTGATGTCTCCTAAGACTGACAGACTTTTCAAGCGTTCTAAAATGTAAAAACTGTTGACAACTTTTCCTCCCAGTTTTTTTGTGATCAGGCTCACAATTTTGTCATTGCCTGGACCTTTTTACCCAGCCCTTTAATGCCTCATTCCAGTTGATTCTAATATAATAGTAATGTTTAACCAAAGCACAGATGAAGGTACAAAATAATAGCCATTATCACAAAGTCACTGGCAGAATACTGGAGGGGAGATATGTTTCACTGAGGCTGTTAGCTTCAGTAATGTGAAATGTGGAAGTCTTCTCCTGCATAGTAGGCGCAGAGAGGGTTAATCAGCCATTTAAAAAGCATGTTTTATAAGTGAATGACAATAGTGCCGAGTGGAGGTCATTCACCATATCTCCATTCAGAGTGCAGAAGAGCGAGCTACTTTGTCACACCACTGAAGCACATTAATTTTTGTTTGAATAAAGGAAGAGGACACCATCCAGATCCAACTGGGGAAATTCAGACCAATCAAAGGAAAACAACCTTACGTTCACTAAAACTGCAGACGATGGCATTATTAATCATGGAAGCAGTGGCTTATTATTAAAAAAGTGACAAAAACACATTTTTTTGGGCAGCACAGCAATTATATTTTAGAACACCACAACCCAAAGAAAGTGCAAAAGACTCGGTAGAGAGCACCATAAGAAGAGAATGGGAAACAGCAGCGGAAGGCTCATACAGTATGGTCAATGAAAAAGCAAAGGAGAGCACCATCGGGCACCAAAGATCAAGGGTACCGTGAACATTTCAGAAGTTGCTTTTTCTATGCCTTGTTGCATCCTTGTCTGGTGATGGCACAGTTGTCTCATGTAACTAATTTTGTACCCTCTTTCAAAGACCTTAGTTAGAAACACGTGGCCCTTATCACCTACCAATGCAGATTTCTGAGCAACGTAAGCTCCAATTTTCATGCTGCATATTATTATCTGTCATCTCAATGATTGATGTTACTTAAACACATGATGCAACATATGGAGGGGTGAATTCCATCACATTGCAATTTTGTAAATCAGCTGGAGGCTCAGTCATACCCCCTTGTTACTAATAATCCTGGGGAACATTCTTTGACACTTAACAGTGGATGTCATAACTAGAGATGAGCGTTGTTCGACTCGAACTGTTCGCCAATCTCAAATTCGAGCTGTTTTGGGCGGTGTTCGAGCCGTTCGGCGAACACGAACGATTTGAGAAAAATTTGGCTGTTCGAGGTTATGTTCGATAACTGTTCGTGCACCAAAATCATAACTGGATTTTTTCTCAGTAATGATGAAAATTAATGTTAATACGCAGTTTGAGTGTACAGCGGGGTGGGGGGAGGGGCAGGGGATGGATCTCTGCAGGAATAATGAAGATCTCCATTTTTTTTTCTCTTTCCCGCATTTACAGTGGGGAGGTGCAATCTGTCAGCCTATCAGCAGCGCACACACGGAGCGAAGTGCTTTTTTTCACACAAGCAAGGGCATGTGTCAGTGGCAGTGTATGTCACATGTCCTTGCCCTATAAGACCAAGACATTTTCCCCGTCGCCACCATTTTCTCACTGCTGCAGCTGCGTGTTAGACGGCACCGCTGTTGCTGTGTGCGCTATACCTTGTTAATTTCAAGCCAATTTTCGCACAAATCTACAGATAGCTTGGGAGTAGGGAATAGTTGTGATTGCAGTCCTTTTAAGGACTAGGTTACAGCATTTTCTACGACTTTTATCAGGCAGGTCTGTGCTCTTAAATAGATTGTGGGAGTAAAGACTAATTGTAATTGCAGTCCTTTTCAGGACTAGGTTACATCAGTTCCTATCAGTTTTTGCCAGGCAGGTCTGTGCCAGTGCTGTGCAAGTTTTTTTCACAGCATTTGGCAGAATCTAGCAAAGCTAATCCTTTTTGGCCTATTGCAGAGTGTGTTAGTCAGTGGAGTAGCCTATCTGTGTTGCAAGATATACCACCTGTGTATAGAATACCAATTTTTTTACTGCACCTAGTGAAGTAAAATCTTTTGGGCATAGCATCATTCTATTAGTCCATCTATACTGACCTCCATCAGGTTGCAAATTGAATATAATTTTTTTCTGCATCTAGCTCTGAAAAAAATATTTGGGCTTCTAGCAGTGTGTGGGACTTGTTCTATTAGTCCATCTATACTGACCTCCATCAGGTTGCAAACTGAATATAATTTTTTTCTGCATCTAGCTCTGAAAAAATATTTGGCCTTCTAGCAGTGTGTGGGACTTGTTCTATTAGTCCATCTATACTGACCTCCATCACACTGCAAATTCAAAATAATTTTTTGTCTGCATCTAGCTCTGAAAAAATATTTGGCCTTCTAGCAGTGTGTGGGACTTTCTCTATTAGTCCATCTATACTGACCTCCATCAGGTTGCAAATTAAAAATAATTTTTTGTCTGCATCTAGCTCTGAAACAATATTTGGCCTTCTAGCAGTGTGTGGGACTTTCTCTATTAGTCCATCTATACTGACCTCCATCAGGTTGCAAACTGAATATAATTTTTTTCTGCATCTAGCTCTGAAAAAATATTTGGCCTTCTAGCAGTGTGTGGGACTTTCTCTATTAGTCCATCTATACTGACCTCCATCAGGTTGCAAATTAAAAATAATTTATATCTGCATCTAGCTCTGAAAAAATATTTGGCCTTCTAGCAGTGTGTGGGACTTTCTCTATTAGTCCATCTATACTGACCTCCATCAGGTTGCAAATTAAAAATAATTTTTTGCCTGCATCTAGCTCTGAAAAAATATTTGGCCTTCTAGCAGTGTGTGGGACTTTCTCTATTAGTCAATCTATACTGACCTCCATCAGGTTGCAAACTGAATATATTTTTTTTCTGCATCTACCTCTGAAAAAATATTGGGCTTCTAGCTGTGTGTGGGACTTGTTCTATTAATCCATCTATACAGACCTCCATCAGGTTGCAAACTGAATATAATTTTTTTCTGCATCTACCTCTGAAAAAATATTTGGGCTTCTAGCTGTGTGTGGGACTTGTTCTATTAATCCATCTATACAGACCTCCATCAGGTTGCAAACTGAATATGATTTTTTACTGCATCTACCTCTTAAAAATTATTTGGGCTTCTAGCTGTGTGTGGGACTTGTTCTATTAGTCCATCTATACTGACCTCCATCAGTTTGAAAACTGAATATAATTTTTTTCTGCATCTAGCTCTGAAAAAATGTTTGGCCTTCTAGCAGTGTGTGGGAATTTCTCTATTAGTCCATCTATACTGACCTCCATCAGGTTGCAAATTAAAAATAATTTTTATCTGCATCTAGCTCTGAAAAAATATTTGGCCTTCTAGCAGTGTGTGGGACTTTCTCTATTAGTCCATCTATACTGACCTCCATCAGGTTGCAAATTAAAAATAATTTTTTGTCTGCATCTAGCTCTGAAAAAATATTTGGCCTTCCAGCAGTTTGTGGGACTTTCTCTATTAGTCCATCTATACTGACCTCCATCAGGTTGCAAATTCAAAATAATTTTTTGTCTGCATCTAGCTCTGAAAAAATATTTGGCCTTCTAGCAGTGTGTGGGACTTTCTCTATTAGTCCATCTGTACTGACCTCCATCAGGCTGCAAATTAAAAATAATTTTTATCTGCATCTACCTCTGAAAAAATATTTGGCCTTTTAGCTGTGTGTGGGACTTGTTCTATTAGTCCATCTATACTGACCTCCATCAGGTTGCAAACTGAATATAATTTTTTGTCTGCATCTAGCTCTGAAAAAATATTTGGCCTTCTAGCAGTGTGTGGGACTTTCTCTATTAGTCCATCTATACTGACCTCCATCAGGTTGCAAATTAAAAATAATTTATATCTGCATCTAGCTCTGAAAAAATATTTGGCCTTCTAGCAGTGTGTGGGACTTTCTCTATTAGTCCATCTATACTGACCTCCATCAGGTTGCAAATTAAAAATATTTTTTTGTCTGCATCTAGCTCTGAAAAAATATTTGACCTTCTAGCAATGTGTGGGACTTTCTCTATTAGTCCATCTATATTTACCTCCATCAGGTTGCAAACTGAATATATTTTTTTTCTGCATCTACCTCTGAAAAAATATTTGGGCTTCTAGCTGTGTGTAGGACTTGTTCTATTAGTCCATCTATACTGACCTCCATCAAGTTGCAAACTGAATACAATTTTTTTCTGCATCTACCTCTGAAAAAATATTTGGGCTTCTAGCTGTGTGTGCGACTTGTTCTATTAGTCCATCTATACTGACCTCCATCAGGTTGCAAATTGAATATAATTTTTTTCTGCATCTAACCCAGCCAATAGTTTTGGCCTAATACCACAGTTTGGCCACTCAGCTCTGCTCGGTTCCCATCCATTGTTTTTTTGTGCAAACAACTCCAGAGTTGTGAATTAGTTAACCACCAAAATGAGTGGAAAAAGGCCTGCTGCTGGTGGAAAGGGGAATAGGCGTGTTGGGAAGGGGAAAAAAGGTTGTGTCCGTGGGGTAGGTGTTAAAGCAACAGTAACATCTGCAGAAGAAAGACCATCTTCCAGCCAAACTAAAATGTCTACTTCTTTTAGCGGACAATGTGATAAGATCCCTTTCTTACGGCCACGCCAATCGCTACAAATACCAGATGAGGCACAAAAACAGCAGGTGCTTCAACGGATATCAAGTGCTCCTTTAAGTGGGCTCTCCTCCACATCAACTTCAACATCACAAATACTCCAGTCCTCAAAGGTGTCACCCCAATCGCACTTGCTTCCTTACAGCTCCCAAATCTCCAGCTGCCCGTCTGAGTATGAGGTAGAACAGATGGTTGAGTCTGCAGAGCTGTTTACTCATACTATAGCCTGGGAATCAGAGGTCGACTCCAGCGCTTCTGTGAATACAGACGAGGAAATGATCTGCACTGATGCCCAGAATCTTTATGAGTCGGATCCAGGACCAGACGCAGAAGGTTCTGACCATAATGTAGACCCTCATTCCCAAACTGTAACTCCTGTTGGTGGAGACAATGAGGAAGACGATGATGAGACTCAAATACCTGATTGGAGCGACAACTTTAGTTTTTTGTCAGGGCAGGAACAGGTTGGCTCTGAGGACGACGGGTGTGATAACGCACAGGGTGATGATGATGAGGTTGGAGATCCCACTTACTGTCAACCCACAGTCAGCCAAGAGATGAGGTCAGCAGAGGAGGTGGAGGAAGATGCTAGTGACGACGAGGTCAGGTTGCGCCTTCCTGGACAGAGACGTAGTACTGGAAGCACGTCAACAACTGCATCCTCAAACACAACTCTGCCTCTCACCACAAGTCGTGGTGGCTCTTCAGGTCGCATGTGTGCTAAGCCTTGCATAGCCTGGGCATTTTTTCAGATCGATAAAGATGACCCAACTCGTGTTATCTGTATCATTTGTCAGCAAAAGCTAAGTAGAGGCCAAAAAATACATAGTTTGAGTACTTCATGCATGAACCGGCACATGGACATGAAGCATAAGTTGCAGTGGGAAGCTCAGTGTTCTACAATGCGGCCTAGCCGGCCGGGCCAACCACCGTCTGCCATATCTTGTGCATCCGCGGCCTCTTCATCCTCTGTGACTGGGGGGACAGCAGTCACACCTGTTTTGGGGCGCAGACCTGCCACCTCTTTACCCGCAACAGCCAGAGTGATTGGCAGGTCATCATTTTCTTTGGAGGTGGTAACACCAGCTGGTGTTGAGCGCTGTCCGACATCGATAGCACCACCTTTGGATCAAGGCAACCTAACATGTCCGCCTGCATCTTCCTCACAGACCGGCAGTTTGCCGGGGACACCCTTATCAACCCCGTCTAAGCACAATAGCCAGCCCTCGGTCCCTCAGATGTGGACAAGTAAAAGACCATTTCCTCCTAGCCATGAGAAAGCTAAGAGGTTGAATTTCACCATCTGCAAGCTCTTGGCTACAGAAATGCTGCCTTTCCGCCTGGTGGACACAGAGGATTTTTGAGACCTTATGTCCGTCGCAGTGCCCCAGTACCAGATGCCCAGTCGGCACTACTTCTCAAAGAAAGGTGTGCCTGCGCTCCACCAGCATGTCGCACACAACATCACCGCTTCTTTGAGAAACTCTGTGTGTGACAGGGTGCATTTCACCACAGACACTTGGACGAGTAGGCATGGACAGGGGCGTTACATGTCGCTGACTGGGCACTGGGTAACTATGGTGACAGCAGGACAAGGGGCTGCTGTCCAAGTCTTGCCGTCCCCACGAGTTGTGCGTCAATCCTCTTTATGTCAAAGTTTCTCCACTGCTTCTGCCTCCTCAACCTCCTCTCGGTCTTCCACCTGCACCCAAAGCCTGTCTGGTCATGCCACAAGCTTTCTAACTGCGCAGAAGGGATAATGCACACCTCCTTACTATGCTGGCAGTAGGGCTCAACGTCATCAGGCGGTTTTTACTTTGAAATGTCTGGGAAATGTGAGTCACACAGCTGAGGAGTTGTGGTCAGCTCTGGAGAACCAATTTCATGAATGGTTGTCTCCACTGGACCTGAAACCAGGGAAGGCTGTGTGCGACAATGCTACAAACCTGGGTGCGGCCCTTCGCCGGGGCAATGTCACACACGTGCCTTGTATGGCTCACGTGTTGAACCTGGTTGTCCAGCAATTTTTAGCCCACTATCCCAGACTAGATGGCCTTCTGCAGAGGGCACGGTCGCTGTGTGCTCACTTCCGCCATTCGCATCCCGCAGCTCAGCGACTTACATCTCTACAGAAGTCGTTGGGCCTGCCACTTCACTGGCTAAAATGCGATGTGCCTACCCGGTGGAATTCAACTCTGCACATGTTGCAGCGACTGTGGCAGCACCGACAAGCCCTGGTGCAATACGTTCTGACGTATAGCCTGGGCCAACGAGATCCAGAGGTGGGGCAAATCACGCTGGAGGAGTGGTCTCAGATCAGGGACCTATGCACCCTTCTGCACAGTTTTGAAATGGCGACGAAGATGTTTAGTGCTGACGATGCCATTATCAGCATGACTATTCCGGTGATTTACATGCTGGAGCACATGTTAAACAGAATTCGGAGTCAGGTGGTGGCACAAGAGGAGGTGGAGGAAGTAGAGGAGGAGGAGTTGTATGCGGAAGGGCTAACATCTGCAAGGTCCAGACGGTCGGCAGCACCAAGGCGGCAGGCATGTGAGGGTGGGGGAGATGGTTTTACCAGGGCGCATGGTAGCAGCCAAACTAGTGAGGAAGGTGCAGGAGCCCAGGAAGAAGTGGAGGACGAACTGATGGAAGACTCATCAGATGAGGGAGACCTTGATCACATTTCTGTTGTGCGAGGGTGGGGGGAGAGGACAGAGGAAGGAAACATGATTGTTACCTCGCCACCAACACAACAGGGACTTGGTGCTCCTGGATGCGCAACACACATGAGTGCCTTCTTGCTGCACTACCTGCAACATGACCCTCGAATTGTGAGAATTAGAAATAATCCTGACTACTGGGTTGCCACACTGTTAGATCCCCGGTACAAAAGTAAATTTGCAGAAATTATTCCTGCCATAGAAAGGGATGCACGCATGCAGGAGTATCAGCAGAGACTGTTGCAGAATCTTACATGTGCTTTTCCACAAAACACCAGTGGTGCACGTAGTGAATCTCACAGTTCCAACTTGCCAACCGTGGGACCGTCAAGTGTTCAGCACTCAAACCGTAACAGAACCACAGTATCTGCTGGTAACATCAATTTTGCGGAATCATTTCACCACTTTTTTAGCCCATCCTTTGCAAGGCCACAGGAGACAAGAAGTCTGACACATAGTCAACGCCTAGAGACGATGGTACAGGAGTATCTCCAAGTAAACATTGAAGCCATGACTGTGTCACTGGACCCTTGCTCTTTTTGGGCTTAAAATCTGGATAAATGGCTGGAGCTAGCCACTTACGCCTTGGAGATCTTGTCATGCCCCGCAGCCAGCATTCTGTCTGAACGTGTGTTCAGCGCTGCTGGTGGTGTACTGACAGATAAGCGCACGCGGCTCTCCACTGATAATGTAGACAGACTCACGCTCATAAAGATGAACAAATCATGGATCCGAAATGACTTTTCTACCCCTGTGTCATCCTGGGGAGAGTATAAGCTTGATGATTGGTTAAAATCACCCTACCAACCGTTTTAAGCTTTCAAATTACTAATCATGTTTATCTGTATCTTGGCTGGAAAATAATTTGGACTTTGTAGCAGTGTGCAGCACTGATTCTATTAGGCCATCTATAATAAGCTCCACCAGATTTAAAATTACTAATCATGTTTATCTGTATCTTGACTGAAAAATAATTTGGGCTTTGTAGCAGTGTGCAGCACTGATCCTATTAGGCCATCTATACTAAGCTCCACCAGATTTAAAATTAATAATAATTTTTAGCTGCATCTAGCCCGGAAAATAATTTTGGGGCTCCTAGATGCGCAAGACACATAAGTGCCTTCTTGCTGCACTACCTGCAACATGACCCTCAAATTGTCATAATTCGAAGTAATCATGACTACTGGGTTGCCACACTCTTAGATCCCCCAAACTTTTCGATCAACCTTTTCATTTTAATAAAGACCAAAAAAATGGTCATTTTTGAAATTATAAGCATTAGCAGGTTATTAGAAACTGAAATCAAACAGTTTTCAACTCAAAACTTTATTCTAGGTGATGTTACATTTTCACATAGGACCCCTTGTTCGAAAGGAGCTTCTGAACTCTCTCGTCCATTGAATTTGTCAGGTTTTGCATGGTTTCTGCTTCAATTGTTTTGCATGAGGACAGAATACCCTCCCAGAGCTGTTGCTTAGATGTGAACTGCCTCCCGCCATCATAGACACTACTTTTGATGATGCTCCAGAGGTTCTGAATTGGGTAGAGGTCAGGGGAGCATGGGGGTCACACCATAAGTTTGTCCCCTTTTATGCCCATATCAGCCAGAGATGCAGATGTTTTATGTGCAGCATGAGATGGTGCATTATCATGCAGAAAAATGATCTTGCTGTGAAATACACGGTTCTTCTTCTTGAACCATGGCAGGAAGTGCTGTTTGAGAAAATCCACATACATTATGGAGTTCATCTTTAGCGCCTTCAGGGATCCTAAAGGGGCCGACAATCTCTCTCCCCATGATTCCAGCCCAAAACATTACTCCACCTCCTCCTTGTTGGCGCTGTAGCCGTGTTTGCGTGGGGTGTCCATCAACCAGCCATCCTCCACTCCATCCATCTGGACCATCGAGCGCTGCACGGCACTCATCCGTAAACAAAACAGTTTTGAAATCAGTCTTCATGTAATGTTTGGCCCACTGGAGCCGTTTCTGCTTGTGTGAAGTGGATAGAGGAGGTCGACAGGATGGCGTATGCACAGCTGCAAACCTCTGAAGGACCCTGCATCTTGTTGTTCGGGGGACGTTGGAGGCACCAGCAGCTTCAAAAACTTGTCTGCTGCTATGACAAGGCTTTTTTGCCGCTGCTCTTTTAACCTGACGTAATTGCCTGTAGGAAAGAGTCCTCAATTTGCCCTTATCAGCACGCACACGTGTGTACTGTGAATCAGCTGCATACTTCTTGATTGCCAAGACACTTCATCCTGATCATCGCACAATGTTGATTGTAGTCATGCCTTGACCTAAACACTCCACAATTTGTTGCTTCTCAGCAGCTGACACATCCTTTTTCTTTCCCATTTTGGCAGAAAATGTAGGCTGCTTAATAATGTGAGACAGCCTTCTTAAGTAGTCTTGCCTTTCATTGGACACACCTGCCAAACTAATTAGCACAGGTGTCTGCAATTGCTTACAGTGATATAAAGAGCCCTGACACACATCACCATCAATGAGTTTAACTGACAAACAAACAAATTCTTCCCTTATCACTCCTAAACACTTTTTGCATAATAATTTGGAACACAGTGTACATGTGCTTTTCCACAAAACACCAGTGGTTCACGTAGTGAATCTTACAGTTCTAACTTGCCAACCGTGGTCTGTATGGAGTTGTTCAATAAAGGGCCCAAAATTAAGATAACATAGATGGGAGAGGTCTCTATGAATAGGAATTCCTAAGTATTTGATGCCCTGTGAGGGCCAGGCAAAGGGAAAGTTGGACTGGATGGAATCCTATATGGATTTGGGGAGGGAGACATCGAGGGCCTCAGACTTCGCTGCATTGATTTTAAAATTTGACCATGTAACAAAGTGATCTATTTCAGCCATAACAGCATGGATGGATATATGTGATTGAGTGATATATACTAGGACATCATCAGCAAATAGAGAGCACTTGTACTCGGTGCCTCCCATCTCAATCCACCTAATATTGGGGTTATGGCGAATTGATGAGAGCAGGTGCTCCGTCACTAGGATGTATAAGAGAGGGGACAGAGGACATCTCTGCCTTGTCCCATTGGTGATTGTGAAAGGTGATGAAAATGTTCTGATGCACCCCCTGGGCCTTGGGACACCCGGAGCCGGACCCTTTTTGGTGGATGCTGGTGGTTGTAGTCTTCGTGGCGGCGACCCGGTTCCGTGGCTCAGGGTAGTCAAGCCAGTGGCGGAACTATTTATGTGGTTTTGATGTTTAAATGTCCGACTACGCCACCCGTGGATTGCGGTCAGAGTGAACCGCCGCTGCAGGGCAGACCGCTGAGGCTGGTGTTGTGGGTGCAGCAGGTTGTAGCATAACTCCCCACGGGAGGAGTATAGCCTCAGGGCAGTGTATGCGGAGGATGGGGGTGATGGTGCAGGGCAGCAGCAGTAACGACACGGAGTCAGTGATGCAGTCCAGGGCCTTTACTCACAGTTCTTATTATCCAGACCACGTCTGCAGGTAACGGCTGGCCACGTCGTACTGTGCTCACCAGGTGAGGGGCTCAGACAACTCCTAGATAACTTTGGAGCGCTTCACAGGACCCCCTTTGTGTGTCCTTTGTCTGGCCTTTCTTACCAACCCTTCTGTCCGGCTGCCTCGGGCCTCCTCTTGGTAAACTTGGCGCCAGCTTCCCTGACCCTATGTGGTGCCTTCCTAGCGGGTGTAGCGAGGGGCTGTGCCACATAAAATGTCACAGCCTCCGGTTTCTAGCTGAGGGTCGTTTCCTGCCTCCACTAGTTTCGGGGACCGGTCTCCCCCTTTGGCCTGACCCCTCCACGCAGGTGGATTCGGGCGTGCGGTGGCGACTCGCCCGTCCGCACCCCTGGGATCCCTTCATTCCTCGTTCCTGGAGCCTTCTCCGCTCCTCTTTCTTCCTTCTCCCTCTTCCAGGCCTGGGCCTCTGTTACTAGGCCCGCCTCCGGAGCAGAGCTCATGCAGAGCCCCTGCTCCCTGCCACTTCTGCTCAGACTTCTCTGCACTGAACTAAGATGGTGCCCACCTTTTATACTCCCTTCTCAATGCACCCAGGAACTGCTTCCTCCCTGCTCCTGCACTACAGGGTTCCCCTTCCTCAGTGTTCCCTCCCCCCACTCCAGCCAGGGACAGGGACTGTCGTGCCCATCTCAGGGGCATATTGGTCGCCCTGCCCCATGGCAATGTGGTGTAATGCATGCAGGTGTCGGGTCCTGATCCACACTCCATCCTTACCTGAGAGTGAGATATCACACCTCTGGGTGAGGTGCAATACCTCTGTAGCAACTGAGCCCTCAGGGTGCTACAGTTCCACTTATCTTCAGCCTAGGTGACGTATTGTGATACAGGGCCGTGATTTTGGCTATAAAAGGGTCCCCTAGACCCCTACCCCAAGCTTTTTAAGAGAATCATATATGGCGTGCCAGGAGACTCTATGGAATGCTTTCTCAGCATCCAACGAGAGTATCTAATTACAAATTTTTAACTGCATCTAGCCCAGGAAATACTTTGTGCCTAGTAGCAGTGTCTGCTAGTCAGCAGATTATCCCGGCTGTTAAGCAAGCTACACCTGCTGTAGTTTGGACACTTAATTTTTTCAAAGGAAATGCTTCGGGACCACGGGATACTCAGTGAAGAGCATCAGGAGGCACCCCAAGGCATAGGGGCTGGGACTGGCAGTAGGATGCCTTGCGGTGGACAGCCGAGCTCGATCCTTATAAAAGCTTTTTAACTGCAGCAGCTTTAGTGTACGCTACTGGAGCTGGAATTACGCGGCTGCTGGCATGAGACTTGCCCTCCAATAGATCCTTGTAAATGGATTTAAAGTGTATTCATTCAAATTAGAGAGACAATTTAAATTAAAAAGCTTAGAGCTGCCTCCACCACAGGGGGGCTCGCTCGACCCACCAGCGGACAGGCACCAGTATTGGGAGAGGGAGGCTGGCCGTCAGGGTTCACCGCGGCTCTGGCACAAACCCGGCAACACGGAGGTGGCACGGGCAGGAGCGGACTGAACGTGTCGGCTTCTCACTTTTTGGATTTTAGAAGGGCATGACATGCCTATATCTGTGTCTCCCCCTCCTTTTACTCCTCCACCTCTTTTCTTTTCGCATGACTATATGTACTTGTCACTTTTCCATGTGTTAGTTGTGTCTTATGAGCAGTTTGTCAGCTTTTGGACACCTTTGAACGTGTTTTCTATGTGTTTCTATGTGTTTTTGTTTGCCTGCCATTTGTTTTAACGGTGTTCGAAGGTGTTCGACGAACAGTTCGACGAACAGTTCGCCGAACACACGGGTGTTCGACGAACCGAACCGAACTCGAACACTACGGGGGTGGCTCAACACTAGTCATAACAACTGCAAGTGTGCCCCAAGAACGCCAGTGCTAACACTGCTTGGACAGCACCAGCATGGAAGGTGAGTATTAGTGCTTTTATTTTCATTAGGGGCAAACATTCAGATTGAGAAGGGGTTGTCATAGTAGTGGATAATCCCTTTAAAGTGTGCTATATAAATGATTAGGTGTTTTATTTGCAGATGAAGCTGACTGTAGAGAACACAATCTCAAACTGACAATGTCACTGTCGGAGTTAACATCATCCAGCTTAGACTGAGACAAGTGAGTAGCAATATGTTTCATTGGGCCTTCTGCATCCTACCAACTAATGCACTTGACAGAGGGAAAGGAGGCCAATTGTTACCTACTACTCCCAGGACTGCTAGTACCAGGAGTACCAGAGGTGCTGCTGCTAGTGGATTCCATATTTTTTGCCTTGGTATGTTTTTTTTCTCATACACTACCACATATGTTGCCAGTGCCACTTTATGGATTACCTGATATTTTTAACACAAGTTTAAATTTTGCAAAAATGTTTAACCACATTTATCCAACCCTGAAAATGTGCAATCGAACAGAAATGTCATGGAGGGTACATGTGACAGCTGAAAAGGCTAATTCAACAACAGAACACCTGTGGTATCAGTGTGGTGTTATGTTTGTCTAAATTTCAATTTTAACCAGTTGTGTCAAAACAGTCCTGCACAGTTAACTCTCTAAATTTAGTTTATTTTATTTTCAGCTTGTTTTCTAAGCAAATTAAAATCCAAAAAGGATGATGTAACAACAAATGTCATATAGTTATATTATTATTATTATTTATTATTATAGTGCCATTTATTCCATGGCGCTTTACATGTGAAAAAGGGTTATAATACAAGAACAATTACAATAATCTTGAACACAATGTGACAGCGACTGGTACAGGAGGAGCGAGGACCCTGCCCGCGAGGGCTCACAATCTACGAGGGATGGGTGAGGATACAGTAGGTGAGGGTAGAGCTGGTCGTGCAGCGGTATGTTGGCGCGAGGGTTACTGCAGGTTGTAGGCTTGTCAGAAGAGATGGGTCTTCAGGTTCCTTTTGAAGGTTTCCACGGTAGGCGAGAGCCTGATGTGTTGGGGTAGAGAGTTCTAGAGTATGGGGGAAGCACGGGAAAAATCTTGTATATGGTGTGGGAGGAGGAGATAAGAGGGGAGTAGAGAAGGAGATCTTGTGAGGATTGGAGGTTGAGTGCGGGTATGTAACGGGAGACTAGGTCAGAGATATATGGAGGAGACAGGTTGTGAATAGCTTTGTATGTCATGGTTAGGGTTTTGAACTGGAGTCTCTGAGCAATGACTTATAAATGTGGAAACAGCTCATGGTAGGTGTACAGTTGCTTAAATGGATTAGTAAAACAGGTGTGTCAAAGGTAATATGTGTTTATCATTTTTTAAAACATTTTAAAAGCTATTTTCCTTTCTTTCCAGACAAAAAGCAGTAAGAAAGAATGTTAAGTTGTTTGGTTGATAGGTACACACACAGAAAGGAACATTAGCACCAGCCCAAAATAGTGTTGTGATGAGTACAGTTGCTATGATGGACTAGTAAATGATACGTGGGATCACCACATTCAGAAAAGTGTAATCTATTAAAATATAAAAATAATTAACCCATTCAGTAAGCACAGTAAACAGAAAAAAAACGAGAATTCCAAAATTCAAGTTTTATTGGTCCCTACAATACCACCAAAAATGCTGTAATAAGCAAACAAAATATGATATTTATCCCTGAATTGTATTAATAAAAATGTAATCTCGCCTTGCAAAAAATAAGCTATCACACAGTTATATCGACTGAAAAATGAAAACGTTACGGATCTTGGAGAATGGCGACACAGCCCCCCACAATTTTTTTTCAAACTCCTGATTTTTTTTAACTACTAAAATAATAAAAGATCTGTACATGTTTGGTATCAGCATAATCATACTTATGAGCAGAATCATATTGCAAGGTCATTTTTACCACAAAATGTTTGCTGTAAAAACAATCCCCAAAATAATGTCACAATTGCAGAGTTTTTTTTCACAATTTCACCATATTTGGAATTTATTCCAATTTTCCAGTACATTAAGTCGGAAAATAAATGATGTCATTCAAAAGTACAAGTCATCTTGCAAAAAACAAGCCCTAATATGTCTATGTAGACAGAAAAATAAAAAAGTTATGTATTTAAGAAGAAGAGGAAGAAAAAATGAAAATGCAAAAATGTAAATTGGCCAAGTCGAGAAAGGGTTAAGTAGATTATGGGACCAGTTTAAAAAATTATCACTACAGCATCTCGTTACAGATATTTTGGGGTCTTTAACCATGGAAAAATATAATAGTTGTAGACATAAGTTAGAAATACATTTTTCATTAAGAACATTTACAAACATCACAAGAATATATATTTGCAAAAATCTTTTAGTTTACTTTGAAAACAACTTATTTATAAAAAGTGCTTTAATATTTATATAGGTGTTAGTAAGTTGGTTTATAAACACTAGAGATGAGCGGTGTTCGAATCGAACTGTTCGCCAATCTCAAATTCGAGCTGTTTTGGGCGGTGTTCGAGCCGTTCGAAGAACCCGAACGATTTGAAAAAAATCCGGCTGTTCGAGGTTATCTTCGATAACTGTTCGTGCACCCAAATCGTAACTGGATTTTTTCACAGTAATGCTGATAATCAATGTTAATACGCAGTTTGAGTGTACAGCGGGGCGGGGGGAGGGGCATGAGATGGATCTCTGCAGAAATAATGAAGATCTCCATTTTTTTTTCTCTTTCCCGCATTTACAGTGGGGAGGTGCAGTCTGTCAGCCTATCAGCAGCGCACACACGGAGCGAAGTGCTTTTTTTCACACAAGCAAGGGCATGTGTCATTGGCTGTGTATGTCACATGTCCTTGCCCTATAAGACCCAGCCATTTTCCCCGTCGCCACCATTTTCTCACTGCTGCAGCTGAGTGTTAGACAGCACTGCTGCTGCTGTTAGCGCTATATTGTGTAACTGAATTGCAAGCAAATTTTCTCTTAAATATACAGAAAGGTTTAGGGAGTAGGGACTAGTTTGTAATTGCAGCCCTTTTGAGGGCTAGGTTACAGTAGTTCCAAGCACTTTTAGCAGGCAGGTCTGTGCTCTTAAATCGACAGATAAGTGGGAGTAGTGACTAGTTGTAATTCCAGCCCTTTTGAGGGCTAGGTTACATCAGTTCACTTTTTGCAAGGCAGGTCTGTTTTAGTGCTGTGCAAGTGTTTTTCACAGCATTTGGCTAAATCTAGCTAAGCAAATCCTTTTGGGCCTCTTGCAGTGTGTGTTAGTCAGTGGAGTAGCCTATCTGTGTTGCAAGCTACACCACCTGTGTATGAAATACGAATGTTTTACTGCACCTAGCCAAGTAAAACCTTTTGGGCCTGTATCAGTGTGTGGTACTCAATCTATTAGGCCATCTATACCAAGCTCCACCAGCTTTGAAATTATTAATAATTTTTAGCTGCATCTTGCCTGTAAAATAATTTTGGGCATATTATCAGTGTGGGGTACTCATTCTATTAGGCCATCTATACTAAGCTGCACAAGCTTTCAAATTACTAATAATTTTTAGCTGCATCTTGCCTGGAAAATAATTTTGGGCTTAGTAGCAGTGTGTGGCACTCATTCTCTTAGGCCACCTATACCAAGCTCCACCAGCTTTGAAATTAATAATAATTTTTAGCTGCATCTTGCCTGTAAAATAATTTTGGGCATATTATCAGTGTGTGGTACTCATTCTATTAGGCCATCTATACTAAGCTGCACAAGCTTTCAAATTACTAATAATTTTTAGCTGCATCTTGCCTGGAAAATAATTTTGGGCATAGTAGTAGTGTGTGGTACTCATTGTATTACGCCATCTATACCAAGTTCCACCAGCTTTGAAATTAATAATTATTTTTAGCTGCATCTAGCCCGGAAAATAATTTTGGGCTTAGTAGCAGTGTGTGGTACTCATTGTATTAGGCCATCTATACCAAGCTCCACCAGCTTTGAAATTAATAATAATTTTTAGCTGCATCTAGCCCGGAAAATAATTTTGAGCTTAGTATCAGTGTGTGGTACTCATTGTATTAGGCCATCTATACCAAGCTCCACCAGCATTGAAATTAATAATAATTTTTAGCTGCATCTTGCCTGTAAAATAATTTTGGGCATATTAGCAGTGTGTGGTACTCATTCTATAAGGCCATCTATACTAAGCTCCACCAGCTTTAAAATTGCTAATAATTTTTAGCTGCATCTAGCCCGGAAAATAATTTTGGGCTTAGTAGCAGTGTGTGGTACTCATTGTATTAGGCCATCTATACCAAGCTCCACCAGCTTTGAAATTAATAATAATTTTTAGCTGCATCTAGCCCGGAAAATAATTTTGGGCATAGTATCAGTGTGTGGTACTCATTGTATTAGTCCATCTATACCAAGCCCCACCAGCTTTGAAATTGCTAATAATTTTTAGCTGCATCAAGCGCGGAAAATAATTTTGGGCTTAGTAGCAGTGTGTGGTACTCATTGTATTACGCCATCTATACCGAGCTCCACCAGCTTTGAAATTAATAATAATTTTTAGCTGCATCTTGCCTGTAATATAATTTTGGGCATATTAGCAGTGTGTGGTACTCATTCTATTAGGCCATCTATACTAAGCTCCACCAGCTTTCAAATTACTAATAATTTTTAGCTACATCTTGCCTGGAAAATAATTTTGGGCATAGTAGTAGTGTATGGAACTCATTGTACTAGGCCATCTATACCAAGCTCCACCAGCTTTGAAATTAATAATAATTTTTAGCTGTATCTAGCCCGGAAAATAATTTTAGGCTTAGTAGCAGTGTGTGGCACTCATTGTATTAGGCCATTTATACCAAGCTCCACCAGCTTTGAAATTAATAATTATTTTTAGCTGCATCTAGCCCGGAAAATAATTTTGGGCATAGTAGTAGTGTGTGGTACTCATTGTATTAGGCCATCTATACCAAGTTCCACCAGCTTTGAAATTAATAATTATTTTTAGCTGCATCTAGCCCGGAAAATAATTTTGGGCTTAGTAGCAGTGTGTGGTACTCATTGTATTAGGCCATCTATACCAAGCTCCACCAGCTTTTGAAATTAATAATAATTTTGAGCTGCATCTAGCCCGGAAAATAATTTTGAGCTTAGTATCAGTGTGTGGCACTCATTGTATTAGGCCATCTATACCAAGCTCCACCAGCATTGAAATTAATAATAATTTTTAGCTGCATCTTGCCTGTAAAATAATTTTGGGCATATTAGCAGTGTGTGGTACTCATTCTATAAGGCCATCTATACTAAGCTCCACCAGCTTTGAAATTAATAATAATTTTTAGCTGCATCTAGCCTGGAAAATAATTTTGGGCATAGTATCAGTGTGTGGTACTCATTGTATTAGTCCATCTATACCAAGCTCCACCAGCTTTGAAATTAATAATAATTTTTAGCTGCATCTTGCCTGTAAAATAATTTTGGGCATCTAGCCCGGAAAATAATTTTTCTTCCCAATAGTGGTAGCAATAGAAATATGGGGCCGCGCATGGCTAACAAAAATATACGCTTCATAACAAAAAGCACCAGCCTAGAGCATTGCATTAATAAGATGGCATCATCATCGCTCCCAGTGCTAGGCCTACTACGCCGGCTAGCATTCCTGTGCCTAAAACACAATGTATGGGTCCACGCTAGCCACGATGCTGAGGGGTCTAAAGCTGCTGCTAACGCTTTATCACAATTCAATTGACAGAGCTCCTCCCCAACGCCCACCCATCGGACAACAGTTGCCCACCCTCCCTATGGGATCTAGTGATGAATAGTTGATGCCATTAATCAGAGCATCAGTTGCCCCGTCGACGTGGCAAGTATACGGTAAGGCATGGGAAGAGTGGACACGACTAGTAGCAGGCAGACGGGTTGACCAATGTGAACAAGCCAGATCACAAGTCATCATAGAATTTCTCCACCAGCTAATGATGAGGGGCATATCAGGGGCATCAGCGCAGCGGTGTCTGACCGGAGTAGCATTTCACTTCCAACTATTGAATTGGGGTGATGTGACAAAGTGATTCATCATCAGACAATCCATAAAAGGGTGGAAAAGGGGTCAGCAAAGTCAGGAGTGTAGACGTCCCGACTCGTGTCACTAAAACTGATTTCTCACATCATATCCCTAACACCAGTAACATGACACTCACAATTTGAAGCAACACTACTGTCTACTGCATTTGCGATCGCCTTCTTCGGGGCGCTATGCATAAGCGAATTAGTCCCTCAATCCAAAATTACCACCAGTGGAGGCTTATTACACCAGGACGTAGTCATAGCCAATAATGCAATACGTCTATGCATACGCCAATCGAAAACGGTTCCAGCGGGCAGGTGCACTTGGGTACTTCTACAACCCACAAACGGAACACTGAGATGGGTAACAGTAGTAAAAACATATATAACCTTCAGATCACAAAGTAATTTCTTCCTATCACACATTGATGGAACGCCATTATCAAGATACCAGTTCTAAGCTATATTTAATAAATGCATAACATCGGCAGGGAACCACCCAAAGATTACGGGACACACTCATTCCGCATAGGCGCGGCCACGGAAGCAGCAAGAGCAAGAGTGTCTGAAACGGAAGTTCAGAGGATAGGGAGATGGCGATCCACGTGTTTGGCGAGATACATAAGACCGGACTTGTTATCCTAACGTGGTTTGTTTCTTTTACAGGTGACGCTAAGCCAACAGTGTGGGTGATAGGCCACTCGTATATATATTGGGCAGAAAAATGGGAGGAAATTAGAGTTTCATAACACATATTTCAACTGGAGAGATATTAGAGGCCTGCTATGGCCACAGGTACTAATGGAGGTAATCAAGGTAGGGAGAGAGGCAAGAGGTCCCGTTATCTTAGTTATACAGGCCGGGGGAAACGATCTAGGTCATCACAAGAGCGCATAATTAATGGCAATAATGAAACTAGACATTGAGCGCTTCAGAGAATTTTTCACAAAACTAACTATAGTATGGTCAGAGATTGTGCCAATAGCGGTATGGCAAGGTGCGCGAGACATCACGGCCATCGAACGGACAAGGCAAGTAATAAATATTCGGATGGCAAAATTTAGAAGAGACAGAGGCGGTGTAGTGATACAACACCGACAACTGGAAGGAGATAAAGCAGGCCTCATACGGCCCGACGGTGTTCACTTAATGGATATTGGACTGGACATATTCCTGTCAGGACTCCAGGACGGAGTGGAACAAGCGTTAAGAGTGATAGATGGGGGTCAGAGTCCTGCATACGTGTACGCAGGATCCTCCGTGGCCTGGAAATAGAAATGACATGTTGGAGAGTTACACTTTTTGGCCAACTTGCCGGTGTGGAGACCCAGGGCATGCTGCAACAAGCTGAATTATTTTAGAAATAAAATGCCTTTCTAATGGAATGAGTATAAAGAGTTAATAAAGCTGTGACCGATCCTCACCCATCCAGTTCCTCACCCATCCAGTTGTAAGAGTTACATTATTGTATTATCAAGGAAAGGGGGGCGGTAGGGGGGCTGAGCGTCTGGGTTTGGTTGGGAGTCCCCACAGTCTGCCTAGGCTAGATGCATTTAAAAATTCTTATTAGATACACATGCGGTGCAGATTGCTTCGCAGCTGGGCTACTACACCCAAAGTATTGCCTAGGCTAGATGCAGTTAAAAATTCTACGCTGACTAGCAGACACTGAAGCTTTGGAGCAGACCTTTGAGTAAACAGCTCTTCAGACTCAACCATCAGTGTTACCCCAAGCCATAGAGTATGTAGTTTCTTACAGTTAAAAGGGGGGGGGCGACCGAACCCACCTGGAATTGATGATGCCAACGTCACGTAAAACACAGCAAGGGGACACCAAAAAGAGTCTCCATTTTTTCCAAAAATTGTGGCACAGACACCACTTAAGTGGCATCAATTGCCCCAGAGTTGCTTAAAATGGTTAGTGAGGTGATTTTACCAAATCCTCAAGCTTTTAGTCTCCCCAGGATGACACAGGGGTAGAAAAGTCCTTGCGGATCCATGATTTGTTCATCTTTATGAACATGAGTCTGTCTACATTCTCAGTGGACAGCCGCGTGCGCTTATCTGTCAGCACACCACCAGCAGCGCTGAACACACGATCAGAGAGAATGCTGGCTGCAGGGCATGACAAGATCTCCAAGGCGTGAGTGGCGAGCTCCGGACGTTTTTCCAGATTGGAATCCCAAAATGAGCAAGGGTCCAGTGACACAGTCATGGCTTCGATGTTAACTTGGAGATACTCCTGTACCATCCTCTCTAGGCATTGACTATGTGTCAGACTTCTTGTCTCCTGTGGCCTTGCAAAGGATGGTTTAAAAAGTGGTGAAACGATTCTACAAAATTGCTGTTACCAGCAGATACTGTGTTACTGTTATGATTTAAGTGATGAAGACTAGACAATCCCACGGTTGGAAAGTTAGAACTGTGAGAGACACTACTTGCACCACTGGTGTTTTGTGGAAAAGCACATGTAAGATTCTGCAACAGCCTCTGCTGATACTCCTGCATGCGTGAATCCCTTTCTATGGCAGGAATTATTTCGGCAAATTTACTTTTGTACCGGGGATCTAAGAGTGTGGCAACCCAGTAGTCGGGATTACTTCGAATTCTGACAATCCGAGGGTCATGTTGCAGGTAGTGCAGCAAGAAGGCACTCATGTGTCTTGCGCGTCCAGGAGGACTAAGTCCTTGTTGTGTTGGTAGCGAGGTAAGAATCATGCTTCCTTCCTCTGCCCTCTCCCCCCAACCTCGCACAACAGAAATGTGATCAAGGACTCCCTCATCTGATGAGTCTTCCATGCCCATCGCCAGTTCGTCCTCCACTTCTTCCTCGGCTCCTGCACCTTCCTCAACAGTTTGGCTGCTACCATACGCCCTGGTTAATCCCTCTCCCCCACGCTCCCATGCCTGCCACCTTGGTGCTGCCGACCGTCTGGACCTTGGAGATGTTATCCCTTCCGCATACGACTACTCCTCTACTTCCTCCACCTCCTCTTGTCCCACCACCTGACTCTGAATTCTGTTTAACGTGTGCTCCAGCATGTAAATCACCGGAATAGTCATGCTAATAATGGCATTGTTGTCAGCACTAAACATCTTCGTCGCCATTTCAAAACTGTGCAGAAGGGTGTGTGGCACCCCTGAGGGTTCAGTCGCCACAGAGGTACTGCATCTCACCCAGAGGTGTGGTATCTCACCCTCGGGTTAGGAAGGAGTATGGCTCGGGACTAGAGATGAGCGTTGTTCTACTCGAACTGTTCGCCAATCTCAAATTCGAGCTGTTTTGGCGGTGTTCGAGCCGTTCGGCGAACACGAACGATTTGAGAAAAATTCGGCTGTTCGAGGTTATGTTCGATAACTGTTCGTGCACCAAAATCATAACTGGATTTTTTCTCAGTAATGATGAAAATTAATGTTAATACGCATTTTGAGTGTACAGCGGGGTAGGGGGAGGGGCAGGGGATAGATCTCTGCAGGAATAATGAAGATCTCCATTTTTTTTTCTCTTTCCCGCATTTACAGTGGGGAGGTGCAATCTGTCAGCATATCAGCAGCGCACACACGGAGCGAAGTGCTTTTTTTCACACAAGCAAGGGCATGTGTCATTGGCAGTGTATGTCACATGTCCTTGCCCTATAAGACCAAGCCATTTTCCCCGTCGCCACCATTTTCTCACTGCTGCAGCTGCGTGTTAGACGGCACCGCTGTTGCTGTGTGCGCTATACCTTGTTAATTTCAAGCCAATTTTCGCACAAATCTACAGATAGCTTGGGAGTAGGGAATAGTTGTGATTGCAGTCCTTTTAAGGACTAGGTTACAGCATTTCCTATGACTTTTATCAGGCAGGTCTGTGCTCTTAAATAGATAGGTTGTGGGAGTAAAGACTAATTGTAATTGGAGTCCTTTTCAGGACTAGGTTACATCAGTTCCTATCAGTTTTTGCCAGGCAGGTCTGTGCCAGTGCTGTGCAAGTTTTTTTCACAGCATTTGGCTGAATCTAGCAAAGCTAATCCTTTTTGGCCTATTGCAGAGTGTGTTAGTCAGTGGAGTAGCCTATCTGTGTTGCAAGATATACCACCTGTGCATAGAATACCAATTTTTTTACTGCACCTAGTGAAGTAAAATCTTTTGGGCATAGCATCATTCTATTAGTCCATCTATACTGACCTCCATCAGGTTGCAAATTGAATATAATTTTTTTCTGCATCTAGCTCTGAAAAAATATTTGGCCTTCTAGCAGTGTGTGGGACTTTCTCTATTAGTCCATCTATACTGACCTCCATCAGGTTGCAAACTGAATATATTTTTTTCTGCATCTACCTCTGAAAAAATATTGGGCTTGTAGCTGTGTGTGGGACTTGTTCTATTAATCCATCTATACAGACCTCCATCAGGTTGCAAACTGAATATAATTTTTTTCTGCATCTACCTCTGAAAAAATATTTGGGCTTCTAGCTGTGTGTGGGACTTGTTCTATTACTCCATCTATACTGACCTCCATCAGGTTGCAAATTGAATATAATTTTTTTCTGCATCTAGCTCTGAAAAAATATTGGGCTTCTAGCTGTGTGTGGGACTTGTTGTATTAGTCCATCTATACTGACCTCCATCAGGTTGCAAATTGAATATATTTTTTTCTGCATCTACCTCTGAAAAAATATTGGGCTTCTAGCTGTGTGTGGGACTTGTTGTATTAGTCCATCTATACTGACCTCCATCAGGTTGCAAACTGAATATATTTTTTTCTGCATCTACCTCTGAAAAATATTGGGCTTCTAGCTGTGTGTGGGACTTGTTCTATTAATCCATCTATACAGACCTCCATCAGGTTGCAAACTGAATATAATTTTTTTCTGCATCTAGTTCTGAAAAATTATTTGGCCTTCTAGCAGTGTGTGGGACTTTCTCTATTAGTCCATCTATACTGACCTCCATCAGGTTGAAAATTAAAAATAATTTTTATCTGCATCTAGCTCTGAAAAAATATTTGGGCTTCTAGCTGTGTGTGGGACTTGTTCTATTACTCGATCTATACTGACCTCCATCAGGTTGCAAATTGAATATAATTTTTTTCTGCATCTAGCTCTGAAAAAATATTTGGGCTTCTAGCTGTGTGTGGGACTTGTTCTATTACTCGATCTATACTGACCTCCATCAGGTTGCAAATTGAATATAATTTTTTTCTGCATCTACCTCTGAAAAAATATTGGGCTTCTAGCTGTGTGTGGAACTTGTTGTATTAATCCATCTATACAGACCTCCATCAGGTTGCAAACTGAATATAATTTTTTTCTGCATCTAGCTCTGAAAAAATATTTGGCCTTCTAGCAGTGTGTGGGACTTTCTCTATTAGTCCATCTATACTGACCTCCATCTGGTTGCAAATTAAAAATAATTTTTATCTGCATCTACCTCTGAAAAAATATTTGGGCTTCTAGCTGTGTGTGGGACTTGTTTTATTGCTCCATCTATACTGACCTCCATCAGGTTGCAAACTGAATATATTTTTTTCTGCGTCTACCTCTGAAAAAATATTGGGCTTCTAGCTGTGTGTGGGACTTGTTCTATTAATCCATCTATACAGACCTCCATCTGGTTGCAAACTGAATATAATTTTTTTCTGCATCTAGCTCTGAAAAAATATTGGGCTTCTAGCTGTGTGTGGGACTTGTTCTATTAATCCATCTATTCAGACCTCCATCAGGTTGCAAACTGAATATAATTTTTTTCTGCATCTAGCTCTGAAAAAATATTTGGCCTTCTAGCAGTGTGTGGGACTTGCTCTATTAGTCCATCTATACTGACCTCCATCAGGTTGCAAACTGAATATATTTTTTTCTGCATCTACCTCTGAAAAAATATTGGGCTTGTAGCTGTGTGTGGGACTTGTTCTATTAATCCATCTATACAGACCTCCATCAGGTTGCAAACTGAATATAATTTTTTTCTGCATCTAGCTCTGAAAAAATATTGGGCTTCTAGCTGTGTGTGGGACTTGTTCTATTAATCCATCTATACAGACCTCCATCAGGTTGCAAACTGAATATAATTTTTTTCTGCATCTAGCTCTGAAAAAATATTTGGCCTTCTAGCAGTGTGTGGGACTTTCTCTATTAGTCCATCTATACTGACCTCCATCAGGTTGCAAATTAAAAATAATTTTTATCTGCATCTAGCTCTGAAAAAATATTTGGGCTTCTAGCTGTGTGTGGGACTTGTTCTATTACTCCATCTATACTGACCTCCATCACGTTGCAAATTGAATATAATTTTTTTCTGCATCTAACCCAGCCAATAGTTTTGGCCTAATACCACAGTTTGGCCACTCAGCTCTGCTCGGTTCTCATCCATTGTTTTTTTGTGCAAACAACTCCAGAGTTGTGAATTAGTTAACCACCAAAATGAATGGAAAAAGGCCTGCTGCTGGTGGAAAGGGGAATAGGCGTGTTGGGAAGGGGAAAAAAAGTTGTGTCCGTGGGGTAGGTGTTAAAGCAACAGTAACACCTGCAGAAGAAAGACCATCTTCCAGCCAAACTAAAATGTCTACTTCTTTTAGCGGACAATGTGATAAGATCCCTTTCTTACGGCCACGCCAATCGCTACAAATTCCAGATGAGGCACAAAAACAGCAGGTGCTTCAACGGATATCAAGTGCTCCTTTAAGTGGGCTCTCCTCCACATCAACTTCAACATCACAAATACTCCAGTCCTCAAAGGTGTCACCCCAATCGCACATGCTTCCTCACAGCTCCCAAATCTCCAGCTGCCCGTCTGAGTATGAGGTAGAACAGATGGTTGAGTCTGCAGAGCTGTTTACTCATACTATAGCCTGAGAATCAGAGGTCGACTCCAGCGCTTCTGTGAATCCAGACGAGGAAATGATCTGCACTGATGCCCAGAATCTTTATGAGTCGGATCCAGGACCAGACGCAGAAGGTTCTGACCATAATGTAGACCCTCATTCCCAAACTGTAACTCCTGTTGGTGGAGACAATGAGGAAGATGATGATGAGACTCAAATACCTGATTGGAGCGACAACTTTAGTTTTTTGTCAGGGCAGGAACAGGTTGGCTCTGAGGACGACGGGTGTGATAACGCACAGGGTGATGATGATGAGGTTGGAGATCCCACTTACTGTCAACCCACAGTCAGCCAAGAGATGAGGTCAGCAGAGGAGGTGGAGGAAGATGATAGTGACGACGAGGACAGAGACGTAGAACTGGAAGCACGTCAACAACTGCATCCTCAAACACAACTCTGCCTCTCACCACAAGTCGTGGTGGCTCTTCAGGTCGCATGGGTGCTAAGCCTTGCATAGCCTGGGCATTTTTTTAGATCGATAAAGATGACCCAACTCGTGTTATCTGTAACATTTGTTGACAAAAGCTAAGTAGAGGCCAAAAAATACATAGTTTGAGTACTTCATGCATGAACCGGCACATGGACATGAAGGATAAGTTGCAGTGGGAAGCTCAGTGTGCTACAATGCGGCCTAGCCGGCCGGGCCAACCACCGTCTGCCATATCTTGTGCATCCGCGGCCTCTTCATCCTCTGTGACTGGGGGGACAGCAGTAACACCTGTTTTGGGGCGCAGACCTGCCACCTCTTTACCCGCAACAGCCAGCGTGATTGACAGGTCATCATTTTCTTTGGAGGTGGTAACACCAGCTGGTGTTGAGCGCTGTCCGACATCGATAGCACCACCTTTGGATCAAGGCAACCTAACATGTCCGCCTGCATCTTCCTCACAGACCGGCAGTTTGCCGGGGACACCCTTATCAACCCCGTCTAAGCACAATAGCCAGCCCTCGGTCCCTCAGATGTGGACAAGTAAAAGACCATTTGCTCCTAGCCATGAGAAAGCTAAGAGGTTGAATTTCACCATCTGCAAGCTCTTGGCTACAGAAATGCTGCCTTTCCGCCTGGTGGACACAGAGGATTTTCGAGACCTTATGTCCGTCGCAGTGCCCCAGTACCAGATGCCCAGTCGGCACTACTTCTCAAAGAAAGGTGTGCTTACGCTCCACCAGCATGTCGCACACAACATCACCGCTTCTTTGAGAAACTCTGTGTGTGACAGGGTGCATTTCACCACAGACACTTGGACGAGTAGGCATGGACAGGGGCGTTACATGTCGCTGACTGGGCACTGGGTAACTATGGTGACAGCAGGACAAGGGGCTGCTGTCAAAGTCTTGCCGTCCCCACGAGTTGTGCGTCAATCCTCTTTATGTCAAAGTTCCTCCACTGCTTCTGCCTCCTCAACCTCCTCTCGGTCTTCCACCTGCACCCAAAGCCTGTCTGGTCATGCCACAAGCTTTCTAACTGCGCAGAAGGGATCCTGCACACCTCCTTACTATGCTGGCAGTAGGGCTCAACGTCATCAGGTGGTTTTTACTTTGAAATGTCTGGGAAATGTGAGTCACACAGCTGAGGAGTTGTAGTCAGCTCTGGAGAACCAATTTCATGAATGGTTGTCTCCACTGGACCTGAAACCAGGGAAGGCCGTGTGCGACAATGCTGCAAACCTGGGTGCGGCCCTTCGCCGGGGCAATGTCACACACGTGCCTTGTATGGCTCACGTGTTGAGCCTGGTTGTCCAGCAATTTTTAGCCCACTATCCCAGACTAGATGGCCTTCTGCAGAGGGCACAGTCGCTGTGTGCTCACTTCCGCCGTTCGCATCCTGCAGCTCAGCGACTTACATCTCTACAGAAGTCATTGGGCCTGCCACTTCACCGGCTAAAATGCGATGTGCCTACCCGGTGGAATTCAACTCTGCACATGTTGCAGCGACTGTGGCAGCACCGACAAGCCCTGGTGCAATACGTTCTGACGTATAGCCTGGGCCAACGAGATCCAGACGTGGGGCAAATCACACTGGAGGAGTGGTCTCAGATCAGGGACCTATGCACCCTTCTGCACAGTTTTGAAATGGCGACGAAGATGTTTAGTTCTGACGATGCCATTATCAGCATGACTATTCCGGTGATTTACATGCTGGAGCACATGGTAAACAGAATTCGGAGTCAGGTGGTGGCACAAGATGAGGTGGAGGAAGTAGAGGAGGAGGAGTTGAATGCGGAAGGGCTAACATCTGCAAGGTCCAGACGGTCGGCAGCACCAAGGCGGCAGGCATGTGAGGGTGGGGCAGATGGTTTTACCAGGGCGCATGGTAGCAGCCAAACTAGTGAGGAAGGTGCAGGAGCCCAGGAAGAAGTGGAGGACGAACTGATGGAAGACTCATCAGATGAGGGAGACCTTGATCACATTTCTGTTGTGCGAGGTTGGGGGGAGAGGACAGAGGAAGGAAGCATGATTGTTACCTCACCACCAACACAACAGGGACTTGGTGCTCCTGGATGCGCAACACACATGAGTGCCTTCTTGCTGCACTACCTGCAACATGACCCTCGAATTGTGAGAATTAGAAATAATCCTGACTACTGGGTTGCCACACTGTTAGATCCCCGGTACAAAAGGAAATTTGCAGAAATTATTCCTGCCATAGAAAGGGATGCACGCATGCAGGAGTATCAGCAGAGACTGTTGCAGAATCTTACATGTGCTTTTCCACAAAACACCAGTGGTGCACGTAGTGAATCTCACAGTTCCAACTTGCCAAGCGTGGGACCGTCAAGTGTTCAGCACTCAAACCATAACAGAACCACAGTATCTGCTGGTAACATCAATTTTGCGCAATAATTTCACCACTTTTTTAGCCCATCCTTTGCAAGGCCACAGGAGACAAGAAGTCTGACACATAGTCAACGCCTAGAGACGATGGTACAGGAGTATCTCCAAGTAAACATTGAAGCCATGACTGTGTCACTGGACCCTTGCTCTTTTTGGGCTTCCAATCTGGATAAATGGCCGGAGCTAGCCACTTACGCCTTGGAGATCTTGTCATGCCCCGCAGCCAGCGTTCTGTCTGAACGTGTGTTCAGCGCTGCTGGTGGTGTGCTGACAGATAAGCGCACGCGGCTCTCCACTGATAATGTAGACAGACTCACGTTCATAAAGATGAACAAATCATGGATCCGAAACGACTTTTCTACCCCTGTGTCATCCTGGGGAGAGTAAAAGATGAATGATTGGTTAAAATCACCCTACCAACCGTTTTAAGCTTTCAAATTACTAATCATGTTTATCTGTATCTTGGCTGGAAAATAATTTGGGCTTTGTAGCAGTGTGCAGCACTGATTCTATTAGGCCATCTATAATAAGCTCCACCAGATTTAAAATTACTAATCATGTTTATCTGTATCTTGACTGGAAAATAATTTGGGCTTTGTAGCAGTGTGCAGCACTGATCCTATTAGGCCATCTATACTAAAGCTTCACCAGATTTAAAATTAATAATAATTTTTAGCTGCATCTAGCCCGGAAAATAATTTTGGGGCTCCGAGATGCGCAAGACACATAAGTGCCTTCTTGCTGCACTACCTGCAGCATGACCCTCATATTGTCAGAATTCGAAGTAATCATGACTACTGGGTTGCCACACTCTTAGATCCCCCAAACTTTTCGATCAACCTTTTCATTTTAATAAAGACCAAAAAAATGGTCATTTTTGAAATTATAAGCATTAGCAGGTTGTTAGAAACTGAAATCAAACAGTTTTCAACTTAAAACTTTATTCTAGGTGATGTTACATTTTCACATAGGACCCCTTGTTCGAAAGGAGCTTCTGAACTCTCTCGTCCATTGAATTTGTCAGGTTTTGGATGGTTTCTGCTTCAATTGTTTTGCATGAGGACAGAATACCCTCCCAGAGCTGTTGCTTAGATGTGAACTGCCTCCCGCCATCATAGACACTCCTTTTAATGATGCTCCAAAGGTTCTGAATGGGGTAGAGGTCAGGGGAGCATGGGGGTCACACCATAAGTTTGTCCCCTTTTATGCCCATATCAGCCAGAGATGCAGATGTTTTATGTGCAGCATGAGATGGTGCATTATCATGCAGAAAAATGATCTTGCTGTGAAATACACGGTTCTTCTTCTTGAACCATGGCAGGAAGTGCTGTTTGAGAAAATCCACATACATTATGGAGTTCATCTTTAGCGCCTTCAGGGATCCTAAAGGGGCCGACAATCTCTCTCCCCATGATTCCAGCCCAAAACATTACTCCACCTCCTCCTTGTTGGCATGGTAGCCGTGTTTGCATGGGGTATCCATCAACCAGCCATCCTCCACTCCATCCATCTGGACCATCGAGCGCTGCACGGCACTCATCCGTGAACAAAACAGTTTTGAAATCAGTCTTCATGTAATGTTTGGCCCACTGGAGCCATTTCTGCTTGTGTGAAGTGGATAGAGGAGGTCGACAGGATGGCGTATGCACAGCTGCAAACCTCTGAAGGACCCTGCATCTTGTTGTTCGGGGGACGTTGGAGGCACAAGCAGCTTCAAAAACTTGTCTGCTGCTATGACAAGGCTTTTTTGCTGCTGTTCTTTCAACCTGACGTAATTGCCTGTAGGAAAGAGTCCTCAATTTGCCCTTATCAGCACGCACACGTGTGTACTGTGAATCAGCTACATACTTCTTGATTGCCAAGACACTTCATCCTGATCATCGCACAGTGTTGATTGTAGTCATGCCTTGACCTAAACACTCCACAATTTGTTGCTTCTCAGCAGCCGACACATCCTATTTCTTTCCCATTTTGGCAGAAAATGTAGGCTGCTTAATAATGTGAGAGAGCCTTCTTAAGTAGTCTTGCCTTTCATTGGACACACCTGCCAAACTAATTAGCACCGGTGTCTGCAATTGCTGACAGTGATATAAAGAGCCCTGACACACATCACCATCAATGAGTTTAACTGACAAACAAACAAATTCTTCCCTTATCACTCCTAAACACTTTTTGCATAATAATTTGGAACGCAGTGTACATGTGCTTTTCCACAAAACACCAGTGGTTCACGTAGTGAATCTTACAGTTCTAACTTGCCAACCGTGGTCTGTATGGAGTTGTTCAATAAAGGGCCCAAAATTAAGATAACATAGATGGGAGAGGTCTCTATGAATAGGAATTCCTAAGTATTTGATACCCTGTGAGGGCCAGGCAAAGGGAAAGTTGGACTGGATGGAATCCTATATGGATTTGGGGAGGGAGACATCGAGGGCCTCAGACTTCGCTGCATTGATTTTAAAATTTGACCATGTAACAAAGTGATCTATTTCAGCCATAACAGCATGGATGGATATATGTGATTGAGTGACATATACTAGGACATCATCAGCAAATAGAGAGCACTTGTACTCGGTGCCTCCCACCTCAATCCACCTAATATTGGGGTTATGGCGAATTGATGAGAGCAGGTGCTCAGTCACTAGGATGTATAAGAGAGGGGACAGAGGACATCCCTGCCTTGTCCCATTGGTGATTGTGAAAGGTGATGAAAATGTTCTGACGCACCCCCTGGGCCTTGGGACACCCGGAGCCGGACCCTTTTTGGTGGATGCTGGTGGTTGTAGTCTTCGTGGCGGCGACCCGGTTCCGTGGCTCAGGGTGGTCAAACCAGTGGCGGAACTATTTATGTGGTTTTGATGTTTAAATGTCCGACTACGCCACCCGTGGATTGCGGTCAGAGTGAACCGCCGCTACAGGGCAGACCGCTGAGGCTGGTGTTGTGGGTGCAGCAGAGCGTAGCATAACTCCCCACGGGAGGAGTATAGCCTCAGGGCAGTGTATGCGGAGGATGGGGGTGATGGTGCAGGGCAGCAGCAGTAACGACACGGAGTCAGTGATGCAGTTCAGGGCCTTTACTCACAGTTCTTATTATCCAGACCACGTCTGCAGGTAACGGCTGCCCACGTCGTACTGTGCTCACCAGGTGAGGGGCTCAGACAACTCCCAGATAACTTTGGAGCGCTTCACAGGACCCCCTTTGTGTGTCCTTTGTCTGGCCTTTCTTACCAACACTTCTGTCCGGCTGCCTCGGGCCTCCTCTTGGTAAACTTGGCGCCAGTTTCCCTGACCCTATGTGGTGCCTTCCTAGCGGGTGTAGCGAGGGGCTGCGCCACATAAAATGTCAGAGCCTCCGGTTTCTAGCTGAGGGTCGTTTCCTGCCTCCACTAGTTCGGGGACCGGTCTCCCCCTTTGGCCTGACCCCTCCACGCAGGTGGATTCGGGCGTGCTGTGGCGACTCGCCCGTCCGCACCCCTGGGATCCCTTCATTCCTCATTCCTGGAGCCTTCTCCGCTCCTCTTCCTTCCTTCTCCCTCTTGCAGGCTTGGGCCTCTGTTACTAGGCCCGCCTCCGGAGCAGAGCTCATGCAGAGCCCCTGCTCCCTGCCACTTCTGCTCAGACTTCTCTGCACTGAACTAAGATGGTGCCCACCTTTTATACTCCCTTCTCAATGCACCCAGGAACTGCTTCCTCCCTGCTCCTGCACTACAGGGTTCCCCTTCCTCAGTGTTCCCTCCCCCCACTCCAGCCAGGGACAGGGACTGTCGTGCCCATCTCAGGGGCATATTGGTCGCCCTGCCCCACGGCAATGTGGTGTAATGCATGCAGGTGTCGGGTCCTGATCCACACTCCATCCTTACCTGAGAGTGAGATATCACACCTCTGGGTGAGGTGCAATACATCTGTAGCAACCGAGCCCTCAGGGTGCTACAGTTCCATATATCTTCAGCCTAGGTGACGTATTGTGATACAGGGCCGTGATTTTGGCTATAAAAGGGTCCCCTAGACCCCTACCCCAAGCTTTTTAAGAGAATCATATATGGCGTGCCAGGAGACTCTATGGAATGCTTTCTCAGCATCCAACGAGAGTATCTACTTACAAATTTTTAACTGCATCTAGCCCAGGAAATACTTTATGCCTAGTAGCAGTGTCTGCTAGTCAGCGGATTATCCCAGCTGTTAAGCAAGCTACACCACCTGTAGTTTGGACACTTAATTTTTTCAAAGGAAATGCTTCGGGACCACGGGATACTCAGTGAAGAGCATCAGGAGGCACCCCAAGGCATAGGGGCTGGGACTGGCAGTAGGATGCCTTGCGGTGGACAGCCGAGCTCGATCCTTATAAAAGCTTTTTAACTGCAGCAGCTTTAGTGGACGCTACTGGAGCTGGAATTACGCGGCTGCTGGCATGAGACTTGCCCTCCAATAGATCCTTGTAAATGGATTTAAAGTGTATTCATTCAAATTAGAGAGACAATTTAAATTAAAAAACTTAGAGCTGCCTCCACCACAGGGGGGCTCGCTCGACCCACCAGCGGACAGGCACCAGTATTGGGAGAGGGGGGCTGGCCGTCAGGGTTCACCGCGGCTCTGGCACAAACCCGGCGACACGGAGGTGGCACGGGCAGGAGCGGACTGAACGTGTCGGCTTCTCACTTTTTGGATTTTAGAAGGGCATGACATGCCTATATCTGTGTCTCCCCCTCCTTTTACTCCTCCACCTCTTTTCTTTTCTCATGACTATATGTACTTGTCACTTTTCCATGTGTTAGTTGTGTCTTCTGAGCAGTTTGTCAGCTTTTGGACACCTTTGAAGGTGTTTTCTATGTGTTTCTATGTGTTTTTGTTTGCCTGCCATTGGTTTTAACGGTGTTCGAAGGTGTTCGACAAACAGTTCGACGAACAGTTCGGCGAACACACGGGTGTTCGACGAACCGAACCGAACTCGAACACTACGGGGGTGGCTCAACACTAGATATAACATTGGTATATTTCCATTTATTTCTGAAGAGATTGTACAGTCTATGAAAAAAATGAAGGGGTGCCAATAATGGTGACCAGCATATTATTCCAGTAAATCAATGTAAAAATGTATAATTTATTTAATAAAATAAAGTTAATACATTTTTCAATTTTTTTTTAATTCTTAGTGAATAAAGAAAATCAAATAGATTAATTTAAGAAATATAACATTAGACGTCAGGTCACTAGTAATGTATTTGTTCAATATGAACTTGTTGAATATGCAATCAAGTGTGATTTCATATAGAACTAAATTAGAGCTCTGTCTTCCCTATTTTTATGAGCAATTGTTTTGCACTGTATTATTAGGAAAGCGTAAAAAAGCCAATTTGTTTCATGCAGCTCTTTGTTTTCACTTGTGCAAAGCCACACTTTTCTTTTCAAGATGTCAGCACTAAGGCCAATTATGGCATCAATGTGTTTATTTAAAGAGCTTTGTTTTTTATTTTTACCTTTTTTTTCTCCTCCTGCATTCGCTCAGTGAAAAGGACATCTCTTACTATCCAATTAAAAGGCATTTTTAAAATAAAATTGTATGTACAGACTTACAACATTACCAGTATTATCCAATCATTCAAATTTATTGTAGAGGTTTTATATGTAATAAGATGATGTAGTCTGAGTTTCAATTTAAAAATTAAATAAGATTTTGGCTGCCAAACTTGCACAGAAAAATTCCACACATCTTTATGTGTCTTTGTACTGTTGATAGTTTTGGTACTGTGGCCAGATAATGAGAATGGCAGTTCTCAAAGAAGTGTGGCAGTAAGTGGCTTAGGTTTCTGCGATCGAAAAACATATACATAAGAAATGAGTCCATGTGAGATCTTGTTAATCTGTTTCCTTTGAATAAAAGTTTCAATCACTGTGATTTTCAGAAAAAAAATTAAAATGTAGTTTGTATATACAGTTTACAAAATAAATACATGATGATTAATGTAGACGCACATAAAAACAGGTCATTTCCTACTGACAAAATGGAAATAAGAAAAAAAGCATGTAAAAGTACAAATGTATAATGACTAGAGATGAGCGGTGTTCGACTAGAACTGTTCGTCAATCTCAAATTCGAGCTGTTTTGGGCGGTGTTCGAGTTGTTCGACGAACCCGAACGATTTGCAAAAAATTAGGCTGTTCGAGGTTATGTTCGATAACTGTTCGTGCACCAAAAGCGTGTCCTGCATGTCTGGGGCTATTTAGATCACAAATCATGCAGGGATTGTCTGCCACTCACTGTAATGCCACAGCCATGGTGGTTGTGGCATTACAGTGATTGCCTAAATCGATGGGAACAGTGCTCACAGTGAAACATGAAAAGCTTGCAATTCAGCAGCGGCATACACCGGTACCCGACAATTTAGAACAGAAAGAATAAAGTATCACACATAGATTAGATAGATAGAAACATGTCAGTCACATATATAAGAAGTACAGTGATAGTGTTGATTACTGCACTTGTCATTTAGTGTAAAGGATTTATTTAAAACAATAACAGTGTTTTCATGCACCGTCTCTTTAAAAAAGCCGGACGGCATTTCAGCAGCGGTACTCGACAATTTAGAATAGAAGGAATAGAGAATCACACATAGATTAGATAGATAGAAACATGTCAGTCACATATATATGAAGTACAGTGACAGTGTAGATTACTGGACTTGTCATTTAGTGTTAAAATAAAGGATTTATTTTAAAAAAAATTGCCGTGGGGTTCCCCATAATTATAGGCTCTAGCGGAGGTTAAGCAGATGGCTGGGGCAGATGTTTGAAGCCTGGGAAGGGGTTAATACTCACGGAGCTTCCCAGGCTACTAATATCAGCCCACAGCTGAATACCTAGGCTTTACTAGCTATTAAAATGGGGGACCCCCCAAAAAAAAGGACGTGGGGTCCCCCCTATTTTAATAGCTAGCAAAGGCTAGGCAGACAGCTGGGGGCTGATATTAATAGCCCAGGAAGGGTGTCATGAATATTGGCCCCCTCCCAGGCTAGAAACACAAGCCGTCAGCCGCCCCAGAAATGGCGCATCCATAGGATGCGCCAATTCTGGCACTTAGCCTCGCTCTTCCCACTGCCCTGTAGCGGTGGCAGTGGGCTAAAAGGGCTGGGGTTGATGTCAGCTTATAATGCCAGCTGACATCAAGCCCAGGTTAGCAATGGAGAGGCGTCTATAAGACACCCCCATTACTAACCCAATAGTCAAAGTTAAAAAAAAAACACAAACACCCAGAATAAAGTCCTTTAATTGAAATAAAGACAAAATTCTTTATTGTTCTAAATTAAACCATACTTACCATCACGCCCATTCCAGCTGAAGCCAATGTCTTCTGCAATAAAAATAAAATAATAAAGCAACATCATCCTTACCTTTCCATGGTTCCCACGACTGCTTCAGCTCTGCTACATTCACATAACAGGCTGGATCGCAGCAGAAAGCTGCCATCCAGCTTGCTATGCCGCACACACTGAGAAGCGCAGGCATGCTTGCGCTCCTCAGTGTCTCGCTGTGACGGCATCCAGATGAGCCGAGGTCATGTCCAATGAACTCGGCTCATTTCATGCACGTCACTGACAGCGTGGGAAAATTCTCCTGCCCTTGCAGTGAACGTGAGAGAATTCTCACGCTGAAGCGCTGAGTGCAGTCGAATTTTCCCACGCTGTCAGTGACGTGCTTGAGGTGAGCCGAGTTCATTGGACATGAACTTGGCTCATCTGGATGCCGTCACAGCGAGACACTGAGGAGCGCAAGCATGCCTGCGCTTCTCAGTGTCTGCGGCATGGCAAGCTGGATGGCAGCGTTCTGCTGTGGTCCAGCCTGTCATCTTGATGTAGCAGAGCTGAAGCTGTCGTGGGAACCATGGAAAGGTAGGATGATGTTGCTTTATTATTTTTCTTTTATTGCAGGAGATCGTTGGCTTCAGCTGGAATGGGCGTGATGGTAAGCATGGTTTAATTTAGAACAATAAAGAATTGTGTGTTTATTTCAATTAAAGGACGTTATTCTGGGTGTTGTGTTTTTTTTAAATACTTTACTAGAAATTCATGGCGGTCATGTCTAATATTGGCATGACCCCATGAATTTCTTGCTTAGGGCCAGCTGATAATGCCAAGCTGGCCCTAACCCCTTTATTACCCAGTGAGCCACCGCACCAGGGCCCTGGATGAGTTGGGTACAGCGCCAGAAGATGGCGCTTCTATGAACGCGCCATTTTCCGGGGTTCCTGCGGACTGCAATTTGCAGCGGGGGGGCAGAAAGCTTGGGCCTCCCTGCGCTGCGGATTCCAGCCCCAGCTGCCTAGTTGTACTTGGCTGGACACAAAAATAGAGCGAAGCCCCACGTATTTTTTTTTTTATTATTTCATGAAATTCATGAAATAATTAAGAAATAAAGGGCTTCCCTATATTGTTGTGTCCAACCAGGTACAAATAGGCAGCTGGTGGTTGGGGGCAGCCCGTTCCTGCCTGCTGTACCTGGCTGGACACAAATATAGTGCGAAGCCCCACGTCAATTTTTTTTAAATAAATCCTTTATTTTAACACTAAATGACAAGTACAGTAACCAACACTGTCACTGTACTTCTTATATATGTGACTGACATGTTTCTATCTATCTAATCTATGTGTGATGCTCTATCTTTCTGTTCTAAATTGTCGGGTACCGCTGCTGAATTGCTGGCCGGCTTTTTTAAAGAGACGGTGCATGAAAACACTAATATTTTTTTAAATAAATCCTTTACACTAAATGACAAGTACAGTAACCAACACTGTCACTGTACTTCTTATATATGTGACTGACATGTTTCTATCTATCTAATCTATGTGTGATGCTCTATTCCTTCTTGTCTAAATTGTCGGGTACCGGTGTATGCCGCTGCTGAATTGCCTGCCGGCTTTTTTAAAGAGAGCGTCTTCTGAGCAGTTTGTCAGCTTTTGGACACCTTTGAAGGTGTTTTCTATGTATTTCTATGTGTTTTTGTTTGCCTGCCATTGGTTTTAACGGTGTTCGATGGTGTTCTAAGGTGTTCGACGAACAGTTCCTCGAACATCCCGGTGTTCGACGAACCGAACCGAACCCGAACACTACGGGGGTGGCTCAACACTAATAATGACGTATCATGCTCATTTTCACACAGTTCAAACAATGTGCGAGATATACTTTTTAAACTGTACAAAAAGTACAAAAGCAATGTTTCTAGGGATTAAGTTATGGAACATTTTCAAATACATAGCTTTTGCAGAAATGAGAACCAGCAAATAATTGTGAATAGCAAAGTCCCCAAAATGATTTCTTGTCCCACAAAAAAGACCAAAGCACCTGCCATCCTCCAGGGCAATTATATTTATGAATTCTATTACTAGTTACCTTCATATGTGCATATTTGCATTTATACAGCACCAGTCTGAAGATTGGACACTCTTTCTGGGTCATTGTTTTTTCTTGAATTAGTTATTTTAACTCAATTAAAGTTGTTAGGACATGGTTGCAATGAGACATCCAAGGCTTGACTCTGCTTATCTAAGTAGAGCAGCCACATTTTGTTTTATTTACCTTGTACAACCTCATTAACCTCTTAATGAGAAATTACCTATAGGTATGTCAGTGCTTGGTCTCCTATGTGTAAAAAAGACTCAGGAGCTAAGCTCCTTAAACACGTGTAGATGCTTGTTATGTTATATAACTGGCATCTGTGTTCAACAGCTGCAACTGGAGCTAAGCTCAGATCCATGCTGTTAATTATGTAAATGCCATTGTCAATCTTTGCTCTTGGAAGAAGCCACTTACATGGCCCCCCATGACACAGATACAGGACATCAGTGGGTGACTTGGCAACCATTGGCCTGCTGAAGGCCCCCATTGCATCCATAATGGTAATCCTAGATGATAGCTATTTTCACTATATACTGCAAAACTGTTGTAGTGAAGTATATAGTGTGCAAAATCAGAAATATCAAGGTTCAAGTCCCCTAGGGGACTAAAAAAATTATGTAAAACATGATAAAAAAAGTTTAACAAGGCTGGTTTATCAATATATAAAATTAATAAACCCAGACAATAGATTCTGTACAGTGAAATATAACACTGTTCTACATTTTTTCAAAAGTTGTCAGATTCAGTTATGAAATGTCATTTATTAACCCCTTTCTGGCCCAGGGCGTACTAATACGTATCTGCGCCCGGTGCCTTATGGGCCTGATACGTATTAGTACGCCCTAATTTAATGCAGCACCGCGACGTCGGTTAAATTAAATTTCCGGCACCATCTTATCTCAGGGTAGATGGTGCCGTCATCCCGGGGGGTGTCGCCAGTCCACCGCATCCACAATCGCTGTGATTGGGTTGTTCAATTCTGAACAGCCAATCACAGCATTTCTCACTGTTTTCGGCAATCAGATTGCCGGAAACAGTGATGTGCAGCCTAAGATAGGATCTCCTAAGAGCACCAATCCTAGGCTGTTGCTAGGAGACCCCAGCCCTGGCCCCAACTCGCTATGATCGGTGCGATCGACAATCACACCGATCATAGTGCTACCACACGGTAACCGGGTGGTTACGCGGTGGTGACCAGCTTGTGACCTGCCTGTCACCGCCCCATGACCCCCTGTGATGTGAGCAGAGCCCACAGCCTGCTCTGATTGGAGCGATCAATGATTACACTGATCGCTCCAATCAGAGTATCTGAACACAGGTGACAGGGCGGTCACAGGGCGGTGACCGGCTTGTGACCTGCCTGTCACCTCCCTTTGACCCCCTGTGGTGCAAGCCCAGGCCCCAGCCATCTCTGATTTGGTGCGATCAATGTGATCATCGATCGCACCGATCAGAGTACCTGACAGGGTGTAGATCGGCCTGTGACCTGGCTGTCACCACCCTATCACCCCCCTGTGACCGCCTTGCAGCTCCTCACACTTGGTGAGGATTTCTACAGAGCGGTCACACTGATCTGCGCTGTGCTGGGCTTTGTAGTGCCACAAAATATTCTGTGACACCACAAGACCTTCTTCTCCCCTTTTCCAGTCACTGCTGCTGCTGCTCCGGCGTCCTGCTGCGGTCTCCTGGGTCCTGGTTTTCCTGCTCCGTGTCCTGCTGCTGTGGTTCCTGCTCCAGAGCCTCCTCTAGAACCTGCTGCTGATCCTGCTGCTGAAAGAAGAACAGAGAAGACTTTGGTAAGTCCATCTCTGTTCTCCCCTCATCCACCCCAATCCCCCTCTCCCTCTTCCCCCCCTCCTTTTACACTCCTCCCTCCTTTGCACCACATCCGTGCGCACACCCAGCAGCTGCCGAAAGTTGATTGGTGACATAGCTCACCGATCCGCACTCGTGTTCGCTGTTTGCACCAACTACGGTAGTTCCTTTTTTTCTCTTTTTTCACACCAAGCACACTAACACACACACTCTAAATAAAGTACTGATACACACGCACCACATACAGTACAGACCAAAAGTTTGGACACACCTTCTCATTTAAATATTTTTCTGTATTTTCATGACTTTGAAAATTGTACATTCACACTGAAAGCATCAAAACTATGAATTAACACATGTGGAATTATATACTTAACAAAAAAGTGTGAAACAACTGAAAATATGTCTTATATACTAGGTTCTTCAAAGTAGCCACCCTTTGCTTTGATGACTCCTTTGCACACTCTTGGCATTCTCTTGATGAGCTTCAAGAGGTAGTCACCGGAAATGGTTTTCACTTCACAGGTGTGCCCTGTCTGGTTTAATAAGTTTGATTTCTTGCCTTATAAATGGGGTTGGGACCATCAGTTGTGTTGTGCAGTAGTCAGGTGGATGCACAGCTGATAGTCCTACTGAATAGACTGTTAGAATTTGTATTATGGCAAGAAAAAAGCAGCTAAGTAAAGAAAAATGAGTGGCCATCATTACTTTAAGAAATGAAGGTCAGTCAGTCTGAAAAATTGGGCAAACTTTGAAAGTGTCCCCAAGTGCAGTTGCAAAAACCATCAAACGCTACAAAGAAACTGGCTCACATGAGGACCGCCCCAGGAAAGGAAGACCAAGAGTCACTTCTGCTTCTGAGGATAAGTTTATCCGAGTCACCAGCCTCAGAAATTGGAGGTTAACAGCAGCTCAGATTAGAGACCAGGTTAATGCCACACAGAGTTCTAGCAGCAGACACATCTCTACAACAACTGTTAAGAGGAGACTTTGTGCAGCAGGCCTTCATGGTAAAATAGCTGCTAGGAAACCACTGCTAATACAGGCAACAAGCAGAAGAGACTTGTTTGGGCTAAAGAACACAAGGAATGGACATTAGACCAGTGGAAATCTGTGCTTTCGTCTGATGAGTCCAAATTTGAGATCTTTGGTTCCAACCACCATGTCTTTGTGCGACGCAGAAAAGGTGAACGGATGGACTCTACATGCCTGGTTCCCACTGTGAAGCATGGAGGAGGAGGTGTGATGGTGTGGGGGTGCTTTGCTGGTGACACTGTTGGGGATTTATTCAAAATTGAAGGCATACTGAACCAGCATGGCTACCACAGCATCTTGCAGTGGCAGGCTATTCCATCCGGTTTGCGTTTAGTTGGACCATCATTTATTTTTCAACAGGATAATGACTCCAAACACACCTCCAGGCTGTGTAAGGGCTGTTTGACCAAGGAGTAGAGTCATGGGGTGCTACGCCAGATGACCTGGCCTCCACAGTCACCAGACCTGAACCCAATCGAGATGGTTTGGGGTGAGCTGGACCGCAGAGTGAAGGCAAAAGGGCCAACAAGTGCTAAGCATCTCTGGGAACTCCTTCAAGATTGTTGGAAGACCATTTCCTTTGACTACCTCTTGAAGCTCATCAAGAGAATGCCAAGAGTGTGCAAAGCAGTCATCAAAGCAAAAGGTGGCTACTTTGAAGAACCTAGAATATAAGACATATTTTCAGTTGCTTCACACTTTTTTGTTAAGTATATAATTCCACATGTGTTAATTCATAGTTTTGATGCCTTCAGTGTGAATGTACAATTTTCATAGCCATGAAAATACAGAAAAATCTTTAAATAAGAAGGTGTGTCCAAACTTTTGGTCTGTACTGTACATAAGAAAAAAATTGTCCCGCTCATCATAAACTCGATATTCAATGGAGGAGGCATACGCTTTTCTAGCCTCCTCCACTGACAGCGAGGGAGAGGATCCCACATTTCTTTATTTTTCTGATTCCTCGTCATCCTCCTCTTCCTCCTCCTCCTCTTCCTCCTCAGGTGCTGCTGGACTGCCACGCAGTTGCCCCAGAAGAGAAGATGAACCAGCGCTTCCCACTACTGACCCCATATGGACCTTGTCCCCCGAAAATTATGAGTCACTGATTCCTGATTTTGTGGTGCAATCAGGAATCAAGTTTGATACCACCAGCCTTACAGAAATAGACTTTTTCAAAACCTCATGGTGGGCCAAACTAATTTATACTCTCATCGATTTTTGGAACATCATTTCTAACTGGTCTCCTGTAGACGCAGAAGAAATGATGAAGTTTTGGGGCCTAGTCCTTCATATGGGGATCCTGATGAAGCCAGAAGTTCGGCAATCATGGAGTGTTGATGTTTTGTATAACTCTCCAGTGTTCCGAATGGTCATGACCTGGAGACGTTTTGAGGCCATCCACAAGTTCTTGCATTACAATGATAATGCAAATTGTCCTGCACGCGATGACCCAAACTTTGATCGTCTTTTCAAAGTTCAGCCGAGCACTTCAACAACAAGTTTGCTGAAGTGTACGTGCCCCAAAGGGACATCTGTGTGGATGAGTCCTTAATCGCTTTTAAGGGGCGGCTTGTATTCAGGCAGTACCTGCCCAGTAAGAGGGCCAGGTATGGGATCAAGCTGTATAAACTTTGTGAGAGTACCTCAGGGTACACTCACAAGTTTATAGTTTAAGAAGGGAAGGACTCCCGGATTGAACCCCCTGAATGCCCCCCAGTACTGGGAGTGAGTGGGAAAATTGTGTGGGATTTGGTGCACGCACTGCTGGATAAAGGTTATCACCTGTACGTGGATAACTTTTATACCAGTGTACCTCTCTTCAAGTCCCTCTCTGTGTGAGGTACTGCAGCCTCCGCAAAAATCAGAGAGGCCTCCCACAGATGCTAATTGGGCTGCTGCTCAGAAGGGGTGAGAGCAGGGCCCGATGTAGTGACCACCTGTTGGTGGTCAAGTACAAGGACTAGAGGGATGTCCTTGTCTTGACCACCATACATGGTGATGGCAGCACCCTCAGCACTGTACAAGGTTCCACTACACAGGTCGTCAAACCAGACTGTGTAGTGGGGTACAACAAGTACATGGGGGGAGTTGATCTCTCTGATCAAGTCCTCCAGCCGTACAGTGCTTTCAGAAAGGCCAAGGTATGGTATAAGAAGCAGGCTGTGCACATTGTACAGATGACAATGCACAACGCTTTCCTTCTTTCACAATGTGCAGGCCAGACTTCTACGTCATACCTTCAGTTCCAGGAGGTAGTGATCAAGGCCCTAATATTTGGCAGTGGTGACGGAGCAAGCCCCAGTACTTCCGGAACTGAAGGACCTCAAATTGTACCAGGCCAGCTTTTCCCGGGGCAGATACCACACAGCGGAAAAAAAGGTAAGTCACAAAAGAAGTGCCGAGTGTGTTGTAAAAGGGGAATTCTTTATTTTTCTGACTCCTCGTCGTCTTCCTCCTCCTCCTCTTCTTCCTCCTCTTCCTCCTCAGGTGCTACTGGACCACAAGGACACCATTTATCAATGTGACACCTGCCCCGATAAACCTGGCCTGTGCATGAAAGAATGCTTCAAAAGGTATACCATACTTCCATGGACTACTAAATTAATTTCTGACGTATGACAACCTGATGAATACTACACAACTGACGTAGTGTTTGTCAGGTTGTCATACGTCAATTGTGTAGTGTTCGTCAGGCTGTCCTACACAACTGATGTATGACAGTACATTATAGAATTAAAAAATCAGGTATCAGTTCCAAACAGGGGCAACTTGTTGGGCATTTCCACTGTTTAGGCATATCAGGGGCTCTGAGAACTTAAATGACGCCCACAGACAATTCCATCAAAGTCTGCATTCCAAAGCATCACTCCTTCCCTTCTGAGCCCTGACATGAGCCCAAACAGTAGTTTTCTCCAACACATAGGGTATCAGGGTACTCAGGAGAAATTGGACAACAGATTTTGAGGTCCACTTTCTCCTGTTACCCTTCTGAAAATATTTATTTTAACATATTTGTGGAAAAAATGTTCTTTTTTTATTTTCACAATTTTCTGTGAAGCACCTGGGGGTTCAAAGTGCTCACCACACATCTAGATAAATTCGTTGAGGGTTTTGTATCAAAAAAGGGGGCACGTGTTGGCCATTTTCATTGTTTAGGCACATCAGAGGCTCTAAAAACATGACATGACGCCCGCAGTCCATTCCATCAAAGTCTGCATTCCAAAGAGTCACTCTTTCCCTTCCGAGCCATGCCATGCAACCAAACAATGGCTTTCCCCCACATATAAGGTATCAGCGTACTCAGGAGAAATTGCACAACAAGTATTGGGGTCCAATTTCTCCTGGTACCCTCGTGAAAATAAAAATATTGCGGCTAAAATATTGTTTTTGTGGAAAAAATATATATATTTTTTTTCATCGCTCTGCGTCATAAACTTTTGCAAAACACTTGGGGGTTCAAAGTGCTCATCCCACATGTAAATAAGTTCCTTAAGGGGTCTAGTTTCCAAAATGGGGTGACTTGTGGGGGGATTCCACTGTTTAAGCACATCAGGGGCTTTCCAAACGTGACATGGGGTCCTCTGTCTATTCCAGCGAGTTTTGCATTGAAAACGTCAAATGGCGCTCCTTCCTTCCGAGCCCTGCCTTGCGCCCAAACAATGGCTTTCCCCCACATATGAAATATCAGTGTATACAGGAGAAATTGCACAACAACGTTTGGGGTCCAATTTCTCCTGGTAGCCTCGTGAAAATAAAATATTGCGGATAAAATATCGTTTTTGTGGAAAAAAAATGTTTTTTTTTCACGCCTCTATGTCATAAACTTTTGTGAAACACTTGGGGGTTCAAAGTGCTCACCACACATCTAAAGGCCCCGTCACACTAAGCGACGCTACTGCGATCCCGACAATGATGCGACCTGTCAATGATCGTTGCTGCGTCGCTATGTGGTCGCTGGTGAGATGTCAAACAGTCAGATCTTCCCAATGACGCAGCAGCAATGCAGCGACCCATAGCGACCTTTATAACGATGCAAGCCTATGTGTTTCTGTGTCTGAGTCATCAACAAGGTCGTTGGTAAGGTGTCAAACACACCGATACATGCTACCCAGCGGGGCCTCAATGATCAAAGAAATGTCCAGACCATTCCGACATGACCAGCGATCTCACAGCAGGGGCCTGGTCGCTGCTAAGTGTCAAACATAGCGAGATCGCTACTGAGGTCGCTGTTGCGTCACAAAACTTGTGACTCAGCAGCGATCTGGCTAGCGATCTCGCTTAGTGTGACAGGGGCTTTAATAAGTTCCTTAAGGGGTCTAGTTTCCAAAATGGGGTGACTTGTGGGGGGTTTCCATTGTTTAGGCACATCAGGGGCTCTCCAAACGCAACATGGGGTCTCCTGTCAATTGCAGGGAGTTTTGCATTGAAAACGTCAAATGGTGCTCCTTCCCTTCCGAGCCCTGCCGTGCGCCCAAACAATGGCTTTCCCCCACATATGAGGTATGAGCATACTCAGGAGAAATTGCACAACCCCTTTTTCGGTCCAATTTTTCCTGGTACCCTTGTGAAAATAAAAAAATTGGGGTTTAAATTAAAATTTTAGTGAAAAACGTCAAATGTTAATTTTTTCCTTTTATGTCCAATTAATTGCTGTGAAGCACGTGAAGGGTTAATAAACTTCTTGAATGTGGTTTTGAGCACCTTGAAGGGTGCTGTTTTAGAATGGTGTCAATTTGGGGCATTTTCTGTCATATAGAACCCTCAAAGGCACCTCAAATGTGATGTTATCACTGAAAAAAAAATGGTTTTGTAAATTTTGTTATAAAATGAGAAATCACTGGTCAACTTTTAACCCTTATAGCTCCCTAACAAAAAAAATTTAGGTTCAAAAATTGTACTGATGTAAAGTAGACATGTGAGAAATGTTATTTATTAACTATTTTGTGTGACATATCTCTCTGATTTAAGGGCATGAAAATTCAAAGTTTGAATATTGTGAAATGTTCAAAATTTTTGCCAAATTTCTGCTGTTTTTCACAAATAAATGCAAGTGATATCGAAGAAATTTTACCACTATCATGAAGTACAATATGTCACGAAAGAACATTCTCAGAATCAAGGGGATCCGTTGAAGCATTTCAGAGTTCTTACTTCATAAAGTGACAGGGGTCAGAATTGTAAAAATTGGCCTGGTCATTAATGTGCAAACCAACATCGTGGTTAAAGGGGTTAATGAATTTGACAATGAAAATTTTTAGTTGGCTCTCGTTTCTATGATATGAAAGAGTTTTCAGTTTACCGCTAAATATAATTAATGAATAAAAGTTTCAGCACTTTTGTATTTTTGCAAATATAAAGATGCAGAATATTTTATTATTCCAATTTTTTGATATTTATTTAGAGGAAACTTAGCAACAATTCAAATAAATTAAACATAATTATCGTACTTTATGGGCTATAAAATGCACCTTTTTCCTCCAAATTTTGGAGAAAAGGAGGGGTGCATCTTATAGTCTGGATGTACGGTCTTGCTGTAGATGGTGGGGGGTTGTGGGGTGAGAGGTAAAGGAGGCACAGGAGCAGGAGTCTCCTGCTGCGGCTAACCCTGTGCCTGCTGTTAAAAGAAAATGAATATTCACTGCTCCCCACACCCAATAATAGCGCTCATAGTGTCAGTCATAGCCGCCGGCTTCCAACAGCGGCTGTGGCTAACAGTGTGCCTGCTATTAAAGGGAATAAATATTCGTGGCGTAGGCATGGGGTGTAGTGAGTGTTCTTTCTCTTCAGTAGTGGGCACATGTGTTCACTGAGCCGCTGCAGGAGTGGCGGCTTTGACTGACACTGTGAGTTCTATTAAGGAGAATGAATGTTCACTGCTCCCCACGCCCATAGGTCCAGCGTGGGAAGCAGTGAATCTTCCAGCAGCTGATCTCAGCATGTGAGGGCGCATGGCTGTTATGTCATGTGCTGCTCATAAGATTAGATCAGCTGCTGGTGCAGAACAGAACGCAGCGCAGGAGCAGAGGGCAGGTGAGTAGAATCCTTTATTTTTTTTATGTGTGCATCATGATGGGGATGGGGGTGCCATGCACACTAGGATGGGGGTACCATGCACATCAGCATGGGGGTGCCATGCACACCAGGATGGGGCTGCCATGCGTACCAAGATGGGGGTGCCATGCATACCAGGATGGGGATCGGGAGGTGATATGCATACCAGGATGGAGGTTTCATTCATACCAGGATGAGGGTGCCATGCATACCAGGATGAGGATGCCATGCATATCAGGATGGGGTGCCATGCACACCAAGATGGGGTGCCATGCATACCAGGATGAGGGTGCCATGCATACCAGGATGAGGGTGCCATGCATACACCAAATGCTCTCTTCTTCCTTACTTCACTCAACTGAAAATATTTATTTTGCTTTTGGAACCATCAGTTCTTCTGTATGTGGTACTGGGCGTATTGCAGATGAAATGAATATTGGATACTGTAAAGTCCACTTTTTCCTTGAAACACCATTTCATCCCTCTTGGAGCTTTTCCCATTTTTCAATAAATTGTATAGTGAGATGGAATGTGTAATTAGAAACAGCTTCTCGTTCTGAAGAAAACAAGCACTCATATGGCTATGCCTACAGAATAATATAAAAGTTATGTCTCTTGAATGAAGAGGAGGGAAAAATGGAAACAAAAACAATAATTGGCTACAAAGGTAAGGATTTAGCTACTGTACTAATCCAATGAGAGTCCAATAAAATTCTTCAATTAGTTCAAGCTGAAGACAAACGTCAATATCAATTCTTCAAATTTGGCTCATGTTCAGACACAGCAACACAGCAGTATATATGCCTGAGAAACAGTAGACAGCTGTAAGATAGCTGGGTAAACTATTATGTGTGTAAATGATGTGACTGCCGCCCTCTTGATTGCTTGGATGCAGCGAGCACTGTGTCTAATATTTATCATTTTATGCATGAGAGTAGTGGGATGGGGCCAGAAAGTGTCAATTCTCGTTTTAGTTTCTGTCTCATCTAGAGCACAGAGCTCTAAAATGCTCAACCAAAATGGAGCAGTGGACACTCATGCCTGTCACTGTTAGTTAAATTGTCAGTGGAACTGAAAAAACTTCGCAGGCAGTTACCTCATAATTAGTGTTGAGCCACCCCCGTAGTGTTCGAGTTCGGTTCGGTTCGTCGAACACCCGTGTGTTCGCCGAACTGTTCGTCGAACTGTTCGTTGAACACCTTCGAACACCGTTAAAACCAATGGCAGGCAAACAAAAACACATAGAAACACATAGAAAACACCTTCAAAGGTGTCCAAAAGCTGACAAACTGCTCAGAAGACACAACTAACACATGGAAAAGTGACAAGTACATATAGTCATGCGAAAAGAAAAGAGGTGGAGGAGTAAAAGGAGGGGGAGACACAGATATAGGCATGTCATGCCCTTCTAAAATCCAAAAAGTGAGAAGCCGAGACGGCCAGTCCGCTCCTGCCCGTGCCACCTCCGTGTCGCCGGGTTTGTGCCAGAGCCGCGGTGAACCCTGACGGCCAGCCCCCCTCTCCCAATACTGGTGCCTGTCCGCTGGTGGGTCGAGAGAGCCCCCCTGTGGTGGAGGCAGCTCTAAGCTTTTTAATTTAAATTGTCCCTCTAATTTGAATGAATACACTTTAAATCCATTTACAAGGATCTATTGGAGGGCAAGTCTCATGCCAGCAGCCGCGTAATTCCAGCTCCAGTAGCGTCCACTAAAGCTGCTGCAGTTAAAAAGCTTTTATAAGGATCGAGCTCGGCTGTCCACCGCAAGGCATCCTAGTGCCAGTCCCAGCCCCTATGCCTTGGGGTGCCTCCTGATGCTCTTCACTGAGTATCCCGTGGTCCCGAAGCATTTCCTTTGAAAAAATTAAGTGTCCAAACTACAGGTGGTGTAGCTTGCTTAACAGCCGGAATAATCCGCTGACTAGCAGACACTGCTACTAGGCACAAAGTATTTCCTGGGCTAGATGCAGTTAAAAATTTGTAAGTAGATACTCTCGTTGGATGCTGAGAAAGCATTCCATAGAGTCTCCTGGCACGCCATATATGATTCTCTTAAAAAGCTTGGGGTAGGGGTCTAGGGGACCCTTTTATAGCCAAAATCACGGCCCTGTATCACAATACGTCACCTAGGCTGAAGATAAATGGAACTGTAGCACCGAGGGCTCGGTTGCTACAGACGTATTGCACCTCACCCAGAGGTGTGATATCTCACTCTCAGATAAGGATGGAGTGTGGATCAGGACCCGACACCTGCATGCATTACACCACATTGCCGTGGGGCAGGGCGACCAATATGCCCCTGAGATGGGCACGGCAGTCCCTGTCCCTGGCTGGAGTGGGGGGAGGGAACACTGAGGAAGGGGAACCCTGCAGTGCAGGAGCAGGGAGGAAGCAGTTCCTGGGTGCATTGAGAAGGGAGTATAAAAGGTGGGCACCATCTTAGTTCAGTGCAGAGAAGTCTGAGCAGAAGTGGCAGGGAGCAGGGGCTCTGCATGAGCTCTGCTCCGGAGGCGGGCCTAGTAACAGAGGCCCAGGCCTGCAAGAGGGAGAAGGAAGGAAGAGGAGCGGAGAAGGCTCCAGGAACGAGGAATGAAGGGATCCCAGGGGTGCGGACGGGTGAGTCGCCACCGCACGCCCGAATCCACCTGCGTGGAGGGGTCAGGCCAAAGGGGGAGACCGGTCCCCGAACTAGTGGAGGCAGGAAACGACCCTCAGCTAGAAACCGGAGGCTCTGACATTTTATGTGGCGCAGCCCCTCGCTACACCCGCTAGGAAGGCACCACATAGGGTCAGGGAAACTGGCGCCAAGTTTACCAAGAGGAGGCCCGAGGCAGCCGGACAGAAGTGTTGGTAAGAAAGGCCAGACAAAGGACACACAAAGGGGGTCCTGTGAAGCGCTCCAAAGTTATCTGGGAGTTGTCTGAGCCCCTCACCTGGTGAGCACAGTACGACGTGGGCAGCCGTTACCTGCAGACGTGGTCTGGATAATAAGAACTGTGAGTAAAGGCCCTGAACTGCATCACTGACTCCGTGTCGTTACTGCTGCTGCCCTGCACCATCACCCCCATCCTCCGCATACACTGCCCTGAGGCTATACTCCTCCCGTGGGGAGTTATGCTACGCTCTGCTGCACCCACAACACCAGCCTTAGCGGTCTGCCCTGAGGCGGCGGTTCACTCTGACCGCAATCCACGGGTGGCGTAGTCGGACATTTAAACATCAAAACCACATAAATAGTTCCGCCACTGGTTTGACCGCCCTGAGCCACGGAACCGGATCGCCGCCACGAAGACTACAACCACCAGCATCCACCAAAAATGGTCCGGCTCCGGGTGTCCCAAGGCCCAAGGGGTGCGTCAGAACATTTTCATCACCTTTCACAATCACCAATGGGACAAGGCAGGGATGTCCTCTGTCCCCTCTCTTATACATCCTAGTGACGGAGCACCTGCTCTCATCAATTCGCCATAACCCCAATATTAGGTGGATTGAGGTGGGAGGCACCGAGTACAAGTGCTCTCTATTTGCTGATGATGTCCTAGTATATATCACTCAATCACATAAATCCATCCCTGCTGTTATGGCTGAAATAGATCACTTTGTTACATGGTAAAATTTTAAAATCAATGCAGCGAAGTCTGAGGCCCTCGATGTCTCCCTCCCTAAATCCATATAGGATTCCATCCAGTCCAACTTTCCCTTTGCCTGGCCCTCACAGGGTATCAAATACTTAGGAATTCCTATTCATAGAGACCTCTCCCATCTATGTTATCTTAATTTTGGGCCCTTTATTGAACAATTCCATACAGACCACGGTTGGCAAGTTAGAACTGTAAGATTCACTACGTGAACCACTGGTGTTTTGTGGAAAAGCACATGTACACTGCGTTCCAAATTATTATGCAAAAAGTGTTTAGGAGTGATAAGGGAAGAATTTGTTTGTTTGTCAGTTAAACTCATTGATGGTGATGTGTGTCAGGGCTCTTTATATCACTGTAAGCAATTGCAGACACCTGTGCTAATTAGTTTGGCAGGTGTGTCCAATGAAAGGCAAGACTACTTAAGAAGGCTCTCTCACATTATTAAGCAGCCTACATTTTCTGCCAAAATGGGAAAGAAAAAGGATGTGTCGGCTGCTGAGAAGCAACAAATTGTGGAGTGTTTAGGTCAAGGCATGACTACAATCAACATTGTGCGATGATCAGGATGAAGTGTCTTGGCAATCAAGAAGTATGTAGCTGATTCACAGTACACACGTGTGCGTGCTGATAAGGGCAAATTGAGGACTCTTTCCTACAGGCAATTACGTCAGGTTGAAAGAGCAGCGGCAAAAAAGCCTTGTCATAGCAGCAGACAAGTTTTTGAAGCTGCTTGTGCCTCCAACGTCCCCCGAACAACAAGATGCAGGGTCCTTCAGAGGTTTGCAGCTGTGCATACGCCATCCTGTCGACCTCCTCTATCCACTTCACACAAGCAGAAACGGCTCCAGTGGGCCAAACATTACATGAAGACTGATTTCAAAACTGTTTTGTTCACGGATGAGTGCCGTGCAGCGCTCGATGGTCCAGATGAATGGAGTGGAGGATGGCTGGTTGATGGACACCCCACGCAAACACGGCTACAGCGCCAACAAGGAGGAGGTGGAGTAATGTTTTGGGCTGGAATCATGGGGAGAGAGATTGTCGGCCCCTTTAGGATCCCTGAAGGCGCTAAAGATGAACTCCATAATGTATGTGGATTTTCTCAAACAGCACTTCCTGCCATGGTTCAAGAAGAAGAACCGTGTATTTCACAGCAAGATCATTTTTCTGCATGATAATGCACCATCTCATGCTGCACATAAAACATCTGCATCTCTGGCTGATATGGGCATAAAAGGGGACAAACTTATGGTGTGACCCCCATGCTCCCCTGACCTCTACCCCATTCAGAACCTTTGGAGCATCATTAAAAGGAGTGTCTATGATGGCGGGAGGCAGCTCACATCTAAGCAACAGCTCTGGGAGGGTATTCTGTCCTCATGCAAAACAATTGAAGCAGAAACCATCCAAAACCTGACAAATTCAATGGACGAGAGAGTTCAGAAGCTCCTTTCGAACAAGGGGTCCTATGTGAAAATGTAACATCACCTAGAATAAAGTTTTGAGTTGAAAACTGTTTGATTTCAGTTTCTAACAACCTGCTAATGCTTATAATTTCAAAAATGACCATTTTTTTGGTCTTTATTAAAATGAAAAGGTTGATCGAAAAGTTTGGGGGATCTAAGAGTGTGGCAACCCAGTAGTCATGATTACTTCGAATTCTGACAATATGAGGGTCATGCTGCAGGTAGTGCAGCAAGAAGGCACTTATGTGTCTTGCGCATCTCGGAGCCCCAAAATTATTTTCCGGGCTAGATGCAGCTAAAAATTATTTTTAATTTTAAATCTGGTGAAGCTTATTATAGATGGCCTAATAGGATCAGTGCTGCACACTGCTACAAAGCCCAAATTATTTTCCAGTCAAGATACAGATAAACATGATTAGTAACTTGAAAGCTTAAAACGGTTGGTAGGGTGATTTTAACCAATCATTCATCTTTTACTCTCCCCAGGATGACACAGGGGTAGAAAAGTCGTTTCGGATCCATGATTTGTTCATCTTTATGAACGTGAGTCTGTCTACATTATCAGTGGAGAGCCGCGTGCGCTTATCTGTCAGCACACCACCAGCAGCGCTGAACACACGTTCAGACAGAACGCTGGCTGCGGGGCATGACAAGATCTCCAAGACGTAAGTGGCTAGCTCCGGCCATTTATCCAGATTGGAAGCCCAAAAAGAGCAAGGGTCCAGTGACACAGTCGTGGCTTCAATGTTTACTTGGAGATACTCCTGTACCATCGTCTCTAGGCGTTGACTATGTGTCAGACTTCTTGTCTCCTGTGGCCTTGCAAAGGATGGGCTAAAAAAGTGGTGAAATGATTCCGCAAAATTGATGTTACCAGCAGATACTGTGGTTCTGTTACGGTTTGAGTGCTGAACACTTGACGGTCCCACGGTTGGCAAGTTGGAACTGTGAGATTCACTACGTGCACCACTTGTATTTTGTGGAAAAGCACATGTAAGATTCTGCAACAGTCTCTGCTGATACTCCTGCATGCGTGCATCCCTTTCTATGGCTGGAATAATTTCTGCAAATTTACTTTTGTACCGGGGATCTAACAGTGTGGCAACCCAGTAGTCAGGATTATTTCTAATTCTCACAATTCGAGGGTCATGTTGCAGGTAGTGCAGCAAGAAGGCACTCATGTGTGTTGCGCATCCAGGAGCACCAAGTCCCTGTTGTGTTGGTGGCGAGGTAACAATCATGCTTCCTTCCTCTGTCCTCTCCCCCCAACCTCGCACAACAGAAATGTGATCAAGGTCTCCCTCATCTGATGAGTCTTCCATCAGTTCGTCCTCCACTTCTTCCTGGGCTCCTGCACCTTCCTCACTAGTTTGGCTGCTACCATGCGCCCTGGTAAAATAATCTCCCCCACCCTCACATGCCTGCCGCCTTGGTGCTGCCGACCGTCTGGACCTTGCAGATGTTAGCCCTTCCGCATACAACTCCTCCTCCTCTACTTCCTCCACCTCCTCTTGTGCCACCACCTGACTCCGAATTCTGTTTAACATGTGCTCCAGCATGTAAATCACCGGAATAGTCATGCTGATAATGGCATCGTCAGCACTAAACATCTTCGTCGCCATTTCAAAACTGTGCAGAAGGGTGCATAGGTCCCTGATCTGAGACCACTCCTCCAGCGTGATTTGCCCCACCTCTGAATCTCGTTGGCCCAGGCTATACGTCAGAACGTATTGCACCAGGGCTTGTCGGTGCTGCCACAGTCGCTGCAACATGTGCAGAGTTGAATTCCACCGGGTAGGCACATCGCATTTTAGCCGGTGAAGTGGCAGGCCCAACGACTTCTGTAGAGATGTAAGTCGCTGAGCTGCGGGATGCGAACGGCGGAAGTGAGCACACAGCGACCGTGCCCTCTGCAGAAGGCCATCTAGTCTGGGATAGTGGGCTAAAAATTGCTGGACAACCAGGTTCAACACGTGACCCATACAAGGCACGTGTGTGACATTGCCCCGGCGAAGGGCCGCACCCAGGTTTGCAGCATTGTCGCACACGGCCTTCCCTGGTTTCAGGTCCAGTGGAGACAACCATTCATGAAATTGGTTCTCCAGAGCTGACCACAACTCCTCAGCTGTGTGACTCACATTTCCCAGACATTTCAATGTAAAAACCGCCTGATGACGTTGAGCCCTACTGCCAGCATAGTAAGGAGGTGTGCAGGATCCCTTCTGCGCAGTTAGAAAGCTTGTGGCATGACCAGACAGGCTTTGGGTGCAGGTGGAAGACCGAGAGGAGGTTGAGGAGGCAGAAGCAGTGGAGGAACTTTGACATAAAGAGGATTGACGCACAACTCGTGGGGACGGCAAGACTTGGACAGCAGCCCCTTGTCCTGCTGTCACCATAGTTACCCAGTGCCCAGTCAGCGACATGTAACGCCCCTGTCCATGCCTACTCGTCCAAGTGGTCTGTGGTGAAATGCACCCTGTCACACACAGAGTTTCTCAAAGAAGCGGTGATGTTGTGTGTGACATGCTGGTGGAGCGCAGGCACACCTTTCTTTGAGAAGTAGTGCCGACTGGGCATCTGGTACTGGGGCACTGCGACGGACATAAGGTCTTGAAAATCCTCTGTGTCCACCAGGCGGAAAGGCAGCATTTCTGTAGCCAAGAGCTTGCAGATGGTGAAATTCAACCTCTTAGCTTTCTCATGGCTAGGAGGAAATGGTCTTTTACTTGTCCACATCTGAGGGACCGAGGGCTGGCTATTGTGCTTAGACGGGGTTGATAAGGGTGTCCCCGGCAAACTGCCGGTCTGTGAGGAAGATGCAGGCGGACATGTTAGGTTGCCTTGATCCAAAGGTGGTGCTATCGATGTCGGACAGCGCTCAAGACCAGCTGGTGTTACCACCTCCAAAGAAAATGATGACCTGCCAATCACGCTGGCTGTTGCGGGTAAAGAGGTGGCAGGTCTGCGCCCCAAAACAGGTGTGACTGCTGTCCCCCCAGTCACAGAGGATGAAGAGGCCGCGGATGCACAAGATATGGCAGACGGTGGTTGGCCCGGCCGGCTAGGCCGCATTGTAGCACACTGAGCTTCCCACTGCAACTTATGCTTCATGTCCATGTGCCGGTTCATGCATGAAGTACTCAAACTATGTATTTTTTGGCCTCTACTTAGCTTTTGCTGACAAATGTTACAGATAACACGAGTTGGGTCATCTTTATCGATCTGAAAAAATGCCCAGGCTATGCAAGGCTTAGCACCCATGCGACCGGAAGAGCCACCACGACTTGTGGTGAGAGGCAGAGTTGTGTTTGAGGATGCAGTTGTTGACGTGCTTCCAGTACTACGTCTCTGTCCAGGAAGGCGCAACCTGACCTCGTCGTCACTAGCATCTTCCTCCACCTCTTCTGCTGACCTCATCTCTTGGCTGACTGTGGGTTGACAGTAAGTGGGATCTCCGACCTCATCATCATCACCCTGTGCGTTATCACACCCGTCGTCCTCAGAGCCAACCTGTTCCTGCCCTGACAAAAAACTAAAGTTGTCGCTCCAATCAGGTATTTGAGTCTTATCATCGTCTTCCTCATTGTCTCCACCAACAGGAGTTACAGTTTGGGAATGAGGGTCTACATTATGGTCAGAACCTTCTGCGTCTGGTCCTGGATCCGACTCATAAAGATTCTGGGCATCAGTGCAGATCATTTCCTCGTCTGGATTCACAGAAGCGCTGGAGTCGACCTCTGATTCCCAGGCTATAGTATGAGTAAACAGCTCTGCAGACTCAACCATCTGTTCTACCTCATACTCAGACGGGCAGCTGGAGATTTGGGAGCTGTGAGGAAGCAAATGCGATTTGGGTGACACCTTTGAGGACTGGAGTATTTGTGATGTTGAAGTTGATGTGGAGGAGAGCCCACTTAAAGGAGCACTTGATATCCGTTGAAGCACCTGCTGTTTTTGTGCCTCATCTGGAATTTGTAGCGATTGGCGTGGCCGTAAGAAAGGGATCTTATCACATTGTCCGCTAAAAGAAGTAGACATTTTAGTTTGGCTGGAAGATGGTCTTTCTTCTGCACCTACCCCACGGACACAAGCTTTTTTCCCCTTCCCAACACGCCTATTCCCCTTTCCACCAGCAGCAGGCCTTTTTCCACTCATTTTGGTGGTTAACTAATTCACAACTCTGGAGTTGTTTGCACAAAAAAACAATGGATGGTAACCGAGCAGAGCTGAGTGGCCAAACTGTGGTATTAGGCCAAAACTATTGGCTGGGTTAGATGCAGAAAAAAATTATTTTTAATTTGCAACCTGATGGAGGTCAGTATAGATGGACTAATAGACCAAGTCCCACACACCGCTAGAAGCCCAAATATTTTTTCAGAGCTAGATGCAGAAAATTTTTTTATTCAATTTGCAACCTGATGGAAGTCAGTATAGATGGACTAATAGACCAAGTCCCACACACTGTAGAAGCCCAAATATTTTTTCAGAGCTAGATGCAGAAAAAAATTATTTTTAATTTGCAACCTGATGGAGGTCAGTATAGATGGACTAATAGACCAAGTCCCACACACCGCTAGAAGCCCAAATATTTTTTCAGAGCTAGATGCAGAAAAAAATTATATTCAATTTGCAACCTGCTGGAGGTCAGTATAGAAGGACTAATAGAACAAGTCCCACACACTGCTAGAAGCCCAAATATTTTTTCAGAGCTAAATGAAGAAAAAAATTATTTTTAATTTGCAACCTGATGGAGGTCAGTATAGATGGACTAATAGACCAAGTCCCACACACTGCTAGAAGCCCAAATATTTTTTCAGAGCTAGATGCAGAAAAAAATTATTTTTAATTTGCAACCTGATGGAGGTCAGTATAGATGGACTAATAGACCAAGTCCCACACACTGCTAGAAGCCCAAATATTTTTTCAGAGCTAGATGCAGAAAAAAATTATTTTTAATTTGCAACCTGATGGAGGTCAGTATAGATGGACTAATAGAATGATGCTATGCCCAAAAGATTTTACTTCACTAGGTGCAGTAAAAAAATTGGTATTCTATACACAGGTGGTATATCTTGCAACACAGATAGGCTACTCCACTGACTAACACACTCTGCAATAGGCCAAAAAGGATTAGCTTTGCTAGATTCAGCCAAATGCTGTGAAAAAAACTTGCACAGCACTGGCACAGACCTGCCTGGCAAAAACTGATTGGAACTGATGTAACCTAGTCCTGAAAAGGACTCCAATTACAATTAGTCTTTACTCCCACAATCTATCTATTTAAGAGCACAGACCTGCTTGATAAAAGTCGTAGGAAATGCTGTAACCTAGTCCTTAAAAGGACTGCAATCACAACTATTCCCTACTCCCAAGCTATCTGTATATTTGTGCGAAAATTGGCTTGAAATTAACAAGGTATAGCGCACACAGCAACAGCGGTGCCGTCTAACACGCAGCTGCAGCAGTGAGAAAATGGTGGCGACGGGGAAAATGGCTTGGTCTTATAGGGCAAGGACATGTGACATACACTGCCAATCACACATGCCCTTGCTTGTGTGAAAAAAAGCACTTCGCTCCGTGTGTGCGCTGCTGATAGGCTGACAGATTGCACCTCCCCACTGCAAATGCGGGAAAGAGAAAAAAAAATGGAGATCTTCATTGTTCCTGCAGAGATCCATCCCCTGCCCCTCCCCCCGCCCCGCTGTACACTCAAACTGCGTATTAACATTAATTTTCATCATTACTGAGAAAAAATCCAGTTATGATTTTGGTGCACGAACAGTTATCAAACATAACCTCGAACAGCCGAATTTTTCTCAAATTGTTCGTGTTCGCCGACCGGCTCGAACACCGCCCAAAACAGCTCGAATTTGAGATTGGCGAACAGTTCGAGTAGAACAACGCTCATCTCTAGTGAAGAGATGCTTCGTATATACAAATCTGTCAGAGAATACGTATGTTTACCAAAAACAAGGCAAAAGCAAATAATCTTTTGTATATTGTCAGGGAGCTTTCATGCCTCATGCAGAATATGAGTGAAAGATATAATATAAACGGCATACCTGACCACAATTTTGGAGATGTTTTCTAGGAAAATATGGGGTGTGAAACCCTTGCATAAAGGCATAAAGGTATATATTTTATTTAACTAAATCTTAATCACTGTATAATGAACCATTTTTAAGATTTTTCAAGATAAATACATACTTGTTTATATATCTTTTCCTATACTGAGTAGTGGATACAATTATATACTGTACAGTCAAAGCATTCATCTCATTGTGAACACTGATATACTGACCATGATAATAGCAGCCCCTTTCAATGTGTTAAAAGTTTGGTTAGAATATTATTTCTTTTATTTTTTTTAAAATGATCTAAGAGCTTTAACATTAATTCCCCAGATCACCTCTTCAAGTATTTTTTTTGCTAATCTGTCATTTGAATTTTTTTAATTGGTTTGAATAGCAGGAAGGTTGGATGCTACATTCACAAAATATAAACTTTTACTCTATATCATGATTTGATTTTAGATTGCAATTTTCTTGTATAGAAAATATTATACTTTTAAAACAGACACCCAGAAGTAAAATGCTGGTTTTCAAAGAAGATCACCGCTGTGCTGTGTAATGAGCAGTGTTTTCAGTTTAATGTTTATAATAAATCATTAGTTGTAAACATATTTCCAGTTACTTCCAGCTTAACTCAGCATTTCTAATTAGCCAGTAATAATCTTTTTAAAATCTTGCATTTTTGTTAAAATATGATATATAGCTACTAGATAGATAGATAGATAGATAGATAGATAGATAGATAGATAGATAGATAGATAGATAGATAGATAGATAGATAGAAATATAGACAGAAAAAGAGATGAATAGATAAAGATATAGCAGGTAAAATAAGTATTGCACACGTCACCAAGTAAATATATTTCTAAAGGTGCTCTTGACATAAAATTCTCACCAGAAGTCGGTAACAATCTATCCAATCCACAAAGGAAATTAAGTTATGTGTAATGATGATAATTTACACAGGGAAAAAGAATTGAACACATGAATAAAGAGAGGAGCAAAAGCCATGGAAAGTCATGACACCAGCTGAAATCTATTACTAATTAGAAAGAAATCTGCCATTTAGGGATAAGTAATATCAGCTGGTTCAACTGATGGCCTATAAAAAGGTGTCTCATTACCAATGTGCCACGCAAGAAATATCTAATGATTGGTAAAACCACTAAGCTGTCTCAAGACCTTCGCAGCCTTATTGTTGCAAAACATACTGATGGCATTGGTTATAGAAAAATGTATAAATTGCTGAAGGTTCCAGAAAGCATTATTAGGGCCATAATCCAGAAATGGAAAGAACATCATTTCAACATAAACTGGCCACAAGCAGGTATACCCCGCAAGATTCCAGACAGAGGAGTGAAAAAAATTATCAGAACAGTTGTCCAAGAGCCAAGGACCATCTCTGGAGACCTACCAAAAGACATGGAATCAGCAAATACAAGTGTTTCAAAGAAAACTATAAGTAATGCACTCAACCTCCATGCACATTCACCATATAAGATTGCAATGCTGAAAGAAAATCATGTCAAGCATGTTTAAAGTTTGCTCAATAATATTTAAAGGGTTGTTTAAATGGTTATTTTTTTGTTTAGATCTGATAAAGAACACAGTGTGCATTGAAAACACTTTGCTGACTATGAAATACTATGCAAAATTTGTATTCATTTTATCTAAATAAAAAATATCAATTTTATGAAGCTGGATATTTTCTTAGACAACAATGTCTGTATTATTACCACAGTTATATAAGGTCATGTCTGATGACCACGGTTTTAGCCAATTGCCTAATAGATATAGTATTGGTCAGGACCAAGTTTGAATAGGTTTGAACACACCTAGCAGACTTTAAATGGAGTATAATATTTGTCACGTTGCAAAAAATGTCTGTATTATTACTGCAGTAATATAGGATCACGTCTGTTGATGGACAAGTTTCTCTGCTTTCACAATACAGCAATGCTATTAAAATCAACCAAATCTGTCTGCATTCTGCTAACAAGCAAATGGAGCAGTAAAAATTGTGTATTATATTGCTTTTCACCAAAATAATCAGGGTTAAAAGCAAAAAGACTATTAGCCTTGATATCTAGGGCTATGAATATGAGTAGCAGCAGCAGAAAGAAAGTGCAATGGACTTTATTCTGTTATATATCCTCTCCACAAACTCTGCGTGCCTAACTACTGCTATCACCAGGATTAATATTCAGTAGAATTAGTCCTTAGAAAGACTGTTAGTGTAGACTTGTAATTCTGTGGAATACCTCACTAAAACAACCACCAATTCTCTCCCTCGCTCCACATAACCTCTCCCTACTCTGCTTCCTACGCTACTCTGGGTAGACTGTGATGAGCATAGGGTACTGGGTCTTATATAGAACCGAGGACGCTATGCGACCAGCCAATCACTGTAATGCCACAACCATCATGGCTACGGCATTACAGTGCCTGGCAGGCAATCCCTGCATGTTAACTGGCTGTCTAAAAAGCACCAAAAATGTGGAACGGGGATCCGTGCTCTCGCCCGAGCACTCCAAAAATACTCGTCAAGCACGGAGCCTCTCAAGCACTGTGATGCTCGGGCGAGTACCGAATAGTGGCAAGCATGCTCGCTCAGCACTAGTAGGTACACTTCAACTGTGAGAGACAGAATCTAAATAAAAAGCCATAAAATTCCATTGTATGATCTTTACATAATTAATTTGCATTTTATTGCATGAAATAAATATTTGATACAATAGAAAAACAGAACTTAATATTTGGTACAGAAACATCCGGTGATATGTATCACAACTTTAGAGTGATGCTACTTTCACTTTGTCCCACAGACCCCACTTCCATCCTGCACTTTGTTCCTTTTGCCCCACATTTGGCAACTATCATCGCGCTACTTGCGTGAAATCAGCCGGCACCCACCGCATATCCTAGCAGCGCACATCTGTCTCTTCACTCTGGGAAGCACCTGCAGGTGTTAGGACGTCTCCTATATAAAGGCACCTGGTCTTGCTTTGATGCACCTCTGATAACATGTTCATGTTCCAAGCCTGACTCCATCAGGAGCTCCAGTGAACACCTGGTAGTTGCTTAGCTGCGCCCCTCCTAGGTAAGCCCCGGCCCCATGCAACAGTGGGTCTGTGAAACCACATGCGCCACCTGCAAGCATAACAATAATGTAGCAAAAAAGACCCTTATTCCAGTGAGGTATTTCTTAGTTTACTGGGTAAAGTATATTGACAGTAAGATGCGTATCAGTGCTGGGGATGGGGTTACACAGAGAAGTTGACTGACTAGGAGGCACAAGAAAACTAGTACTGTAGTGATTATTAGAGATGAGCGGTGTTCGAATCTAACTGTTCGCCAATCTCAAATTCGAGCTGTTTTGGACGGTGTTCGAGCCGTTCGGTGAACACGAACGATTTGAAAAAAATTTGGCTGTTCGAGGTTATGTTCGATAAATGTTCGTGCACCAAAATCATAACTGGATTTTTTCTCAGTAATGCTGAAAATTAATGTTAATACGCAGTTTGAGTGTACAGCGGGGCGGGGGGAGGGGCAGGGGATGGATCTCTGCAGAAATAATGAAGATCTCCATTTTTTTTTCTCTTTCCCGCATTTACAGTGGGGAGGTGCAATCTGTCAGCCTATCAGCAGCGCACACACGGAGCGAACTGCTTTTTTTTCACACAAGCAAGGGCATGTGTCATTGGCAGTGTATGTCACATGTCCTTGCCCTATAAGACCCAGCCATTTTCCCCGTCGCCACCATTTTCTCACTGCTGCAGCTGCGTGTTAGACGGCACCACTGTTGCTGTGTGTGCTATACTTTGTTAATTTCAAGCAAATTTTCGCACAAATCTACAGATAGCTTGGGAGTAGGGAATAGTTGAGAATGCAGTCCTTTTAAGGACTAGGTTGCATCATTTTCTCCGACTTTTATCAGGCAGGTCTGTGCTCTTAAATAGATAGGTTGGGAGTAAAGACTAATTGTAATTGCAGTCCTTTTCAGGACTAGGTTACATCAGTTCCTATCACTTTTATCAGGCAGGTCTGTGCTCTTAAATAGATAGGTTGGGAGTAAAGACTAATTGTAATTGCAGTCCTTTTGAGGGCTAGGTTACATCAGTTCATATCACTTTTTGCCAGGCAGGTCTGTGCCAGTGCTGTGCAAGTTTTTTTCACAGCATTTGGCTAAATCTAGCAAAGCAAATCCTTTTTTGCCTCTTGTGTTAGTCAGTGGAGTAGCCTATCTGTGTTGCAAGCTACACCACCTGTGTATAGAATACCAATTTTTTTTACTGCACCTAGTGAAGTAAAACCTTTTGGGCATAGCATCATTCTATTAGTCCATCTATACTAACCTCCACCAGGTTGCAAATTCAATATAATTTTTTTCTGCATCTAGCTCTGAAAAAGTATTTCGGCTTGTAGCAGTGTGTGGGACTTGTTCTATTAGTCCATCTATACTAACCTCCACCAGGTTGCATATTCAATATAATATTTATCTGCATCTAGCTCTGAAAAAACATTTGGGATTCGGCTTGTAGCAGTGTGTGGGACTTGTTCTATTAGTCAATCTATACTAACCTCCACCAGGATGCAAATTCAATATAATTTGTTTCTGCATCTAGCACTGAAAAAATATTTCGGCTGGTAGCAGTGTGTGGGACTTGTTCTATTAGTCCATCTATACTAACCTCCACCAGGTTTCAAATTCAATATAATTTTTATCTGCATCTAGATCTGAAAAAATATTTGGGCTCCGGCTTGTAGCAGTGTGTGGGACTTGTTCTATTAGTCCATCTATACTAACCTCCACCAGGTTGGAAATTCAATATAATTTTTTTCTGCATCTGGCTCTGAAAAAATATTTCGGCTTGTAGCAGTGTGTGGGACTTGTTCTATTAGTCCATCTATACTAACCTCCACCAGGTTGCAAATTCAATATCATTTTTTTCTGCATCTAGCTCTGAAAAAATATTTGGGCTTCGGTTTGTAGCAGTGTGTGGGACTTGTTCTATTAGTCCATCTATACTAACGTCCACCAGGTTGCAAATTCAATATAATTTTTCTCTGTATCTAGCTCTGAAAAAATATTTGAGCTTCGGCTTGTAGCAGTGTGTGGGATTTGTTCTATTAGTCCATCTATACTAACCTCCACCAGGTTGCAAATTCAATATAATTTTTTTCTGCATCTAGCTCTGAAAAAATATTTCGGCTTGTAGCAGTGTGTGGGACTTGTTCTATTAGTCCATCTATACTAACCTCCACCAGGTTGCAAATTCGATATAATTTTTTTTTGCATCTAGCTCTGAAAAAATATTTCGGCTTGTAGCAGTGTGTGGGACTTGTTCTATTAGTCCATCTATACTAACCTCCACCAGGTTGCAAATTCAATATCATTTTTTTTTGCATCTAGCTCTGAAAAAATATTTCGGCTTGTAGCAGTGTGTGGGACTTGTTCTATTAGTCCATCTATACTAACCTCCACCAGGTTGCAAATTCAATATAATTTTTTTCTGCATCTAGCTCTGAAAAAATATTTTGGCATCGGCTTGTAGCAGTGTGTGGGACTTGTTCTATTAGTCCATCTATACTAACCTCCACCAGGTTGCAAATTCAATATAATTTTTATCTGCATCTAGCTCTGAAAAAATATTTGGGCTTCGGCTTGTAGCAGTGTGTGGGACTTGTTCTATTAGTCCATCTATACTAACCTCCACCAGGTTGCAAATTCAATATAACTTTTTTCTGCATCTAGCTCTGAAAAAATATTTTGGCATCGGCTTGTAGCAGTGTGTGGGACTTGTTCTATTAGTCCATCTATACTAACCTCCACCAGGTTGCAAATTCAATATAATTTTTATCTGCATCTAGCTCTGAAAAAATATTTGGGCTTCGGCTTGTAGCAGTGTGTGGGACTTGTTCTATTAGTCCATCTATACTAACCTCCACCAGGTTGCAAATTCAATATAATTTTTATCTGCATCTAGCTCTGAAAAAATATTTGAGCTTCGGCATGTAGCAGTGTGTGGGATTTGTTCTATTAGTCCATCTATACTAACCTCCACCAGGTTGCAAATTCAATATAATTTTTTTCTGCATCTAGCAATGAAAAAATATTTCGGCTTGTAGCAGTGTGTGGGACTTGTTCTATTAGTCCATCTATACTAACCTCCATCAGGTTTCAAATTCAATATAATTTTTTTTTGCATCTAGCTGTGAAAAAATATTTCGGCTTGTAGCAGTGTGTGGGACTTGTTCTAATAGTCCATCTATACTAACCTCCATCAGATTGCAAATTCAATATAATTTTTTTCTGCATCTAGCTCTGAAAAAATATTTCGGCTTGTAGCAGTGTGTGGGACTTGTTCTATTAGTTCATCTATACTAACCTCCACCAGGTTGCAAATTCAATATAATTTTTTTTTGCATCTAGCTGTGAAAAAATATTTCGGCTTGTAGCAGTGTGTGGGACTTGTTCTATTAGTCCATCTATACTAACCTCCATCAGATTGCAAATTCAATATAATTTTTTTCTGCATCTAGCTCTGAAAATATATTTTGGCTGGTAGCAGAGTGTGGGACTTGTTCTATTAGTCCATCTATACTAACCTCCACCAGGTTGCAAATTCAATATAATTTTTTTCTGCATCTAGCTCTGAAAAAATATTTCGGCTTGTAGTAGTGTGTGGGACTTGTTCTATTAGTCCATCTATACTAACCTCCACCAGGTTGCAATTTAAAAATTATTTTTATCTGCATCTAACCCAGCCAATACTTTTGGGCGAATACCACAGTTTGGCCACTGAGCTCTGCTCGGTTCCCATACATTGTTTTTTGTGCAAACAACTCCAGAGTTGTGAATTAGTTAACCACCAAAATGAGTGGAAAAAGGCCTGCTGCTGGTGGAAAGGGGAATAGGCGTGTTGGAAAGGGAAAAAAAGGTTGTGTCAGTGGGGTAGGTGTTAAAGCAACAGTAACATCTGCAGAAGAAAGACCATATTCCAGTCAAACTAAGATGTCTACTTCTTTTAGAGGACAATGTGATAAGATCCTTTTCTTACAGCCACGCTAATCGCTACAAATTCCAGATGAGGCACCAAAACAGCAGGTGCTTCAACGGATATCAAGTGCTCCTTTAAGTGGGCTCTCCTCCACCTCAACTTCAACATCACAAATACTCCAGTCCTCAGAGGTGTCACCCCAATCGCACTTGCTTCCTCACAGCTCCCAAGTCTCCAGCTGCCCGTCTGAGTATGAGGTAGAACAGATGGTTGAGTCTGCAGAGCTGTTTACTCATACTATAGCCTGGGAATCAGAGGTCGGCTCCAGAGCTTCTGTGAATCCAGACGAGGAAATGATCTGCACTGATGCCCAGAATCTTTATGAGTCGGATCCAGGAACAGACGCAGAAGGTTCTGACCATAATGTCGACCCAAGTTCCCAAACTGTAACTACTGTTGGTGGAGACAATGAGGAAGACGATGATGAGACTCAAATACCTGATTGGAGCGACAACTTTAGTTTTTTGTCAGGGCAGGAAGAGGTTGGCTCTGAGGACAAGGGGTGTGATAACACACAGGGTGATGATGACGAGGTTGGAGATCCCACTTACTGTCAACCCACAGTCAGCCAGTCGATGAGGTCAGCCGGGGAGGTGGAGGAGGATGCTAGTGACGACGAGGTCAGGTTGCGCCTTACTGGACAGAGACGTAGTACTGGAAGCGTGTCAACAACTGCATCCTCAAACACAACACTGCCTCTGACCACAAGTCGTGGTGGCTCTTCAAGTCGCATGGGTGCTAAGCCTTGCATAGCCTGGGCATTTTTTGAGATCGATAAAGATGACCCAACTCGTGTTATCTGTAACATTTGTCAGCAAAAGCTAAGTAGAGGCCAAAAAATACATAGTTTGAGTACTTCATGCATGAACCGGCACATAGATATGAAGCATAAGTTGCAGTGGGAAGCTCACTGTGCTACAATGCGGAATAGCCGGCCAGGCCAACCACCGTCTGCCACATCTTGTGCATCCGCGGCCTCTTCATCCTATGTGACTGGGGGGACAGCAGTCACACCTGTTTTGGGACGCAGACCTGCCACCTCTTTACCCGCAACAGACAGCGTGATTGGCAGGTCATCATTTTCTTTGGAGGTGGAAACATCTGCTGGTGTTCAGCGCTGTCCGACATCGATAGCACCACCTTTTGATCAAGACAACCTAACATGTCCGCTTGCATCTTCCTCACAGACTGAGAGTTTGCCGGCGACACCCTTCTCAACCCCGTCTAAGCACAACAGCCAGCCCTCGGTCCCTCAGATGTGGACAAGTAAAAGACCATTTCCTCCTAGCCATGAGAAAGCTAAGAGGTTGAATTTCACCGTCTGCAAGCTCTTGGCTACAGAAATGCTGCCTTTCCGCCTGGTGGACACAGAGGATTTTCAAGGCCTTATGTCCGTCGCAGTGCCCCAGTACCAGATGCCCAGTCAGCACTACTTCTCAAAGAAAGGTGTGCCTGCGCTCCACCAGCATGTCGCACACAACATCACCGCTTCTTTGAGAAACTCTGTGTGTGACAGGGTGCACTTCACCACAGACACTGGGACAAGTAGGCATGGACAGGGGCGTTACATTTCGCTGAGTGGGCACTGGGTAACTATGGTGACAGCAGGACAAGGGGCTTCTGTCCAAGTCTTGCCGTCCCCACGAGTTGTGCGTCAATCCTCTTTATCTCGAAGTTCCTCCACTGCTTCTGCCTCCTCAACCTCCTCTCGATCCTCCACCTGCACCCAAAGCCTGTCTGGTCATGCCACAAGCATTCTAGCTGCGCAGAAGGGATCCTGCACACCTCTTTACTATGCTGGCAGCAGGGCTCAATGTCATCAGGCACTTTTTACTTTGAAATGTCTGGGAAATGTGAGTCACACAGCTGAGGAGTTGTGGTCAGCTCTGGAGAACCAGTTTCATGAATGGTTGTCTCCACTGGACCTGAAACCAGGGAAGGCCGTGTGCGACAATGCTGCAAACCTGGGTGCGGCCCTTCGCCGGGGCAATGTCACACACGTGCCTTGTATGGCTCACGTGTTGAACCTGGTTGTCCAGCAATTTTTAGCCCACTATCCCAAACTAGATGGCCTTCTGCAGAGGGCACGGTCGCTGTGTGCTCACTTCCGCCGTTCGCATGCCGCAGCTCAGCGACTTACATCTCTACAGAAGTCGTTGGGCCTGCCACTTCACCGGCTAAAATGCGATGTGCCTACCTGGTGGAATTCAACTCTGCACATGTTGCAGCGACTGTGGCAGAAATGACAAGCCCTGGTGCAATACGTTCTGACGTACAGCCTGGGCCAACGACATCCAGAGTTGGGACAAATCACGCTGGAGGAGTGGTCTCAGATCAGAGACCTATGCACCCTTCTGCACAGTTTTGAAATGGCGACGAACATGTTTAGTGAGGACGATGCCATTATCAGCATGACTATTCCGGTGATTTACATGCTGGAGCACATGTTAAACAGAATTCGGAGTCAGGTGGTGGCACAAGAGGAGGTGGAGGAAGTAGAGGAGGAGGAGTTGTATGCGGAAGGGCTAACATCTGCAAGGTACAGACGTTCGGCAGCACCAAGGCGGCAGGCATGTGAGGGTGGGGGACATGGATTTACCAGGGCGCATGGTAGCAGCCAAACTAGTGAGGAAGGTGCAGGAGCCCAGGAAGAAGTGGAGGATGAACTGATGGAAGACTCATCAGATGAGGGAGACCTTGATCATCTTTCTGTTGTGCGAGGTTGGGGGGAGAGGTTAGAGGAAGGAAGCATGATTGTTACCTCGCCACCAACACAACAGGGACTTGGTGCTCCTGGATGCGCAAGACACATGAGTGCCTTATTGCTGCACTACCTGCAACATGACCCTCGAATTGTGAGAATTAGAAATAATCCTGACTACTGGGTTGCCACACTCTTAGATCCCCGGTACAAAAGTAAATTTGCAGAAATTATTCATGCCATAGAAAGAGATGCACGCATGCAGGAGTATCAGCAGAGACTGTTGCAGAATCTTACATGTGCTTTTCCACAAAACACTTGTGGTGCACGTAGTGAATCTCACAGTTCCAACTTGCCAACCGTGGGACCGTCAAGTGTTCAGCACTCAAAACGTAACAGAAACACAGTATCTGCTGGTAACATCAATTTTGCGGAATCATTTCACCACTTTTTTAGCCCATCCTTTGCAAGGCCACAGGAGACAAGAAGTCTGACACATAGTCAATGCCTAGAGACGATGGTATAGGAGTATCTCCAAGTAAACATTGAAGCCATGACTGTGTCACTGGACCCTTGCTCTTTTTGGGCTTCCAATCTGGATAAATGGCCGGAGCTCGCCACTTACACCTTGGAAATCTTGTCATGCCCCGCAGCCAGCGTTCTGTCTGAACGTGTGTTCAGCGCTGCTGGTGGTGTGCTGACAGATAGGCGCACGCGGCTCTCCACTGATAAAGTAGACAGACTCACGTTCATAAAGATGAACAAATCATGGATCCGAAAGGACTTTTCTACCCCTTTGTCATCCTGGGGAGAGTAAAAGCTTGATGATTTGTTAAAATCACCTCACCAACAGTTTTAAGCTTTCAATTTACTAATCATGTTTATCTGTATCTTGGCTGGAAAATAATTTGGGCCTTGTAGCAGTTTGCAGTACTGATTCTATTAGGCCATCTATACTAAACTCCACCAGATTTAAAATTACTAATCATGTTTATCTGTATCTTGGCTGGAAAATAATTTGGGCCTTGTAGCAGTTTGCAGTACTGATTCTATTAGGCCATCTATACTAAACTCCACCAGATTTAAAATTACTAATCATGTTTATCTGTATCTTGGCTGGAAAATAATTTGGGCCTTGTAGCAGTTTGCAGTACTGATTCTATTAGGCCATCTATACTAACCTCCACCAGCTTTCAAATTAATAATAATTTTTAGCTGCATCTAGCCCGGAAAATAATTTTAGGGCTCCTTGAAGCGCAAGACACATGAGTCCATTCTTGCTGCACTACCTGCAACATGACCCTCAGATTGTCAGAATTCAAAATAATCCTGACTACTGGGTTGCCACACTTTTAGATCCCCCACACTCTTCGATCAACCTTTTCATTTTAATAAAGAACAAAAAAATGGTCATTTTTGAAATTATAAGCATTAGCAGGTAATTAGAAACTGAAATCAAACAGTTTTCAACTCAAAACTTTATTCTAGGTGATGTTACATTTGCACATAAGAGCCCTTTTTCGAATGGAGCTTCTGAACTCTCTCGTCCATTGAATTTGTCAGGTTTTGGATGGTTTCTGCTTCAATTGTTTTGCATGAGGACAGAATACCCTTCCAGAGCTGTTGCTTAGATGTGAACTGCCTCCCGCCATCATAGACACTCCTTTTGATGATGCTCCAGAGTTTCTGAATGGGGTTGAGGTCAGGGGAGCATGGGGGTCACACCATAAGTTTGTCCCCTTTTATGCCCATATAAGCTAGAGATGCAGATGTGTTATGTGCAGCATGAGACGGTGCATTATCATGCATGAAAATGATCTTGCTGCGGAATACACGGTTCTTCTTCTTGAACTATGGCAGGAAGTGCTGTTTGAGAAACTCCACATACATTATGGAGTTCATCTTTACCCCTTCAGGGATCCTAAAGGGGCCGACAATCTCTCTCCCCATGATTCCAGCCCAAAACATTACTTCACATCCTCCTTGTTGGCGCCGTAGCCGTGTTTGCATGGGGTGTCCATCAACCAGCCATCCTCCACTCCATCCATCTGGACCATCGAGCGTTGCACGGCACTCATCCGTTAACAAAACAGTTTTGAAGTCAGTCTTCATGTATTGTTTGGCCCACTGGAGCCGTTTCTGCTTGTGTACAGTGGATAGAGGAGGTCGACAGGATGGCTTACGCACAGCTGCAAACCTCTGAAGGACCCTGCATCTTGTTGTTCGGGGGACGTTGGAGGCACTAGAAGCTTCAAAAACTTGTCTGCTGCTATGACAAGGCATTTTTGCCGCTGCTCTTTTAACCTGACATAATTGCCTGTAGGAAAGAGTCCTCAATTTTCCCTTATCAGCATGCACACGTGTGTACTGTGAATCAGCTACATACTTCTTGATTGTGCGATGATCACGATGAAGTGTCTTGGCAATGTTGATTGTAGTCATGCCTTGACCTAAACACTCCACAATTTGTTGCTTCTCAGCAGCCGACACATCCTTTTTCTTTCCCATTTTGGCAGAAAATGTAGGCTGCATAATAATGTAGGACAGCCTTCTTAAGTAGTCTTGCCTTTCATTGGACACACCTGCCAAACTAATTAGCACAGGTGTCTGCAATTGCTTACAGTGATATAAAGAGCCCTGACACACATCACGATCAATGAGTTTAACTGACAAACAAAAAAATTCTTACCTTATCACTTCTAAACACATTTTGCATAATAATTTGGAACACAGTGTACATGTGCTTTTCCACAAAACACCAGTGGTTCACGTAGTGAATCTTACAGTTCTAACTTGCCAACCGTGGTCTGTATGGAGTTGTTCAATAAATGGCCCAAAATTAAGATAACAGAGATGGGAGAGGTCTCCATGAATACAAATTCCTAAGTATTTGATACCCTGTGAGGGCCAGGCAAAGGGAAAGTTGGACTGGATGGAATCCTGTATGGATTTGGGGAGGGAGACATCGAGGGCCTCAGACTTCGCTGCATTGATTTTAAAATTTGACCATGTAACAAAGTTATCTATTTCAGCCATAACAGCAGGGATGGATATATGTGATTGAGTGATATATACTAGGACATCATCAGCAAATGCAGAGCACTTGTTCTCGGTGCCTCCCACCTCAATCGACCTAATATTGGGGTTATGGCAAATTGATGAGAACAGGTGCTCCGTCACTAGGATGTAAAAGAGAGGGGAAAGAGGACATCCCTGCCTTGTCCCATTGGTGATTATGAAAGATGATGAAAATGTTCTGACGCGCACCCTGGGCCTTGGGACACCCGGAGCCCGACCCTTTTTGGTGGATGCTGGGGTTGCAGTCTCCGTGGCGGCGACCCGGTTCCGTGGCTCAGGGTGGTCAAACCAGTGGCAGAACTATTTATGTGGTTTTGCTGTTTAAATGTCCGACTACGCCACCCGTGGATTGCGGTCAGAGTGAGACCGCTGAGGCTGGTGTTGTTGGTGCAGCAGAGCGTAGTATAACTCCCCACGGGAGGAGTATAGCCTCAGGGCAGTGTATGCGGAGGATGGGGGTGATGGTGCAGGGCAGCAGCAGTAACGACAAGGAGTCAGTGATGCAGTCCAGGGCCTTTACTCACAGTTCTTATTATCCAGACCACTTCTGCAGGTAACGGCTGCTCACGTCGAACTGTGCTCTCCAGGTGAGGGGCTCGGCCAACTCCCAGATAACTTTGTAGCGCTTCACAGGACCCCCTTTGTGTGTCCTTTCTCTGGCCTTTCTTACCCCACCAGTGACCACGCTTCTGTCCGGCTGCCTCGGGCCTCCTCTTGGTAAACTTGCCGCCAGTTTCCCTGACCCTATGTGGTGCCTTCCTAGCGGGTGTAGCAAGGGGCCGCGCCACATAAAATGTCACAGCCTTCGGTTTCTAGCTGAGGGTCGTTTCCCGCCTGCACTAGTTTCGGGGACCGGTTTCCCCCTTTGGCCTGACCCCTCCACGCAGGTGGATTTGGGCGTGCGGTGGCGACTCACCCGTCCGCACCCCTAGGATCCCTTCATTCATCATTCCTTGAGCTTTCTCCTCTCCTCTTCTTTCCTTCTTCCTCTTCCAGGCCTGGGCCTCTGTTACTAGGCCCGCCTCCGGAGCAGAGCTCGTGCAGAGCCCCTGCTCCCTGTCACTTCTGCTCAGACTTCTCTTCACTGATCTAAGATGGTGCCCACCTTTTATACACCCTTCTCAATGCACCCAGGAACTGCGTCCTCCCTGCTCCTGCACTACAGGGTTCCCCTTCCTCGGTGTTCCCTCCCTCCACTCCAGCCAGGGACAGGGACTGTCGTGCCCATCTCAGGGGCATATTGGTCGCCCTGCCCCACGGCAATGTGGTGTAATGCATGCAGGTGTCGGGGTCCTGATCCACACTCCATCCTTACCTGAGAGTGAGATATCACACCTCTGGGTGAGGTGCAATACCTCTGTAGCAACCGAGCCCTCGGGGTGCTAGAGTTCCATTTATCTTCAGCCTAGGTGACGTATTGCGATACAGGGCCGTGATTTTGGCTATAAAAGGGTCCCCTAGACCCCTACCCCAAGCTTTTTAAGAGAAAAATATATGGCGTGCCAGGAGACTCTATGGAATGCTTTCTCAGCATCCAACGAGAGTATCTAATTACAAATTTTTAACTGCATCTAGCCCAGGAAATACTTTGTGCCTAGTAGCAGTGTCAGCTAGTCAGCGGATTATCCCAGCTGTTAAGCAAGCTACACCACCTGTAGTTTGGACACTTAATTTTTTCAAAGGAAATGCTTCGGGCCCCCGGGATACTCAGTGAAGAGCATCGGGAGGCACCCCAAGGCACAGGGGCTGGGACTGGTGGTAGGACGCCTTGTGGTGGACCGCCAAGCTCGATCCTTATAAAAGCTTTTTAACTGCAGCAGCTTTAGTGGACGCTACTGGAGCTGGAATTCCCGCAGCTGCTGGCATCAGACTTGCCCTCCAATTGATCCTTGTAAAAGGATTTAAAGTGTACTCATTCAAATTAGAGAGACAATTTAAATTAAAAAGCTTAGACCTGCCTCCACTGCAGGGGGGCTCGCTCGACCCACCAGCGGACAGGCACCTGTATTGGCAGAGGGGGGCTGGCCGTCAGGGTCCACCGCAGCTCTGGCACAAACCCGGCGACACGGAGGTCGCACGGGCAGGAACGGACTGGCCGTGTCGGCTTCGCACTTTTTTGGTTTTAGAAGGGCATGGCATCTGTGTCTCCCCCTTCTTTTACTCCTCCACCTCTTTTCTTTTCGCATGACTATATGTACTTGTCACTTTTCCATGTGTTAGTTGTGTCTTCTGAGCAGTTTGTCAGCTTTTGGACACCTTTGAAGTGTTTTCTATGTGTTTTGTATGTGTTGCTATGTGTTTTTGTTTGCCTGCCATTGGTTTTAATGGTGTTCGAAGGTGTTCGTTGAACAGTTCGACGAACAGTTCGTCGAACATATGGGTGTTCGACGAACCGAACCGAACTCGAACACTACGGGGGTGGCTCAACACTAGTGATTATCTGCTGATCATAAAACACTGATTTTATTGAAACAGCAACACACAGTCTAGTAAGTGACACATAGCTGGAATCAGGATCTCTGTCCCTATATTGTGTTGCTCTTAAATTACATAGCAAAAACATGCTGAAAATGTTCATTTAAATAGTGACTACAAAGTAAAAATTGTTGACATGTTCAATAATTATTTTATCCGGTGTATCTATCTGCACATCCATCTATCTCTATGTATAGTCGTGGCTATATATAGAGTGCCTTGTGAAAGTATTTGCCCCCTTGAACTTTTCTACCTTTTGCCACTTTTGTGGCTTCAAACATAAAGATATAAAATTCTAATGTTTTTGGGAAGAATCAACAACAAATGGGACACAATTGTGAAGTGCAACGAAATTTATTGGATATTTTAAACTTTTTTAAAAAATTAAAAACGGAAAAGTGGGGCGTGCAATATTATTCGGCCCCTTAAGTTAATACTTTGTAGCACCACTTTTTGCTGTGATTACAGCTGCAAGTCTCTTGGGGTATATCTCTATCAGTTTTGCACATTGAGAGGCTGAAATTCTTGCCCATTCTGTGGTTGGATGGGGAGCATTTGTGAACAGCAGTTTTCAGCTCTTTCCACAGATTCTCGATTGGATTCAGGTCTGGACTTTTACTTGGCCATTCTAATGAATCCTGCTTTGAGCAGGGGGTTGGACCAGATGACCCAGGAGGTCCCTTCCAACTCTACCATTCTATGATTCTATGATTCTATGATAACACATGGATACGTTTATTTTTGAACCATTCCATTGTAGATTTTGCTTTATGTTTGGGATCATTGTCTTGTTGGAAGATAAATCTCTATCCCAGTCTCAGGTCGTTTGCAGACTCCAACAGGTTTTCTTCCAGAATGGTCCTGTATTTGGCTCCGTCTATCTTCCCATCAATTTTAACCATCTTCCCTGTCCCTGCTGAAGAATAGCAGGCCCAAACCATGATATTGCCACCACCATGTTTGACAGTGAGGATGGTGATTTGAGGGTGATGAGCTGTGTTGCTTTTACGCCAAACATATCGTTTTGCATTTTGGCCAAAAAGTTCGATTTTGGTTTCATCTGACCAGAGCACCTTATTCCACATGTTTGGTGTGTCTCCCACGTGGCTTGTGGCAAACTTCAAACGAGACTTTTTATGGATATCTTTGAGAAATGGCTTTCTTCTTGCCACTCTTCCATAAAGCCAGATTTGTGCAGTGTACGACTGATTGCTGTCCTATGGACAGACTCTCCCACCTCAGCTGTAGCTCTCTGCAGTTCATCCAGCGTGATAATGGGCCTTTTGGCTGCATCTCCGATCAGTCTTCTCCTTGTTCAAGATGAAAGTTTAGAGGGGCGGCCGGGTCTTGGTAGATTTGCAGTGGTCTGATACTCCTTCCATTTCAATATAATTGCTTGCACAGTGCTCATTGAGAAGTTTAAAACTTGGGAAATCTTTTTGTATCCAAATCCGGCTTTAAACTTCGCCACAACAGTATTTCGGACCTGCCTGGTGTGTTCCTTGGTCTTCATGATGCTCTCTGCACTTGAAACAGAGCCCTGAGACTATCACAGAGCAGGTGCATTTATACAGAGACTTGATTACACACAGGTGGATTCTATTTATCATTACCAGTCATTTAGGACAACATTGGATCATTCACAGATCCTCACTGAACTTCTGGAGTGAGTTTGCTGCACTGAAAGTAAAGGGGCCGAATAATATTCCACGCCCCACTTTTCAGTTTTTAATTTTTTAAAAAAGTTTAAAATATCCAATAAATTTCATTCCACTTCATGATTGTGTCCCACTTGTTGTTAATTCTTCCCCCAAAAATTAGAATTTTCTATCTTTATGTTTGAAGCCAGAAAAGTGGCAAAAAGTAGAAAAGTTCAAGGGGGCCAAATACTTTCACAAGGCACTGTATATATATATATATATATATATATATATATACATACAGTGGTGGCCAAAAGTATTGGCACCCCTGCAATTCTGTCAGATAATACTCAGTTTCTTCATGAAAATGATTGCAATCACAAAATCTTTGGTATTATTATCTTCATTTAATTTGTCTTCAATGAAAAAACACAAAAAGAATTGTCCTAAAGCCAAATTGGATATAATTCCACTCCAAACCTAAAAAAGGGGGTGGACAAAAGTATTGGCACTGTTTGAAAAATCATGTGATGCTTCTCTAACTTGTGTAATTAACAGCACCTGTAACTTACCTGTGGCACCTAACAGGTGTTGGCAATAACTAAACCACACTTACAGCCAGTTAACATGGATTAAAGTTGACTCAACCTCTGTCCTGTGTCCTTGTGTGTACCACATTGAGCATGGAGAAAAGAAAGAAGACCAAAGAACTGTCTGAGGACTTGAGAAACCAAATTGTGAGGAAGCATGAGCAATCTCAAGGCTACAAGTCCATCTCCAAAGACCTGAATGTTCCTGTGTCTTCCGTGCGCAGTGTCATCAAGACGTTTAAAGCCCATGGCACTGTGGCTAACCTCCCTAGATGTGGACGGAAAAGAAAAATTGACGAGAGATTTCAACGCAAGATTGTGCGGATGGTGGATAAAGAACCTCGACTAACATCCAAACAAGTTCAAGCTGCCCTGCAGTCCGAGGGTACAACAGTGTCAACCCGTACTATCTGTCGGCGTCTGAATGAAAAGGGACTGTATGGTAGGATACCCAGAAAGACTCCACTTCTTACGCCGAGACATAAAAAAGCCAGGCTGGAGTTTGCCAAAACTTACCTGAGAAAACCTAAAACGTTTTGGAAGAATGTTCTCTGGTCAGATGAGACAAAAATAGAGCTTTTTGGGAAAAAGCACCAACATAGAGTGTACAGGAAAAAAAAAGAGGCATTCAAAGAAAAGAACACGGTCCCTACAGTCAAACATGGCGGAAGTTCCCTGATGTTTTGGGGTTGCTTTGCTGCCTCTGGCACTGGACTGCTTGAGCGTGTGCATGGCATTATGAAGTCTGAAGACTACCAACAAATTTTGCAGCATAATGTAGGGGCCAGTGTGAGAAAGCTGGGTCTCCCTCAGAGGTCATGGGTCTTCCAGCAGGACAATGACCCAAAACACACTTCCAAAAGCACTATAAAATGGTTTGAGAGAAAGCCCTGGAGACTTCTAAGGTGGCCAGCAATGAGTCCAGACTTGAATCCCATAGAACACCTGTGGAGAGATCTGAAAATGGCAGTTTGGAGAAGGCACCCTTCAAATATCAGGGACCTGGAGCAGTTTGCCCAAGAAGAATGGTCTACAATTCCAGCAGAGCATTGTAAGAAACTCATTGATGGTTACCGGAAGCGGTTGTTCGCAGTTATTTTGGCTAAAGGTTGTGAAACCAAGTAATAGGCTGAGGGTGCCAATAATTTTGTCTGGCCCATTTTTAGAGTTTTGTGTGAAATGATCAATGATTTGATTTTTGCTTCATTCTCTTTTGTGTTTTTTTCTTGCAAGCAAATTAAATGAAGATAATAATACCAAAGAATTTGTGATTGCAATCATTTTCAGGAAGAAACTCAGTATTATCTGACAGAATTGCAGGGGTGCCAATACTTTTGGCCACCACTGTATATACAGTACAGACCAAGAGTTTGGACACACCTTCTCATTTAAAGATTTTTCTGTATTTTCATGACTATGAAAATTGTACATTCACACTGAAGGCATCAAAACTATGAATTAACACATGTGGAATTATATACTTTACAAAAAAGTGTGAAACAACTGAAAATATGTCTTATATTCTAGGTTCTTCAAAGTAGCCACCTTTGATGACTGCTTTGCACACTCTTGGCATTCTCTTGATGAGCTTCAAGAGGTAGTCACCGGAAATGGTCTTCCAACAATCTTGAAGGAGTTCCCAGAGATGCTTAGCACTTGTTATCCCTTTTGCCTTCACTCTGCGGTCCAGCTCACCCCAAACCATCTTGATTGGGTTCAGGTCTGGTGACTGTGGAGGCCAGGTCATCTGGCGTATCACCCCATCTCTCTCCTTCTTGGTCAAATAGCCCTTACACAGCCTGGAGGTGTGTTTGGGGTCATTGTCCTGTTGAAAAATAAATGATGGTCAAACTAAACGCAAACCGGATGGAATAGCAATACCCAGGCTGAACAGGCAGGGAGCTGGGTAACAGTTAGAAGGGATAGAGGGAAGAAGTATAGGAAGGCTGGTTCAGAACCGGCATTATTGGAGCACGACAGATCCTCTGACCGCCGGGGGAGTGTATGCTCCAGTAATGAGGGGGAGGGGGGAAGTGTAGGGCAGGCTAGACAGGTCCTGGTAGTGGGTGACTCTATTATTAGGGGGACAGACAGGGCAATCTGTCACAAAGACCGGGATCGCCGAACGGTGTGCTGCCTCCCTGGCGCTCGAGTCCAGCACATCGCGGATCGGGTTGACAGGTTACTGGGTGGGGCTGGCGAAGACCCAGCGGTCATGGTCCACATTGGCACCAATGACAAAGTGAGTGGTACATGGAGGGTCCTTAAAAATGATTTCAGGGATCTAGGTAGGAAGCTTAGGGCAAGGACCTCCAAGGTAGTTTTCTCAGAAATACTACCAATCCCGCGAGCCACACAGGAGCGCCAACGGGAGGTTAGAGAGGTGAATAAGTGGCTAAAGAGTTGGTGCAAGGCAGAAGGGTTTGGGTTCAAGGAGAACTGGGCCGACTTCGCTGTCGGCTACAGGCTCTACCGTAGGGACGGGCTGCTCCTCAATGGGGAGGGTGCAGCGGTGCTGGGGAAGAAGATGGCTAATAGGTTGGAGGAGTTTTTAAACTAGAGACGGGGGGGAACCAAGGAAATAGGTGGGATGTGAGGCAAGCAAGGGGGAAGGGGAGAAGTGAATATAATGAGGGTGGAGAGGGGGGTGGGGATAGTACAGTTAGATCGTTAGAGAAGAATAGGATGCTAAATAACCCCAAAGTTTTATCTTGCATGCTGACCAACGCAAGAAGCCTGACCAATAAGGCGGATGAGCTGCGGGCGCTTATATCGGAGGAGAGGTATGACATCGTAGGTATAACAGAGACTTGGCTAGACGATAGCTACGACTGGGCGGTAAATTTAACAGATTATAGTTTATTTAGAAGGGACCGGAAACAGGGGAAGGGCGGAGGAGTCTGCTTATATGTAAGGTCACATCTAAAGCCCAGACTAAGGGAAGATATAGGAGAGGGAGAAGAGGGGGTCGAGTCCATGTGGGTAGAGATAGAGGGGGCAAAAAATAATAATAAAATATTACTGGGGGTCTGCTATAAGCCACCTAATATAACAGAGGAGAATGAGAAACTGCTATTAGGACAAATAGACAAAGTAGCAAAACATAATGAGGTGATTGTAATGGGGGATTTCAACTACCCGGATATTGACTGGGAAACAGAAACCTGTAGATCGCAGAAAGGAAAAAGGTTCTTGACAAATATCAAGGATAATTATCTCTCCCAACTAGTGCAGGAACCAATGAGAGGGAAGGCCGTGTTGGACTTAATATTGACTAATAGGCCTGATAGAATAACTGAGGTACAGATAGGGGGGCACCTAGGTAATAGCGATGATAATATTATCAATTTCAAAATGCCCTTCAGTAGGGTTATCAATAAGGGAACAACTAAAACATTAAACTTTAGGAGGGCGAAGTTTGATCAGCTGAAAGAAAACCTTCAACTTATAGACTGGGACAAAGTTCTTAATCAAGGAAATACGAATAGTAAATGGGAAACCTTCAAAAGAATTCTGAATACTCAGTGCGAGAGGTATATACCGTATGGGAATAAAAGGGCCCGAAATAAGAGGAAACCAATATGGTTGAATAAGAACGTAAAAGGGTCGTTAAATAGCAAAAAAGAGGCATTCAAGAGATTAAAACAGGAAAACAGTAAGGAGGCACTAATGTGTTACAAGGAAAAAACGAGAACCTGCAAAAAACAAATAAAAATAGCGAAGGAGGAAACAGAGAGACGTATTGCTAGGGAAAGTAGATCAAATCCCAAACTGTTCTTTACGTATATAAATAGTAAAAGGATTAAATCGAATAATATTGGACCGATAAAAAGTGATGAAGGCAAAATCATAGAGAAAGATGAGGATAAAGCTAATCTATTAAATAAATTTTTTTCGTCAACTTTCACAAAGGAAAAAGAACTAACAGGCGAAATGAGAAGTGACAAACTTAATCCTCCACTAAGTATGACAAATCTAACCCAAGCTGGGGTACAGAAACGCCTCAGTAACATTAAAATAACCAAATCACCAGGACCTGATGGCATACACCCACGGGTACTAAGGGAACTAAGTAATGTGATAGACAGACCATTATATCTTATATTTAAGGACTCTGTTGAGACTGGGTCTGTACCACTTGATTGGCGACAGGCGAATGTAGTGCCAATATTCAAAAAGGGAGCAAAAAGTAACACCGGAAACTATCGGCCGGTGAGTCTGACGTCCGTTGTGGGCAAAATTTTTGAAGGCTTCATTAAAGAGGCAATTACGGAGCATCTTGATGCTAATAATCTTTTAATCCCGAACCAACATGGATTCATGAGGAATCGCTCCTGCCAAACAAACCTGATTGACTTCTACGAGGAGGTTAGCTCTCGAGTAGATCAGGGGGAACCAGTGGATGTCGTGTATCTCGACTTCTCAAAAGCGTTCGATAGCGTGCCACATAATAGGTTGGTATACAAAATGAGAATGATGGGGCTGGGGGAAAATGTCTGCAAGTGGGTAGCTAACTGGCTAAAGGATAGAAGGCAGAGGGTGGTTATAAATGGAATATTCTCAGATTGGGTAAGCGTCACTAGTGGGGTACCACAGGGGTCTGTACTAGGCCCAATGTTATTTAATATCTTTATTAACGACATAGTCAACGGGATAAATAGTAAAATATCAATATTTGCAGATGACACAAAGTTATGTAAAACAATTAATACAAAAGAGGACAGTGCAGACCTACAGAGGGATTTGGATAAGCTGGGTAGGTGGAGCATTAAATGGCAAATGAGGTTTAACGAGGAGAAATGTAAGGTCATACATATGGGAAGGAAAAATGGAAGTCACCAGTACTCACTGAATGGGAAACCATTGGGGAATTCAGAGATGGAGAAGGACTTGGGCATCTTGATTGATAGCAAACTAAATTGGAGTGCCCAAAGTCAGGCCGCTGCTGTAAGGGCAAACAGGGTAATGGGATGTATCAGAAGAGGTATAGCTGCAAAGGAGGAGAACATTGTTCTTCCACTGTACAAAGCACTGGTCAGACCACACTTGGAATACTGTGCTCAGTTATGGGCCCCAATATATAGAAAGGATATAAACGAGCTTGAAAAGGTACAAAGGAGGGCAACAAAATTAATAAAGGGAATGGAGGGACTGCAATACCCAGAGAGGCTGGCAAAACTAGGACTATTCAGCCTGGAAAAGAGAAGGTTGAGGGGGGACATAATAAATGTGTACAAATATGTTAGGGGACAGTATAGAGACCTTGCCCGGGATTTGTTCAAAAGGAGGGATATTACGGTAACAAGAGGGCATTCACTAAGACTGGAAGAGAAAAGGTTTCAGCACCAGCATAGGAAGGGGTTCTTTACGGTAAGAGCAGTGAGAATATGGAATTCACTGAGTGAGGAGACGGTAATGTCGGATTCACTACACCAGTTCAAGCGGGGACTGGATGCATTTCTAGATACCAGGCAGATTTCTGCATATACTTAAAAATAGAATAAAATAGTAGGTTGATACAGGGATTTATTATGACTGCTGGTTTCAGAGTCGGGAGGGAATTTTTCCTCAGGTGAAGATTGGCCAAATCATTTGGGGTTTTTGCCCTCCTCTGGATCAACTTTAGCAATTACAGAACTAACAGGTCGAACTTGATGGACGCAAGTCTTTATTCGGCTTTACTAACTATGTAACTATGCAACTATGTAACTATGTAGCATGCCTCTGCAAGATGCTGTGGTAGCCATGCTGGTTCAGTATGCCTTCAATTTTGAATAAATCCCCAACAGTGTTACCAGCAAAGCACCCCCACACCATCATATCTCCTCCTCCATGCTTCACGGTGGGAACCAGGCACGTAGAGTCCATCCGTTCACCTTTTCTGCATCACACAAAGACATGGTGGTTGGGACCAAAGATCTCAAATTTGGACTCATCAGACCAAAGCATGGATTTACACTGGTCTAATGTCCATTCCTTGTGTTCTTTAGCCCAAACAAGTCTCTTCTGCTTGTTGACTGTCTTTAGCAGGGGTTTCCTAGCAGCTATTTTACCATGAAGGCCTGCTGCACAAAGTCTCCTCTTAACAGTTGTTGTAGAGATGTGTCGGCTGCTAGAACTCTGTGTGGCATTGACCTGGTCTCTAATATGAGCTGCCGTTAACCTGTGATTTCTGAGGCTGGTGACTTGGATAAACTTATCCTCAGAAGCAGAGGTGACTCTTGGTCTTCCTTTGCTGGGTCGGTCCTCATGTGAGCCAGTTTCTTTGTAGCGCTTGATGGTTTTTGCAACTGCACTTGGGGACACTTTCAAAGTTTGCCCAATTTTTCAGGCTGACTGACCTTCATTTCTTAAAGTAATGATGGGCACTCATTTTTCTTTACTTAGCTGCTTTTTTCTTGCCATAATGCAAATTCTAACAGTCTATTCAGTTGGACTATCAGCTGTGTATCCACCTGACTTCTGCACAACACAACTGATGGTCCCAACCCCATTTATAAGGCAAGAAATCCCACTTATTAAACCTGACAGGGCACACCTGTGAAGTGAAAACCATTTCCGGTGACTACCTCTTGAAGCTCATCAAGAGAATGCCAAGAGTGTGCAAATCAGTCATCAACGCAAAAGGTGGCTACTTTGAAGAACCTAGAATATAAGACATATTTTCAGTTTTTTCACACTTTTTTGTTAAGTATATAATTCCACATGTGTTAATTCATAGTTTTGATGCCTTCAGTGTGAATGTACAATTTTCATAGTCATGAAAATACAGAAAAATCTTTAAATGAGAAGGCGTGTCCAAACTTTTGGTCTGTACTGTATATATATATATATATACACTGCTCAAAAAACTCAAGGGAACATTCAAATAATACATCCTAGATCTGAATGAATGAAATATTCTCATTGAATACTTTGTTCTGTACAAAGTTGAATGTGCTGACAACAAAATCACACAAAAATCATCAATGGAAATCAAAATTATTAACCAATGGAGGCCTGGATTTGGAGTCACCCCCAAAATTAAAGAGGAGAAACACACTACAGGCTGATCCAACTTTGATGTAATGTCCTTAAAACAAGTCACAATGAGGCTCAGTATTGTGGGTGGCCTCCACGTGCCTGTATGACCTCCCTACAACACCTGGGCATGCTCCTGATGAGGTTGCGGATAGTCTACTGTGGGATCTCCTCCCAGACCTGGACTAAAGCATCCGCCAACTCCTGGACAGTCTGTGGTGCAATGTGACGTTGGTGGATGGAGCGAGACATTATGTCCCAGATGTGCTGAATCGGATTCAGGTCTGGGGAACAGGCGGCCCAGTTCATAGCTTCAATGCCTTCATCTTGCAGGAACTGCTGACACACTCCAGCCACATGAGGTCTGGCATTGTCCTGCATTAGGAGGATCTCAGGGCCAACCGCACAAGCATATGGTCTCAGTTAGGGTCCTGAGGATCTCATCTCGGTACCTAATGGCAGTCGGGCTACCTCTTGCGAGCACATGGAGGGCTGTGTGGCCCTCCAAAGAAATGCCACCCCACACCATTACTGACCCGCTGCCAAACCGGTCATGCTGAAGGATGTTGCAGGCAGCAGATCACTCTCAACGGCGTCTCCAGACTCTGTCACATCTATCACATGTGCTCAGTGTGAACCTGCTTTCATCTGTGAAGAGCACAGGGCGCCAGTGGCGACTTTGCCAATCCTGGTGTTCTGTGGCAAATGCCAAACGCCCTGCATGGTGTTGGGCTGTGAGCACAACCCCCATCTGTGGACGTTGGGCCCTCATACCAACCTCATGGAGTCAGTTTCTAACTGTTTGTGCAGACACATGCACATTTGTGGCCTGCTGGAGGTCATTTTGCAGGGTTCTGGCAGTGCTCCTCCTTTTCCCCCTTGCACAAAGGCGGAGGTAGCGGTCCTGCTGCTGGGTTGTTGCCCTCCTACGGCCCCCTTCACGTCTCCTGGTGTACTTGTCTGTCTCCTGGTAGCGCCTCCAGCCTCTGGACACTACGCTGACAGACACAGCAAACCTTCTTGCCACAGCTCGCATTGATGTGCCATTCTGGATGACTTGCACTACCTGAGCAACTTCTGTGGGTTGTAGAGTCCATCTCATGCTACCAGAAGTGTGAAAGCACAACCAATATTCAAAAGTGACGAAAACATCAGCCAGAAAGCATTGGTACTGAGATGTGGTCTGTGGTAGACACCTGCAGAACCACTCCTTTATTGAGGGTGTCTTGATAATTGCCAATAATTTCCATCTATTGTCTATTCCATTTGCCCAACAGCATGTGACATTGTTTGTCAATCAGTGTTGCTTCCTAAGTGAACAGTTTGATTTCACAGAAGTTTGATTTACTTGGGGTTATATTCTGTTGTTTAAGTGTTCCCTTTATTTTTTTGAGCCGTGTATATATATATTAAGTCAGCTAAAACACAAACTATGAAAGGAAAAAGCTGAATATTGCAATTGTCCATTTTCCCCTGAAACATATTGATTATCATGTTATTACCCTGAGCTACTTTTTGGATAAGCATTATGTCAGTCAAATGTAAATCAGATGAAAACTAGACTTTTTCATATTAATTAAAGTTCAATGGATTCTTTATGAAGAATAGATGAAAGAAGCAGAAGTGACAGCAGAGTCATGTAGACTGAAATTTCTGCAGATTAGTGAAAGCTATTAAGAATTTCCTTTAAAGCTTCTGGAGTTTGTCCAAGAGTGGAATAAATTGACAAACAATATTTCGCAGAAAAGGAAAATCTTACTTTCTAAATACACATATCAAATAGTGATACCTAGGGGCAAGAATAGACATACCATTAGGTCACAGGGGCCAATGAGGTAAGGCAGCCCTCTTCCACCCGAGAAAGCAGCAAGCAGCTTTTGTCACAGACACGCTATTGGACTGCAAAGGGCCCATGTACTGTTCTTGTATAGGGACCCTTTTTGCCTATCTGTGTCCCTGTTTAGAGGAGAAGATCTTAAAAGACCGATTTTTTTTATTCTAAAACAAATAAAAATAAAAAATCCTAAGTATATTATTCTTTGAAAAATATCTATAACTTTCATAAAATGACATCTGAAAATGTCATTGCAGAAATTAGTGAGAGTAAATGTACCAATACTCAACTGAAAAAAATGTACAAACTAAAATGATTATAGTTTTTACTGTTAGTTGTTAAATAATGTTAGGACAGTTAATTTAGAGAGAAGGAATAAAGTTACAGAAAAATACATAATGTACATGTGTACTAATGCCAGCAGCCTCACCAACAAGATTTATTCATTAGATTTAATTATATTGGAGATAAATGATGATATAATGGGGAAAATTAAGACATAACTGGATAACAGCTGTATTCAAGAAATGATAGTGTTTATTCGATGGTGCAGCAACAAATCTGAACAGAAGAAAAGCTTAAATTTCAGTCACATGACCTTGCTCAAAAAGTTTTTTTAAAAATGTACATTAATATAATGCACAAATTGAAGAATCAAAACCAAGAAAAAAGAATCATTTGGGTGTTTGACCTGTTTTTGACAGATTCCCACATCGTGGGATCTGAATTTGATTCATTCAACATCTAGTATCATTCCTTTGGGATACTTTATTCCCACTGTTTAGATATTTACTTCTATTATGGGTATTATTTTCGTCACCTGAAAACTTTATTACAAGTATATATGGTTCAATGACATACACGTTGACATTTTTTTTTTGTTTCACTCAGCATAATTCCATAACATTATAATTTTGTTGTTATCAGTACAAGGTTTTTAAATATGGTTATATTTTCTCCATTGTTTATTTATTATAAGTGCATCCTTCTGTGTCTTGTATTTATCTCCTTCTCCTGATGTCTTATGTTTCCATGTCCTACATCTGTTCGACTCTGTGTGTCCCACTTCCGCTCTTTCGCCTGCACCACATCCAGTGATATGTATCACGAGTTTAGAGCGATGTCAAATCTGCTTTGTCCCACAGACCCCACTTCTGTCCTGCACTTCATTCCTTTTGCCCTACATCTGGCGGCTATCATCTCACTACTTGGGTGACGTCACTTCCAGCCAGCACAGTCTATTTAAATTCCATCAGCCAGCGCACATTCATCTGTCACTTTACTCTGGAAGCACCTGCAAGTGCTAGGACATCTCCTATATAAAGGCACTTGGTCTTGGTTTGATGCACCTCTCATACTTGTTCATGTGTTTTTCCAACTTATATTTTACTTGTTCTATTCATTTCTTTCTCTTGTGGGATTCTACTATATTTCTATACTTTCTCTTCATTTATTCTCCTTTTTCTTCCCCTCATCTATTTGCCACTTTGCCTACTCAGCTTTTACTTTTTAATGTCTATATTTTCTTTTTATTTTATTTTAACTTATGTGGCTTTCTACACATATGTGTAAATACAGTCATGGTGGAAAGTGTTGGCACCCTTGATATTGTTCCAGAAAATGAAGTATTTCTCCCAGAAAATTGTTGCAATTACACATGTCTTGTTATACACATGTTTATTTTCTTTGTGTGTATTGGAATAACACAAAAAAGCTGAAGAAAAAAAGACAAATTGGACATAATTTCACACAAAAACAAAACAAAATGGGCAGCACAAAATTGTTGGCACCCTCAACTTAGTATTTGGTTGCACACCCTTTGGAATAAATAATTGTAATCAATCGTTTCCTATAACCATCTACAAACTTCTTAAACCTCTCAACTGCAATTTTGGACAATTATTTTTTTTCAAACTGTTCCACGTCAAAGAAGAAAAGACAAATTGGGCATAATTTCTCACAAAAACCCCAAGTGGACAAGACAAATTTGTTTCACCTTTCTAAAAATGTGAGTAAACAACTTTGTTTCAAGTAAGTGTTGCTTGTTCAAAAAATGAACGTATGAAAATCACACCTGAAACCAGATATAAAGGGGAGAAGTTGACTCAATCTTTGCATTGTGTGTCTGTGAGAATGGAGAACAGAAAGAGAAGAAGAGAACTTTCTGAGGACTTGAGAAGCAAAGTTTTTGAAAAATATCAACAATTTCAATGTTCAATGTTCAAGTCCATCTCCAAAGATATTGATGTTCCTTTGCCCACGGTGCGCAATATAATCAAGAAGTTTGCAAGCCATAGCACTGTAGCTAATCTCCTTGGATGTAGATGTGGATCGCAAAGAAAAACTGATGAAAGGTTGCAAGGCAGGAAAGTCCAGATGGTAATAAGCAGCCCCAATCAAGTTCCAAAGAAATTCAAGCTGTCCTGCAGGCTCAGGGTGCATCAGTGTCAGTGCGAACTATCCATCGACACGTGAATGAAAATAAATTCTATAGCAGGAGACCCAGGAGGATCCCCTCTGCTGACACAGAGACATAAAAAACTGAAACTGCAGTTTGCCAAAATGTGCATGACTAAGTCAAAATCATTCTGAGAAAGCGTCTTTTGGACAGATGAGACCAAGATAAAGCTGTTTGGTAAAACACAGCATTCTACAGTTTACAAAAAATGGAATGAGGTCTACAAAGAAAAGAACACAGTACCTACAGTAAAATATGGTGGAAGTTGAAAGTTGCTTTGATGTTGTTTTACTGCCTCAGGCACTGGGTACCTTGACTATGTGCAAAGCATCATGAAATCTGAAGATTACTAAAGGATTTTTGGTTGCAATGTATTGCCCAGTGTCAGAAAGCTGGGTTGCGTCCTAGGTCATGGGTCTTCAAGCAGGACAATGACCCCAAATATACTTTAAGAAGCACCCAGATATGGATGGAAACAATGCGCTGGAGAATTCTGAAGTGGCCAGCAATGAGTCTGGATCTAAATCCCATTGAACACCTGTGGAAAGATCTTAAAATTGCTTTTGGGACATGGAGCAGTTTGCAAAAGAAGAGTTGTCCAAATTTCCAGTTGAGAGGTGTAAGAAGCTTGTTGATGGTTATAGGAAGAAATTGATTGCAGTTATTTATTCCAAAGGGTGTGCAACCAAATATTAAGTTGAGGGTGTCAACAATTTTGTCTGGACCATTTTTGATGTTTTGTGTGAAATTATGTCCAATTTCCTATTTTTACTCTATTTTTTGTTCTGTTCCAATACACATAAGGGAAATAAAACGTGCATAACAAAACATGTGTAATTGCATTAATTTTCAGGGAGAAATACTTCATTATCTGGAAGAATTTCAAGGGTGACAACATTTTTGACCATGATTGTGTATTAATTTCCGTCTTTAAAGCTGAATTCACACAAGCGTATGTTGTCTCGTGCAAGAGAATCTGGCACATTATGCAAATGACAGAGTTTGAGCTGACTGTCAGTGCACTGTGCTTTGATTCTCTTGCATGAGAGAATTGCAGCACAGGTGCAGAGGAGTACTTTCTCCATCTACTCCATTGCCCGCATCCGCAATAGCAATGATTGAGGCAGAAGTTAATTGCCAAAGAAAGTAAATAAACCGCAAGACACACAAAAATTTTAGTGTTGGCCCCCTCAAAAATAATCTAGGGTAAATGGTTGAAAAGAGAAGGGAAAGGCCAATCTACTAAACACCTTCTTCTCTTATTTCCACAAGAAAATCTCATGATAGATGACATGATCAGGGATACCATAACTTATCCATTAAATGTCACCTATTTAAAACAGAGAGAAGTTCAGTGTTGTGTCAAAACTAAAATTGACAAATCACCAGGCTTGGAAGGCATACACCCTAGAGTACCACAGGAATTAAAGACTGTGAAAAACAGACCATTATTTCTAATATTCACATTCAAGGATAACAAAAATTGTGAAATCAGAAATAGGTGCTTCCACTGCATAATTGAGGACTCCAAAATGTCGAAATGTTCCAAAAGGGCACAGATAAAAAAGGTGTAGTGTCTAGTTCCAGCAACATATATTTTTATTTAAAACTGACATGGATTAAAAACACAACACTTTTCAGCTACTAGCCTTCATCTATAGCAAAATATCACATACAACCCACTTTTTCCGCTCTGAAGTGGGCAGGATTTCTGAAGTGGTTATAAGTTCATTGATTTTTGTGTCTTTGAAACAAATGTAAACAAACATTCTCAATGTAAGTAACAAATATATCACAATATTAAAATAATTAAAATACATTTTTCATAATTGGAATGACATTTATCCAATACTAAATAAACGGACTCATGACGGAAGCCTGAAGAAACCAAAAAGATATGGAAAGCATTGTTCTGTTGGAATGATCGCCTCTTTAGAGTTCAACGTTTTCCTTCTATTTAATATATGAATAGGGATCTGTTCTATGGGTTTAACCCAAACAGAATAAAAATTCTTATTGTGTTTTAAAGTTAAATGCCATGAAATGTTTCAAAACGCCATTTTTGGCATTGCGTCTATGTTCATTCATGCTTGACCACAGTGTTTGTATTGTCTGGCCCACATAATGGAGTCCGCAATCATATGTAACCACATAGATGACATAATCTGAATTACATGACATTTCTTAACTTAAATTATAAATAGAGCTAGTGCTATTCACTTTATTCTGTTTAGCCCCATGGTCGATAATCTTGCAACAGCAGCATTTTTGGGTCCCACATCTAACTACTAGTGATGAGCGAGCACTAAAATGTTCGGGCACTCGTTGCGCGGGTCGAGCAAATTGGAATGCTCGAGTGCTCGGTCCGAGTAACAAGCCCAATGTAAATCTATAGGAAACTCAAGCATTTTTCCAGCGGTCTGCAGAGGGCCTAAAAATTGCCCAAATAGATGGGAACAGTGCTCAAATGACATGACATGGGGAAGACCCCTGGAAGAATTTCTGACTCCCAGGTCAATGCTGTCAACAAAGTTGTCAGAGGTATTATGCCACTTTTACGGGCTCACAATAAAACATACAAAAACGAAACCAAAATGGATTTTCCTGGGAAATATGTTAAGGAACATCCTTTCCAGGGTAATGACTAGTGTTGAGCCATCCCCGTAGTGTTCGAGTTCGGTTCGGTTCGTCAAACACCCGTATGTTCGCCAAACTGTTCATCGAACTGTTCGTGGAACACCTTCGAACACCGTTAAAACCAATGGCAGGCAAACAAAAACACATAGAAACACATAGAAAACACCTTCAAAGGTGTCGAAAACCTGACAAACTGCTCAGAAGACACAACTAACACATGGAAAAATGACAAGTACACATACAGTACAGACCAAAAGTTTGGACACACCTTCTCATTTAAAGATTTTTCTGTATTTTCATGACTATGAAAATTGCACATTCACACTGAAGGCATCAAAACTATGAGTTAATACATGTGGAAATATATACTTAACAAAAAAGTGTGAAACAACTGAAAATATGACTTATATTCTAGGTTCTTCAAAGTAGCCACCTTTTGCTTTGATGACTGCTTTGCACACTCTTGGCATTCTCTTGATGAGCTTGAAGAGGTAGTCACCGGAAATGGTTTTCACTTCACAGGTGTGCCCTGTCAGGTTTAATAAGTGGGATTTCTTGCCTTATAAATGCGGTTGGGACCATCAGTTGTGTTGCGCAGAAGTCTGGTGGATACACAGCTGATAGTCCTACTGAATAGACTGTTAGAATTTGTATTATGGCAAGAAAAAAGCAACTAAGTAAAGAAAAATGAGTGGCCATCATTACTTTAAGAAATGAAGGTCAGTCAGTGTGAAAAATTGGGAAAACTTTGAAAGTGTCCCCAAGTGCAGTTGCAAAAACCATCAAGCGCTACAAAGAAACTGGCTCACATGAGGACCGCCCCAGGAAAGGAAGACCAAGAGTCACCTCTGCTTCTGAGGATAAGTTTATTTGAGTCACCAGCCTCAGAAATCGCAGGTTAACAGCAGCTCAGATTAGAGACCAGGTCAATGCCACACAGAGTTCTAGCAGCAGACACATCTCTTCAACAACTGTTAAGAGGAGACTTTGTGCAGCCGGCCTTCATGGTAAAATAACTGCTAGGACACCACTGCTAAGGACAGGCAACAAGCAGAAGAGACTTGTTTGGGCTAAAGAACACAAGGAATGGACATTAGACCAGTGGAAATCTGTGCTTTGGTCTGATGAGTCCAAATTTGAGATCTTTGGTTCCAACCACCGTGTCTTTGTGCGACGCAGAAAAGGTGAATGGATGGACTCTACATGCCTGGTTCCCACCATGAAGCATTTAGGAGGAGGTGTGATGGTGTGGGGGTGCTTTGTTGGTGACACTGTTGGGGATTTATTCAAAATTGAAGGCATACTGAACCAGCATGGCTACCACAGCATCTTGCAGCGGCATGCTATTCCATCCGGTTTGCGTTTAGTTGGACCATCATTTATTTTTCAACAGGACAATGACCCCAAGCACACCTCCAGGCTGTGTAAGGGCTATTTGACCAAGAAGGAGAGTGATGGGGTGCTGCGCCAGATGACCTAGCCTCCACAGTCACCAGACCTGAACCCAATTGAGATGGTTTGGGGTGAGCTGGACCGCAGAGTGAAGGCAAAAGGGCCAACAAGTGCTAAGCATCTCTGGGAACTCCTTAAAGATTGTTGGAAGACCATTTCCGGTGACTACCTCTTGAAGCTCATCAAGAGAATGCCAAGAGTGTGCAAAGCAGTCATCAAAGCAAAAGGTGGCTACTTTGAAGAACCTAGAATATAAGACATATTTTCAGTTGTTTCACACTTTTTTGTTAAGTATATAATTCCACATGTGTTAATTCATAGTTTTGATGCCTTCAGTGTGAATGTACAATTGTCATAGTCATGAAAATACAGAAAAATCTTTAAATGAGAAGGTGTCTCCAAACTTTTGGTCTGTACTGTTGTCACGCGAAAAGAAAAGAGGAGGAGGAGTAAAAGGAGGGGGGGACACAGACATAGGCATGACATGCCCTTCTAAAAGCAAAGAAGTGCGAAGCCGACATGGCCAGTCCGTTCCTGCCCGTGCCACCTCCATGTCGCCGGGTTTGTGCCAGAGCCGCGGAGGACCCTGACGGCCAGCCCCCCTCTCCCAATGGTGCCTGTCCGCTGGTGGGTCGAGCCCCCCCGCGGTGGGGGGAGGAGTAACATCTGCAGAAGAAAGACCATGTTCCAGCCAAAACTAAGATGTCGACTTCTTTTCGTGGACAATGTGATAAGATAAGATCCCTTTCTTACGGCCACGCCAATCGCTACAAATTCCAGATGAGGCACATAAACTGCAGGTGCTTCAACGGATATCAAGTGTTCCTTCAAGTGGGCTCTCTTCCACCTCAACTTCAACATCACAAATGCTCCAGTCCTCAGAGGTGTCACCCCAATCGCACTTGCTTCCTCACAGCTCCCAAGTCTCCAGCTGCCCGTCTGAGTATGGGGTAACACAGATGGTTGAGTCTGCACAGCTGTTTACTCATGCTATAGCCTGGGAAACGGAGGTCTGCTCCAGAGCATCTGTTAATCCAGATGAGGAAATGATCTGCACTGATGCCCAGAATCTTTATAAGTCGGATCCAGGACCAGATGAAGAAGGTTCTGAGCATAATGTAGACCCTCGTTCCCAAATTGTAACTCCTGTTGGTGAAGACAATGTGGAAGATGATGATGAGACTCAAATACCTGATTGGAGCGACAACTTGACTTTTCGGTCAGGGCAGGAAGAGGTTGGCTCTGAGGACGACGGGTGTGAGAACACACAGGGTGATGATGACAAGGTTGGAGATCCCACTTACTGTCAACCCACAGTCAGCAGAGGAGGTGGAGGAGGATGTGACTAGCCCAGGGGATGGGGATGACTCGGTACCCAGGCCTTTTCCTGGCCTTGGGGATGTCGCGGTGGTCGGCTCCCTGGCCCGTACCCTGGGGTCGCTCTTTAAAAGGGAGGATAATTGTTAATTTTATAAGAGTTCGTGACGCCACCTGTGGTATCTGGTGAGAAGCACCAGCGCTGCAGCAGTCCACTGAGTCCCGTGATAAGGCAGCTCGATGGAATAGCTCCCCACAGGTGGAGCTAGGTCTCAGGGCAGCGTATGCCGGGGGAATGCAGGACAGGCAAGACCCAGCTGCGTCAGAGCAAGAACGGGAACGGACACGGTAGTCACTTCAGTACTTTTTACTGGTGGAAATTCAGGCACATTCCGGAGCACTGTAGGGTGAAGGGTGCATATCAGGATCCTCCCCAATGAGCGGGTGTAGGGCCTCCTGTTTCTTGCCTCTGCGTAGTAAGTTTCTGACCTGCCTGGAGCTAGGCCTAACTTTGTCTCTGTCCTGCGCTGGCTGACCTTGTGGTAGGGCCTTCTCTTGGAGTTCACGCTCCCAGTATGCGGGGCCTAAGCGTCTCCTGGCTCTGTTACGTATCAGCACCTTAGCGATCCTGCGACTTGTAGTTCTCCAGGGATTCCGGTTATGGCTTACTGGGTCATAGAGATCCCAGTAAGCTCGGATTCGGTGTCCGGTAAATGCTTCAGGGTGAGCTGGTTAAGCTCCTTTGCCCCTTATGTACTAACTCGCCACTCGCCTTCGGCCTACTCGAGCCCTCACTAGAATATACACACTAACGGCAGCTTGCCGCGCTTCACCGATCTTATGGCGCCGGCACACCTTAAGCTCTATCTGGGCTCCCTGAATCTAGCTAGCAGGAGCCTTGTGCTCCACTGCTGAACTATTAACTGAGTTCTCTAGACTAGACTGAGCTCCACTGCAGACTGACCTCTCTTAGGCTTCTCTACTGCAGGAACTCTTCAGAAGAACTGAAATGCCGAGCTCCACCTTCCCTATTTATATCCCTAACGGGCTCCCTCTGCTGGTCTGAGGTGGAAGGTGGAGATGTGTGAATGTTTATGGGGGCCTCTTGTGGAGGATTCCATCAATGCACTCTTCTTGGATCTGTGATACCAAGCGCAGCGGGGCGTCACAGATGCTATTGACGATGAGGTTAGGTTGCACCTTCCTGGACAGAGACGGAGTACTGGAAGCACGTCAACAACTGCATCCTCAACCACAACTCTGCCTCTGACCACAAGTCGTGGTGGCTCTTCAGGTCGCATGGGCTCTAAGCCTTGCATAGCCTGGGCATTTTTTCAGATCGATAAGGATGACCCAACTCGTGTTATCTGTAATATTTGTCACCAAAAGCTAAATAGAGGCCAAAAAATCCATAGTTTGAGTACTTCATGCATGTACTGTCACATGGATATGAAGCATAAGTTGCAGTGGGAAGCTCACTGTGCTACAATGCGGTCTAGCGGTCCGGGCCAACCACTGTCTGCCCCATCTTGTGCAACCGCAGCCTCTTCATCCTCTGTGACTGGGCGGACAGCAGTCACACATGTTTTTGGACGCAGACCTGCCACCTCTTTACCCGCAACAGCCAGTGTGATTGGCAGGTCGTCAGTTCATTGGTAAGTGGAAACACCTGCTGGTGTTGAGCGCTCTCCGACATCGAGAGCACCACCTTTGGATCAAGGCAACCTAACATGTCCGCCTGCATCTTCCTCACAGACCGGCAGTTTGCCGGGGACACCCTTCTCAACCCCGTCTAAGCATAACAGCCAGCCCTCGGTCCCTCAGATGTGGACAAGTAAAAGACCATTTCCTCCTAGCCATGAGAAAGCTAAGAGGTTGAATTTCACCATCTGCAAGCTCTTGGCTACAGAAATGCCCCCTTTCCGCCTGGTGGACACAGAGGATTTTTGAGACCTTATGTCCGTCGCAGTGCCCCAGTACCAGATGCCCAGTCGGCACTACTTCTCAAAGAAAGGTGTGCCTGCGTTCCACCAGCATGTCGCACACAACATCACCGCTTCTTTGAGAAACTCTGTGTGTGACAGGGTGAATTTCACCACTGACGCTTGGACGAGTAGGCATGAACAGGGGCATTACATGTCGCTGACTGGGCACTGGGTAACTATGGTGACAGCAGGACAAGGGGCTGCTGTCCAAGTCTTGCCGTCCCCACGAGTTGTGCGTCAATCCCCTTTATCTCAAAGTTCCTCCACTGCTTCTGCCTGCTCAAACTCCTCTCGGTCTTCCACCTGCACCTAAAGCCTGTCTGGTCATGCCACAAGCTTTCTAACTGCGCAGAAGGGATCCTGCACTCCTCCTTAGTATGCTGGCAGCAGGGCTCAACGTCATCAGGTGGTTTTTACTTTGAAATGTCTGGGAAATGTGAGTCACACAGCTGAGGAGTTGTGGTCAGCTCTTGAGACCCAGTTTCATGAATGGTTGTCTCCACTGGACCTGCAACCAGGGAAGGCCGTGTGCGACAATGCTGCAAAGCTGGGTGCGGCCCTTCGCCGGGGCAATGTCACACAAGTGCCTTGTATGGCTCACGTGTTGAACCTGATTGTCCATCAATTTTTAGCCCACTATCCCGGACTAGATGGCCTTCCGCAGATGGCACGGTCGCTGTGTGCTCTCTTCCGCCGTTCGCATCCTGCAGCTCAATGACTTACATCTCTACAGAAGTCGTTGGGCCTGCCAGTTCACCGGCTGAAATGCGATGTGCCGACACGATGGAATTCAACTCTGCACATGTTGCAGCGACTGTGGCAGCACCGACAAGCACTGGTGCAATACATTCTGACGTATAGCCTGGGCCAAAGAGATCCAGAGGTGGGGCAAATCACGCTGCAGGAGTCGTCTCAGATCAGGGACCTATGAAGTTGACACGCGCCCTGGGCCGTGGGGTAACCGGAGCCGGGCCGGTAGACGCTGGGGGTTGTAGTCACTGTGTGGGTGACCCGGTCTGTGACCCAGGGCGGTCAATCCAAGGGTAATTTGTATATATGGGTTTTATTATGGCCGACTACGCCACCTCTGGAGTGCGGCAAAAGGGGCCGCCGGTGCCGAACAGTCCTCTGAAGCTGGTGGTTTTGCAGCAATGGTATTATTACTCCCCACAGGAAGAGTGTAGCTTCAGGGCAGTGTGGGTGGATGATGGTGGTTGTAGTGCAGGGAGTCAGTAATGAACACAGAGTCCGTGTGATGCAGTCCCAAGATCTTTACTCACAGTTGTTGCAGTCCAGATTGCAGGTACCAGAGCAATCTCCCCCGTCGTGCTGTGCGTACTCAGTGAGGGGCTCAGTCCACCCCCAGATAGCTCTGGAGTACTTAGCAGGACCCCCTTCTGTGTGTCCTTTCTCTTGCCTTCTCCCTGCACCTCACACCCAGTGACACTTCTATCCGATATCCTCAGGCCTTGGCGGGCGATGTGTGTTCCCTCCCCTGGGTCCTATGTGGCTACCTTCTTAGTGAGACTGGTGTGGACTTTGGCCTGCAGTACATGAAATGCTGCAGCCTCCGGTTTCTAGTGGAGCCTTGCTGTTTGTTCGCTAGTTGAGGGACCGGTTCCCCTTATCTGGTCTGACCCCTATACCTCCTCGTAGCAGCGGGAGTTCGGGTGGCCTTCTGCACGGCCTGTACCCCTAGGGTCCCTTCAGTTCCTGTAGCCTTCCTGCTCTCACTCCTCTCTTCTCTCCTTCAGTCCTGGGCCTCCCAGGCTAGTCCCGCCTCCGGAGCAGAGCTCATGCAGAGCCTCTGCTCCTGTCACTTTTCCTCCTCTGACTGGCTTGCTCTTTCTAAGATGGCTTAATATTTATACTCTCCCTGTCATGTGCTCCCCTAAGCTGCTCCCCTAAGCACCCACTACATAGAACCCTCCCGCCAGCTAGGGACCTGGGACTGTGCCCTCCCTTAGGAGTAATCTCGCCCTACCCCCACTGCGGGTATGTGTTGGATGCAGGTGTTAGGGTCCCGAGCCATACGCCTTCCTTACCTGAAGGGGAGATACCACACCTCTGGGTGAGATGCAGTAACTCTGTGGCGACTGAACCCTGAGGGGCGCCACATATCCTTCTGCACAGTTTTGAAATGGTGACGAAGATGTTTAGTGCTGACGACGATGCCATTATCAGCATGACTGTTCCGGTGATTTACATGCTGGAGCACACATTAAACAGAATTCAGAGTCAGGTGGTGGGACAAGAGGAGGTGGAGGAAGTAGAGGAGGAGTTGTATGCGGAAGGGATAACATCTCCAAGGTCCAGACGGTCGGCAGCACCAAGGCGGCAGGCATGGGAGGGTGGGGGAGAGGGATTAACCAGGGCGCATGGTAGCAGCCAAACTGTTGAGGAAGGTGCAGGAGCCGAGGAAGAAGTGGAGGATGAACTGGCGATGGGCATGGAAGACTCATCAGATGAGGGAGACCTTGATCACATTTCTGTTGTGCGAGGTTGGGGGGAGAGGGCAGAGGATGGAAGCATGATTCTTACCTCGCTACCAACACAACAAGGACTTGGTCCTCCTGGATGCTCAAGACGCATGAGTGCCTTCTTGCTGCACTACCTACAACATGACCCTTGGATTGTCAGAATTCAAAGTAATCCCGACTACTGGGTTGCCACACTCTTAGATCCCCGGTACAAAAGTAAATTTGCCAAAATAATTCCTGCCATAAAAAGGGATTTACGCATGCAGGAGTATCTGCAGACGCTGTGGCAGAATCTTACATGTGCTTTTCCACAAAACACCAGTGGTGCACATAGTGAATCTCACAGTTCTAACTTGCCAACTGTGGGACTATCGAGTCTTCATCACTCAATCCGTAACAGTAACACAGTATCTGCTGGTAACAGCAATTTTGTGGAATCGTTTCACCACTTTTTTAGACCATCCTTTGCAAGGCCACAGGAGACAAGAAGTCTGACACATAGTCAATGCCTAGAGAGGATGGTACAGGAGTATCTCCAAGTGAACATTGAAGCCATGACAGTGTCACTGGACCCTTGCTCACTTTGGGATTCCAATCAGGAAAAATGGCTGGAGCTCGCCACTCACGCCTTGGAGATCTTGTCATGCCCTGCACCAGCGTTCTCTCTGAACGTGTGTTCAGCGCTGCTGGTGGTGTGCCGACAGATAAGCGCACGCGGCTGTCCACTGAGAATGTAGACAGTCTCAAGTTCATAAAGATGAACAAATCATGGATCCGCAAGGACTTTTCTACCCCTGTGTCATCCTGGGGAGACTAAAAGGTTGAGGATTTCGTAAAAACACCTCACCAACCGTTTTAAGCAACTGTGGGGCAATTGATGCCACTTAAGTGGTGTCTGTGCCACATTTTTGGGAAAAAATGGAGACTCTTTTTGGAGTCCCCTTGCTGTGTCTTACATGACGTTGGCATCGTCAATTCCAGGTGGGTTGGGTCGCTCCCCCCCCCTTTTAACTGTAAGAAACTACATACACTATGGCTTGGGGTAACACAGATGGTTGAGTGTGAAGAGTTGTTTACTCAGAGGTCTGCTCCAAAGCTTCAGTGTCTGCTAGTCAGCGTAGAATTTTTAACTGCATCTAGCCTAGGCAATACTTTGGGCGTAGTAGCCTAGCTGTGAAGCAAGCTGCACCGCCTGTGTATCTAATAAGAATTTTTAAATGCATCTAGCATAGGCAGACTGTGGGGACCCCCAACCAAACCCAGACGCTCAGCCCCCCTACCGCCCCCCTTTCCTTGACAATACAATAATGTGACTCTTACAACTGGATGGGTGAGGATCGGTCACAGCTTTATTATCTCTTTATACTCATTCCATTAGAAAGGCATTTTATTTCTAAAATAATTCAGCTTGTTGCAGCATGCCCTGGGTCTCCACTCCGGCAAGTTGGCCAACAAGTGTAACTCTCCAACATGTCCTTTCTATTTCCAGGCCATGGAGGATCCTGCGTACTCGTATGCAGGACTCTGACCCCCACCCATCACTCTTAACGCTTGTTCCACTCTGTCCTGGAGTCCTGACAGGAATATGTCCAGTCCAATATCCATTAAGTGAACACTGTGGGGCCGTATGAGGCCTGCTTTATCTCCTTCCAGTTGTCGGTGTCGTATCACTACACCGCCTCTGTCTCTTCTAAATTTTGCCATCCGAATATTTATTACCCGCCTTGTCCGTTCGATGGCCATGATGTCTCGCACACCTTGCCATACCGCTATCGGCAGAATCTGTGACCATACTATAGCTAGTTTTGTGAAAAATTCTCTGAAGCGCTCAGTGCTAGTTTCATTATTGCCATTAGTTATGCGCTCTTGTGATGACCTAGGTTGTTTCCTCCAGCCTGTATAACTAAGATGACCAGACCTCTTGCCTCTCTCCCTACCTTGATTACCTCCATTAGTACCTGTGGCCATAGCAGGCCTCTAATACCTCTCCAGTTGAAATATGTGTTATGAAACTCTAATTTCCTCCCGCCTGGGTGGACTTTCGCCCTTTTTTCTGCCCAATATATATACGAGTGGCCTATCACCCACACTGTTAGCTTAGCATCACCTGTAAAAGAAACAAACCACGTTAGGATAACAAGTCCGGTCTTATGTATCTCGCCAAACACGTGGATCGCCATCTCCCTATCCTCTGAACTTCCGTTTCTGACAGTCCTGCTCTTGCTGCTTCCGTGGCCGCGCCTATGCGGAATGAGTGTGTCCCGTAATCTTTGGGGTGGTTCCCTGCCGATGTTATGCATTTATTAAAAATAGCTTAGAACTGGTATCTTGATAATGGCGTTCCATCAATGTGTGATAGGAAGAAATTACTTTGTGATCTGATGGTTATATATGTTTTTACTATTGTTACCCGACTCAGTGTACCGTTTGTGGGTTGTAGAAGTACCCAAGTGCCCCTGCCGCTGGAACTGTTTTCGATTGGCTTATGCGTAGACGTATTGCATTATTGGCTATGACTACGTCCTGGTGTAATAAGCCTCCACTGGTGGTAATTTTGGATTGAGGGACTAATTCGCTTAGGCATAGCGCCCCGAAGAAGGCGATCCGATCACAAATGCAGTAGACAGTAGTGTTGCTTCAAATTGTGAGTGTCATGTTAATGGTGTTAGGGATATGATGAAAGAAATCAGTTTTAGTGACACGGGACGGGACGTCTACACTCCTGACTTGGCTGACCCCTTTTCCACCCTTTTATGGATTGTCTGATGATGAATATTTGTCACATCTCCCCAATTCAGTAGTTGGAAGTGAAATGCTACTCCGGTCAGATACCGCTGCGCTGACGCCCCTGATATGCCCCTCATCATTAGCTGGTGGAGAAAGTCTATGGTGACTTGTGATTTGGCTTGTTCACATTGGTCAACCCGTCTGCCTGCTACTAGTCATGTCCACTCTTCCCATGCCTTACCGTATGCTTGCCACGTCGACGGGGCAACTGACGCTCTGATTAATGGCATCAACTATTCGCCACTAGATCCTATAGGGCGTTGTGGAAGAGCTCTGTGAAAATCTGCCAATTGAATTGTTATAAAGGGTTAGCAGCAGCTTTAGACCCCTCAGCATAGTGGCTAGCGCGGACCCATACATTGTGTTTTAGGCACAGGAATGCTATCCGGGGTAGTAGGCCTAGCACTGAGAGAGACGATGATGCCATCTTATTAATGCAATGCGCTAGGCTGGTGTTTTTTGTTATGAAGCGTATATTTTTGTTAGCCAGGCACGCACCATATTTCTATTGCTACCATCATTGGGATTAAAAATTATTTTCAAGGCTAGATGCAGCTAAAAATTATTATTAATTTCAAAGCTGGTGGAGTTTGGTATAGATCAGGGTTCCCCAACTCCAGTCCTCAAGGCCCACCAACAGGTCATGTTTTTAGGATTTCCTTAGTATTACACAGGCAATAATTCCATCACCTGTGCAATACTAAGGAAATCCTGAAAACATGACCTGTTGGTGGGCCTTGAGGACTGGAGTTGGGGAACCCTGGAATAGATGGCCTAATACAATGAGTACCACACACTGCTACAAGCCGAAATTTTTTTTCAGAGCTAGAGGCAGAAAAAAATTATATTGAATTTGCAACCTGATGGAGATCAGTATAGATGGACTAATAGACCAAGTCCCACACACCGCTAGAAGCCCAAATATTTTTTTAGAGGTAGATGCAGATAAAAATTCATTTTAATTTGCAACATGATGGAGGTCAGTATAGATGGACTAAAAGACCAAGTCCCACACACCGCTAGAAGCCCAAATATTTTTTTTAGAGGTAGATGCAGAAAAAATTCTTTTTAATTTGCAACCTGATGGAGGTCAGTATAGATGGACTAATAGACCAAGTCCCACACACCGCTAGAAGCCCAAATATTTTTTCAGAGATAGATGCGGATAAAAATTATTTTTAATTTGCTACCTGATGGAGGTCAGTATAGATGGACTAATAGACCAAGTCCCACACACCACTAGAAGCCCAAATATTTTTTAGAGGTAGATGCAGATACAAAATATTTTTAATTTGCAACCTGATGGAGGTCAGTATAGATGGACTAATAGACCAAGTCCCACACACCGCTAGAAGCCCAAATATTTTTTCAGAGGAAGATGCAGATAAAAATTATTTTTAATTTGCAACCTGATGGAGGTCAGTAAAGATGGACTAATAGACCAAGTCCCATACACTCTGCTAGAAGCCCAAATATTTTTTCAGAGGTAGATGCAGATAAAAATTATTGTTAATTTGCAACCTGATGGAGGTCAGTATAGATGGACTAATAGACCAAGTCCCACACACCGCTAGAAGCCCAAATATTTTTTCAGAGGTACATGCAGATAAAAATTATTTTTCATTTGCAACCTGATGGAGGTCAGTATAAATGGACTAATAGACCAAGTCCCACACACCGCTAGAAGCCCAAATAATTTTTCAGAGGTAGATGCAGATAAAAATGATTTTTAATTTGCAACCTGATGGAGGTCAGTATAGATGGACTAATAGACCAAGTCCCACACACCGCTAGAAGCCCAAATATTTTTTTAGAGGTAGATGCAGATAAAAATTATTTTTAATTTGCAACCAGATGGAGGTCAGTATAGATGGACTAATAGACCAAGCCCCACACACCGCTAGAAGCCCAAATATTTTTTCAGAGGTAGATGCGGATAAAAATTATATTGAATTTGCAACCTGATGGAGGTCAGTATAGATGGACTAATAGACCAAGTCCAACACACTCTGCTAGAAGCCCAAATATTTTTTCAGAGGTAGATGCAGAAAAAAATTATATTGAATTTGCAACCTGATGGAGGTCAGTATAGATGGACTAATAGACCAAGTCCCACACACCGCTAGAAGCCCAAATATTTTTTCAGAGGTAGATGCAGAAAAAAATTATATTCAATTTGCAACCTGGTGGAGGTTAGTGTAGATGGACTAATAGAATGATGCTATGCCCAAAAGGTTTTACTTCACTAGGTGCAGTAAAAAAATTGGTATTCTATACACAGGTGGTGTAGCTTGCAACACAGATAGGCTTCTCCACTGACTAACACACTCTGCAATAGGCCAAAAAGAATTAGCTTTGCTAGATTTAGCCAAATGCTTTGAAAAAAACTTGCACAGCACTGGCACAGACCTGCCTGGAAAAAACTGATAGGAACTGATGTAACTTAGTCCTGAAAAGGACTGCAATTACAATTAGTCTTTACTCCCAACCTATCTATTTAAGAGCACAGACCTGCCTGATAAAAGTCATAGGAAATGCTGTAACCTAGTCCTTAAACGGACTGCAATCACAACTCTTCCCTACTCCCAAGCTATCTGTAGATTTGTGCGAAAATTGGCTTAAAATTAACAAGGTATAGCGCACATAGCAACAGCGGTGCCGTCTAACACGCAGCTGCAGCAGTGAGAAAATGGTGGCGACGGGGAAAATGGCTGGGTCTTATAGGGCAAGGACATATGACATACACTGCCAATGACACATGCCCTTGCTTGTGTGAAAAAAAGCACTTCGCTCCGTGTGTGCGCTTCTGATAGGCTGACAGATTACACCTCCCCACTGTAAATTATTCCTGCAGAGATCCATCCCCCGCCCCGCTGTACACTCAAACTGCGTATTAACATTAATTTTCAGCATTACTGAGAAAAAATCCAGTTATGATTTTGGGGCATGAACAGTTATCGAACATAACCTCGAACAGCCGAATTTTTTTCAAATCATTCGTGTTCGCCGAACGGCTCGAACACTGCCCAAAACAGCTCGAATTTGAGTTTGGCGAACAGTTCGAGTCGAACAACACTCATCTCTAGTAATGACTTGTATATAAGGCAAAATAAATATACAAAAACAAAAATGCTCCTCCACACACTGGGCTATGTTTACAATTAGCGTTCTTGATGCGTTTTTGCACTTTTGCATTGCTTTCAACGGTGAAAAATTCTTTCATCTGGAAATGTCATTTTAACATTTTACTACCTTATCTGGCGATGTGGTGTGTGAGACATGATCAGAGATATCCTGTTTCATTTATGAAGGAGGGACTCTGAAATTCACAAACATTATTTTTTGGGCTATCAGGCTGCCCTTACTATTCTCAAACGGCCAGCAGTCGGTTATGTTTTGTTGTTCCCATTATTAAAGAGTTGGTCTCCTATACTGTAATTGCTTATGCAGTGACTGCAAGGGCTGCCAAAAATTTGAACCACCCCAATACACCTTTGAAGAGACATAGAGGAGGGTCTCAGTAAAAAAAATGTTCCCATTAGAAACGAGTGGGTCTCCTACAGTGGTAATGTCCATGCTGTGACTGCAAGGGCTGCAAAAATTTGGGAAAAACCCCAATAACAATTTAAAGACAAATAGCGCTGTGCCTCAGTAACGACATGCTCCCATTAAAAAGTAGTGGGTCTGCAATACAGTTATAGGGTATGCAGTGAGTCCAATGGCTGCCAAAATTTAGAAAAAAAAACACTAACAATTTAAAGATACATAAAGTGGGGCCACAGTAATGGCAAGTTCCCATTAGAAAGGAGAGGGTCTGGTATACAGTTATAGGGTATGCAGTGGGTTCAACGACTGCCAAAATTTAGGAAAAGTCCTACTATCAATTTAAAGACACATAGAACTGGGCCAGAATAACCACATGTTCCCATTAGAAAGGAGAGGGTCTGCTATACAGTTGTAGGTTATGCAGAGGGTCCAACGGCTGCCAAAATTTGGGAAAAACCCCAATAAAAATTTAAAGACACATAGTGCTGGGCCACAGTAACGGCATGTTCCCATTAGAACGGAGAGGGTCTGCTATACAGTTATAGGGTATGCAGTGGTTCCAACGGCTGCCAAAATGTAGGAAAAACTGTATTAACATTTTAAAAACACATAGAGCTGGGCTACAGTAGTGACATGTTCCCATTAGAAAGGAGAGGGTCTGCTATACAGTTATAGGGTATGCATTGAGTCCAACAGCTGCCAAAATTTAGGAAAAACCCCACTAACAATTTAAAGACAAATAGAGCTGGGTCACAGTAATGACATGTTCCCATTAGAAAGGTGAGGGTCTTCTTTACAGTTATAGGGTATGCAGTGAGTCCAATGACTGCCAAAATTTAAGAAAAACTCCACCAACAATTTAAAGACACATAAAGCTGGGCCACAGTGATGACATGTTCCCATTAAAAAGGAGTGGGTGAAGCATACTGTTTGTCTATGCAGTGAATGCAATGGCTGCCAAAATTTGGAGGAACTTCAATGTCCCTTGCAAGAGACGTAGACGTCGGAGGGTCTCCTGAAAACAATGTTCCCATTATTAGGAAGTGGGTCTCCCTTACTGTTTGCCTATGCAGTGAATGCAACGACTGCCAAAAATTTGGAGGAACTCCAATGTCCCTTGCAAGAGATGTAGATATGGTGATATGGTAGATATGGTGGTGATATGGTGGTGAAGGATGAGGATGAGGAGAAGGAGGAGGACAACAGCAAATAGGCAAAATCATGAAGCGTATACCCATGTCTTGGCGTGAAGACAGAGGTGCATGGGAATAGAGTTAGACCTCCCAAAAAAATGATCCTGTATTTGAGTTTATGTTACTCTGCTATCATTCGGTGGTGTTGAAAAGTCTGGACAAATCCAGCCCTTGTTCATTTTTATAAGAGTCAGCCTGTCAGCATTTTCACTTGACAGGCGGATGCGCCTATCGGTTATAATTCCACCAGCGCCACTAAAAACCCACTCTGACAAAACGCTAGAGACAGGGCATGCAAGGACCTCCAAGGGATAGAGAACCAGTTCTTGCCACGTGTTCAGCTTGGATACCCAATAATTATAAGGCACAGAGGAATCACGGAGGATGTTGGTATGGTCGGCAAGGTACTCCCTCATCATCTTCTGAAACTTTTCCCTCCTTGTGAGAGTACCCTGCGTTTCAAGGCCCGTGCAATGGGTGGGTCTGAAAAAATTGTCCCAGAACTTTGACAGTGTTCCCCTGCCTCTGCTGGGTTTCTTTTGTGTCACTCTTGCCTGTACTCCTTGGTTGTCAAACAAACTGTGAATTTTTTTAATAATTAGACAACAAGGGCATTCTGGTACTGCCCCATTTTATTAGGCCTTTCCAGCGTGGGAATAAGAGACAAAAAGTTCTCCTTGCAGTGTGGGTCTAGAAATGTCACCAACCAGTAATGACTGTCACACAAAATTTGGACAACATGAGGGTCATGAGAAAGGCACCGTAACATAAACTCAGCCATGTGTGCCAGACTGCTAACAGGCAAGACTTCAGTGTCCTCACCAAGAGGACGACTGACCATGCTCTCCCCCTCATCCTCCTACTCCTTCCAATCCTCAGCCCATCCACGCTGAACAGACGGTATGACAGTTGTGCAGGCAGTACCGTCTATAGTGAAGGAAATTAGCTCCTGTTCTTCCTCCTCCTCATCTTCCTCATTATCACCCACTCCACGTTGGGATGAGATGAGGCTGGGCTGCGTGGAATCACCCTGTATGGTTCCTTGTTCCATCTCATCGTTCTCCGCCTGCAATGCATCCTCTTTATTTGTGAGCAGAGAGCGTTTCAGAAGACAGAGAAGCAGGATGGTGATGCCAACTATGGTGTTATAGCCGCTCACCATCTTGGTGGAGTCCGCAAAGTTTTGGAGGATGGTACAGATGTCTAACATCCATGTCCACTCCTGAGGTCTTATGTGTGGAGTCTGACCTGAATACCGATGGCCTTGTTGATGCTGGTAGTCAATAACTTCCCTCTTCTGCTCACAAATCCTTCCCAACATCTGAAATGTAGAGTTCCAATTCGTGGGGACATTGCAAACCAGTCGGTGAGCTGGAAGCTGCAAACCTTGCTGAAGCACGACAAGGGCGGCGGAAGCTGTAGCTGACTTTCTAAAATGGGCACACACGCGGTGTACTTTGACAAGCAGATCCGGTAGTTCCGGGTAGGTTTTGAGGAACCGCTAATCCACGATGTTAAGCACATGGGCCAGGCTTACATCAGTTCAGAGCTGACACCACATGCCGGCCATTATCACACACGACCATGCCTGGCTGTAGGTTCAGCGGGGTCAGCCACAAATCTGCCTGCTGTTTCAGTGTTGTCCACAACTCTTCAGCGTTCTGCGGTTTGTCACCTAAACATATTAGATTCAGCACAGCATATTGCTGCTTTGCCGAGTCAGTGCTGCAGTGCTTCCAGCTTGCGACTGATGTGGTCATTTTGGTGATGGAGTATGAAGAGAAGCAGGAGGAGGTGCAAGAGCTGTAGAATGTGGGGGCAACCCTGATTGACCCAGAGCCCGCAATCCTCGGTGTCGGGAGGACGTGTTCCTTCCCAAGGTACAACTGGGTCCCGGTTTCCACTATATTAACCCAGTGTGCCTTCAGTGAGATGTACCGTCCCTGCCCACAAGCACTTGTCCCCGTGCCAGTGGTTAGGTGCACTTTCCCTGTAACTACATTGTTGAGGTCACAGCTAATGTTGTGGGACACGTGCTCATGTAATGCGGGGACAGCACACCAGGAGAAATAGTGGTGGCTGGGGACCAAGTACCGATGGATGGCTGCCGCCATCAGGTTGCGGAAAGCTTCCGTCTCCACGAGCCTAAAAGGCAACATTTCGAGCGCAAGCATTCACGAAATGTGTGAATTTAGTGGTGTGGATGTGGGGCATTGGCCGCGTATGTGTGCTTGCATTCCAACGACTGGGGTATTGACAACTGACCGCTGCGCTGGGACAAGGACATAGACGTACTTGCTGATGGTGCTACTTGAGAGTGTGCAAAAACACTTGCAGGGCGGGAGGCATCTTCGCATGCACCATGGACAGGGGATTGGCATGCACATACAACAGCGGAACAAGCAGTGGTGTTACCCGCAAACACTGTTTCTGGACCCTGGGGTTTGGCCCACTTAGTCGGGTGCTTTGCTGCAATGTGCCTGATCATGCTGGTGGTGGTCAGGCTGCTAGTTTTGCTACCCCTGCTGATGCTGGCCTGGCAGGTGGTGCAAATAGCCTTTTCGGGGTTATCTGCACAGTCTTTAAAAAACAACCAGACTCGGGAAGACCTAACACTTGTACTGGCAACTTCCGTTGTGTTGGCATTACGGGGAACGCTTTCCCGCCTTGTCTCTGCAGCCATCACACTGCTTCTTCCTGCATGTTGTGGTGCTATGCCTCCCTCCCCCTGTGTGCTACTGTCCTCGCTCTGTATGTCCCCCTGCCAGGTTAGGTCAGTTACTATATCATCCACCACCTCGCCTTCCACTTCCACACCCTGGTCCTCCTCCTGATGTTCTGGCATTTTTGTCTCATCATCATCATCCACCTCTTGTGACAGTAATTACACTTTTCCACCATTGCCTTTGTGCGACCGTGGCTGCTCAAATATTTGGGCATCACTACACGCATTCTCCTCTTAACTCGCTTGAAGCTGGCTGGACGAGAGGCCCAAATCTACAAATGGAAAAGTGAACAGCTCTTCTGAATGTCCAAGTGTGGGATCAGTTGTCTCTGGGCACTCGGCATGGTGGGAGAAAGAAGGAACAAGGTAAGGAATATGCTGTCCAGACTCATGGCTACTGAGACTTAACCGTGTGGATGACAGGGTGGTGGTGGTGGCAAAGTGACTGGAAGCATTATCAGCTATCCAACCAACAACATTTTGACACTGCTCTCGGTTCAATAGTGGTGTTCTGCGGTCCCCCAGTAATTGGGACAGGAAGGTCAAACGAAAAGATGTGGGTGTTTGTTGTGGCACAATTTCAGCTTGCCCACGGCCACGTCCCCGGCCTTGGCCTCTGCATGCACCATTATGTCCATTTACCCATCCCTTGCCACGCACCTTGCCAATTTTAAATGGAGGACAACACTTATGTGATATGTCTGACAGACAACCACAGTTTTAAATAGCAGGCCTGTAATTTACTAATGTTATTCTTCACAGAGACCTAGTGTGAATAGCTTGACTGACACACTGCAACGAAATGGAAGGCAGAAATGGCTGATTTTGGAACACTTTTATGTGTGATATGTCTAACAGAGAACCTTGGTTTTAAATGGCAGTCCTGTAAATTACTAATATTATTCTTTACAGAGACGTAGTGTGAATAGCTTGACCGACACACTGCAATGAAATGGAAGGCAGAAATGGCTGAATTTGGAATGCTGTTATATGTGATATGTCTGAAAGAGAACCAAGGTTTTAAATAGCAGGCCTGTAATTTACTAATACTATTCTTCACAGACACCTAGTGTGAATAGCTTGACCGACACACTGCAACAAAATGGAAGGCAGAAATGGCTGATTTTGGAATGCAGTTATATGTGATATGTCTGACAGACAACCACGGTTTTAAATAGCAGGCCTGTAATTTACTAATGCTATTCTTCACAGAGACCTAGTGTGAATAGCTTGACTGACACACTGCAACGAAATGGAAGGCAGAAATGGCTGATTTTGGAACACTTTTATGTGTGATATGTCTAACAGAGAACCTCGGTTTTAAATGGCAGTCCTGTAAATTACTAATATTATTCTTCACAGAGACCTAGTTTGAATAGCTTGACTGACACACTGCAATGAAATGGAAGGCACAAATGGCTGACTTTGGAACGCAGTTATATGTGATATGTCTGACAGAGAACCACGGTTTTAAATAGCAGGCCTGTAATTTACTAATACAATTGTTCATAGAGACCTAGCTTGACCGACACACTGCAACAGAATGAAAAAGAAGGCCAATATTTTCCACGTTCAGTTCAAATTTCTGGATTTTTATCGCTGAAATATGTAACGGATATGGCTGTATTCTGAAGTGCTAACAAGCAAATGGAGCAAAATAATGGTGTACTCTGGATTGCTTTTTAAGCAAATATCCAGGATTAAGATAAAAAAAAATTGCTCTGGCCTATGATATATGGGGCTATGTCTACAAACTTATGTAAGAACAGCAACAGGAGGAATATGCTATGGACCCTCTTGCACTATATGCACTGCCGTCTGCCACATACACTGCCTGCCTGCCTAAATCCTGCTATCACCAATGAATATATGCAGCTGGATTAGTCCTCAGATGGACTGTTAGTTCAGATGGATATATAGATATGCTGTGGAATACTTTTAATAACTATAAACAAGCAAATATCTCCCTGACTCAGCTGCAGCTCTCCCTACTCTGCCTGGTTTTGGGGTAGACTGTGACGAGCATAGTGGCACCAGGTCTTATATAGACCTGATGATGCTGTGCGGGCAGCCAATCATTGTAATACCCACAACCAACATGGCTATGGCATTACAGTGCATGGCAATCAATCCCTACATGTTCATTGGCTCTCTAAAGAGCGCCAAACATGCAGTGGGGAAACCTGAGTTCCCGCCCGAGCAACCCTGAAATACTCGCCGAGCACCAAGCTTGTCAAGCACCATGATGCTCGGGCGAGTACCGAGTAGTGGCGAGCACCTTCGCTCATCACTACTAACTACTCCTTTATTATTATTTTTATAATTTGTATGTTTTTCATTTTTTCCATTTTTTCTGGTAACAAATTTGGAATAGTTGATTTTTTTTAGTTTTTCCTTTTTTTAAAATGCTAGGTGCTATCATGTTTTTAACTGTTTTTCCCCTGCAAAATGTGATGTATGGTTCCTGTGGAATTAGTTCTTTTATGACACAATCTTTTTTTAGGTGATATCAGTATTTGATTAAATTTTTTCGGATGAATTGGTTCCCCCTATTGTAGGTGGTAATGAAACTGTACTTACACCAAGCTGTGTCACTCAATCTGTTAGTTGCATTAATCAGCTCCTGGGTACTTAGAAGACCGTCCTCCTGCATTATGTTGAGATTTTTTCAAAGGCTGTCTTGGTGAGCTCTTTGGGGTATCTCTTATCGAGAAACATTTTCTTAAGTATTTGGGATTGGATCACATAATCCTCAGCGGAGGAGCAGTTTCTTCTAATACAACAAAATTGACTGGAAGGTATGTTTTTCTTTCATTTTAAAAAATGTGCACTGAAGTAGTCTAGGTACCAATTCACATCTACAGGTTTAAAATGTGTTCTACTCCTAATTAATCGATTCAGATGAAATAACTCCAGAAAAAAACATTTTATCCTTAGAAATGTGTGCAGTAAAGGATAATTTCTTCCGCAAAGAGTGCCGCCTCCGTTTCTCTGCCGTGCCAAATGATGAATAAATCGTAAATATAGCAATGGTAATATTTGAAATGAGTACTACATGTATTGTACAAAATGGGCGAATCTCCCAATGAATAGATTAGCAAAACTTGGGGTGACTCAAGTCCCCATTGCTGTGCCAAACTGCTTTAGATGAGTTTGTTTTGAAAAGAGAAGAGATTGTGTTCCAATATGAACCTTAGACTATTCAAAAGGAATGATTTTTGTTCCAACTGTATACTGGTATCGGGTGATAGATAATAATCCACAGTCTCTAAACCTTATTTATGGTCTATATTGGAGTAGAGAGTTGTGACATCTAGGGTGGTAAAATGATAGTGTCACGGGTGTATCAGAGTTGACAGACAGTCACCCTGCAGTTGGTTGCAAGAGATCTCTACGTTTGGCATTACAGAATTCATTTTAGATGAGAGGCTGTCTCTAGTACTTAGCGGTTACCTTCCTCTGGTAATTAGCTCCCTGCCCTTGGTGTATATATACCTTGTGTGTCTGAGAGGGAGGTGCTGGCTATATTCATTTCTACTTGTGAAGGCTTAGGAAGAGCCGTACTTCGTCCTTTCTGGAGCTTGAGGCTGAGTTCGCATTTGTCTGGAGTCATCTAAAACTCAGTATTCTCCCCCTGTTTGTCTAACCTTGTTGTCTATAGAGGTTAGTGGAGATCGACTAGTGCTCATCTCCTGCCATCCCTTGCCTTAGCCTTACGCCAGGGAAAGACAGGACGAGGCAAGCATGCGGCGATTGCTGAAAAGGCAATATAGGGACGGTAGTTGAGACAGGGCGACACTAGACCAGACTAGGAGGTCTCCACTTCCCCCTTTTCATAGTGTCTGGGCTCCGTTTCCCTCTTCACTCTGTGTTGCACTAAGTCTTTCCCACACCTTGCGTGACATTATAGTTGGCCGAGCACGTTTCGAAAAGTAAAAAAAAAAAAACTGACACTGTGTTTTGCTTTTCTCTCTGTGTGTTTTTGGGCGTGCACTTTTTTTTCTTTTCTCTCTTGGTTTTGGTTCAGATGCAGAGCTTGCAGAGCAGCTGCACAGGCTGTCTCTGGAGGTGAATGACCTCCACGGTGAGGTACAGCAGCAGCATCAGCGGTTACAGGTCACCAATGTGGGGGTCTCAGCAGGTAGGCCTTTCCAGCCTGAACCCAAGGTTGCCCTCCCGGACAGGTTAGCAGGAGGTAGGAAAAAGTTCTTTGTATCTAAGGAGGCATGCAAATTGTATTTCAAACTTCGTCCTCACTCCTCCGGTAATGAGGAACAACGGGTTGGTATTCTGATCTCGCTATTGCAGGGAGATCCTCAGTCATGGGCATTTTCGTTACCACATGACTCGGTTTGTCTCCAGTCTGTGGAGGGGTTTTTCGGGGCTCTGGCCCTCATCTATGATGACCCGGACCGAGTTGCCTTGGCTGAGTCTAGTCTACGCCGTCTTCAGCAGGGGAATCGGTCAGTGGAAATGTACAGTTCGGAATTCCATAGATGGGCGACGGACTCTAAATGGAATGACTCAGCCCTTAGAAGTCAATTTTGTGAGGGGCTTACTGAAAGTTTGAAAGATAACTTGGCAGTAAATGAAACCCCTCAGTCCTTGGAGGCTGCCATGTCTTTGGCCATACATCTTGATATATCCTTTGGGACAGACCGGTGAGACCAACTTCTCCGGGGCCTTCTTGTCGGGGTTGTGTACCTCTGCCAGGGGAGCGATCTGGGGGTGAACCAATAGTGGGGGAGGTGGAGGAACCCATGCAGTTAGGGGGTGTCTCTACATCACACACCTCCCCAGAGATTTGCAAGAAAAAAGGCGTATGTTTGTTTTGTGGGAAAAAGTGACATTTTGTTGGGACCTGTCCTTCAATTCCTAAACAAAAGGAGACTCGATTAACTCTTGGTAGTCTGGAGTTAGATAAACAACGGGTGCATTTGTGGAATAACTGTAGTTCCCGCTTTGTTCTGACAGCTAAGGTTGTGCTAGAGATCAAAACCGAGAAAATTTCTGCGTTTGTTGACAGTGGAGCCGGAATCAGCATGGTTGATGCTGAGTTTGTGAAAACTCATGGTCTTGCTTGCTGTGCTTTAGCTGAACCTATTTGCATCTTTGCCATTGACTCGGCGCCATTTGCACAGAAAGCATTTACTCAGATTGTACATAATGTAAAACTGAGGGTGGGGTTAGTTCATTGTGAAATAATTCCTTGCTATGTTCTGGACAATCATCCCACACCAATTTCTCTTGGGTATACCTTGGCTTGTTAAACATAATCCGCTGGTGGATTAGCAAGCCGGGGAAATTATTAAATGGGGATATTACTGCCATGATAACTGTTTAGAAATTTCCCTTGCTATTGTCTCTACGGAAATTTTACCTGCTTTTCTGTCTGGTTTTGAGGACGTTTTTTTCTGAGAGGGGGTGTCAGGATTTGCCTCCTCGTCATGCTTATTACTGTGCTATTATCCTGACCCACTCCAGAAGTCCAGACTGTAAAATCTTTCTAGCCCTGAAAGTCAAGCCATGTAGGATTTCATTGCAGAAAGTCTGGAGAAGGGACATATCAGACCCTCATCTTCGCCCGTAGCGGAAGGGTTCTTCTTTGTGAAGAAAAAAGATGGCTGTACAACGTTTTCTGGGCTTTACTAATTTTTTATCGTAAATTCATCCAAAATTACTCTGTTATTGCGAAGCCCCTTACTGACATGACTAAATGGTTGGATGCTTCCCTCCTGACTTTTTCTTCCTTAAAGAATCATTTGCCACTGTACCTATACTCAGTCAACCCAATGTTACTCAACCCTTTATTGTGGTGGTTGATGCGTCGGATGCCGGGGTTGGGGCTGTGTTGTCTCAGGGTTTGTCCCCTGGTAAATGGCATCCATGTGCCTTCTTTTCTAAAGAATTGTCTTCAGCTGAGAGAAATTATGACATGGGTAATAGGGAACTTTTGGTAATCAAATTGGCGTTTGAAGAATGGCAACATTGGTTGGAGGGGGCTGTCCATCCTATTACTGTTAGGACAGGTTCTTATGGTCAGTAATATCTCCAATCCGCTAAATGTCTCAAGCCTAGGCAAGCCAGGTGGTCCCTGTTTTTTACTAGGTTCAAATTTGTTGTCACTTTTCGTCCAGGGGTCCAAAATGTCAAGGCAGATGCTTTGTCCCGGAGCTTCCCTGGTGGTGCTGACCTTGAGAACTCTGCCCCGATATTACAGAATGGGGCAGTCATTTCGTCACTTTATCCTGAACTGGAGGATGAGCTGTTGGAGGCACGGGGGGGACGCCTCTGCCTCCTGCCCTTTAGGAAAGTTATTTGTCCCATCTAATCTGCGCCGCAAAGTAATTAAGGAACATCATAACTCTGTGCTTGCTGGGCATCCAGGTGGTAAGGCAACCGCACACCTCCTCTCTCGTCGTTTTTGGTGGCTGGCGTTGCATCGGGATATAATTGAACATGTAGCTTCTTGTAGTAGTTGCGCGCATTCTAAGGTTTCACATACCCGTCCATCTGGTACTTTTCTTCCGCTACCTATCCCTAGTAGGCCATACTACTAAACACTTGTCCCTGGATTTTATTACTGAACTACTGGTTTCTGCAGGCAAAATGGTGGTTTTGTTGGTATTCGATTCAGTAGATTCAGTAAAATGGTTCACTTCGTCGCGTTGCCTGCACTTCCAAATGCCAAGACACTTGCTCAGGTGTTCATAAATGAGATTGTGAAGCTTCACGGGGATCCCTCTGATGTGGTGTCAGATCGGGGGACCTAGTTTGTTTTTCCAAGTTCTGGAAGGCATTCTGTTCTCGACTGGGAGTGCAGCTGTCCTTTTCCTCTGCCTTCCTCCCTCAGTTGAATAGTCAGACCGAGCGTGTCAATCAGAACTTGGAGACCTACCTCAGGTGTTTCGTCTTCGAAAATTATGAGGATTGGGCATCATACTTACCGCTGGCAGAATTTGCCATTAATAATCATCGGCAAGAATCCACTGGCAGGTTACCATTCTTCGGTGCATACGGTTATCACCCATAGTTGGTAGAGTTCCCCATGATGCAAGGGATAAAAGTTAGACCTCGGTTTAACATTCTGGTGTGTATAGTTGTCACTCACTAAAGGGTTAATGTTTTCAACTGTATTTTTCTGCATATGAAAATTCCTATTTAATTTTAGCTTACCAACAAATTTGTTTAGAACTGGATAAAGGAGAAAATCATCTCTATTCTGCGAGGGACAGAAATTCAGCCCTTTACTCAAAAGGGCCCATTCCCCCTTATTTAACTGATGGAGAGATTGAAGATCTTTACTGTTTGTAGTCCTTCTTTAGGGGACTTGAGGAATTTTCGGTTCCGTCTACATCCTCATCGTTTGGCTCTGATCCTTCTTTTCTTTTGCATATAGTTGTTTGGAAGAGAGGAACAAAATAACAAAGCCTTTCACGGCATTTAACTTTAAAAGACAATAAGAATTTTGATTCTGTTCGGGTTACACCCCTAGAACAGATCGCTATTCATACATTAAATAGAAGGAAAAAGTTAAACTCTAAGGAATCCTACTCGATATACAGACTGAGAAACCAACAAAAACATGGGCTCTTATGGGAGACAGTTGAATCCCAGGGAGACCAAGAGAAGTGCAATACAAAGCCAACATTAAAATCACAAATTTATTCAAAAATCAATTAAAATATAAATTCATACAAAATAAAAACAATCAAAAGTTCCTCTGGGATGTTGGGGCACAGTGGTGTCAAAATCCAATAGAGTATCTACTAGGGACCATATGAATACAAAATAATAATTATGGTAACAATTATAAAAATAATGAGGAAATCCAAAACATTTATTTGACATAAATACCTGAATTAACCAATAGGTTATTTTTTGTTCACACATTCCCATTAATATTTCTGATAATTACAGATCATACATTAATGCCATGCATTTCATATCAATAAAAACTGTGGCGTAACTAAAGATTGATGGTCCCCAGTTCAAAATTTGGACCTGAGCCCTCACCTTCATGTTGAACAGATGTATGAGCCCTTGTAGCATTCCAGATCCTATAAAGGCATGTGTTTGCCCACCCATGCAATAATATCCCTAGTCCTGGCCATTACCTGTAATAATGATCCCATCCTAGCCCCTTCCTATAATAAGGTCCCCCATTCCTGCCTCTTTATTTAATAAAGTCCTCCATCATGGAGCCTTCCATATGTTGGGCCCCTTACTGTAATCATGTTCCCATCCTGGACCCATCTTGTAATAATTTCCCCCTACCAGGGCCCTTTCCCCTGCTGCCATAATGTGTAGCATCCTCTTCCAAAGCTGTTGCAGAGGCTAGCAACTGACTTTGGCATGCCCGCCACGGGCGAAACATGATGTTACTGCCATGTTCCACCCATGACAGGCAAGCCGACATCAGCTGTTGGCCTATGATTGGCCAGGTGTGTATTGCAGTGCAATACACTTCAGCTGAATGTGTGTCCTCAAATGCACATCCAGCTGAAATAGGAGTTCATATCTGCGAACCCCCTTTTGCATGGGCTGGGTCATGGTCGTACCCTCTGTGACTGTGATTGTTACGTCCCTGCATAAGAAACACGTTTACCTTTAAGCTAAGTGCCCATGATGCAGAAATGCTCCGGATTTTTCCTGAGCGTTTCAGCATCTCCCTGGCAGAAAAAACGCATGCCGATTTAACATGTGTTTTTCCTGCCAGGGACAAGCATAAGTGAAGCGTTTTGATCATGAGATTTCGCATGTGGGTTGTCAAGCTCTTTCCAAGCGATTTTAGCATCACTTGGAAAGTGCTTGACAACTTGGTCACACTATATAAATCCATGCCACCGGAATGGATTTTATATAGAGTGGCCAAGTAATTAAAAAAAAGAATAAAAATGGTAAAAAATAAAAAAAAAACATTATACTCACCTTCCAATGGCCCCCAGTCTCCTTATCCGATGCGTCCGGTCTTCCCGGTGTCTCGTGGTTGTGTAAAAGGACCTTCCATGACGTCATTTAGTCATGTGACAGGTCACGCGACCGCCAACGTCAGCGGTCGCGTGACCTGTCACATGGCTAAATGACATCATGGCAGGCCCTCTTAGACCATCACGAGCTGCCGGAGAGCAGATATTAAGTGATTCAATGCAAGTCAATGGCGGCGAAAACGCCGCGATTATGCAAAATAATTGGTAGTGCTGCGGATTTTTCCACAATGATAATCCGCAGAGGAAATTTCCACAGCATGTGCACAGCACATGTGGATTATCATTGGGGAACATGGCAGGCCTTCTACCAAGCGTTTTTTAAGCGTTTCTGTAGCAGAATTGCCGCTGCGGAAACGCTTAAAAAATGCATAGTGTGCACACAGCCTTAGGAACATTTTTCCAGGTCAAACACACAGGAGTTGACAACTACAGTAATAAATGGACCATTCGGATGGTTATAAGGGTTGGCTCTCTGTTTTACAATAGAAATAATGAATAAATAAAATAATAAATAAATAATAAAATAAATAAATAAAGATAAAAAGAATCAGTTTACTGCTCTGCTCAAAAGGGCATAACTTGAATGAGAAGAACATTTTCTTCCTTGACTTTATTCAGGATGCTTTTTTTTGAGCTGATCAAAAAAAAATGAAGAAATAAAGGCAATGGTTAAGGGTTAAGGGAAAATAAAGATTTTGTGTGAAGAAAACAGCACATTTTAGAAAGAAAACTTTTTCATCATCTTACAGAGCAGCTGGATAAAAGGTGTAACTTCAGCTTCTTTAGCTGTTAGTTGAATTTATTTCTTTCCTGCAGGCTAACAGCATGGCACTTGGTCGGGATAAGTGCCACAGAGAAAGTAAAAGCAACATTTCCACACAGCTGACAAAAATGTGAGTGATGTACATTGAAAGGTGTAAAAATGCAATACTGTACCTTTTTTTCTTCTGATAAAGTAATACATTTGTATTGTATGATATTGATTGCAAGAAAAACAGTTTAAGTGGATTTGAAAACAATGTTCTAAAATAATAGAAATCACACGGTCAGTTTTCAGACAATTATGTGAATTTCTGCTTCCTGGCTGTATAGACATTTATTTTTGACTATAGATTTCAACAGGTATTTTTTTAGGGTTTAGAAATTGACATCTTGGAAGATGTTAATGGATTTGTTAATGGGTCTCAATTAGTGTTGAGCCACCCCCGTAGTGTTCGAGTTCGGTTCGGTTCGTCGAACTGTTCGTCGAACACCTTCGAACACCGTTAAAACCAATGGCAGGCAAACAAAAACACATAGAAACACATAGAAAACACCTTCAAAGGTGTCCAAAAGCTGACAAACTGCTCAGAAGACACAACTAACACATGGAAAAGTGACAAGTTCATATAGTCATGCGAAAAGAAAAGAGGTGGAGGAGTAAAAAAAGGGGGAGACACAGATATAGGCATGTCATGCCCTTCTAAAATCCAAAAAGTGAGAAGCCGACACGTTCAGTCCGCTCCTGCCCGTGCCACCTCAGTGTCGCCGGGTTTGTGCCAGAGCCGCGGTGAACCCTGACGGCCAGCCCCCCTCTCCCAATACTGGTGCCTGTCCGCTGGTGGGTCGAGCGAGCCCCCCTGTGGTGGAGGCAGCTCTAAGCTTTTTAATTTAAATTGTCTCTCTAATTTGAATAAATACACTTTAAATCCATTTACAAGGATCTATTGGAGGGCAAGTCTTATGCCAGCAGCCGCGTAATTCCAGCTCCAGTAGCGTCCACTAAAGCTGCTGCAGTTAAAAAGCTTTTATAAGGATCGAGCTCGGCTGTCCACCGCAAGGCATCCTACTGCCAGTCCGAGCCCCTATGCCTTGGGGTGCCTCCTGATGCTCTTCACTGAGTATCCCGTGGTCCCGAAGCATTTCCTTTGAAAAAATGAAGTGTCCAAACTACAGGTGGTGTAGCTTGCTTAACAGCCGGGATAATCCGCTGACTAGCAGACACTGCTACTAGGCAAAAAGTATTTCCTGGGCTAGATGCAGTTAAAAATTTGTAATTAGATACTCTCGTTGGATGCTGAAAAAGCATTCCATAGAGTCTCCTGGCACGCCATATATGATTCTCTTAAAAAGCTTGGGGTAGGGGTCTAGGGGACCCTTTTATAGCCAAAATCACGGCCCTTTATCGCAATACGTCACCTAGGCTGAAGATAAATGGAACTGTAGCACCCTGAGGGCTCGGTTGCTACAGAGGTATTGCACCTCACCCAGAGGTGTGATATCTCACTCTCAGGTAAGGATATAGTGTGGATCAGGACCCGACACCTGCATGCATTACACCACATTGCCGTGGGGCAGGGCGACCAATATGCCCCTGAGATGGGCACGACAGTCCCTGTCCCTGGCTGGAGTGGGGGGAGGGAACACTGAGGAAGGGGAACCCTGTAGTGCAGGAGCAGGGAGGAAGCAGTTCCTGGGTGCATTGAGAAGGGAGTATAAAAGGTGGGCACCATCTTAGTTCAGTGCAGAGAAGTCTGAGCAGAAGTGGCAGGGAGCAGGGGCTCTGCATGAGCTCTGCTCCGGAGGCGGGCCTAGTAACAGAGGCCCAGGCCTGGAAGAGGGAGAAGGAAGGAAGAGGAGCGGAGAAGGCTCCAGGAACGAGGAACGAAGGGATCTCAGGGGTGCGGACGGGCGAGTCGCCACCGCACGCCCGAATCCACCTGCGTGGAGGGGTCAGGCCAAAGGGGGAGACCGGTCCCCGAAACTAGTGGAGGCAGGAAACGACCCTCAGCTAGAAACAGGAGGCTGTGACATTTTATGTGGCGCAGCCACTCGCTACACCCGCTAGGAAGGCACCACATAGGGTCAGGGAAACTGGCGCCAAGTTTACCAAGAGGAGGCCCGAGGCAGCCGGACAGAAGGGTTGGTAAGAAAGGCCAGACAAAGGACACACAAAGGGGGTCCTGTGAAGCACTCCAAAGTTATCTGGGAGTTGTCTGAGCCCCTCACCTGGTGAGCACAGTACGACGTGGGCAGCCGTTACCTGCAGACGTGGTCTGGAAAATAAGAACTGTGAGTAAAGGCCCTGGACTGCATCACTGACTCCGTGTCATTACTGCTGCTGCCCTGCACCATCACCCCCATCCTCCGCATACACTGCCCTGAGGCTATACTCCTCCCGTGGGGAGTTATGCTACGCTCTGCTGCACCCACAACACCAGCCTCAGCGGTCTGCCCTGGAGCGGCGGTTCACTCTGACCGCAATCCACGGGTGGCGTAGTCGGACATTTAAACATCAAAACCACATAAATAGTTCCGCCACTGGTTTGACCGCCCTGAGCCACGGAACCGGGTTGTCGCCACGGAGACTACAACCACCAGCATCCACCAAAAAGGGTCCGGCTCCGGGTGTCCCAAGGCCCAGGGGGCGCGTCAGAACATTTTCATCACCTTTCACAATCACCAATGGGACAAGGCAGGGATGTTCTCTGTCCCCTCTCTTATACATCCTAGTGACGGAGCACCTGCTCTCATCAATTCGCCATAACCCCAATATTAGGTGGATTGAGGTGGGAGGCACCGAGTACAAGTGCTCTCTATTTGCTGATGATGTCCTAGTATATATCACTCAATCACATATATCCATCCATGCTGTTATGGCTGAAATAGATCACTTTGTTACATGGTCAAATTTTAAAATCAATGCAGCGAAGTCTGAGGCCCTCGATGTCTCCCTCCCCAAATCCATATAGGATTCCATCCAGTCCAACTTTCCCTTTGCCTGGCCCTCACAGGGTATCAAATACTTAGGAATTCCTATTCATAGAGACCTCTCCCTTCTGTGTTATCTTAATTTTGGGCCCTTTATTGAACAACTCCATACAGACCACGGTTGGCAAGTTAGAACTGTAAGATTCACTATGTGAACCACTGGTGTTTTGTGGAAAAGCACATGTACACTGTGTTCCAAATTATTATGCTAAAAGTGTTTAGGAGTGATAAGGGAAGAATTTGTTTGTTTGTCAGTTAAACTCATTGATGGTGATGTGTGTCAGGGCTCTTTATATCACTGTAAGCAATTGCAGACCCCTGTGCTAATTAGTTTGGCAGGTGTGTCCAATGAAAGGCAAGACTACTTAAGAAGGCTGTCTCACATTATTAAGCAGCCTACATTTTCTGCCAAAATGGGAAAGAAATAGGATGTGTCGGCTGCTGAGAAGCAACAAATTGTGGAGTGTTTAGGTCAAGGCATGACTACAATCAACATTGTGCGATGATCAGGATGAAGTGTCTTGGCAATCAAGAAGTATGTAGCTGATTCACAGTACACACGTGTGCGTGCTGATAAGGGCAAATTGAGGACTCTTTCCTACAGGCAATTACGTCAGGTTGAAAGAGCAGCGGCAAAAAAGCCTTGTCATAGCAGCAGACAAGTTTTTGAAGCTGCTTGTGCCTCCAACGTCCCCCGAACAACAAGATGCAGGGTCCTTCAGAGGTTTGCAGCTGTGCATACGCCATCCTGTCGACCTCCTCTATCCACTTCACACAAGCAGAAACGGCTCCAGTGGGCCAAACATTACATGAAGACTGATTTCAAAACTGTTTTGTTCACGGATGAGTGCCGTGCAGCGCTCGATGGTCCAGATGGATGGAGTGGAGGATGGCTGGTTGATGGACACCCCATGCAAACACGGCTACAGCGCCAACAAGGAGGAGGTGGAGTAATGTTTTGGGCTGGAATCATGGGGAGAGAGATTGTCGGCCCCTTTAGGATCCCTGAAGGCGCTAAAGATGAACTCCATAATGTATGTGGATTTTCTCAAACAGCACTTCCTGCCATGGTTCAAGAAGAAGAACCGTGTATTTCACAGCAAGATCATTTTTCTGCATGATAATGCACCATCTCATGCTGCACATAAAACATCTGCATCTCTGGCTGATATGGGCATAAAAGGGGACAAACTTATGGTGTGACCCCCATGCTCCCCTGACCTCTACCCCATTCAGAACCTTTGGAGCATCATTAAAAGGAGTGTCTATGATGGCGGGAGGCAGTTCACATCTAAGCAACAGCTCTGGGAGGGTATTCTGTCCTCATGCAAAACAATTGAAGCAGAAACCATCCAAAACCTGACAAATTCAATGGACGAGAGAGTTCAGAAGCTCCTTTCGAACAAGGGGTCCTATGTGAAAATGTAACATCACCTAGAATAAAGTTTTGAGTTGAAAACTGTTTGATTTCAGTTTCTAACAACCTGCTAATGCTTATAATTTCAAAAATGACCATTTTTTTGGTCTTTATTAAAATGAAAAGGTTGATCGAAAAGTTTGGGGGATCTAAGAGTGTGGCAACCCAGTAGTCATGATTACTTCGAATTCTGACAATATGAGGGTCATGCTGCAGGTAGTGCAGCAAGAAGGCACTTATGTGTCTTGCGCATCTCGGAGCCCCAAAATTATTTTCCGGGCTAGATGCAGCTAAAAATTATTATTAATTTTAAATCTGGTGAAGCTTTAGTATAGATGGCCTAATAGGATCAGTGCTGCACACTGCTACAAAGCCCAAATTATTTTCCAGCCAAGATACAGATAAACATGATTAGTAATTTGAAAGCTTAAAACGGTTGGTAGGGTGATTTTAACCAATCATCAAGCTTTTACTCTCCCCAGGATGACACAGGGGTAGAAAAGTCGTTTCGGATCCATGATTTGTTCATCTTTATGAACGTGAGCCTGTCTACATTATCAGTGGAGAGCCGCGTGCGCTTATCTGTCAGCACACCACCAGCAGCGCTGAACACACGTTCAGACAGAACGCTGGCTGCGGGGCATGACAAGATCTCCAAGGCGTAAGTGGCTAGCTCCGGCCATTTATCCAGATTGGAAGCCCAAAAAGAGCAAGGGTCCAGTGACACAGTCGTGGCTTCAATGTTTACTTGGAGATACTACTGTACCATCGTCTCTAGGCGTTGACTATGTGTCAGACTTCTTGTCTCCTGTGGCCTTGCAAAGGATGGGCTAAAAAAGTGGTGAAATGATTCCGCAAAATTGATGTTACCAGCAGATACTGTGGTTCTGTTACGGTTTGAGTGCTGAACACTTGACGGTCCCACGGTTGGCAAGTTGGAACTGTGAGATTCACTACGTGCACCACTGGTATTTTGTGGAAAAGCACATGTAAGATTCTGCAACAGTCTCTGCTGATACTCCTGCATGCGTGCATCCCTTTCTATGGCAGGAATAATTTCTGCAAATTTACTTTTGTACCGGGGATCTAACAGTGTGGCAACCCAGTAGTCAGGATTATTTCTAATTCTCACAATTCGAGGGTCATGTTGCAGGTAGTGCAGCAAGAAGGCACTCATGTGTGTTGCGCATCCAGGAGCACCAAGTCCCTGTTGTGTTGGTGGCGAGGTAACAATCATGCTTCCTTCCTCTGTCCTCTCCCCCCAACCTCGCACAACAGAAATGTGATCAAGGTCTCCCTCATCTGATGAGTCTTCCATCAGTTCGTCCTCCACTTCTTCCTGGGCTCCTGCACCTTCCTCACTAGTTTGGCTGCTACCATGCGCCCTGGTAAAACCATCTCCCCCACCCTCACATGCCTGCCGCCTTGGTGCTGCCGACCGTCTGGACCTTGCAGATGTTAGCCCTTCCGCATACAACTTCTCCTCCTCTACTTCCTCCACCTCCTCTTGTGCCACCACCTGACTCCGAATTCTGTTTAACATGTGCTCCAGCATGTAAATCACCGGAATAGTCATGCTGATAATGGCATCGTCAGCACTAAACATCTTCGTCGCCATTTCAAAACTGTGCAGAAGGGTGCATAGGTCCCTGATCTGAGACCACTCCTCCAGCGTGATTTGCCCCACCTCTGGATCTCGTTGGCCCTGGCTATACGTCAGAACGTATTGCGCCAGGGCTTGTCGGTGCTGCCACAGTCGCTGCAACATGTGCAGAGTTGAATTCCACCGGGTAGGCACATCGCATTTTAGCCGGTGAAGTGGCAGGCCCAACGACTTCTGTAGAGATGTAAGTCGCTGAGCTGCGGGATGCGAACGGCGAAAGTGAGCACACAGCGACCGTGCCCTCTGCAGAAGGCCATCTAGTCTGGGATAGTGGGCTAAAAATTGCTGGACAACCAGGTTCAACACGTGAGCCATACAAGGCACGTGTGTGACATTGCCCCGGCGAAGGGCCGCACCCAGGTTTGCAGCATTGTCGCACACGTCCTTCCCTGGTTTCAGGTCCAGTGGAGACAACCATTCATGAAATTGGTTCTCCAGAGCTGACCACAACTCCTCAGCTGTGTGACTCACATTTCCCAGACATTTCAATGTAAAAACCGCCTGGTGACATTGAGCCCTACTGCCAGCATAGTAAGGAGGTGTGCAGGATCCCTTCTGCGCAGTTAGAAAGCTTGTGGCATGACCAGACAGGCTTTGGGTGCAGGTGGAAGACCGAGAGGAGGTTGAGGAGGCAGAAGCAGTGGAGGAACTTTGACATAAAGAGGATTGGCGCACAACTCGTGGGGACGGCAAGACTTGGACAGCAGCCCCTTGTCCTGCTGTCACCATAGTTACCCAGTGCCCAGTCAGCGACATGTAACGCCCCTGTCCATGCCTACTCGTCCAAGTGTCTGTGCTGAAATGCACCCTGTCACACACAGAGTTTCTCAAAGAAGCGGTGATGTTGTGTGCGACATGCTGGTGGAGCGCAGGCACACCTTTCTTTGAGAAGTAGTACCGACTGGGCATCTGGTACTGGGGCACTGCGACGGACATAAGGTCTCGAAAATCCTCTGTGTCCACCAGGCGGAAAGGCAGCATTTCTGTAGCTAAGAACTTGCAGATGGTGAAATTCAACCTCTTAGCTTTCTCATGGCTAGGAGGAAATGGTCTTTTACTTGTCCACATCTGAGGGACCGAGGGCTGGCTATTGTGCTTAGACGGGGTTGATAAGGGTGTCCCCGGCAAACTGCCGGTCTGTGAGGAAGATGCAGGCGGACATGTTAGGTTGCCTTGATCCAAAGGTGGTGCTATCGATGTCGGACAGCGCTCAACACCAGCTGGTGTTACCACCTCCAAAGAAAATGATGACCTGCCAATCACGCTGGCTGTTGCGGGTAAAGAGGTGGCAGGTCTGCACCCCAAAACAGGTGTGACTGCTGTCCCCCCAGTCACAGAGGATGAAGAGGCCGCGGATGCACAAGATATGGCAGACGGTGGTTGGCCCGGCCGGCTAGGCCGCATTGTAGCACACTGAGCTTCCCACTGCAACTTATGCTTCATGTCCATGTGCCGGTTCATGCATGAAGTACTCAAACTATGTATTTTTTGGCCTCTACTTAGCTTTTGCTGACAAATGTTACAGATAACACGAGTTGGGTCATCTTTATCGATCTGAAAAAATGCCCAGGCTATGCAAGGCTTAGCACCCATGCGACCTGAAGAGCCACCACGACTTGTGGTGCGAGGCAGAGTTGTGTTTGAGGATGCAGTTGTTGACGTGCTTCCAGTACTACGTCTCTGTCCAGGAAGGCGCAACCTGACCTCGTCGTCATTAGCATCTTCCTCCACCTCCTCTGCTGACCTCATCTCTTGGCTGACTGTGGGTTGACAGTAAGTGGGATCTCCAACCTCATCATCATCACCCTGTGCGTTATCACACCCGTCGTCCTCAGAGCCAACCTGTTCCTGCCCTGACAAAAAACTAAAGTTGTCACTCCAATCAGGTATTTTAGTCTTATCATCGTCTTCCTCATTGTCTCCACCAACAGGAGTTACAGTTTGGGAATGAGGGTCTACATTATGGTCAGAACCTTCTGCGTCTGTTCCTGGATCCGACTCATAAAGATTCTGGGCATCAGTGCAGATCATTTCCTCGTCTGGATTCACAGAAGCGCTGGAGTCGACCTCTGATTCCCAGGCTATAGTATGAGTAAACAGCTCTGCAGACTCAACCATCTGTTCTACCTCATACTCAGACGGGCAGCTGGAGATTTGGGAGCTGTGAGGAAGCAAGTGCGATTGGGGTGACACCTTTGAGGACTGGAGTATTTGTGATGTTGAAGTTGATGTGGAGGAGAGCCCACTTAAAGGAGCACTTGATATCCGTTGAAGCACCTGCTGTTTTTGTGCCTCATCTGGAATTTGTAGCGATTGGCGTGGCCGTAAGAAAGGGATCTTATCACATTGTCCGCTAAAAGAAGTAGACATTTTAGTTTGGCTGGAAGATGGTCTTTCTTCTGCAGATGTTACTGTTGCTTTAACACCTACCCCACGGACACAACCTTTTTTCCCCTTCCCAACACGCCTATTCCCCTTTCCACAAGCAACAGGCCTTTTTCCACTCATTTTGGTGGTTAACTAATTAACAACTCTGGAGTTGTTTGCACAAAAAAACAATGGATGGGAACCGAGCAGAGCTGAGTGGCCAAACTGTGGTATTAGGCCAAAACTATTGGCTGGGTTAGATGCAGAAAAAAATTTATATTCAATTTGCAACCTGATGGAGGTCAGTATAGATGGACTAATAGAGAAAGTCCCACACACTGCTAGAAGGCCAAATATTTTTTCAGAGCTAGATGCAGAAAAAAATATATTCAGTTTGCAACCTGATGGAGGTCTGTATAGATGGATTAATAGAACAAGTCCCACACACAGCTAGAAGCCCAATATTTTTTCAGAGGTAGATGCAGAAAAAAATATATTCAGTTTGCAACCTGATGGAGATCAGTATAGATGGACTAATACAACAAGTTCCACACACAGCTAGAAGCCCAATATTTTTTCAGAGGTAGATGCAGAAAAATATATATTCAGTTTGCAACCTGATGGAGGTCAGTATAGATGGACTAATACAACAAGTCCCACACACAGCTAGAAGCCCAATATTTTTTCAGAGGTAGATGAAGAAAAAAATATATGCAGTTTGCAACCTGATGGAGGTCAGTATAGATGGACTAATACAACAAGTCCCACACACAGCTAGAAGCCCAATATTTTTTCAGAGCTAGATGCAGAAAAAAATTAAATTCAATTTGCAACCTGATGGAGGTCAGTATAGATGGACTAATAGAATGATGCTATGCCCAAAAGATTTTACTTCACTAGGTGCAGTAAAAAAATTGGTATTCTATACACAGGTGGTATATCTTGCAACACAGATAGGCTACTCCACTGACTAACACACTCTGCAATAGGCCAAAAAGGATTACCTTTGCTAGATTCAGCCAAATGCTGTGAAAAAAACTTGCACAGCACTGGCACAGACCTGCCTGGCAAAAACTGATAGGAACTGATGTAACCTAGTCCTGAAAAGGACTCCAATTACAAATAGTCTTTACTCCCACAATCTATCTATTTAAGAGCACAGACCTGCCTGATAAAAGTCGTAGGAAATGCTGTAACCTAGTCCTTAAAAGGACTGCAATCACAACTATTCCCTACTCCCAAGCTATCTGTAGATTTGTGCGAAAATTGGCTTGAAATTAACAAGGTATAGCGCACACAGCAACAGCGGTGCCGTCTAACACGCAGCTGCAGCAGTGAGAAAATGGTGGCGACGGGGAAAATGGCTTGGTCTTATAGGGCAAGGACATGTGACATACACTGCCAATGACACATGCCCTTGCTTGTGTGAAAAAAAGCACTTCGCTCCGTGTGTGCGCTGCTGATAGGCTGACAGATTGCACCTCCCCACTGTAAATGCGGGAAAGAGAAAAAAAAAATGGAGATCTTCATTGTTCCTGCAGAGATCCATCCCCTGCCCCTCCCCCCACCCCGCTGTACACTCAAACTGCGTATTAACATTAATTTTCATCATTACTGAGAAAAAATCCAGTTATGATTTTGGTGCACGAACAGTTATCGAACATAACCTCGAACAGCCGAATTTTTCTCAAATTGTTCGTGTTCTCCGAACGGCTCGAACACCGCCCAAAACAGCTCGAATTTGAGATTGGCGAACAGTTCGAGTAGAACAACGCTCATCTCTAGTCTCAATAGATGTTTCATCTGCTTTTTTACTGGCCTCAATTGTAAAGATGAGGAAACATTTATTTTTACAGAATAGTGTAGATTATATTTTTCCAATGTATAAGAGATTTTTATGAGAATCCCTTTCAACCTTGAATGAATTCTAGTGTTAATCTACTGTTCTTCCTTTTTTCCTACCTTCATTTTTGTTTTTAGAATTTTTGTATAAGAAACAAATTGTGAATTTGGGGGATCGAAGCAGCAGAATCTCTGGTGGGGGTGATATTTTATGATATCCTGCATATAAAAGATACATTATGAATGAGCTGTGTTGTTACAGTCTTCTGACAGAGAGGATTACTCTTTCTCATGTATCTAAGACTCATAGATCTAGAGTCCTAGATAGTTATATTAGTCCTAGTCTTATTAGGCTGGAGTTAGATATAAGTCTGGTATTGATTTATAAACAAGCTGTCACACTGAATATTCTCTTTAAAATTTAACTTGCAGTGGCTGGAGAGGCTAGTGTCCAGCTAGAGGCTATACAGGATAAAATTCAGGCCAATGCTATGATATGCATGTCCACATGGTAATGGAATTCTGGCTTGGATATTCTCTCTGATCAAAAGAATCGAGTGCAATGTGTTAAAGCAACTGAAAGAACTGTACATAAGGGTTGCACAGGCTGAGGTGTTCTGTCACAATGCTAACTTTGTATTCAACTCTTAAACATACAGCCATGGCCGAAAGTGTTGGCACCCTTGAAATTGTTCCAGAAAATGAAGTATTTCTCCCAGAAAATTATTGCAATTACACATGTTTATTTCCTTTGAGTGTATTGGTACAATACAAAAAAACTGATAAAAAGGCAAATTGGACATAATCTCACACAAAACCCCAAAAATGGGCCTGACAAAATTGTTGGTACCTTTCCAAAAATATGGGTAAACATTGCTCATTCAAACTCACCCGTGGCAAGTAACAGGTGTGGGCAATATGAAAGTCACACTGGAAACCAAATAAAAAGGGGAGACGTTGACTCAGTCTTTGCATAGTGTGTCTGTGTGTGCCACACTTAGCATGGAGAACAGCAAGAGGAGAAAAGAACTGTCTGAAGACTTGAGAACCAAAATTGTTGAAAAATATGAACAATCTCAAGGTTACAAGATCATTTCCAGAGATTTTGATGTTTATTTCTCCATGGTAGACAACATAATCAAGAAAATTACAACCCATGGCACTGTAGCCAATCTCCATGGACATGGACGGTAGAGAAAAATTGATGAAAGGTTGCAATTCAGGATAGTCCAGATGATGGATAAGCAGCCTGAATCAAGTTCCAGAAAACTCAAGCTGTCCTGCAGGCTCAGGGTACATTGGTGTCAGCACGAACTATCAGTTGACTTTTGAATGAAATGCTGTGGCAGGAAATCCAGGAGGACTCTACTGCTGACACAGAGACATAAAAAAGCTAGACTGCTGTTGATCAAAATGTACATGAGTAAGTCAAAATTCTCCGGGAAAGTATCTTGTGGACAGATGAGACTAGGATAGAGCTGTTTGGTAAAGCACATCATTCTACTGTTTAACGTGCACAATTGGACAGCGACATTTTTTTCTTTTCTAAATGCAAAAAGGAGAATCTAATTCCTTAAGGACTCTAGATTACAAACCAAATTCTTCATACCTACAATACTCATTATGCACAAAACCTTTGTCACAGGACTTCTGAGAGACTAAGGAACCACCTTTTGCATGTCTTCTACAGCATCAAGAGTAAAGTCCAAGGGCAATTTGAAACTCAGAGGAAAACACTTACAGAAAACACAGAGCAAAAATTACAGCAATACTACAACAAACTACGGACACTTCTGATTCATAACAAGGAAAAGAAGTTACACAGATTGCGCCTAAACTCAGGACGCTATACAAACAGCAACAAAACAAAGCCAAAACCTGATAATTTGGACAACCACTCCATTGCAGACACAGAAGCATCTAACTGTGTCATCAATCTCTCAGATTATACACCCAACAAAGCGGAGCTGTCTGTGCTTTCTAGGGGACTCTCATTTTGTCCTACTAAGGCCCTAGATAAAACTGAACTCTGTAGTGATATGGAAAATTACTTTAGCAGACTGCGCCTGAGGGAATACTTCAATGCTACAGAAGATTCAGAACCCACACAAACTGAAGGAAAAGGGATCTTGACAACCAAGAAGAGGTCAGATTGGACACCTCCACCAGGACGAAACCCTCATTTTGATACATATTTGGACTCCTTCAGACATGTGATAAAATCCACTATCCTAGACACAAACAGGAGACAAGCATCCAACATCAGTGCACAGGAGAGAAAGGATATACAATCTGTGAAAACCAACAAAGAAATCGTCATTAAACCTGCTGACAAGGGTGGTGCAATAGTGATGATGAACACATCAGACTACATGAAGGAAGCAAACAGACAACTGATGGACATGCGCTACTACAAAAAACTGGAGTCTGACCGTACACAGGACTATTACAAGGAACTAAACAAGTTGGTATCTTGTCTGCCTGACGAATCCTTAAGAGCCGTTGAACTGATACCAGAGAGTCCAAGAATAGGGACATTCTATATGCTCCCCAAAATCCACAAATCTGGAAATCAAGGAAGACCAATTATTTCATGTGTGGGCACCCTTACTGAGCAAGTTTCTGGATGGGTAAAGTGTGTTGTTAAATCACTGGTAAAGATTACACCCAGCTACATTCAGGACACAACAGACCTACTGAATAAACTAGCAGCAATAGGTCCTCTACCAGAAGGAACCATATTGGCCACCAAGGATGTGGAATCTTTGTATTCTAATATCCCACAACCGGATGAATTGAATGCCTGCAAAATCTTCATGGAAAATATAGGAATTGTTGCTGATTCTGTGGTCAAACTTACTGAATTCATTCTCACCCACAATTACTTTGAATTTGATAACATATATCTACAGGAAACTGGTACAGCGATGGGAAGTAAAATGGCTCCACAGTACACAAATCTTTTCATGGCCAAGCTTGAAAGTGACTTTTTGTCCTCATGTCCCATCGGGTCTCTGGCCTACTATCATTTCATTGACGATATTTTAATCATCTGGATGGGGTCTGAGCAACAGCTGAAGACGTTCCATGAACACTTTAATCAATTTCATCCCACTATCAACCTAACACTCAACTACTCCTGTACTGAAATTAACATTTTGGACACCATCATCAAGCTTCAGAACAATGAAATAGAGACATCCTTGTACCAGAAACCAATCGACCGTCCTACATACCTTCTATTGTTTACAGTCAAGCCATCAGATACAATCGGATATGTTCCAACCCTATGGATAGAGACAAACAACTTGATGGCCTCAGAAAGACCTTTTTGAATCAGGGCTACCATCCAAGAACAATTGAGAACCAGATTACAAGAGCCACCAAAATATCAAGGAATCATCTCCTACATTACAAAACCAAACAAGAAAGCAGCCGGGTGCCTCTAGTAGTCACCTACAATCCAAATCTGGAGGTGCTAAGGAGAGCTGCACGGAAACTACAACCCTTACTACAAAAAGATGCCCGATTACAATCCATATTTCCAGACCCCCCACTTCTGTGTTTCAGGCAGCCCCCAAATCTAAGAAGCATCATTGTCAGAAGTTCCCTGTCATCTCCTCCAGCTACAGGTACCTTTCCTTGCAACCAGAAAAAATGTAAAACCTGTCCGTTTATAACGACCACAGACAAGATGAAGATCCCCAATTCACATGAGGAGTATAAGATCCCAGGTACATTCAGCTGTGTCACATCTAACAAAGTATACTTAATTATATGTACCAAATTTCCATCTGGGGGTCTTTATGTAGGGGTGACAGGGCAAAAACTTATGACAAGGATGAATCATCATCGCCACACAATAACAGAAAAAAGAATAGATCTACCTGTAGCCCAGCATTTTTGTTCTCCTAATCACAGCATAAAAGACATGAAATTACTGGTATTAAAAGGTAACTTCAAATCTCAAAGCGAAAGAAGAATCTCAGAATATAAACTGATGGTGACCTTTAACACTTTCAGAGCAGGAATGAATGTGTCACATGGATTTATGTCATTCTACATCAACTAAGGAATGTGCCCCTCAGACTTATGAGGTCATCATAACACTGGACTTAGTCACAGGACAATAAAACCTTCACACTCCTTATATATTAACTGCTAAAATATTTATAGCCAGAACTGTTTATCTCTTCCATAATAACTCTGCTTTCCATCACCTGTCTTACCTATTGCATTATTTTTGTGTCTTATTGTTTATAAATATGTGACTCTTCAGATTTTGTGGTATACTATGCCTGATGAAGAGACCTGAGTAGTCTCGAAAGTTTGCAAACTGTTACCATCTTTTCAGTTAGCCATTAAAAGGTATCAACCACTGAGGACTCTCAAATCTAAATATTTAACTGTTTACCGAAAATGGATTGAGGCCTATTAAAAAAAAGAACATAGTACCTAAATTCAAATATGGTGGAGGTTCAGATATTTTGGGTCTGTTTTGCTGCCTTTTGCACTAGATGCCTTGCAGGGGCTGGCTGGCAAATTTTAGCCTGGGGGGCAAGCACACAACAGTGGCCCATGAGTCGCAGCTCATCAGTATTATATTTACCTCTGTCTGCTTCATAAATTAGAGGTAACAAGGCTTTAAAAATACAAAAAATTGTGTATTATTGGGATGGCACACCTAGGTAATTACAGATACATTTTATTTTCAGTACCAGCACAGGACATGAATAAAACTGCAGGTATGCAGAGGCACCGATGAGGGTATAAAGGGGCTGTAGGAACTCCGTTTACATGCTTTTAAAGGTGATGGGCAGGGTTTATAAGATATAAAACTGGTGCCAGGTTCCTTTTGTTACTAGGAACCCTCATTGATGATAATCGGCCTCTGTAAATGGAATATAATTAACCCCTTAACAACCTTGGACTATAGGTACGTCATCGGTCGTGTCACTGCCCTTGATGCGGGCTCCAGCGCTGAGCCCACATCTTTCCTTGCACATGACAGCTGATCTGATCAGCTGTCATATGCCACTAACAGATGATCCTCCCATGCATTTAACACACATCGAGTGGAAGCATGTCATGAGACCCACCCATTGAGGCCTCTGTCACGCGATTGTGAGGCGTTGATGGGTTGTCATGACAATTGGTGGTCTAAACAAGACCTCCATGACTGTCATAGGAAATTGTGATTTCTGTTACACATAGCAGGGCTGAAGCACTGCTATATGTAGTACAGGCAGTCGGATGATCGCAGCTTCAAGTCTCCTAAGGAGACTATTGAAGGTCAGTAAAAAAAATACGTTTTAAAAAATATTAAAAAAACATAATTTCAAATATGCACATATTTGGTATCACTAGGTTCAGAATTCTCTGATCTATTAAAATATAAAGTAAATTAATTTGATTCATAAAGGGTGCAGCTAGAAAAAAATTGAAACTTCAGAATTACAGGTTTTGGCCGCCGCAACATTGCAGTAAAATGCAATAAGAGGCGATCAAAACATTGTATCTACCCCAAAATGGTGTCAATAAGAACGTCAGCTCAAGGCACAAAAAATAAGCCCTCATCCAGCCCAAGATCCCAAAAAATGGAAATGCTAGGTGTCTCGGAAAATGACGCTATTTTTTTATTTTTTTACAAATTTTGGATTTTTTTTTCACCACTTAAATAAAAAAGAACCTAAACAAGTTTGGTATCTACATATTCATACTGACCTGGAAAATCATATTGCAGTTATCTATTCCAAAGGGTGCACGACCAAATATTAAGTTGAGGGTGCCAACAGTTTTGTCCAGCCCATTATTTTAGGGTTTTGTGTGAAATTATGTCCAATTTGTCTTTTTTATCTGTTTTTACACAAAGGAAATAAACATGTGTATAACAAAATGTGTAATTGCAATAATTTTCTGGTAGAAATACTTTATTTTCTGGAAACATTTCAAGGGTGACATCACTTCCTGCCATGACTGTATGCAGCATTAATTTGTTATACTTCCATACATGCCTCGGCCTTGCAAATCTAGTATTTCTTCACTATACTTCCAGGTCAAGTCTACACATGGCCTCTTCAGCATCACTTCTCTATGTCCCTGTTGCGTCACAGTTCTACATCCAGAGATCTTGGCTGTGTTAACTGCAGCTTAGCTCTCCTTCTGGTTTTTCAACTTTCTAGAAATCAAAAACATTCTCAGTAGAGATGAGCAGATAAGGCAAAATTTGAATTTCGGATTTTTTTTTTCAGATTTTTTCTCCAGACCACAGAGCATCACAAATATACAGTGCCATGTAAAAGTATAAGCTACCATGGTCAAAATTATTATTATTGTGAACAGTTAAGCAAGTTGAAGATTAAATAATCTCTAGTGATGGGCGAGCACTAAAATGCTCGGGTGCTCGATGCTTGGGTCGAGCAAATTGGACTACTCGGGTGCTTGACCCAAGCAACGAGCCCAATGTGAGTCTATGGGAAACTCGAGCATTTTTCAGGCGGCTACCCCCATCTGTCTGCAGAGGGCCTAAAAAATGCCCAAATCGATGGGAACAGTGCTCAAATGACATGGGAACAGCATGGGGAAGACCCCTGGAAGCACTTCTGACTCCCAGGTCACTGCTGTCAACAACGTTGTCATAGGTATTACGCCACTTTTACAGACTCACAATAAAACATACAAAAACGAAACCAAAATGGATTTTCCTAGGAAATATGTTAAGGAACATCCTTTCCAGTGTAATGACTTGTATATAAGGCAAAATCAATAACCAAAATCAAAAATACTCCTCCACACTTTGGGCTATGTTGGGCTATGTTCTGACTCCCATGTCACTGCCTAAAAGTGTGCCCATCATAAGTGATACTTGGTGCATGCGAAGATGCCTCCCGCCATGCACTTGTAGTTGCAGACTTGCAACAATCACCGTCCACGTCCTTGTCCCAGTGCAGCGTTCAGTTGTCCCTACCCCTTTCCATGGAATGCAAGCGCAAGTATGCAGCCAGCCACCCACCCACAGGCTGCAATACTATACTGCCAAATTTTTGACAGCTGCTTGCACTTGAAATGTGGCCTTTTAGGCTTGTGGAGCTGGAAGCTGTCCACAACCTCATGCCGGCAGCGACCTGGTATCCATACTCGGTCCCCAGCCGCCACTATTTGTCCCGATGTTGTCTCCGCCTTCCACAAGCACGGGTTCTACAACAACACCCGTGCCCTCCCCAGTGAACTTACTGGGAAGGACCGCCTACCCACAAACATGTGGTCAAGTGAATGTGGCCAGGGACTTTACGGAGCCAGTCCACAGCTTTTTTTTGCTGAGAGTTGTATTTTACCACAGCCATATTCTTTAGCTTGGTGAAAGGACTTGGGAAACCTTATCTACTCCAGCTGTGATTTCTCCCAGGAAGTCCTCTAAAGCTGCTTGCACTTGAAATATGGCCTTTTAAGCTCATCGAGGCAGAAGATTTTCACAACCTCATGCCGGTGGCGGTCGGATGTCCATACTCGGTCCCCAGCCGCTACTATTTCTCCAGGTATCGTCTCTGCCTTCCACAAGCACAGGTCCCACAACATTACCCATGCCCTCACCAGTGCACTTAATGGGAAGGACCGCCTAACCACAAACACGTGGTCAACTGAATGTGGCCAGGGATGTTACAGAGCCAGTCCACAGCTTTTTTTTGCTGAGAGCTGTATTTCACAACAGCCATATTCTTTAGCTTGGTGAAAGGACTTGGGAAACCTTATCTACTCCAGCTGTCATTTCTCCCAGGAAGTCCTCTAAAGTTGCTTGCACTGGAAATATGGCCTTTTAGGCTCATCGAGGCAGAAGATTTTCACAGCCTCATGCCGGTCGGATGTCCATACTCGGTCCCCAGCCGCCACTTTTTCTCCAGGTATCGTCTCTGCCTTCCACAAGCACAGGTCCCACAACATTACCCATGCCCTCACCAGTGCACTTAATGGGAAGGACCGCCTAACCACAAACACGTGGTCAACTGATTGTGGCCAGGGATGTTACAGAGCCAGTCCACAGCTTTTTTTGCTGAGAGCTGTATTTCACGACAGCCATATTCTTTAGCTTGGTGAAAGGACTTGGGAAACCATATCTACTCCAGCTGTCATTTCTCCCAGAAAGTCCTCTAAAGCTGCTTGCACTTGAAATATGGCCTTTTAGGCTCGTGGAGGCGGAAGCTTTTGACAACCTCATGCCGGCGGCGGCCGGATGTTCATACTGGGTCCCCAGCCGCCACTATTTCTCCCCACCTTCTACAAGCGTAGGTCCCTGAACATTACTGCTGATACTTTTCTGTGGGAATCTGCTTGCCTCCTACCAGCCTGAAATATTTCCAGTAAACTATGGTATGACGCCATGGTATTAGCACTGCCCCCAGTACCAGTAGTGAAGCCATCCCCAATTTCCTTCTCAGGAATTTTATTTGGTAGACTGAGTGGCTGCCCAAATACATTTGTTTCTCACAAAGGAGTTGAAGATAGAGTCGTAGTAGGTGCAAGTTTCTCCAGCCTGTTGATTATCAGAGGGTGAACGGCAGCACATTGGATCAGTGGTTAGCACTGAAGTCTTGCAGCACTGGGATCCTGGGTTCAAATCCCAGCAAGGACAACATCTGCAAGGATTTTGGATGTTCTGCCCGTGTTTTCGTGTGTTTCCACCTCAGTAAAAAAGCAGCCATAGAGTGTCAAGGAACCTTCCCACACACTTTTCTTAGCCAGGGCTGCTTCTCGGCAGGGTTAGACGGTCCTACCCGAGAATCCTCTGGTGTGCATCAGCTTCTACCTCAGGAGAGTTCATGATATCACTAACTTTGCAGCTGCTATGGGGCTCTTAAGTGGGGGAGAAAGGTGAGCCCTCAGAATCAAATCCTCTGGTGGGCCAAATATTTTTCAATCTGAAACAGATTCTCAGTCGAAGTTGTATTTCACTACAGCCATATTCTTTAGCTCGGTGAAAGGATTGGCATAGAGGGAAACTGTATCTACTCCGGCTGTCATTTCTCCATCACCAAGTTCCGCCCATTGTCACACACGACCATGCCTGGCTGTATGTTCAACGGTGAGAGCCACAGATCATGCTGCTGTGTTACAGCTTTCTACTGCTCTGCAGGGCTGGGCGGTTTGTCAACTAAGCATTAAGCATGTAATCTTCAGCACATCCTGTTGCCGCTTGGCCAAGGCAGTGCTGCAGTGCTTTCAGCTTGTGATTGATGTGGTCATTTCGCAGATGGAGGAGGAGGTGCAGGAGCTGAAAAATGTGATTACATTGAGGTTACATTGGCGACTCTGTTTTTTATGCTAAAGAAAGATCCTACTGTTTTTGGGTTTTTTTGTTATATTTTAAGACAAATGCATTCACCGGGAAATGTCATTTTAACATTTTACAACCTTATCTGGCCATGTGGTGTGTGACACATCATTAGACACATCCTGTTTCATTTATGATGGAGGGACTCTGAAAGTCACAAAGCCTATTTTTATAGGGCCATCAGGCGGCCCTTACTATTCTTAAAATGACAGCAGTCTGCCCTCGCTATTGTTAGAGAGCCATCAGCCGGCTATGCTTTGTTGTTCCCACTATTAACAAGTGGGTCTCCTATATTGGTTAATGCCCATGCTGTGATTGCAAGGGCTGCAAAAATTTGGGAAAAACCCCACTAACAATTTAAAGACACAGAGCAGGGCCACAGTAATGACATGTTTCCATTACAAAGGAGCGGGTGTGCTATACAGTTATACGGTATGCAGTGAGTCCAACAGCTGACAAAATTTAGGAAAAACACCACTAAAAATTTAAAGACACATAAACCAGGGCCACAGTAATGACATGTTTCCATTACAAAGGAGCGGGTGTTTTATACAGTTATACGGTATGCAGTGAGTCCAACGGCTGACAAAATTTAGGAAAAACCCCACTAACAATTTAAAGACACATAGAGCAGGGTCACAGTAATGGCATGTTTCCATTAGAAAGGAGCGGGTGTGTTAAACAGTTATAGGGTATGCAGTGAGTTCAACGGCGGACAAAATTTAGGAAAAACCCCACTAACAATTTAAAGACACATAGAGCAGGGCCACAGTAATGACAAATTCCCATTAGAAAGGAGAGGGTCTCCCTTAATGTTTGCTTATGCAGTGATTGCAAGGGCTTCCAAAAATGGGGAGGCACTCCAATGTCCTTTGGAAGAGACAAGGAAAAGGGCCTCATAAAAAAAAATTCCCATTAGAAAGGAGAGGGTCTCCAATACTTGTAATGCCCATGAGCTAAGTGTATGGGCTGACAAACATTTACCCCGATGGGTATACAGGAACATACTGTAAAAAAAAAAAAAAAATTTCCGGGCATCAGAAAGACCCTTTAAAAAAATGATGTGGGTGTTGCATCACGGACCACGGTCACCCTGGTGATATGGTGATGGAGAATGAGGATGAGGAGAAGGAGGAGGACAAGAGGAAATAGCCAAAATCAGGAAGCGTATACCCATGTGTGGGTGTGAAAAGGTGCATGGGAATACACCTTCGAAAAAAAGACACTGGATTTTAGTTTATGTTACGCTGCTATCATTCGGTGGTGTTGAGAAGTCTGGTCCAATCCAGCCCTTGTTCATTTTTATAAGAGTCAGCCTGTCAGCATTCTCAGTTAACAGTTGGATGCGCTTATCATTTATAATTCCACCAGAGGCACTAAAAACCCTCTGATATAACGATAGCGGCTGGGCAGGCCAGGAACTCCAAGGCAAAGAGATCCAGTTCATTTCATGTATCCAGCTTGGATACCCAATAATTATAAGGCACAGAGGAATCATGGAGGACGGCAAGGTACTCTCTCAGCTTCTTCCAAAATTTGGCACTCCGTGTGAGAGTACCCCGCGCCTCAGGGCCTGTGCGATGGGAGGGGCTGAGAAAATTCTCCCAGAACTTTGACAGTGTTCCCCTGCCTCTGCTGGATTGGAGTTGTATCTCTCTCGCCTGTAGTCCTTGGTTGTCCAACAAACTATGACCTCTGCCGCCAGCGTTTTCAGATGGGAATTTTTTTAATAGTTTTGCAACAAGGGTCTCTGGTGCTGCCCCATTTTTGTAGACTTGTCCGCCTCAGGAATAAGAGATATAACGTTCTCCTTGTAGTGCGGGTCTAGAAGTGTCACCAACACATAATGACTGTCACCCAAAATTTTGAGAACACGAGGGTCATGGGAAAGGCAGCGTAACATAAACTCAGTCATGAGTGCCAGACTGCTAACAGGCAAGAAGTCCGTGTCCTCACCAAGACGTCCATGTTCTCCTCCTCTCTGTCCTCATGCCATCCACGCTGAACAGACGGTATGACAATTGTACAGGTAGTACCGTCTATAGCACATGAAACTAGCTCCTTTTCTTCCTCCTCCTCCTCTTCCTCATTGTCACCCAATCCACGTTGGGATGAGATGAGGCTGGGCTGTGTGGAATTACCCTGTATGGTTCCTTGCTCCATCTCATCGTGCTCCGCCTGCAATGCATCCTCTTTGATTGTGAGCAGAGAGCATTTCAGAAGACAGAGAAGCGGGATGGTGACGCTAATTAAGGTGTCATCACCGCTCACCATCTTGGTGGAGTCCTCAAAGTTTTGGAGGATGTTACATATGTCTGACATCCATATCCACTCATGAGGTCTTATGTGTGGAGTCTGAACTGAATAGCGATGGCCTTGTTGATGCTGGTACTCAACAACTGCCCTCTTCTGCTTACAAATCCTTCCATCTGCAGTATAGAGTTCCAACACGTGGTGACATCACACACCAGTCTGTGAGCCGGAAACTGCAAACGCTGCTGAAACATGGCAAGGGCGTTGGAAGCTCTAGGTGACTTTCTAAAATGGGCACGCAGGCGGCATACTTTAACAAACAGATCCGGCAGCTCCGCGTAGGATTTGAGAAATCGCTGAACCACGAGGTTAAGCACATGGGCCAGGCATGGTATGTGTGTGAGCTTGCCTCGCCTCAGAGTCGCCACTAGGTTTCGGCCATTGTCACACATGACCATGCCTGGCTGTAGGTTCAGCGGTGTGAGCCACAGATCTCTCTGCTCTTTCAGAGCTGTCCACAACTCTTCAGCATTGTGCGGTTTGTCACCTAAGCATATTAGCTTCAATGCAGCCTGTTACTTGGCCGAGGCAGTGCTGCAGTGCTTCCATCTTGTGACTGATGTGGTCATTTCAGAGATGAAGGCTGAAGAGGAGGAGGCTGAGGAGGATGAGGTGCAGGAGCTATATACTGTTGGGGCAACACTGATTGACCTAGGGCCTGCAATCCTTGGTGTCGGGAGGACGTGTTCCGTCCCAAGGTCTGACTGTGTCCTGACTTCTACTATGTTAACCCAGTGTGCCGTCAGCGAGATGTATCATCCCTGCCCACAAGCACTTGTACACGTGTCCGTGGTTAGGTGGACTGTCCCGTTAACGGCGTTGTTGAGGGCACAGCTAATGTTTTGGGACACATGCTTGTGTGATGCGGGGATGGCACAGCGGGAGAAATGGTGGCAGCTGGGGATCGAGTACCGAAGGACGGCCGCCGCCATCAGGTTGCGGAATATTTCCGTCTCCATGAGCCTAAAAGGAAACAATTCAAGCGCAAGCAGTCGCGAAATGTGGGAATTTAGTAGTGTGGCCTGTGGGGCGTTGGCTGCGTATTTGCGCTTGCATTCCAAGGACTGGGGTATGGACTACTGAACGCTGCGCTGGGACAAGGACATGGACTTGCTACCTGATGCTGCTACTTGAGACTGTGCAATGACATGTGCAGGACAGGAGGCATATTCGCATGCACCATGGACAGGGATTTGGCTTGCATGCACAACAGTGGAAGAAGCAGTGGTGCCACTCGCAGACACTGTTCCTGGACCCTGGGGTTCGGCCCACAAAGTCGGGTGCTTTGCTGCCATGTGCCTGATCATGCTGGTGGTGGTCAGGCTGGTAGTTTTGCCACCCCTGTTGATGCTGGCCTGACAGGTGGTGCCAATGGACTTTTTGAGGTTATCGAAAGAGTCTTTAAAAAACAACCAGACTCGGGAAAACCTCACAGTTGAACTAGCAACTTCCGTCATGTTGGTGTTACGGGGAACGGTTGCCTGCATTCTGTTTGCAGCCACCACACTACTTCTTCCTGCCTATTGGGGTGCTCTGTCTTCCTCCCCCTGTGTGCTGCTCTCCTTGCTCTGCATGTCCTCCTGCCAGGTTCGGTCAGTAACTATATCATCCACCACCTCGTCTTCCACTTCCGCACCCTGGTCCTCCTCCTGACTTTCTGGCAATTATGTCTCATCATCGTCCACCTCTTGTGACACTTTCCCATCGTCGCCTTCGTGCGACAGTGGCTGCTCAAATATTTGGGATTGCTACATGCGATCTCTTACCCCGCTTCAAGTGGACCAGGCGAGAGGCCCAAATCTATAAATGGAAAAGTGAATAGCACTTCAGGGTGTCCAAGTGTGGGATCAGTTGTCTCTGAGCACTCGGCATGATGGGAGGAAGGAGGTTCAGGGTGAGGAATATGCAGTCCAGACTCACAGCTACTGAGACTTGACCGTGTGGAAGACAAGGTGGTGGTGGTGGCTAAGTGACTGGAAGCATTATCTGCTATCCATCCAATAACCTTTTCACACTGCTCTGTGTTCAATAGTGGTGTTCTGGGGTCCCCTATTAATTGGGACAGGAAGGTCGAGCAAGAAGATGTAGGTGTTTGTTGTGGCACCATTTCAGCTTGCCCACGGCCTCGGCCTCTGCATGCACCATCACCATCACGTCCAGTTCCCCGTTCCTTGCCACGTGCTTTGCCCATTTTAAATGGAGGACAATATCTTCCATGCCCACTACAAATGGCTGAATTCAGAGTGAACTTATATGTGATCCGTGTGATGCAGAAAACACATTTTTAAATACCTGGCCTGTAGGTAACTATTTTGAACAGAAAACTGGTGTCAATAGCTACACTGACACACTGAAACAAATGTTTAACGGAGGCCAGAAATGGCAGCATTTTCTGAAAACGTATATGTGATCCGTGTGAAGGAGAAAACACATCTTTAAATACCTGGCCTGTAGATAACTATTTTGAACAGCAAACTGGTGTAAATAGCTTCACTGACACACTGAAACAAATTTTTAATGGAGGCCAGAAATGGCAGTATTTTCTGAAAACGTATATGTGATCTGTGTGACGGAGAAAACGCAGTTATAAATACCTGGCCTGTAGGCAACTATTTTGAAAAGCAAACTGGTGTCAATAGCTTCACTGACACACTGAAACAAATTTTTAATGGAGGCTAGAAATGGCAGTATTTTCTGCGCAATTATATGTGATCCGTGTGATGACAAGCCACAGTTTTAAATAGCTGGATTTTTAGCGCTGTAATATTGAAAGGATCTGGCTGTATTGTGCCAACAAGCAAACGGCGCAGAAAAACTGTGTTCTCTGGATTGCTTTTTAAGCAAATAATGAGGATTAAAATAAAAAAAAAATAATTCCTTGCCCCTGAGACCTGGGCCTATTTCTAGAAATATCTAACAGCAGCAGCAGACAAAACTGGAACAGAGCCTCTTGTGCTATGTGCACTGCAGTCTGCTATATACCCTGCCTACCCCCCTATGTACACTGCCTGCCAGTGCGGCTCAGTCCCCAGCAGCTTTTAAAATATGTTTTATGTCAGAGATAAACAGAAAACTCACCAGCTCACCCTCCTGCAGCTTCAATCCGACCCGGGATCCGCGATCAGTGCTACTGCAAGCGCTCCGACATGTGCTGAAGAAGGAGAAAATGATCCAGCTCCCAAGATTAGAGATGAGCGTTGTTCTACTCGAACTGTTCGCCAATCTCAAATTCGAGCTGTTTTGGGCGGTGTTCGAGCCGGTCGGCGAACACGAACAATTTGAGAAAAATTCGGCTGTTCGAGGTTATGTTCGATAACTGTTCGTTCACCAAAATCATAACTGGATTTTTTCTCAGTAATGATGAAAATTAATGTTAATACGCAGTTTGAGTGTACAGCGGGGCGGGGGGAGGGGCAGGGGATGGATCTCTGCAGGAACAATGAAGATCTCCATTTTTTTTTCTCTTTCCCGCATTTGCAGTGGGGAGGTGCAATCTGTCAGCCTATCAGCAGCGCACACACGGAGCGAAGTGCTTTTTTTCACACAAGCAAGGGCATGTGTCATTGGCAGTGTATGTCACATGTCCTTGCCCTATAAGACCAAGCCATTTTCCCCGTCGCCACCATTTTCTCACTGCTGCAGCTGCGTGTTAGACGGCACCGCTGTTGCTGTGTGCGCTATACCTTGTTAATTTCAAGCCAATTTTCGCACAAATATACAGATAGCTTGGGAGTAGGGAATAGTTGTGATTGCAGTCCTTTGAAGGACTAGGTTACAGCATTTCCTACGACTTTTATCAGGCAGGTCTGTGCTCTTAAATAGATAGATTGTGGGAGTAAAGACTAATTGTAATTGGAGTCCTTTTCAGGACTAGGTTACATCAGTTCCTATCAGTTTTTGCCAGGCAGGTCTGTGCCAGTGCTGTGCAAGTTTTTTTCACAGCATTTGGCTGAATCTAGCAAAGCTAATCCTTTTTGGCCTATTGCAGAGTGTGTTAGTCAGTGGAGTAGCCTATCTGTGTTGCAAGATATACCACCTGTGTATAGAATACCAATTTTTTTACTGCACCTAGTGAAGTAAAATCTTTTGGGCATAGCATCATTCTATTAGTCCATCTATACTGACCTCCATCAGGTTGCAAACTGAATATAATTTTTTTCTGCATCTAGCTCTGAAAAAATATTTGGGCTTCTAGCAGTGTGTGGGACTTGGTCTATTAGTCCATCTATACTGACCTCCATCAGGTTGCAAATTAAAAATATTTTTTTTCTTCATTTAGCTCTGAAAAAATATTTGGGCTTCTAGCAGTGTGTGGGACTTGTTCTATTAGTCCTTCTATACTGACCTCCAGCAGGTTGCAAATTGAATATAATTTTTTTCTGCATCTAGCTCTGAAAAAATATTTGGGCTTCTAGCGGTGTGTGGGACTTGGTCTATTAGTCCATCTATACTGACCTCCATCAGGTTGCAAATTAAAAATAATTTTTTTCTGCATCTAGCTCTGAAAAAATATTTGGGCTTCTAGCAGTGTGTGGGACTTGGTCTATTAGTCCATCTATACTGACCTCCATCAGGTTGCAAATTAAAAATAATTTTTTTCTTCATTTATCTCTGAAAAAATATTTGGGCTTCTAGCAGCGTGTGGGACTTGTTCTATTAGTCCATCTATACTGACCTCCATCAGGTTGCAAATTAAAAATAATTTTTTTCTGCATCTAGCTCTGAAAAAATATTTGGGCTTCTAGCAGTGTGTGGGACTTGGTCTATTAGTCCATCTATACTGACCTCCATCAGGTTGCAAATTAAAAATATTTTTTTTCTGCATCTAGCTCTGAAAAAATATTTGGGCTTCTAGCAGTGTGTGGGACTTGGTCTATTAGTCCATCTATACTGACCTCCATCAGGTTGCAAATTGAATAAAAAAATTTTCTGCATCTAGCTCTGAAAAAATATTTGGGCTTCTAGCGGTGTGTGGGACTTGGTCTATTAGTCCATCTATACTGACCTCCATCAGGTTGCAAATTAAAAATATTTTTTTTCTGCATCTAACCCAGCCAATAGTTTTGGCCTAATACCACAGTTTGGCCACTCAGCTCTGCTCGGTTACCATCCATTGTTTTTTTGTGCAAACAACTCCAGAGTTGTGAATTATTTAACCACCAAAATGAGTGGAAAAAGGCCTGCTGCTGGTGGAAAGGGGAATAGGCGTGTTGGGAAGGGGAAAAAAGGTTGTGTCCGTGGGGTAGGTGCAGAAGAAAGACCATCTTCCAGCCAAACTAAAATGTCTACTTCTTTTAGCGGACAATGTGATAAGATCCCTTTCTTACGGCCACGCCAATCGCTACAAATTCCAGATGAGGCACAAAAACAGCAGGTGCTTCAACGGATATCAAGTGCTCCTTTAAGTGGGCTCTCCTCCACATCAACTTCAACATCACAAATACTCCAGTCCTCAAAGGTGTCACCCAAATGGCACTTGCTTCCTCACAGCTCCCAAATCTCCAGCTGCCCGTCTGAGTATGAGGTAGAACAGATGGTTGAGTCTGCAGAGCTGTTTACTCATACTATAGCCTGGGAATCAGAGGTCGACTCCAGCGCTTCTGTGAATCCAGACGAGGAAATGATCTGCACTGATGCCCAGAATCTTTATGAGTCGGATCCAGGACCAGACGCAGAAGGTTCTGACCATAATGTAGACCCTCATTCCCAAACTGTAACTCCTGTTGGTGGAGACAATGAGGAAGACGATGATAAGACTCAAATACCTGATTGGAGCGACAACTTTAGTTTTTTGTCAGGGCAGGAACAGGTTGGCTCTGAGGACGACGGGTGTGATAACGCACAGGGTGATGATGATGAGGTCGGAGATCCCACTTACTGTCAACCCACAGTCAGCCAAGAGATGAGGTCAGCAGAGGAGGTGGAGGAAGATGCTAGTGACGACGAGGTCAGGTTGCGCCTTCCTGGACAGAGACGTAGTACTGGAAGCACGTCAACAACTGCATCCTCAAACACAACTCTGCCTCTCACCACAAGTCGTGGTGGCTCTTCAGGTCGCATGGGTGCTAAGCCTTGCATAGCCTGGGCATTTTTTCAGATCGATAAAGATGACCCAACTCGTGTTATCTGTAACATTTGTCAGCAAAAGCTAAGTAGAGGCCAAAAAATACATAGTTTGAGTACTTCATGCATGAACCGGCACATGGACATGAAGCATAAGTTGCAGTGGGAAGCTCAGTGTGCTACAATGCGGTCTAGCCGGCCGGGCCAACCACCGTCTGCCATATCTTGTGCATCCGCGGCCTCTTCATCCTCTGTGACTGGGGGGACAGCAGTCACACCTGTTTTGGGGCGCAGACCTGCCACCTCTTTACCCGCAACAGCCAGCGTGATTGGCAGGTCATCATTTTCTTTGGAGGTGGTAACACCAGCTGGTCTTGAGCGCTGTCCGACATCGATAGCACCACCTTTGGATCAAGGCAACCTAACATGTCCGCCTGCATCTTCCTCACAGACCGGCAGTTTGCCGGGGACACCCTTATCAACCCCGTCTAAGCACAATAGCCAGCCCTCGGTCCCTCAGATGTGGACAAGTAAAAGACGATTTCCTCCTAGCCATGAGAAAGCTAAGAGGTTGAATTTCACCATCTGCAAGCTCTTGGCTACAGAAATGCTGCCTTTCCGCCTGGTGGACACAGAGGATTTTCGAGACCTTATGTCCGTCGCAGTGCCCCAGTACCAGATGCCCAGTCGGCACTACTTCTCAAAGAAAGGTGTGCCTGCGCTCCACCAGCATGTCGCACACAACATCACCGCTTCTTTGAGAAACTCTGTGTGTGACAGGGTGCATTTCACCACAGACACTTGGACGAGTAGGCATGGACAGGGGCGTTACATGTCGCTGACTGGGCACTGGGTAACTATGGTGACAGCAGGACAAGGGGCTGCTGTCCAAGTCTTGCCGTCCCCACGAGTTGTGCGTCAATCCTCTTTATGTCATTTTTCCTCCACTGCTTCTGCATCCTCAACCTCCTCTCGGTCTTCCACCTGCACCCAAAGCCTGTCTGGTCATGCCACAAGCTTTCTAACTGCGCAGAAGGGATCCTGCACACCTCCTTACTATGCTGGCAGTAGGGCTCAACGTCATCAGGCGGTTTTTACATTGAAATGTCTGGGAAATGTGAGTCACACAGCTGAGGAGTTGTGGTCAGCTCTGGAGAACCAATTTCATGAATGGTTGTCTCCACTGGACCTGAAACCAGGGAAGGCCGTGTGCGACAATGCTGCAAACCTGGGTGCGGCCCTTCGCCGGGGCAATGTCACACACGTGCCTTGTATGGCTCACGTGTTGAACCTGGTTGTCCAGCAATTTTTAGCCCACTATCCCAGACTAGATGGCCTTCTGCAGAGGGCACGGTCGCTGTGTGCTCACTTCCGCCGTTCGCATCCCGCAGCTCAGCGACTTACATCTCTACAGAAGTCGTTGGGCCTGCCACTTCACCGGCTAAAATGCGATGTGCCTACCCGGTGGAATTCAACTCTGCACATGTTGCAGCGACTGTGGCAGCACCGACAAGCCCTGGTGCAATACGTTCTGACGTATAGCCTGGGCCAACGAGATTCAGAGGTGGGGCAAATCACGCTGGAGGAGTGGTCTCAGATCAGGGACCTATGCACCCTTCTGCACAGTTTTGAAATGGCGACGAAGATGTTTAGTGCTGACGATGCCATTATCAGCATGACTATTCCGGTGATTTACATGCTGGAGCACATGTTAAACAGAATTCGGAGTCAGGTGGTGGCACAAGAGGAGGTGGAGGAAGTAGAGGAGGAGGAGTTGTATGCGGAAGGGCTAACATCTGCAAGGTCCAGACGGTCGGCAGCACCAGGGCGGCAGGCATGTGAGGGTGGGGGAGATGATTTTACCAGGGCGCATGGTAGCAGCCAAACTAGTGAGGAAGGTGCAGGAGCCCAGGAAGAAGTGGAGGACGAACTGATGGAAGACTCATCAGATGAGGGAGACCTTGATCACATTTCTGTTGTGCGAGGTTGGGGGGAGAGGACAGAGGAAGGAAGCATGATTGTTACCTCGCCACCAACACAACAGGGACTTGGTGCTCCTGGATGCGCAACACACATGAGTGCCTTCTTGCTGCACTACCTGCAACATGACCCTCGAATTGTGAGAATTAGAAATAATCCTGACTACTGGGCTGCCACACTGTTAGATCCCCGGTACAAAAGTAAATTTGCAGAAATTATTCCTGCCATAGAAAGGGATGCACGCATGCAGGAGTATCAGCAGAGACTGTTGCAGAATCTTACATGTGCTTTTCCACAAAATACCAGTGGTGCACGTAGTGAATCTCACAGTTCCAACTTGCCAACCGTGGTCTGTATGGAATTGTTCAATAAAGGGCCCAAAATTAAGATAACATAGATGGGAGAGGTCTCTATGAATAGGAATTCCTAAGTATTTGATACCCTGTGAGGGCCAGGCAAAGGGAAAGTTGGACTGGATGGAATCCTATATGGATTTAGGGAGGGAGACATCGAGGGCCTCAGACTTCGCTGCATTGATTTTAAAATTTTACCATGTAACAAAGTGATCTATTTCAGCCATAACAGCAGGGATGGATATATGTGATTGAGTGATATATACTAGGACATCATCAGCAAATAGAGAGCACTTGTACTCGGTGCCTCCCACCTCAATCCACCTAATATTGGGGTTATGGCGAATTGATGAGAGCAGGTGCTCCGTCACTAGGATGTATAAGAGAGGGGACAGAGGACATCCCTGCCTTGTCCCATTGGTGATTGTGAAAGGTGATGAAAATGTTCTGACGCACCCCCTGGGCCTTGGGACACCCGGAGCCGGACCCTTTTTGGTGGATGCTGGTGGTTGTAGTCTTCGTGGCGGCGATCCGGTTCCGTGGCTCAGGGCGGTCAAACCAGTGGCGGAACTATTTATGTGGTTTTGATGTTTAAATGTCCGACTACGCCACCCGTGGATTGCGGTCAGAGTGAACCGCCGCTACAGGGCAGACCGCTAAGGCTGGTGTTGTGGGTGCAGCAGAGCGTAGCATAACTCCCCACGGGAGGAGTATAGCCTCAGGGCAGTGTATGCGGAGGATGGGGGTGATGGTGCAGGGCAGCAGCAGTAACGACACGGAGTCAGTGATGCAGTTCAGGGCCTTTACTCACAGTTCTTATTATCCAGACCACGTCTGCAGGTAACGGCTGCCCACGTCGTACTGTGCTCACCAGGTGAGGGGCTCAGACAACTCCCAGATAACTTTGGAGCGCTTCACAGGACCCCCTTTGTGTGTCCTTTGTCTGGCCTTTCTTACCAACACTTCTGTCCGGCTGCCTCGGGCCTCCTCTTGGTAAACTTGGCGCCAGTTTCCCTGACCCTATGTGGTGCCTTCCTAGCGGGTGGAGCAAGGGGCTGCGCCACATAAAATGTCAGAGCCTCCGGTTTCTAGCTGAGGGTCGTTTCCTGCCTCCACTAGTTCGGGGACCGGTCTCCCCCTTTGGCCTGACCCCTCCACGCAGGTGGATTCGGGCGTGCGGTGGCGACTCGCCCGTCTGCACCCCTGGGATCCCTTCATTCCTCGTTCCTGGAGCCTTCTCCGCTCCTCTTCCTTCCTTCTCCCTCTTGCAGGCCTGGGCCTCTGTTACTAGGCCCGCCTCCGGAGCAGAGCTCATGCAGAGCCCCTGCTCCCTGCCACTTCTGCTCAGACTTCTCTGCACTGAACTAAGATGGTGCCCACCTTTTATACTCCCTTCTCAATGCACCCAGGAACTGCTTCCTCCCTGCTCCTGCACTGCAGGGTTCCCCTTCCTCAGTGTTCCCTCCCCCCACTCCAGCCAGGGACAGGGACTGTCGTGCCCATCTCAGGGGCATATTGGTCGCCCTGCCCCACGGCAATGTGGTGTAATGCATGCAGGTGTCGGGTCCTGATCCACACTCCATCCTTATCTGAGAGTGAGATATCACACCTCTGGGTGAGGTGCAATACGTCTGTAGCAACCGAGCCCTCGGTGCTACAGTTCCATTTATCTTCAGCCTAGGTGACGTATTGTGATACAGGGCCGTGATTTTGGCTATAAAAGGGTCCCCTAGACCCCTACCCCAAGCTTTTTAAGAGAATCATATATGGCGTGCCAGGAGACTCTATGGAATGCTTTCTCAGCATCCAACGAGAGTATCTACTTACATATTTTTAACTGCATCTAGCCCAGGAAATACTTTGTGCCTAGTAGCAGTGTCTGCTAGTCAGCGGATTATCCCGGCTGTTAAGCAAGCTACACCACCTGTAGTTTGGACACTTAATTTTTTCAAAGGAAATGCTTCGGGACCACGGGATACTTAGTGAAAAGCATCAGGAGGCACCCCAAGGCATAGGGGCTGGGACTGGCACTAGGATGCCTTGCGGTGGACAGCCGAGCTCGATCCTTATAAAAGCTTTTTAACTGCAGCAGCTTTAGTGGACGCTACTGGAGCTGGAATTACGCGGCTGCTGGCATGAGACTTGCCCTCCAATAGATCCTTGTAAATGGATTTAAAGTGTATTCATTCAAATTAGAGGGACAATTTAAATTAAAAAGCTTAGAGCTGCCTCCACCACAGGGGGGCTCTCTCGACCCACCAGCGGACAGGCACCAGTATTGGGAGAGGGGGGCTGGCCGTCAGGGTTCACCGCGGCTCTGGCACAAACCCGGCGACACGGAGGTGGCACGGGCAGGAGCGGACTGGCCGTCTCGGCTTCTCACTTTTTGGATTTTAGAAGGGCATGACATGCCTATATCTGTGTCTCCCCCTCCTTTTACTCCTCCACCTCTTTTCTTTTCGCATGACTATATGTACTTGTCACTTTTCCATGTGTTAGTTGTGTCTTCTGAGCAGTTTGTCAGCTTTTGGACACCTTTGAAGGTGTTTTCTATGTGTTTCTATGTGTTTTTGTTTGCCTGCCATTGGTTTTAACGGTGTTCGAAGGTGTTCGACTAACAGTTCGACGAACAGTTCGGCGAACACACGGGTGTTCGACGAACCGAACCGAACTCGAACACTACGGGGGTGGCTCAACACTACCCAAGATGCCACGTTAATGGTAAAAAAGAATAGTTTATTTCAACTTCATATTAAAAAATCTGTAGAAATCCTGGTTTTCCCTTGTTCTCCTGTCTGTTCTAGTATTGACTATAGTTCCACATATTTGTACATATGTACCAGAATTTCTACAGTTTTTTTAATATTTAATAAAGAAACTATTCTTTTTACCATTAACGTGGCATCCTGGGAGCTGGATCATTTTCTCCTTCTTCAGCTTATGTCAAAGATACCTGCTTGAGTTCATACAGCCAATTCCTGATACATGCTGCCCACGGATTAGGCAGCATGTATCAGCTGTCAGGTTCTCTTTAAAGGGAATCTGTCACCCCCCTGGGCAATATCAGACCTCTACTATGGGCATACAGGTGATAGAAAAGTAAATCTGATTGCTGAGAAATCTGGTTTTATAAAGTCTGTTTTCCAGAGGCTTGGCATTTGCGGGATGCCAAGCAAACCCCTCCTATCTGCTTACTATTCCCCTAAATTGCCACCTCTGTGCTAAATTACCATATTCCCCCCTCCCCTGCACGTCACAGGCCCTGTGATGTGCCCTACTCTGCCTCCCCTCCCGCTCATGCGCAAAGCACCGCTCCATGTTTGTTTCCCGTCGGCTTTGTTTGACTGCGTACTGCCAGTGGAGCAGAAATCTGACTCACCGTCACTTGCACAATACAAGGCTGCAGTGCAATACACAGCCAAATGGGGCTAGGGCCAGAGGCAAGCTTGGCGCATGCGCAAGATTGGGGGCAAAGCAAGGCACGTCATAAGGCCTGTCACAGGGCCCTGTGACATGCAGGGGAGGGGGTGATATCGTAGTTTAGCACAGAGGCGGCAATTTAGGGGAATAGCAAGCAGATAGGAGGGGTTTGCTTGGCATCCCCTGGACGCCAATCCTCTGGAAAACAGACTTTATAAAACCAGATTTCTCTGCAATCAAACCTCTACTATGGGCCATACAGGTACAGTAAGTGTAGATTTACTTTTCTATACCCTGTATGGTCATAGTAGAGGTCTGATATCACCCAGGGGGTGACAGATTCCCTTTAACCAAGCTTTTTTTTGTGTTTTAGGCTCATTAATTCTGAGCACATTTGTGGTGGTCTCAAGATTGGCTCTCCCACTCATCTTCTCAGAATTAATGGACCTAAAACATAAGAATTTTCCCAAATCGTTAGTATTCTTTAAGGTGCATTAACACTGCTACCAATAATCACTCAAAAGACCTGCAGATGCAGTAGAAAATCATAGCCCTGTCTCCTGAGCTGCGCACTTCTAAGAGGTCTTTTGAGTGATTGGTGGGATTTTTCATACCCAGAAGAGCAGCAAATCAGGATTAATTATTATTATTATTTATTATTATGGCGCCATTTATTCCATGGTGCTTTACATGTGAAAGGGGTATACAAAGCACAAGCAGTTACAATAATTTTGAACAATACAAGTCAGCAACTGGTACAGGAGGAGAGAGAACCCTGCCTGCGAGGGCTTACAATCTACAAGGGATGGGTGAAGATACAGTAGGTGAGGGTAGAGCTGGTCGTTCAGCGGTATGGTGGAGGGGTGGTTACTGCAGGTTGTAGGTTTGTTAGAAGAGGTGGGTCTTTAGGTTCCTTTTGACGACATCCATGGAAGGCGAGAGTCTCGTATGTTGGGGTAGAGAGATCCAGAGTAGGGGGAATGCACAGGAGAAATCTTGTATGCGATTGTGGGAAGAGGAGATTAGAGGGGAGTAGAGAAGGAGATCTTGTGTGGATCGGAGGCTGCATGCAGGTAAGTACCGGGAGACTAGGTCACAGATGTATGGAGGAAACAGGTTGTGGATGGCTTTGTATGCCATGGTTAGGGTTTTGAACTGGAGTCTCTGGGTAATGGGGAGCCAGTGAAGGCATTGGCAGAGAGGAGAGGTCGGGGAATATCGGGGGGACAGGTGGATTAGTCGGGCAGCAGAATTTAGGATAGATTGGAGGGGTGCGAGAGTGTTAGAGGGGAGGCCACAGAGCAGGAGGTTGCAGTAATCGAGGCGGGAGATGATGAGTGCGTGCACTAGTGTTTTTTCATATTCGTGGTTGAGGAATGTGCGGATCTGGGAGATATTCTTGAGTTGGAGTGAGCAGGAAGTGGAAAAGGCTTGGATATGTGGTTTGAAGGAGAGATTAGAGTTCAGGATTACCCCGAGGCAGCGAGCTTGCGTGACTGAGTATAGTGAGTACCCATTGACTACGATGGATAGGTCAGATGGGGGGGTTGAGTGAGGCGCTGGAAAGATGATTAATTCTGTTTTGTCCATGTTAAGGTTTGGGAATCTAGCAGAGAAGAAAGATGAAAAAGCGGACAGACATTGTGGGATTCTGGTTAGTAAGGATTTGATATCGGGTCCTGAGAGGTAGATCTGTGTGTCGTTAGCATAGAGGTGATACTGAAAGCCATGGGACTCTATGAGCTGTCCGAGGCCAAAGGTGTAGATGAAGAAGAGCAGGGGTCCTAGGACTGAACCTTGGGGGATACCGACAGATAGGGGGCGAGATGAGGAGGTGGTCTTTGAGTGGGAGACACTGAATATCCGGTCTGTTAGGTATGAAGAGATCCAAGATAGGGCTAAGCCTGTGATGCCGAGAGATGAGAGAGTCTGTAGTAAGAGGGAATGGTCCACTGTGTCAAAGGCAGATGATAGGTCTAGGAGGAGGAGGACAGAATAGTGTCGCTTGAACTTGGCAGTTATTAGGTCATTGGTGACTTTAGTCAGGGCAGTTTCAGTGGAGTGATGCGGTCAGAAGCCAGATTGTAAGTGGTCAAAAAGGGAGCGGGAGGAGAGGTGGGAGGACAGTTCAAGGTGGATGTGTTGTTCCAGTAGTTTTGAGGCATAGGGGAGAAGTGATATGGGGCTATAGCTAGTCAGATAGGATGGGTCAAGGGAGGGCTTTTTGAGGATGGGTGTGATTGAGGCATGTTTGAAGCGTTTCGGGGAAGACACCAGTTGTTAGTGACAGGTTGAAAAGGTGGGTCAGGATTGGGATGAATATTGTGGTGAGGTTAGGGATGAGGTGGGATAGGATTGGGTCAAGTTTGCAGGTGGTGAGGTGTGATTTGTAGAGTAAAGAGGAAGCTTGATCTTCCGTAAAGGTGGAGAAGCTATTTTTGGAGGAGGAGGGTTGAGTAGATATGAGGAGGGGCTGTGGGGACTTTAGGTGAAAGCTTTGTCTGATGGTGTCAATCTTCTGCTTGAAGAATGAGGCAAAGCCTTCGGCTGAGATGAGAGGCGAGGGAGGAGGCACTGGGGGACGGAGGAGAGAATTGAAGGTGTTGAATAGCTGTTTAGGATTGTGAGACAGGGAGGATATGAGAGATGAGAAGTATGTTTGTTTTGCGGCAGTGAGTGTGGACTTGAAGGTATTGATGGACTGTTTAAATGCATAATGGGTCTAAAACATATTAGACATCTCCCAAAAATTACTCTTTAAATGTTTCAGAGTGCTACTGCCTGCGTTTCATCAGTACTGTGATTTCTGAATGATGATGATGATGATGGCTAAAAACAAAAACTCCCATCTCCTCCTTACCACTGTTAAGGAAATACTGGAAGTGGCATTTTCATATAATACAATTGTATTTTTTGGGGGCTGACCTGACATTGCAGTTGACTGCCATAATAAGTTTGGTGCCGTAGTCATATACTGATTGTAGCGTCGGCATCCCTGCCTCCTGCTAGGCAGGGACGCCGTTCCCCTCACCCATCCGCTCCGTGCCCGGCGTCCTCCTCCCGCTCTGCTGGCAGCGCGCGCTGCTTCCCAGTCACTGTGCTTAGGGCGCGCGCGCGCGCACTCCCTCTCTCTTAAAGGGGCCGTGTGCGCCGTCCTAAGGAGTCCCCGGCCAATGGCCGGAGGATCACACCATATATAAGGCACCTCCTCCAAAATGGAGGTGCCCGAGCAATGTTGTTGCAAAGCCTTTCAACTCTGCTTCAGCCCTCAGGTCCAGTTGTGCTGTCTACCTGCTTGCAATCCTGCGGTCCGACAGTCTGCCTACCAGCATCTGCCAGTCTGTCTATGGATCAGTCCGCCTGCGGACCAGGAAGTGCCTGCCAGATACCTGCCTGATACCTGCCTGATACCTGTCTACCTGCTTGCAATCCTGCGGTCTGACAGTCTGCCTACCAGCATCTGCCAGTCTGTCTATGGATCAGTCCGCCCGCGGACCAGGAAGCACCTGCCAGATACCTGCCTGATACCTGCCTGCCTGCCAGCCTGTCCAGAGACTCTTACCCGCTCACCTGGGAGCGGTCACCTGCTATCCGCCTGCTAGCCTACCTGGAGGCTTAGCCGTCACTTGCTGTGACCACCTGCCTGTCTAGAGACTCTTATCCTGCTGTCACTTGCCGTGACCCCTCGCCTGTCAAGAGACTGTCCCCGTCACTTGCCGTGACCTCCTGCCCTTCTACCCAGAGACTGTCCCTGTCACTTGACGTGACTGCCTGCCTGCTTTCCCTGGGAGCCACCCGCTTCCTTACAAGGACTGCCCCTTTGTATAGTAGCTCAGAGGTTCCACCTCCCAGACCCGTTACACTGATGAAGGTTCTGGTAATGTATTCACGTACTGATGATGGTTCTGGTGATGTATTTATATACTGATGATGGTTCTGATGATGTAGTTGTGCACGGACATTGGTTCTAATAATTTAATTGTGTACTAATGGTGGTTCAAGTAATTTAGTTCTCTATTTTTGGTGGTTCTGGTGGTCTTTTTGTGTACTGTTGGTAGTTCTGGTGATATATTTGTGCAGTGATGCTGGTTTTGGTGATGTATTTGTTTACCGTTGATGGTTCTGGTGATGTATTTGTGTACTGACACTGGTAGTCTTGTGCCCAAGGTAGTTTTAGTGATGTAGCTGTGTACCGATGGTGGTTCTAGTGATGTAATCATATACCGACGGTGGTTCTGCTGATGTATTCGTATACTGACAGTAATTCTTGTGATGTAGTCATGTACCGACAGTAATTCTGTTGATGTAGTCATGTATATGGTATATGTAGTATTCTTTAGTTTATTAGACATAATGATAGATCATTATAGGGTCAGTGTGTTCGACTAAAAATGCAGCCATCTGAATGAGGCCACATATGTCAGCCAAACAAGTATTTGACTAAAGTCCTCGTACACTTTAGACAGCTGTTCGATCATTCTGCTGGCGACTTTCTCACCCGACTATCCCATACACAGGAGCGCTCACTTTACTGAGTGCTCCTGTGTTCTGTATAAGAGAGCCTCTGCTAGACATACTTATCACTTAGAGAACAAAATAATGCACCGTCTGAAATCAGACATGGTGGATTCTAATCTTTCCTAACAATTATTAGTTAGTGGCTACAATACACATTAGACTGTTTATTTCGGCAGGTTTGGCCAATTGTTATCTAATGTATGTAGGTGTCTTAACTATTATTTAAAGGGTATGTGCATTGTTAGGGTATATGCATACATAAGCCCCAAATTATTCAGGTGGAAGGCGCTTCAGAACACGCCGAGTATCTTTTGTTTGGAAGCAACTTTTTTGGCTTCATTTCAGTCGTTCCTTTCCAACATTTTTTATTTAAACTGTCTGAAATAAACTGAAGAATGGTCCAGTCTTCTCTTTTAATGGCTTTGGATTTGACACTGTTAAAAGAAGCTCAAAAGACTGAACATTGTAAAGTCATTTTTACACTGCAGTGCATCTGTTCATTCTTTTTAGCATTTATTTTGTGCTGTTTAAAGGGTTACAGAGTGGGACTGTCTGAAATAGACTTTGTGTGCATATTCCCATTGTCTGACTTACCAGTAGGGGGCATCACCGCTTAAAGTGCCTAGGGCAGCATGAATGCTAAATACAGCCCTGCATATATTGTCCTGGGATTATGTAAAGAGCATAAAAATTTTAATGGCTCCAGAAGTATATCCCATACATTGACAGGTGAAATTGTAACCAAATAAACCAAAGTTATTCACCTCACATGTCATTAATTCTAGTATTATGGCTGATTTGTGTGTACAGTATCTTTAGCGGTAATGCTGAATTGGCTGTGAATATTACTTGTGCTTCGAAATTCCACTCTTGCAGTGACTGGGGAAGCTGAGCAACCATACATTGCACAAAAACTTTATTCTGTGAAAACACAAGTGGATGCACAATTTCTACCCATATTTAGTTCTTATCCCTGTATATGACGTCTTTAATGCACATACAGGTGCATCTCACTAAATTAGAATATCATCAAAAAGTTAATTTATTTCAGTTGTTCAATACAAAAAGTGAAACTCCTATTATATAGAGTCACTGTACTTTCAACAGTAGACGTGTACTTGAAAAGTCACAGTGAGGACTTTGCAACAAGTGATGCTGATGAGCCGCTATCATCTCTGTCTTGTTTACACTTTTTCCACTACAAATGGTTCTCTCTAAAGCTAGATCAAAGTTGCACTTTTTATTAAAACAAATTACATTTAGAAAAAGTATAAATAAGACACCAAAGTCATTATCCCACCTTCATCTGTTTACACTACTGCTTTGGGAGCACACATCCACAATTGAGCATTTTCAACCTACCCACCTTATCTGGGATAAGGAAACAATAGAACTTTTGAATGAAAGCAGCAAGGGCATATGTTTACTGGAAACACAATTATTGGTGTTGTGTCCATAGCATAACAATCTAAAGAGAATGCATTGGCATAGCAAGTTTCATTTATAGCTATGTCCCCCTGATGATACTCACTAGGAAACACTTTTTATTTATACTTTTAACAGTGGATAGACCTATGCACTCTGCACACAATATGCTTATATTCTTTGCGTTCCCACTCACACCTTACATGCTTACTAACTTATGCCTGTGCTTAAAGTGCAACTTCTCCCAAAACTCTACAGTAGAACTGGCAAAATTGTCATGTCCTTGTCTTTTCCATGCTCCTAGTTTTGCAGCAATTTGTTTCTTCCCTTCCAAAATGAACAATAGATTGCTGCCTTTGATGAAACTGATTAATCTTTGCAGAGTTGCTATTTATACTAATTGGTTTGCTACAAATACAAAAAAAGTAATACTTAATAAAGGCACTAGCAGAGTGAAGGAAGGTTCAGTAGCAATAGTAAGCAAATCGCTTTGCTGTGTTACTGAAAGGCTGAAATGGATGCATTTTAGTTCCTCCCAAAATACAGGTTCTAAATATTTTAGAGAACAGTACAGCATGATTAGCTATTCAGCAGGATAAAAAAAAAGTGCAAAACATTTATAAAAAGCAATAAGAAACGAAGCAATTTATTATCCAAAATTTCAATGCAATTTGATACAACATTGTTTTGTGGGAAAGCTAGCTGGCTGTATTGTACTGTATATCTGTCGGTCAAAGGTTAACTGTTGTTCATCTATCAACTATCTACTATACCTCTGAAAATCCCTAAGACCTCATTCAGGTGTCCATTCTATCTATGGTTTTCAAGGATAGAACACACATATTATAATCTAAGTGGCTATTTACATTATTTTCTTTTTTGACGACAGTATGTGTCCACAAAAAAAAATTACACAGTCGTGTCCATTTGTGATCTGTGTCACAGAGGAAAATTATCCATACAAGTCTTTAGGTCCATGAAAATCATGGACAGCACATGGATGGCATCCGTGTATTAATATCGCAATGAATAGGAGAAGCTTTGAATTATTTTTTTTTTACAAGTGAAAATCAATGATGACATATTGATGGTAAAATTTGCAACACGGACCAAATATTTATGAAAAACACTGAAGACATTTGGACAGTTTGTTTTGCGCATATGAAAAATCACTGATGTCTATGCAAGTCTTAATCATTTAACAGGAGAGAGGAAGTGATGAGAAAGAGAGAGACAGAGAGAGAGAGAGAGCTTTGCAATTTATTTTCTTCACATGATATTCACTGATAAAAAATTAAATACTGACCAAACACTGAAGACAAAACACTGAAGACAGTTGGACCATTTTTTGTGTATGTGAAAAATCACTGACATCTGGACAAGTGCTTAAACAGAGAAAGAGAAAACATTTTGTTTGAAGTGAATTGCAGTAATCAATTACTCCGGCCCTGCTGCTGCTACTCTTTCTCTCTCTCCTTATTGATTGAAACTCTGTATTGCAGACTACTACTCTCATCATATTGCAGTTGTCCTACATATTACTAACCAAAATATTTGAAAAATGTATTAGGGATAGTCTTCCTGTCCTGATTGCTGAGCTATTTTTTTTTTCTTTAAACAGCTCAATCTCGAGCCATGGCGACTTGATGGATGAATGATATGTAGGATTGAATTTGTGCAAGCCTAGGTAGGTCCATCAGTGTCTCTTTCCTTCTATTCTTCTGACCAGGATGTCCTACTCCAGTGATTGCTGTCTTCATATGATGTGTCCAAAGTATACAAGTCATAGCTTGGTGATCCTTACTTCGAGTGACATGTCTGGCTTGATATGTTCCAAACATAATTTGCTGACCTCTAATGTCATCACAATTAATTAAAATCACCCTAAAATGGCTGCTGGATTACCTGCCTAGTAGTGATGAGTGAGCATGCTCGTTGCACAAGATTTATGAGCATGCATGCTCGGGTGTTTTCCGAGTATCTTCAGCGTGCTCGGGTGCTAGGTTTCAGTCACTCCGTGCTTATGATTTGCGACTGTTTGACAGATTTAATTCCTTTGATGAATGCCTGTTTCTTAGGCATTCCTCACATGTAATAAAGCTGTCAAACAGTCACAAATCGTGAGCATGGAGAGACTAAAACATAACACGCGAGCACGCTGAAGTTACTCGGAGAGGGTTAACAGAACATACTCGCTCATCACTACTGCCTAGCCTTTTATACAGGGTTTGATAATCCCACTGATTTGTTACACTAGACTATGTGATGTCATAACTGCATGGCAATATAGGGAGATTACCGTGGCGGCTCAAAATGTCAAAATGAAATTGCGCTAAACATTTTCTTTTTAACTTTATGGCCCTCGCAAATTGAATTGGAAAATGTTTGAATTTTCAGGGACCTACGAATTTCAAGAAATTCAAGTTCCAAGGGGTAACGTTTCTCCTTGCAGAGAGTGACGTGTCAAACCTGACATGCCAAGATGAGGAGACTTTTAAGCCTTACGATGCTCTCCTGGGAAATTTGCAAATTGTCTCTTCAGAGAGGAAAAGGACTAGAACTCTAGTTCCACCTTTTGGAACTAGCAATCCTAAAAGTCAATATCAACCCTCTAAAGAGCCTTGCCACATGACTTAGGATAAAAGCCAAAACCAAAATCTCAATTTGCAGACACTGTGTTTTGAGGTAATGTCCCTCATCAGTGCAAAGTGTAAAATCAGGTTTGGCTGGGTGAGAGGGAAATTTTGATTGTCCTTCGGTCAGTCGGCTCATCTCTACCCGTAATGCTATATTAATTGAGTATTGCTATGTGAATTAGTCACAATGACCCCCACCTGCAAACACACATTCGCACGTACACATAGATTTTATTTACTTATAACGTGTAACTATCTAGTTATCACTGTTGGTAACTTGTCATTTATTTAGTATTTTGAGAAATGTCTCAAAAATATGTATTTTTCCCAAATGATGGATTTTCTTAGATATATAAATATATCATTTTGAAAGGCAACTCCTAAAAATGCATTATAATCTATAAGAGTTGAGAAAACCTTTTCAATGTAAACACCAATAAAAAATATTGCACATTTGATTACTATAATTGATTTTCTTCTAGATATGAATAAATGACCCAGCTTAAATGCCAGATTCTTGCACAGAATTTCATTTAAGCTTCAGTGAATTGAAAAAGCAAAACCACTCTCAACATTTCTAACTTCCTAGCAAGCAGCAGAAAATCTACCTGACAGTTGCCGTGGAAACATGTACAGGAAGAATGAACCACCAGTCTATAAATCCACAGAGAAACCTTCTTAATTGGAAGGCCTTTAACCCACACATTTTTCTCATAGCTCCACAGTTTATTTCTAAAAAGATTATTAAATTCATCAATTGACTTATGAAGGACGCTTCCTACTATATTACTATGTTTTCTTTTTATCTTTTTTTCTAAAATCACAAAGAAGAGAATAGATGAAAAAGTTATAGAGGTTAGCAAGAAATCTCATGTAAGAAAAGCACGACAGAGGAAATTTAATTGTGAGAGAAAAAGCATTGAATGAAAACCAATGTTTTTTAAAATCAGAAGTATTAATACTAGTGGTAATTCTATTTTATTGATAATAACATATAATAAACCTATAATTCTATGTACAATATATTCTAACACATCTAAATATATAAAATCCTAAAATATAATTTGTAAATGTTACTTTGTTCAAACCTACTTGTTCATGTATGTTCTGCAATTTCTGTACTTTGATTTTACAACTTATATGGCAGCTGAAGCGTAAAAGAATTTCAGGAGCCATATATACAATAGCTTAATGTTTTACTAGACCAATCTGCAAATGAGGTGTCTTATTTAGGCTAGAGACACACAGTAATACGTGTTATGTGACTCTGAAATCACAATGACGTATTGCAACATTGCATCTAATGATTTGTTATGGAGTTGCATTCTGACTTGCGACCTCCTGAGACCTTGACACAGAGTCGCAGATTTATCCAAATGTCTTGGCTTTTCTGGCACAAGTCATAATCGAATTACATTCCACAGACTTCAATGCAAGTCACATGGGTTAAATGGCCAGTATAGGAGTTACCTTACACTGTATAAATATACATATTCATATGTGTATATATTGTTCCAGGCACAGCCGGCTTAGGAGCGCAGTCGGGCTGCCTAATGTGGCGGTTTCAGATATCGCCCCCGGCGGCTGCATTTTGCCGCCCTCCAAGCAGGAAGTCGGACGTTCGCTGAGCCGGTTGTCAAGCTGCAGTCATCTGGTGGTGTGGAAAAGTCGGGTCTAATTGATGCTTTGTTCATTGTTATCAGAGTGAGCCTATCAGCACCTTCTGTTGACAGGCAAAAGCACCAGTCTGTTATGACTCCCCCGGTAGCATTAAAAGCTTGCTCAGACAAGACGCTAGTGGCAGGGCTGCACAAAACCTCCAAAGCATAGAGGGACAGCTCGTGTCCAGCTTTGAAACCCAATAGCTGAAGGTCGTAGAGGAATTAGGGAGTAAAGTAGTTTTGTCGTCCAGGTATTGCCTGACCATCTTTCAAAACTTTCCCCTACTTGTTAAAAATACTTGGTCATCGGGGCATGGATGCTGGAAGGGTGAAATGAAATTGACAAAGCCTTAGAAAGTGTACTCCTGCCTCTGCTGTGTGTCTCCCTCTCCTCCTTGGTTGGGCAAGGAAGCTGGCCCCCTGCTTCTAGCGGTCTGAAGGGAATTTTTTCAACATATTTTTGACAATGGCCTTCTGGTATAGTAGCATTTGTAACATTTTAGAAGACCTCTCCCCCTCAGGAAGAAGAGTAGCAAAGTTCTCCTTGTGGCATGGGTCTAGCAGGGTGAACAACCAGTACTGCTTTTGGGCTAAGATGAATGTAATGCTAGGGTCACAGGAAAGGCAGTGGTACATAAAGTCTGCTATATGTGCCAAGGCTCCTACAGCCAACACTTCCCTGTCTTCACTATGATGACTACTCTCCATCTCCTCATACTCCTCCATTTCTTTCTCCTCATTCCCCTTCTCAGCCCATCCATGTCAGGGAGATGGGATAAAGCTTGTGTGGGTACTAGCCACACAGCCAGCTTTTGTTCCTCCTCCTCTTCCTCAGCCTCCACCTCCTTATTACTACCTAATTCCCGCTAAGCAAAAGAAATGAGGCTGGCTGGGTAGTATTTCAATATCTCATGTCTTTTTCCATGTCCACCTGGTCCTCATGCAAAGCTTCATGTTTCATTATCAGCAGCGATTGTTTTAGTAGGCACAGAAGCGGGATTATTGCGCTGATAAACGTCATTGCCGCACACCATCTTTGTGGAGCCCTCAAAGTCTTGGAGAACTCCACAAATGTCAGATATTCATGCCCACTCTTCAGTTGTTATGTGTGGAGGCTGACCAGAATACCAACGGGTGTGTTGGAGTTGATATTCCACAACTGGCCTCTGCTGCTCACAAAGTTCTGCCAGCATGTGCAGTGCGGAGCTCCAGGCCATGGTCACTGCTGTAGCACTGCCAGATCAGCAGCAGCTGTAGCGGACTTGCGTAAATGGGTGCTGACGTGGCGTACCTTGACCCGAAGCTCTGGCAAATATGGGTAGGTTTTTAGAAACCGCTGAACTACCAAGTTAAGCACGTGGGCCAAGCATGGTACGTGTGTGAGCTTGTCGAGCTTCACACCCGCCACCAGGTTATGGCCATTATCATACATGACCATCCCTTATTGGAGGTTCAACAGCGAGAGCCATAGATCTATCTGGTCTGTTATTCCTTTCAATAACTCTGCTGCAGTGTGTGGTTTGTCTCCTAGACAATTTAGCTTTAGCAGAGCCTGTTACCTCTTTGCTGAGGCAGTGCTACAAAGCTTCCAGCTATCGGTGGATGTGGACGACATGGTCTGAGATAGCACATCATAGATGGAGGATGAGGTTGAGCGGGGGTGTGCAGGAACTGGTGTAGGAGGTGCAGGAAACCCTGATAAGAGTAGGGCCAGCAATCCTTGGCATCGGTAGCACATGTACCGTTTCACAGTGGGATTCAGCCTCAGCTTCCACAATGTTCACCCAGTGTGCCATCAGTGAAACGTAGTGTTCCTTGCCACAAGCGATTTTACACGTGTCGGTCGTTAAATGGACAATCCCAGTATCCGCGTTTGTAAGGGCAGGGGTGATATTCTTGGACACGTGCTGGTACAAGGCAGGGATGCCACAACAGGGGAAATAGTGGCTGCTGGGGATCGAATGCTGAGGGACAAAATTTGTACACCTGTAGCAGGACAATTTTCATTTTTATTTCAAACCAATGAAATTTCACACAAACCAAGTACTAGAGTATATTTGATAATAGTGAATTTTTGAACAACCAAGTTTCTACACCTATAGCAAGCCTTTTGGGGTTTTTATTTCAAACAAAAAAAATTTCACAAAAAAACAAGTTCTAGAGTATATGACAATATTACATTTTTGAACAACCAAATTTCTACACCTGTAGAAGGTCTATTTTGTTTTTTATCTAAAACCAACGAAATTGCACACAAAAAAAGTTCTACAGTATATATGACAACTAATCCACCTTTTTTTCCCAATTGTTTACATTTTTTTTAAGTGTATAGTTTTCAAGAAATGAAACATCTTTTACTGACAAGATTGTTAACTAAAAGAAAACTGTGTGACAAAATATCTTTGTTGTAAAAAAATAAAAAAATAAATGAAAAACTTGACGGTAATAGCCAATTTTGGAACAACCAAATTTCTACACCTGTAGCAGGCCAATTTTTACTTTTATTTCACAACAACTAAATTTCACACAAAGCAGGTTCTACAGTATATATCACAACAGTCATTTTTTGGAACAAAAATATTTTGTGAACTGTACCAGTTCAGGAGGTTTTTAATTTTTTGAACCCACTGTAATTTTACACAAAGCATGTTAAACTAGATGGATGACTAAATGGATCCAAAACAAATTTTTCAGCGTTTTTTTTTTAGTTTTAGATACCACTGCAATGTAGCAATAACCGCTTTAAACTTTATGGATGACTAATTGAATCCAGAAAAAATATTGGAATGTAAATTCTTTGAAAGTGTACTTCATGCACTCCTACACTTCTAAACGCTTTGCAGAAAGTGGAAAACCAGGAAAATTTATAAAGTAGGGTAAAACAGTAATCCTCTTCAGGTGTCCGCTTCTTCTCCTTCCTCGGGAGGCTGATGGGACTGCCTTCATCTGCCTCCTGTAGTCCGATTTCCTCCTGTAAGTGACTTCACCTGCCTCCTGTAAGTGACCCTGCTTCCAGTAGTGCCGGAGCCCCCGACATATAGAAATTGGCCACAGCCCCCTTTGTCACCGGCACCATCACCTGCTCTCACATAGGAGGTGGGGAAGCCCAAGGACAGTATGATCTCTAGGGGGTCGTAGTAGCCCCACCTTAAGCCGCCTTGAGGAGCTACTTCCATACCCGTACATTTCACAAGAACACAAGAAGGGTATATCCTTCTCCCTTCCTTCTGAGATTACACCCACCACATACCAGCAATGTTGACCTTCCATTTTGTGGAACGCGACCCTGGTTTCAGCCATCAGCTCTTGCATCCTTTGAGGCAGCTGTTCCATCTCTACTGCCTGATGATTGAATGAAATGTGAAACAGGTACCAATATCTTCGATAGACCCCTTTCTCCACTTCTGGTCATAGGCAACGACCACCCCAGGGATGCCAACTGTGGGTATCTTGTGGCTAGCGGGCCCAATAGCATTTTTCCAGTCCTGTTCCTGGATCACCTCCTTGTCTCTTCCTACCAGCCTAGGCCCCGCAGTCCCCAGCGGTGAAGGCAGCTGCCTGGATTCAGGACTTGGTGGTTCTGGGAAAGTGGGCGGATCCGGACGACAGGTTCCTGCCACCTTTGCTGTCTTTCCAGCTTCCTTTGGCTCCAATATTCCTCCGGTCACTCCCTCGGGAGTCTCATGTAGTTCTGCCATCTTTGTTGCTCATTAAGCTTGTTACACTATATGGATGACTAATTGAATACACAAAAACACTAACGCTTTTTTGCGTTTTTTTTTACAGAAATGTACCCCAAAGGATGCAATACTCTATGAATGAGTAATGTAATACAGCAAAAGATTTAAATGCTTTTTTGTGGAGTGTTATATATCACAGAAATGTACCCCAGACCAAGGAATACTGTAAGGGTGAGTCATTTAATCCAGCAAAAAATGTTAACGATTTTTTGGAATGTTATATATCACATAAATGTACCCCAGTGTATGTGCGGCTCCCAGCACTGCAAGCTTTGCTGGCTGGCCATGTCATACTGCGCAAGCGCCACATACTTACTTCAGTGCGAGTCTGAAGCAGAATTCAAATGCGTGGGCAGCACCTGCCCTGACTGAATGCGATGATCACACCCCTATGACTAGAGATGAGAGAATATTTCCATATTCGGTTCAGATTAAGATCGTCAAATCTGCAATATTCACTGATTTATTCATCGAATATTCGCCGAACATTACCAAACGCCATATGATTCAATGAGGGACAAAAAAAAACGCATATACAACACCTTTAAACAGGACCTAAAGCTGCCAAAACACATCAAATTAGGGGTAAATAATTGGGCAGTGCCATCAATTGACCCAGAGTACAAGTACTATAATTATTATTATTATTATTACAGCGACATTTATTCCGTGGTGCTTTACATGTGAAAAGGGGTCACCGTCGGTGATTCACCGACTGGTAGAAGAAGAGAGAGGACCCTGCCCGTGCAAAAACAATGTACAAGGGATGGATGAGGATACAGTAGGTCAGAGTACAGCTAGTCGTGCAGTGGTATGCTGGAGCGAGAGTTACTGCAGATTGTACGCTTGTCAGAAGAAGTGGGTCCTTTTCAAGGTTTCCACGGTAGGCGACAGTCTGATGTGTTGGCCTGCAGAGTTACACGGTACGCGAGATGCATGTGTCAAATCTTATATGTGATTGTGGCAAGAAGAGATAATAGGGAAGTAGAGAAGGAGATCTTGGAAGGATGGGAGGTTGCCTGCAGGTAACTAGTACAGGGAGACTAGGTCACACATGTATGGAGGAGACAGGTTTTTAATGGCTTGGTATGCCAAAGTTAGGCTTTTCAACTGAAGTCTTAACATCACACACAGTACAGTCCTCAAAGGTGGCACCTCAATTACCCTTGTTTTCACCCTCGTCACAACTCTCCAACTGGCCAACTGACTGTGGGGAAGCACAGATGGGCGAGTTTGCAGAGCTGTTCACACATTCTATTCTGGGGCATCAGAGGTCTGATCCAAAGCTTCACCGACTCAAGAGGGGGAAAACATGTGTAGCGATGCCCAAAATTATTTTCAGTTGATCCGGGCCGGATGAAGTCTGGTCCGAGAAGAATCCAAAAACTTGTCACCAGACATTAACCCTTGGGGGTGGTCATGGATGGGTTGGAGAGCAAAATAAATACACCCCAGAACATGGAGAACTAAACTAATATACAACAGGGGTTGGAAAACTAAACTACTAAATGGCTAAGATTGGAGAATGAAACAAATACCCACCAGAACATGGAGAACTAAACTAATAAGACAACAGGGGTTGGAAAACAAACCTACTAAACAGCGTTGGCTGGAGTACTAAACCACTACACACCAGAGGATGGAGAACTAAACCATTAGACACCAAGGTGTCACTAGACAGAAATTGTTGGAATCCGCACGGCTTGCGGGATAAACCTCTGTATCTAACACTTTATCCAGTGCTTCTGCATCCTCCACCTCCTCTAGGGCCTCCACCTGTGCCCTCAACCTCTGCCTTAATGAGACACACGTTCCAATAGTGCAGAGAGAATCCCCTCCACTTCCGTACTGCGCAGCCAGGGCTCACCACAATCAGGCATTGTTAAAATGAATATGCCTTGGAGATCGCAGTCATACAGCTGAAGAGTTGTGGACTGCTCTCCAGGTCGAGTTTGAACAATGGCTGTCTCCGATGAACCTGGAGCAAGGTAAGGCCATGTGCGTTAACGGTGTAAACCTAGTGGCGCCCCTATGTCGGGGCAGCTTCAGACACGTTCCTTGCATCCTACACCTTATGGTACAGCAATTTCTGCGCCACTATCCCGGCCTGGATGCGCTGCTGCAGAAACCACGGTCTCTGTGTGCTCACTTAAAACTATAATAATTAGCAGGATCTTTAGCATAAAACCAGACTACTAGACAATGAGCAAACTCCTTCATGATGATAGAGGCCACCATCTCCTTAGCTTGCTGGTACTTTTTTTGTGGGAAAGAGCTTGTGTCCAACCAACCAGGAATATCCAGTGAATGGCATGCCACGGTATTAGCACCCAGTGACAGAAGCAAAGCCATCCACAATTTCCATACCTCAGGAATTTTATTTGGTAGACTGGCCAGCCCAAACATTAGTTTCTCACAAAGGAGTTGAAGACACTGAGTGACAGTAGGTGCAAGTTTCTCCAGCATGACCTGTTTGTTATTGTTAGATATCAGAGGGAGAACATAACTGGGCTTTGCCAAGGTGCCATATTGCATCTTAAGTCTTATACACCCTGCTCTTGCGGCCTTACATTCTTCAGGATGGTGGGGAAGGAGACAATAGTTTGTGGCGTTGCATTAGCTCTGGTGGTGTTGAGGTGGCAGCGAGGCAATGGCAACTGTAGGCTGTCTTGAAGAGACGGGTTTTCAGGTTCTGTCTGAAGGATTTGAATGTGGTAGCTAATCGGACGTGTTGAGGCACAGAATTCCAGAGGATGGGGGATATTTGGTAGAAGTCTTGAAGGCGATTGGGTGAGGAACAAATAAGTGTGGAGGAGAAAATTAGGTCTTGGGAGGACCGGAGATTACATAACGGAATATATTGGGAGATTAGTTCAGAGATGAACAGAGAAGAAAGGTTATGGATGGCTTTGTAGGTCAGTGTTAGTAGTTTGAACTGGATACGTTGGGAAATTGGAAGCCAGTGAATGGATCTTAAAGATTGCAATTTAATAGATTGCTGAAGCCAGTCCACAGTAAAAAAAAAAAGTAGCCATAGAGTGTCCGGGAACCTTCACACAGACTTTTCTTAGCCAGGGCTGCTTCTCGACAGGGTTTGACGGGCCCACCAGAGAACCGGAGACTCCTCCGGTGGGCCCTGGCTTCTCCTTTAGGATAGTTTTATAGTGGAAACCTTGCAGCTACTATGGGGCTCTTGAGCGGGGGAGACAGGTGGTCTCTCAGAATCAAATCCTCTGTGGGCCCAATGTTCTTCAGTTTTACACCGCTTCTCGGTGACAGTTGTATTTCACCTCAGCCATATTCTTTGGCTCTGTGAAAGGATTGGCATAGAGGGAAACTGTATCTACTCTGGCTGTAATTTCTCTCAGGAAAGTCCTGTAATGCAGCTTGTTCCATAAACAATGACAGCCAGTCCATCATCAGCTCACACTTCTCGGTGGTGCTTCGACGCACAAAAATCTTTCTTTGTGCCTTGAATTTCATGACTACAGAGTTGAGAAAAGGCCAGATCTGCAATGCGTTTTGAGAAATAACTTGCATAAGCAATGCCATGGTTTAGGCCGCTCAAGGTCATCATTAAGCGAAACTCATACAGCTTTCCCACAGAATGAAAGAGGAGTATCAAGACTTCCAAGACAGCCAAGACTTCCCTGTTCTCACCAAGAGGACGACTGTCCATGTTCTCCTCCATCTCCTCCTCATTATCATCCAATCCATGTTGAGATGAGGCTGGGCTGTGTAGTATCACCCTGTATAGTTCCTTGCTTCGCCTGCAATCACTCCTCTTTAATTGTACATTTCAGTAGACAGAGAAGTGGGATGGTGACGCTAATTATGGAATTATCGCCGCTCACCATCTTGGTTGAGTACTCAAAGTTTTAGAGGACAGGAGAGATGTCAGACATCCATGCCCACTCATCATCTCTTATGTGCGGAAGCTGATCTGAATTCCCTGAATTCCAATGGGCGTGTTGAAGCTGGTACTCAACAACTGCCCTCTGCTGCTCACAAATACTTCCCAACATCTGCAGCGTTGATTTCGAATGTGTGGTGACATCGCACAGCAGTCGGTGAGTTGGAAGCTGCAAACGCTGCTGAAGCGCTGCCAGGTTGGCGGAAGCTGTACCTGACTTTCTGAAATGGGTACTCATGCGTTGTACTTTCAGAAACCGCTGAACCACTAAGTTAAGCACATTTAGTGCTCTCTCATCATTAATGTGTACCCCTATGTGGACAACAATATCAGAACCAAAGAATTAAAAGATGAAATATAGCCTGCTTTATATACCATGGTAGTAAAAAAAACTATTTCTATTATATCATGTGTACCCCTTTGACAACAATATCTGCATCAAATAATTAATTTCACTAGGGTAAAACTAGTATAATGGGGACCGACAACTCTTCCACTACAGCCAACCCAATAGATGGAGACCCAATCAGGATTCTCCACATTTCCAAAAATTAGTGGCAGACACCAGCAAAGTGGCATCAATTTCACTACAGTAGAAATAGTGTAACTAGGACTGACACCTCTTCCAGTACAGCCAACCCAGGAGATGGAGACCTATCCAGGAGTGTTCACATTTCAGAAAATTAGAGCCTGACACCACTATTTCCATGGCCAACTAATTGGAGATGGTGGAGATCAATCTCTTAGCTTTGTCATGTGTAGAAGGAAATAAACTTTTACGTGATCACAACTATGGGACCGAGGGCTGCATTGCTGAGAGAGGACGGAGTACGGTGAACCGGACAAACTGCTGGATGTTACGATGGATTGAGAAACATGTGGTGTCCTCGGTGAAACAAACACAGCAGGTATGTCCGCTTCCGTTACAGCTGATGGGCTCTCACTCTGCCTGACAGGAGCTGGTAAAGAACCGGAGGTTCTGCAGTGGGAGACCTGCATGACAAAACTTGGCACGGTAACAGAGGAGGAGGAAGAAGCAGCAGATGCGGTTGATGGAGCGGCTAATGGTTGTTGAGGTCTGAATTTTATCGCAGTGAGATTGCCAGAGTAACGCAAGTTGATTGCGCATGTGAAGGTTCATGTATGTAGTAGTCAAATTATTGAACTTTTTCGCTCTAATGTTTTTTTTCTTGCAAAGTTTGCAGAAAACGTGAGTTGACTCATCCTTTACAGTCTCAAAAAGGCCCAGGCTAGGCAACCCTTTCCATCGCTGCAAGCTGCAGAACCCCGACCGCTGCTGGCCACAGCCACAGTTGTGACTAAGGATGCAGTGCTCGTTGAGGTTGTGTGGTGCCCTGCTGCGCATTGGTGCCACAGATCCCAGAGGGGTGCATGGACGGATTCCTCCACAAGAGGCCCTCATAGCATACACACACCTCCACCTTCCACCTCAGACCACCAGAGGGAGCCCGTTAGGGATATAAAAAGGGAAGGTGGAGCTAGGCAGTTCAGTCTAGCCGCAGTCTAGTCTGGAGTCTAGCCGCAGTCTAGTCTGGAGTCTAGCCGCAGTCTAGTCTGGAGTCTAGCCGCAGTCTAGTCTGGAGTCTGAAGCCTGGAGCCACAGTCTACAGTTAGTCAGTCCGCTGCAGCCAGAGAGGTTGTCAGGTCACTACAGACTCAGAGAGCTCAGCTAGTGAGCCTAAGGTGTGCCGACGCCATAAGAGCGGTGAAGAGTAGCGAGGCCTACTGCCAGAGTGAAGCCTAGTGAGGGCCCCGAGCGTGGCCGAAGGCAAGGGGAGTAATTGAGCTACATAGGGGCCAGGGGAGCTTAGCCAGCTCACCCCAAGACCATTTACCGGACACCAGGTCCGCGTCTACAGGGATCCCTAAGGCCCAGCAGAAACAAACCGGAACCCCTGGCGAACTACATGTCCCAGGAACACCAAAAGCTGACTGTTATACCAGGGTCAGGAGTCACGGAGGCCCAAGAGACCGGGGAGTGTGATCTCCAACAGAAGGCCCTACCACCAGGTCTGCCGGTGCAAGACAGAGACCAAGTTAGGCCTAGCTCCAGGCAGGTCATAAACTTATCAGGAAAAGGCAAGAACCAGGAGGCCACACACCCGCTCACTGGGAAGAGTCCTGATATGCACCCTTCTTTGCCCTGGATCGTGCCTGAAACTCCACCAGTAAAAGTACTGACGTGAACTGTTGTGAGTGTGCCTATTCTTCCTCTGACCCGGCTGGGTCCCCTCTGTCCTGCATCCCTTCTCCTACACTGCCCTGAGGCCCTGCTCCACCTGTGGGGAGCCGCACCAACTAAGCTGCCTGATCACCGGCCTCAGAGGACTGTCGCAGCGCTGGTGATCCTCACCAGACACCACAGGTGGTGTCACGAACTTTCCCTATCCCTTATAACTTTCCCCATTCCTTGCTTTTTAAGAGTGACCGCAGGGTACGCGGGAACCGACCACCGCGACATCCCCCAAGGTCAGGCAACAACAAGGCTCGGGCGCCTAGTCGTCCCCATCCCCTGGGCGCGTCAGTTGCATCACTCCGTGTGTGCACCATAGGATGCAACTAGTGATGAGCGAACGTGCTCGCCACTACTCAGTACTCGCCCGAGCATCACGATGCTCGACAAGCTCGGTGCTCGGCGAGTATTTCTGGGTTGCTCGGGTGGGAACTCGGGTACCCACCCTGGATGTTTGGTGCTTTTAAGAGAGCCAATTAACATGCAGGGATTGCTTGCCATGCACTGTAATGCCGTAGCCATGTTGGTTGTGGGCATTGCAGTGATTGGCTGGCCGCACAGCGTCATCACTTTTCCTGTGCGTTGATTTCTCCCTTCTTTGCTGGCATTAGTTTCTGGTATGCAACCCAACTTTTCCTATCCTATGATTTCTCCATTCTTTGCTAGCATTAGTCTCTGGTATGCAACCCAACTTTTTCTATGCTGTGCTTTCTCCCTTCTTTGCTGGCATTAGTCTCTGGTATGCATTTCACCTACTCACTGTTCTACCCCCCACCCTTATTTACTACCTCCTTGTTTACCCTAGCTTAAATATCCTGCATGTGGCCGAGTGTTAATTATCTGATATAGATGAGCAGAGGCAACTCTCCTCTGTTTAACAGTTGCCAGCACTTTGTAGCAATATATTTGTGAGCTGTACGTCTGCAGGAAGTGTCGTCTGCCAGTGTACCATACAAATGTAATATAGAAGTGTACATCTCTGAATTAGTCCTGAATTGGAACTGAAGGGAACTGGATGCTTAGTCACAGTAAACAATGTTCCTGTTTGTTTTCACTCTCTCCTTTATAATCCTTCACTTTCTAATAACCCCCCTAATCCCTACACATAGTAAGGAACTGGTCATCTCTTCCTCCATTCTCCCCATCCACCTCACCTCCTCCTCAGAGCTATTCTTCAACATACAATCCTGCATCTCTAAGCACAGACAGCCACCTGATGCCCTCTCCTGCTCCAACCCGCTAACACTTTCTCTGCTCCTCCTTACTGCTGCCGAAATCTCTCCAAATCCCGCCCCCCACCACATCTCCACAGTCATTTCTACCTTTCATACTAGATCTAGCACACATTTCTGCAACCTCTCTAACTTTATACCCATCCGCCCAGCCCCCGCTTCCCCAGTCGCAGTAACAGGAGCTCTATGGAACGCTCGCTCCTTCTGCAACAAACTTACCTACAACCATCATCTTTTCATTACTAACAAACTTTCCTTCCTCGCCATTACCGAAACCTGGCTAACCCCCTCTGACATAGCCTCACCAGCTGCACTTTCATATGGCGGACTCCACCTTTCCCACACACCCCGCCTCAGTGGCAAGCATGGTGGAGGAGTTGGCTTTCTCCTGTCAGACATCTGCTCCTTCTCACATATCCCACTGCCACCCTCCATTACTCTCCCCTCTTTTGAAGTGCACTGCGTGCTCATTTACTCCCCCTCCAACCTCCAACTGGCTATGATCTACCACCACCAGGGCCAGCCAACACCTTCTTAGACCACTTCAACACCTGGCTACTTCACTTCCTTTCCACTGACATCCCCACTATCATCATGGGCGACTTCAACATCCCCATTGACACTTCCCACCCCTCTGTCTCTAAGCTTCTATCCCTCACTTCCTCCTTTGACCTTGATCAATGGTTTTCAGTCCCCACTCACAAAGATGGCCACAGTCTGGACCTCATCTTCACCTGCCTCTGTTCCCTATCCAACCTCTCTAACTCTCCTCTCTCTCTATCTGACCACAACTTTATCACATTCTCTCCCCTATCCTCTCCAGGTCCACAATCCCCCATCCAGAAACTTGCACACCCTCACAGAAATATCAAACACCTCAACCTACAGTCACTCTCTGAATCCCTCCTCCCTCTTACAGATATAAATTTCTTACACTATGCAGATGCTGCTGCCGCCTTATATAACACCACAACAGCTGCAACACTTGAATCGGTCTCACCCTCATACACACCAAAGCTCGCACAATCAACAGGCAACTCTGGCATACCAGCCTGACTAAAGAACTGAGACGGGCTTCCTGGGTTGCTGAGCGGAGATGGAAAAAGTCCCACTCCAATGAGCACTTCATCGCATTCAAACAAGCCCTCACTACTTTCAGGTCCACACTCACTGCAGCAAAACAAACATACTTCTCATCTCTCATATCCTTCCTGTCTTACAACCCTAAACAGCTATTCAATACTTACAATTCTCTCCTCCGTCCCCCAGCACCTCCTAACTCTCCACTCATCTCAGCTGAAGACTTTGCCTCATTCTTCAAGCAGAAGATTGACACCGTCAGACAAAGCTTTTGCCATAAGTCCCCACAGTCCCTCCTCATATCTACTCAACTCTCCTCCTCCAAAACCAGCTTCTCTGCCATCACGGAAGATCATCTTTCCTCTTTACTCTCCAAGTCACATCTCGCCACCTGCGAACTTGACCCAATCCCTTCCCACCTCATCCCAAACCTTATCACAGTCTTCATCCCAACCCTAACCAAACTCTTCAACTTGTCACTAGCAACTGATGTCTTCCCCTCATGCTTCAAACATGCCACGATCACGCCCATCCTCAAAAAGCCATCCCTTGACCCATCCTCTCTGTCTAGCTATTGCCCCATTTCACTTCTCCCCCATGCCTTAAAACTACTGGAACAACATGTCCATCTTGAGCTGTCCTCCCACCTCTCCTCTTGCTCCCTCTTTGAGCGCCTCCAATCGGGCTTCCAACTGCACCATTCTACTGAAACTACCCTGACTAAAGTCACCAACAACCTACTGACTTCCAAATCTAAGTGACATTACTCTGTCCTTCTCCTTCTGGACATGTCATCTGCCTTTGACACAGTAGACCATTCCCTCCTGTTACAGACTCTCTCATCTCTCTGCATAACAGACTTGGCGCTATCTTGGATCTCCTCATACCTAACAGACTGGACATTCAGCTCTCACACCTCCTCACCTCGCCCCCTATCTGTCGGTGTTCCCCAAGGCTCAGTTCTAGGGCCCCTGCTCTTCTCCATCTACACCTTCGGCTTGGGACAGCTCATAGAGTCTCACGGCTTTCAGTGTCACATCTTTGCTGATGACACACAGATCTACCTCTCTGCACCTGATATCACCTCCTTACTAACCAGAATCCCACACTGCCTGTCTGCTATTTCATCTTTCTTCTGTGCTAGATTCCTAAAACTCAATATTGATAAAACTGAATTCATCATCTTTCTACCATCTCGCTCAACCCCCCCAATATGACCTATCTATCAAAGTCAATGGCTGTCCACTCTCCCCAAGCTTGCTGCCTCGTGGTAACCCTTGACTCCGATCTCTCCTTCAAACCTCATATCCAAGCCCTTTCCACTTCCTGCCGACTCCAGCTCAAAAATAATTCCCGGATACACACATTCCTCAACCATGAATCTGCAAAAACACTAGTGCATGCCCTCATCATCTTCCGCCTCGACTACTGCAACCTCCTGCTCTGTGGCCTCCCTTCTACCACTCTCACATTCCTCCAATCTATCCTCAACTCTGCTGCCCGACTAATCCACCTGTCCTCCCTCTATTCTCCGGCCTCTCCTCTCTGTCAATCCCTTCACTGGCGACCCATTGCCCAGAGACTCCAGTTCAAAACACTAGCCATGGCATATAAAGCCATCCACAACCTGTCTCCTCCATACATCTGTGACCTAGTCTCCCGGTACTTACCTGCATGCAACCTCCGATGCTCACATGATCTCCTTCTCTACTCCCCTCTAAGCTCCTCTTCCCACAATTGCATACAAGATTTCTACTGTGCATCCCCCCTACTCTGGAACTCTCTACCCCAACACATCAGACTCTCGCGTACCTTGGAAACCTTCAAAATGAACCTGAAGACCCACTTCTTCTGTCAAACCTACACCCTGCAGTAACCCTCGCTCCACCATTCCGTTGCACGACGAGCTCTATCCTCACCTACTGTATCCTCACCCATCCTTTGTAGATTGTGATCCCTCACGGGCAGGGTTCTCTCTCCTCCTGTACTAGTCACTGACTCGTTTTTGTTCAATTTTTTGTACTTGATGTTTGCTATGTATACCCCTTTTAAACATGTAAAGCGCCATGGAATTAATGGAGCAATAATAATTAGTGTTGAGCGAGTATGTTGTGTCCGAGTACGCTCGGGCCGAGCTCCGAGTATTTATAGCTGCTCGGTGATAAGGTTAAATCGCTCCCGTGTGCATGATTTGCAACTGTTTGACAGCTTTATTACATGTGAGGAATGTGTAAGAAATAGACATTCCTTCCATGTAATAAAACTGTCAAACAGTCGCAAATCATGCACACGGGAGTGATTCAAGCATATCACCGAGCAGCTATAAATACTCGGAGCTCGGCCCGAGCATACTCGGCGAAAGGGTTAACAGAACATACTCGCTCAACAATAATAATAATAATAATAATAATAATATAAGACCTGGCGCTGCTATGCTCGTCACAGTCTACCACAGAAACAGGCAGAGTAGGGAGAGCTGCTGCTGAGTCAGGGAGAGATTTGCTTGTTTATAATTAGTATACTTATTTCACAACATATATATAAATCCATCTGAACTAACAGTCCTTCTGAGGACTAATCCAGCTGCATATATTCAGTGTTGATAGCAGGAGTTAGGCAGGCAGTGTATGTGGCAGACTGCAGTGCATATAGTGCAAGAGGGTCCATTGGAAATTCTGTCTGCTGCTGCTGTTCTTAAAGATATTTGTACACATAGCCCCAGATATCAGGAGCCAGGGAAATTTTTTTTGATCTTAATCCTGGTTATTTGCTTAAAAAGCAATCCAGAAAACTCTGTTTTTCTCCGCCATTTGCTTGTTGGCACTGCAGAATAGTCCCAATTAATAGGAGACCGAAGGACATCACTATTGAACACAGAGCAGTGTGAAAAGGTTATTGGTTAGATAGCAGATAATGCTTCCAGTCACTTTGCCACCACCACCACCCTGTCTTCCACACGGTCAAGTCTAAGTAGCCGTGAGTCTGGACTGCATATTACTCACCCTGATCCTCCTTCCTCCCACCAGGCCGAGTGCCCAGAGACAACTGATCCCAAACTTGAACACTCCGAAGAGCTGTTCATTTTTCCATTTATAGATTTGGGCCTCTTGCCTGGTCGACTTGAAGCTGGGGTAGAGGAGACCACATGTAGCGATGCACAAATATTTGAGCAGCCACGGTCATACGAAGGCGACGGCGGGAAAGTGTCACAAGAGGTGGATGATGATGAGACACAATTGCCAGAAAGTCAGGAGGAGGACCAGGGTGCGGAAGTGGAAGATGAGGTGGTGGATGATATAGTAACTGACCCAACCTTACAGGAGGACATGCAGAGCGAGGACAGCAGCACACAGGGGAAGGGAGGCAGAGGACCCCAATAGGTAGGAAGAAGCAGTGTGGTGGCCGCAGACAGAAGGCAGGCAACCATGACTGGAAGTTGCCAGTACAACTGTTAGGTCTTCCCAAATATTGTTGTTTTTTAAAGACTCTGCCGATAACCTCAAAAAGGCCATTTGCACCACCTGCCAGGCCAGCATCAGCAGGGGTAGCAAAACTACCAGCCTGACTACCACCATCATGATCAGGCACATGGCAGCAAAGCACCCGACTTTGTGGGCCGAACCCCAGGGTCCAGGAACAGTGTCTGCACCTGACACCACTGATTCTTCCGCTGTTGTGCATGCAAGCCATTCCCCTGTCAATAGTGCATGCAAAGATACCTCCTGCCCAGCACCTGTCATTGCACACTCTCAACTAGCACCATCAGCAAGCACGTCCTTGTCCCAGTGCAGCGTTCAGTTGTCCATACCCCAGTCTTTGGAACGCAAGCACAAATACGCAGCCAATGCCCCACAGGCTACACAAATAAATTCAGACATTTTGCGACTGCTTGCGCTCGAAATGTTGCCTTTTAGGCTCATGGAGACCGAAGCTTTTCACAACCTGATGGCGGCGGCTGTCCCTCAGTACTCAGTCCCCGGCCGCCACTGTTTCTCCCAGTGTGGCGTCCCTGCATTACACATCCTCCCGATGCCGAGGATTGGGGGCCCTAGGTCAATCAGTGTTGCCCCCACAGTCTACAGCTCCTGCACCTCAACCTCCTCAGCCTCCTCCTCCTCTTCAGCCTCCATCTCTGAAATGACGACATCAGTCACAGGCTGGAAGCACTGCAGCACTGCCTCGGCCAAGAGGCAACAGGCTGTGCTGAAGCTAATATGCTTAGGTGACAAACCGCACAATGCTGAAGAGTTGTGGACAGCTCTGAAAGAACAGGCAGATCTCAAAACCTACCTGGAGCTGCGTCAAAGTACGCCGTCTATGTGCCCATTTTAGAAAGTCAGCTATAGCTTCTGCCACCCTTGCCGTGCTTCAGCAGCATTTGCAGCTTCCGGCTCACCGACTGATGTGTGATGTCCGCACGTGTTGGAACGCTACACTGCAGATCTTGGGAAGGGTTTATGAGCAGAAGAGGGCAGATGTTGACTACAAGCATCATCAAGGCCATCGGTATTCATTTCAGACTCCACACATCAGGAGTGGACATGGATGTCAGACATCTGTACCATCCTCCAAAGCTTTGAGGACTCCACCAAGATGGTGAGCGGCAATGACGCCATAATAAGTGTCACCAGCCTGCTTCTCTTCTGAAATGCTCTCTGCTCACAATCAAAGAGGATGCATTGCAGGCGGAGCACGATGAGATGGAGCAAGGAACCATACAGGGTGTTTACACACAGCCCAGCCACATCTCATCCCAACATGGATTGGGTGAAAATGAGGAAGAGGAGCAGGAGGAAGAACAGGAGCTAGTTTAATGCGCTATAGGAGGTACTACCTGCACAACTGTCATACCGTCAGTTCAGCGTGGACGGTCTGAGGACAGGGAGGAGGAAGAGGAAGAGGACAGCATGGTCAGTTGTCCTCTTGGTGAGGACATGGAAGTCTTGCCTCTTTGCAGTCTGGCACACATGTCTGAGTATATGTTATGCTGCCTTTTCCGTAACCCTCGCGTTCTCAAAATTTTGGGTGACAGTCATTATTGGTTGGTGACACTTCTAGACCCACGCTAGAGGGAGAACTTTATAACTCTTATTCCCACGCCGGACAAGCTAATAAATCAGGGAACTACCAGAATGCCCTTGTTGCGAAGTTCTTAACAAATTTCCCATTTTAAAACACTGGCAGCAGAGGTCACAGTTCATTCGACAACCAAGGAGTACAGGTGAGAGAGACACAAATGCAATCCAGCAGAGGAAGGGGAACACTGTCAAAGTTCTGGGAGAGTTTTCTCAGCCCATCCCATTTCATAGGCCCTGAGGCACGGGGTAATCTCACAAGGAGGGAAAAGTTTGGGAAGATGCTGAGGGAGTAACTTGCTGATCGTATTAACGTCCTCTATGATTCCTCTTTGCCTTATAATTATTGGGTATCAAAGCTGGACACGTGGCATGAACTGGCTCTCTATGCCTCAGAGGTCCTGGCCTGCCCTGCCACTACCGTTTTGTCAGAGACGGTTTTTAGTGCTGCCGGTGGAATAATAAATGATAGGCGCATCCGCCTGTCAGCTGAAAATGCTGACAGGCTGACATTTATAAAAATGAACAAGGGCTGGATTGGGCCAGATTCTCAACACCACTGAATGATAGCAGTGTAGCATAAACTCAAATACTGTGTCTTTTTTTTGGGTGGTCTAACTCTACTCCCCTGCCCTGGGAACATTGGTGTCAGGAGACCCTCCGACCTCTACGTCTCTTGCAAGGGGCATTGGAGTTCCTATAAATTTTTGGCAGCGGTTGCATTCACTGCATAGGCTATCAGTATGGGAGATCCACTTCCTAATAATGGGAATATTGTTTTCAGGAGGCCCTCCGACCTCTAAGTCTTTTGCAAGGGAGATTGGAGTTCCTCCAAAATTTCGGTAGCTGTTGCATTCACTGCATAGGCAAACAGTATGGGAGACCCACTACCTAAAGATGGGAACATTGCTTTCAGGAGGCCCTCCAAGCTCTACATCTCTTGCAAAAGGCATTGTTCTTCCTCCTAAATTTTGGCAGCCGTTGCATTCACTGCATAGGCAAACAGTATGGGAGACCCACTTTCTAATAATGGGAGCATTGTTTTCAGGAGGTTCTACGACCACTACGTCTCTTGCAAGGGGCATTGGCGTTCCTCAAAATTTTTGGCAGCCGTTGCAGTCACTGCATGAGCAAGAACAGTATGGGAGACCTAGCTCTCTTTGTCTTTAAATTAGTATTGTGAATTTTCCTAAATTTTGGCAGCCATTGGACTCACTGCATACCCTATAACTGGATAGCAGACCAGCTCCTTTCTAATGGGAACATGTTGTTACTGAGGCCAAGCTCTCTGTGTCTTTATATTGTTATTGGGTTTTTTCCTAAACTTTGTCAGCCGTTGGACTCACTGCATACCCGGTAGCTGAATAGCAGACCCACTCCTTTCTAATGGGAACATGTTGTTACTGAGGCCCAGCTCTACGTGTCTTTAAATTGTTATTGGAGTTTTTCCTAAATTTTGGCAGCCATTGGATTCATTGTATACCCTATAACTGCATAGCAGACCCTCTCCTTTCTAATGGAAACATGTTGTTACTGAGGCCCAGCTCTCTGTGTCTTTCAATTGGTATTGGGTTTTTTCCTAAATTTTGTCAGCCGTTGGACTCAGTGCATACCCTAAAACTGGATAGCAGACCCGCTCCATTCTAATGTGAACATGTCGTTGCTGAGGCCCAGCTCTATGTTTCTTTAAATTGGTATTGGGGTTTTTCCTACATTTTGGCAGCCATTGGATTCACTGCATAACCTATAACTTTATAGCAGACCCTCTCCTTTCTAATGGGAACACGTTGTTACTGAGGCCCAGCTATCCGTGTCTTTAACCCTAGAACGCATACCTGGGGCCTCGCAGGCCCGCCCTGTTAATTATTTTCTATTTTCTGCAAGATTACTTTAGTTAGAATTTTGAAACTCTAGGTATTCCTCAGATATATAGTTGTTTGTCATTTTTGTTTGAGTTATTCCATGTTATTTGCACTTGGGCCTAAAAGGCCCCAGGTGTGTGAAAAAGTAGATTTTTATGGTCATGCGTTCTAGTTAAATTTATATTGGAGATATTCCTAAATTTTGGCAGCCATTGCATTCACTGCATACCCCATAACTTTATAGCAGACCCTTTCCTTTCTAATGGGAACATGTCGTTACTGAGGCCAAGCTCTCTGTGTCTTTAAATTGGTATTGGGGTTTTTCCTATATTTTGTCAGCCATTGGATTCACTGCATACCCTATAACTGTAGAGCAGACCCTCTCCTTTCTAATGGGAACATGTTGTTTCTCAGGCCCAGCTCCCTGTGTCTTTAAATTGGTATTGGGTTTTTTCCTAAATTTTGGCAGCAGTTGGACTCACTGCATACCCTATAACTGGATAGTAGACCCGCTCCTTTCAAATGGGGACATGTAGTTTCTGAGGCCCAGCTCTATGTGTCGATAAAGTGGTATTGGGGTTTTTCCTAAATTTTGGCAGCCACTGGACTCACTGCATACTCTATAGCCGGATAGTAGACCCGCTCCTTTCTAATGTGAACATGTCGTTACTGAGGCCCAGCTCTATGTTTCTTTAAATTGGTTTTGGGGTTTTTCCTAAATTTTGGCAGCCATTGGATTCACTGCATAACCTATAACTCTATAGCAGACCCTTTCCTTTCTAATAGGAACATGTCGTTACTGAGGCCAAGCTCTCTGTGTCTTTAAATTGGTATTGGGGTTTTTCCTCAATTTTGGCAGCCATTGAACTCATTGCATACCCTATAATGATATAGCAGACCCGCTCCTTTCTAATGTGAACATGTCGTTACTGAGGCCCAGCTCTATGTTTCTTTAAATTGGTTTTGGGGTTTTTCCTAAACTTTGGCAGCCATTGGATTCACTGCATAACCTATAACTCTATAGCAGACCCTTTCCTTTCTAATAGGAACATGTCGTTACTGAGGCCAAGCTCTCTGTGTCTTTAAATTGGTATTGGGGTTTTTCCTCAATTTTGGCAGCCATTGAACTCATTGCATACCCTATAATGATATAGCAGACCCGCTTCTTTTTAATAGGAACACATCGTTACTGTGGCCCAGCTCTATGTGTCTTTAAATTGCTTTTGGGTTTTTTCCTAAATTTTGGCAGGCATTGGGCTTACTGCATACCCTATAACTGGATAGCAGACTCGCTCCTTCCTAATGGGAACATGTCGTTACTAGTGTTGAGCCACCCCCGTAGTTTTCGAGTTCGGTTCGGTTTGTCAAACACCCATATGTTCGCCGAACTGTTCGTCGAACTGTTCGTCGAACACCTTCGAACACCGTTAAAACCAATGGCAGGCAAACAAAAACACATAGAAACACATAGAAAACACATAGAAAACACTTCAAAGGTGTCCAAAAGCTGACAAATTGCTCAGAACACACAACTAACATATGGAAAAGTGACAAGTACATATAGTCATGCGAAAAGAAAAGAGGTGGAGGAGTAAAAGGAGGGGGAGACACAGATATAGGCATGTCATGCCCTTCTAAAACCAAAAAAGTGCGAAGTTGACACGGCCAGTCCGTTCCTGCCCGTGCGACCTCCGTGTCGCCGGGTTTGTGCCAGAGCCGTGGTGGACCCTGACGGCCAGCCCCCCTCTCCCAATACTGGTGCCTGTAAGCTGGTGGGTCGAGCGAGCCCCCCTGCGGTGGAGGCAGGTCTAATCTTTTTAATTTAAATTGTCTCTCTAATTTGAATGAGTACACTTTAAATCCTTTTACAAGGATCTATTGGAGGGCAAGTCTCATGCCAGCAGCCGCGGTAATTCCAGGTCCAGTAGTGTCCACTAAAGCTGCTGCAGTTAAAAAGCTTTTATAAGGATCGAGCTTGGCGGTCCACCGCAAGGCGTCCTACCGCCAGTCCCAGCCCCGGTGCCTTGGGGTGCCTCCCCGATGCTCTTCACTGAGTGTCCCGGGGGCCCGAATTATTTCCTTTGAAAAAATTAAGCATCCAAACTACAGGTGGTGTAGCTTGCTTAACAGCTGGGATAATCCGCTGACCAGCAGACACTACTACTAGGCACAAAGTATTTCCTGGGCTAGATGCAGTTAAAAATTTGTAATTAGATACTCTCGTTGGATGCTGAGAAAGCATTCCATAGAGTCTCCTGGCACGCCATATATTATTCTCTTAAAAAGCTGGGGCTAGGGGTCTTGGGGACTCTTTTATAGCCAAAATCACAGCCCTGTATCACAATACGTCACCTAGGCTGAAGATAAATGGAACATTTTCATCACCTTTCATAATCACCAATGGGACAAGGCAGGGATGTCCTCTGTCCCCTCTCTTATACATCCTAGTGACGGAGCACCTGCTCTCATCAATTCGCCATAACCCCAATATTAGGTGGATTGAGGTGGGAGGCAGAGAGTACAAGTGCTCTGCATTTGCTGATGATGTCCTAGTATATATCACTCAATCACATATATCCAACCCTGCTGTTATGGCTGAAATAGATCACTTTGTTACATGGTCAAATTTTAAAATCAATGCAGCAGAAGTCTGAGGCCCTCGATGTCTCCCTCCCCAAATCCATACAGGATTCCATCCAGTCCATCTTTCCCTTTGCCTGGCCCTCACAGGGTATCAAATACTTAGGAATTCGTATCCATAGAGACCTCTCCCGTCTATGTTATCTTAATTTTGGGCCCTTTATTGAACAACTCCATACAGACCACAGTTGGCAAGTTAGAACTGTAAGATTCACTACGTGAACCACTGGTGTTTTGTGGAAAAGCACATGTACACTGTGTTCCAAATTAATATGGAAAAAGTGTTTAGGAGTGATAAGGTAAGAATTTTTTTGTTTGTCAGTTAAACTCATTGATGGTGATGTGTGTCAGGGCTCTTTATATCACTGTAAGCAATTGCAGACACCTGTGCTAATTAGTTTGGCAGGTGTGTCCAATGAAAGGCAAGACTACTTAAGAAGGCTGTCCCACATTATTAAGCAGCCTACATTTTCTGCCAAAATGGGAAAGAAAAAGGATGTGTCGGCTGCTGAGAAGCAACAAATTGTGGAGTGTTTAGGTCAAGGCATGACTACAATCAACATTGCCAAGACACTTCATTCTGATCATCGCACAATCAAGAAGTATGTAGCTGATTCACAGTACACACGTGTGCGTGCTGATAAGGGAAAATTGAGGACTCTTTCCTACAGGCAATTACGTCAGGTTAAAAGAGCAGCGGCAAAAAAGCCTTGTCATAGCAGCAGACAAGCTGCTGGTGCCTCCAACGTCCCCCGAACAACAAGATGCAGGGTCCTTCAGAGGTTTGCAGCTGTGCATAAGCCATCCTGTCGACCTCCTCTATCCACTGAACACAAGCAGAAACGGCTCCAGTGGGCCAAACAATACATGAAGACTGACTTCAAAACTGTTTTGTTCACCGATGAGTGCCGTGCAATGCTCGATGGTCCAGATGGATGGAGTGGAGGATGGCTGGTTGATGGACACCCCATGCAAACACGGCTACGGCGCCAACAAGGAGGAGGTGTAGTAATGTTTTGGGCTGGAATCATGGGGAGAGAGATTGTCGGCCCCTTTAGGATCCCTGAAGGGGTAAAGATGAACTCCATAATGTATGTGGAGTTTCCCAAACAGCACGTCCTGCCATGGTTCAAGAAGAAGAACCGTGTATTCCGCAGCAAGATCATTTTCATGCATGATAATGCACCATCTCATGCTGCACATAACACATCTGCATCTCTGGCTGATATGGGCATAAAAGGGGACAAACTTATGGTGTGACCCCCATGCTCCCCTGACCTCAACCCCATTGAGAACCTCTGGAGCATCATCAAAAGGAGTGTCTATGATGGCGGGAGGCATTTCACATCTAAGCAACAGCTCTGGGAGGGTATTCTGCCCTCATGCAAAACAATTGAAGCAGAAACCATCCAAAACCTGACAAATTCAATGGACGAGAGAGTTCAAAAGCTCCTTTCGAACAAGGGGTCCTTTGTGCAAATGTAACCTCACCTAGAATAAAGTTTTGAGTTGAAAACTGTTTGATTTCAGCTTCTAATAACCTGCTAATGCTTATAATTTCAAAAATGACCATTTTTTTGTTCTTTATTAAAATGAAAAGGATGATCGAAGAGTGTGGGGGATCTAAGAGCGTGGCAACCCAGTAGTCAGGATTATTTCGAATTCTGACAATCTGAGGGTCATGTTGCAGGTAGTGCAGCAAGAAGGCACTCATGTGTCTTGTGCATCTAGGAGTCCCAAAATTATTTTCTGGGCTATATGCAGCTAAAAATTATTATTGATTTGAAAGCTGGTGGAGCTTAGTATAGATGGCCTAATAGAATCAGTACTGCAAAGTGCTACGAGGCCCAAATTATTTTCCAGCCAAGATACAGATAAACATGATTAGTAATTTTAAATCTGGTGGAGTTTAGTATAGATGGCCTAATAGAATCAGTACTGCACACTGCTACAAGGCCCAAATTATTTTCCAGCCAAGATACAGATAAACATGATTAGTAATTTTAAATCTGGTGGAGTTTAGTATAGATGGCCTAATAGAATCAGAACTGCACACTGCTACAAGGCCCAAAATATTTTCCAGCCAAGATACAGATAAACATGATTATTAATTTTAGATCTGGTGGAGGTTAGTATAGATGGCCTAATAGAATCAGTACTGCACACTGCTACAAGGCCCAAATTATTTTCCAGCCAAGATACAGATAAACATGATTAGTAATTTTAAATCTGGTGGAGTTTAGTATAGATGGCCTAATAGAATCAGTACTGCACACTGCTACAAGGCCCAAATTACTTTCCAGCCAAGATACAGATAAACATGATTAGTAATTTTAGATCTGGTGGAGATTAGTATAGACGGCCTAATAGAATCAGTATTGCACACTGCTACAAGGCCCAAATTATTTTCCAGCCAAGATAAAGATAAACATGATTAGTAATTTGAAAGATTAAAAGGTTGGTGAGGTGATTTTAACTAATCATCAAGCTTTTACTCTCTCCAGGATGACACAGGGGTAGAAACGTCATTTCGGATCCATGATTTGTTCATCTTTATGAACGTGAGTCTGTCTACACTATCAGTGGTGAGCCGCATGCGCTTATCTGTCAGCACACCACCAGCAGCGCTGAACACTGGGGCATGACAAGATCTCCAAGGCGTAAGTGGCGAGCTCCGGCTATTTATCCAGATTGGAAGCCCAAAAAGAGCAAGGGTCCAGTGACACAGTCATGGCTTCAATGTTTACTTGGAGATACTCCTGTACCATCGTCTCTAGGCGTTGACTATGTGTCAGACTTCTTGTCTCCTGTGGCCTTGCAAAGGATGGGCCAAAAAAGTGGTGAAATGATTCCGCAAAATTGATGTTACCAGCAGATACTGTGTTTCTGTTACGTTTTGAGTGCTGAACACTCGATGGTCCCACGGTTGGCAAGTTGGAAATGTCAGATTCACTATGTGTACCACTAATGTTTTGGGGAAAAGCACATGTAAGATTCTGCAACAGTCTCTGCTGATACTCCTGCATGCGTGCATCTCTTTCTATGGCAGGAATAATTTCTGCAAATTTACTTTTGTACCGGGGATCTAACAGTGTGGCAACCCAGTAATCAGGATTATTTCTAATTCTCACAATTCGAGGGTCATGTTGTAGGTAGTGCAGCAAAAAGGCACTCATATGTCTTGCGCATCCAGGAGCACCAAGTCCCTGTTGTGTTGGTGGCAAGGTAACAATCATGCTTCCTTCCTCTGCCCTCTCCCCCCAACCTCGCACAACAGAAATGTGATCAAGGTCTCCCTCATCTGATGAGTCTTCTATCAGTTCGTCCTCCACTTCTTCCAGGGCTCCTGCACCTTCCTCACTAGTTTGGCTGCTACCATGCGCCCTGGCAAAACCATCTCCCCCACCACCACATGCTTGCTGCCTTGGTGCTGCCGACCGTCTGGACCTTGCAGATGTTAGCCCTTCCGCATACAACTCCTCCTCCTCTACTTCCTCCACCTCCTCTTGTGCCACCACCTGACTCCGAATTCTGTTTAACTTGTGCTCCAGCATGTAAATCACCGAAATAGTCATGCTGATAATGGCATCGTCAGCACTAAACATCTTCGCCGCCATTTAAAAACTGTGCAGAAGGGTGCATAGGTCCCTGATCTGAGACCACTCCTCCAGCCTGATTTGCCCCACCTCTGGATCTCGTTGGCCCAGGCTATACGTCAGAACGTATTGCACCAGGGCTTGTCGGTGCTGCCACAGTTGCTGCAACATGTGCAGAGTTGAATTCCACCGGGTAGGCACATCGCATTTTAGCCGGTGAAGTGGCAGGCCCAACGACTTCAGTAGAGATATAAGTCGCTGAGCTGCGGGATGCGAACGGCGGAATTGAGCACACAGCGACTGTGCCCTCTGCAGAAGGCCATCTAGTCCGGTATAGTGGGCTAAAAATTGCTGGACAACCAGGTTCAACATGTGAGCCATACAAGGCACGTGTGTGACATTGCCCCGGCGAAAGGCCGCACCCAGGTTTGCAGCATTGTCGCACACGGCCTTCCCTGGTTTCAGGTCCAGTGGAGACAACCATTCATGAAACTAGTTCTCCAGAGCTGACCACAACTCCTCAGCTGTGTGACTCACATTTCCCAGACATTTCAAAGTAAAAACCGCCTGATGACGTTCAGCCCTGCTGCCAGCATAGTAAGGAGGTGTGCAGGATCCCTTCTGCGCACTTAGAAAGCTTGTGGCATGACCAGACAGGCTTTGGGTGCAGGTGGAGGACCGAGAGGAGGTTGAGGAGGCAGAAGCAGTGGAGGAACTTCGAGATAAAGAGGATTGACGCACAACTCATGGGGACGGCAAGACTTGGACAGCAGCCCCTTGTCCTGCTGTCACCATAGTTACCCAGTGCCCTATCAGCGACATGTAACGCCCATGTCCAAGCCTACTCGTCCAAGTGTCTGTGGTGAAATGCACCCTGTCACACACAGAGTTTCTCAAAGAAGCGGTGATGTTGTGTGCGACATGCTGGTGGAGCGCAGGCACACCTTTCTTTGAGAAGTAGTGCCGACTGGGCATCTGGTACTGGGGCACTGCGACGGACATAAGGTCTCGAAAATCCTCTGTGTTCACCAGGCGGAAAGGCAGCGTTTCTGTAGCCAAGAGCTTGCAGATGGTGAAATTCAACCTCATAGCTTTCTCATGGCTATGAGGAAATGGTCTTTTACTTGTCCACAACTGAGGGACCGAGGGCTGGCTGTTGTGCTTAGACGGGGTTGAGAAGGGTGTCCCCGGCAAACTGCCGGTCTGTGAGGAAGATGCAGGCAGACATGTTAGGTTGCCTTGATCCAAAGGTGGTGCTATCGATGTCGGACAGCGCTGAACACCAGCTGGTGTTTCCAACTCCAAAGAAAATGATGACCTGCCAATCACGCAGGCTGTTGCGGGTAAAGAGGTGGCAGGTCTGCGTCCCAAAACAGGTGTGACTGCTGTCCCCCCAGTCACAGAGGATGAAGAGACCACGGATGCACAAGATGTGGCAGACGGTGGCTGGCCCGGCCGGCTAGGCCGCATTGTAGCACAGTGAGCTTCCCACTGCAACTTATGCTTCATATCCATGTGCCGGTTCATGCATGAAGTACTCAAACTATGTATTTTTTGGCCTCTACTAAGCTTTTGCTGACAAATGTTGCAGATAACACGAGTTGGGTCATCCTTATCGATCTGAAAAAATGCCCAGGCTATGCAAGGCTTAGCACCCATGCGACCTGAAGAGCCACCACGACTTGTGGTCAGAGGCAGAGTTGTGTTTGAGGATGCAGTTGTTGACGTGCTTCCAGTACTACGTCTCTCTCCAGGAAGACGCAACCTAACCTCATCGTCACTAGCATCCTCCTCCACCTCCTCTGCTGACCTCATCGACTGGCTGACTGTGGGTTGACAGTAAGTGGGATCTCCAACCTCATCATCATCACCCTGTGTGTTATCACACCCGTTGTCCTCAGAGCCAACCTCTTCCTGCCCTGACAAAAAGCTAAAGTTGTCGCTCCAATCAGGTATTTGAGTCTCATCATCATCTTCCTCATTGTCTCCACCAACAGGAGTTACAGTTTGGAAATGAGGGTCTACATTATGGTCAGAACCTTCTGCGTCTGGTCTTGGATCCGACTCATAAAGATTCTGGGCATCAGTGCAGATCATTTCCTCGTCTGGATTCACAGAAGCTCTGGAGCCGACCTCTGATTCCCAGGCTATAGTATGAGTATACAGCTCTGCAGACTCAACCATCTGTTCTACCCCATACTCAGATGGGCAGCTGGAGACTTGGGAGCTGTGAGGAAGCAAGTGCGATTGGGGTGACACCTCTGAGGACTGGAGTATTTGTGATGCTGAAGTTGAGGTGGAGGAGAGCCCACTTAAAGGAGCACTTGATATCCGTTGAAGGACCTGCTGTTTTTGTGCCTCATCTGGAATTTGTAGCGATTGGGGTGGCCGTAAGAAAGGGATCTTACCACATTGTCCGCTAAAAGAAGTAGACATCTTAGTTTGGCTGGAAGATGGTCTTTCTTCTGCAGATGTTACTGTTGCTTTAACACCTACCCCACGGACACAACCTTTTTTTCCCTTCCCAACACACCTATTCCCCTTTCCACCAGCAGCAGGCCTTTTTCCACTCAGTTTGGTGATTAACTAATTGATAACTCTGGAGTTGATTGCACAAAAAACAGTGGATGGGAACTGAGCAGAGCTGAGTGGCCAAACTGTGATATTAGCCTAAAAGTGTTGGCTGGGTTAGATGCAGAAAAACAATTTTATTACATACACAGGTGGTGGAGGTTAGTATAGATGGACTAATAGAACAAGTCCAACACACTGCTACAAGACCAAATATTTTTTCAGAGCTAACTGCAGATCAAAATTATTTTTAATTTGCAACCTGGTGGAGGTTAGTATAGATGGACTAATAGAACAAGTCCCACACACTGCTACAAGCCCAAGCCAAATATTTTTTCAGAGCTAGATGCAGATAAAAATTGTTTTGAATTTGCAACCAGGTGGAGGTTAGTATAGATGGACTAATAGAACAAGTCCCACACACTGCTACAAGCCCAAGTCAAATATTTTTTCAGAGCTAGATGCAGATAAAAATTATTTTGAATTTGCAACCTGGTGGAGGTTCGTATAGATGGACTAATAGAACAAGTCCCACACACTGCTACAAGCCCAAGCCAAATATTTTTTCAGAGCGAGATGCAGATAAAAATTATTTTGAATTTGCAACCTGGTGGAGGTTAGTATAGATGGACTAATAGAACAAGTCCCACACACTGCCACAAGCCCAAGCCCAAATATTTTTTCAGAGCTAGATGCAGATAAAAATTATTTTGAATTTGCAACCTGGTGGAGGTTAGTATAGATGGACTACTAGAACAAGTCCCACACACTGCTATAAGCCCAAGCCCAAATATTTTATCAGAGCTAGATGCAGATAAAAATTATTTTGAATTTGCAACCTGGTGGAGGTTAGTATAGATGGACTAATAGAACAAGTCCCACACACTGTTAGATGCCCAAGCCCAAATATTTTTTCAGAGCTAGATGCAGATAAAAATTATTTTGAATTTGCAATCTGGGGGAGGGTAGTATAGATGGACTAATAGAACAAGTCCCACACACTGCTACAAGCCCAAACGCAAATATTTTTTCAGAGCTAGATGCAGATAAAAGTTATTTTGAATTTGCAACCTGGTGGAGGTTAGTATAGATGGACTAATAGAACAAGTCCCACACACTGCTACAAGCCCAAACCCAAATATTTTTTCAGAGCTAGATGCAGATAAAAATTATTTTGAATTTGCAACCTGGTGGAGGTTAGGATAGATTGACTAATAGAACAAGTCCCACACACTGCTACAAGCCCAAGCCCAAATATTTTTTCAGAGCTAGATGCAGATAAAAATTATTTTGAATTTGCAACCTGGTGGAGGTTAGTATAGATGGACTAATAGAATGATGCTACGCCCAAAAGGTTTTACTTGGCTAGGTGCAGTAAAAAAAATTGTATTCTATACACAGGTGGTGTAGCTTGCAACACAGATAGGTTAATCCACTGATTAACACACACTGCAAGAGGCCAAAAAGGATTTCCTTAGCTAGATTTAGCCAAATTCTTTGATAAAAAACTTGCACAACACTGGCACAGACCTACCTGGCAAAAAGTGATAGGAACTGATGTAACCTAGCCCTCAAAATGACTGCAATTACAATTAGTCTTTACTCCCAACCTATCTATTTAAGAGCACAGACCTGCCTGATAAAAGTGATAGGAACTGATGTAACCTAGCCCTCAAAAGGACTGCAATTACAATTAGTCTTTACTCCCAACCTATCTATTTAAGAGCACAGACCGGCCTGATAAAAGTGATAGGAACTGATGTAACCTAGTCCTCAAAAGGACAACTATTCCCTACTCCCAAGCTATCTGTAGATTTGTGCAAAAATTGGCTTGAAATTAACACTCAAAGTATAGCGCACACAGCAACAGTGCTGCCGTATAACACGCAGCTGCAGCAGTGAGAAAATGGTGGCTACGTGGAAAATGGCTGCGTCTTATAGGGCAAGGACATGTGACATACACTGCCAATGACACATGCCCTTGCTTGTGTGAAAAAAAGCAGTTTTCTCCGTGTGTGCGCTGCTGATAGGCTGACAGATTGCACCTCCCCACTGTAAATGCGGGAAAGAGAAAAAAAATGGAGATCTTCATTATTTATGCAGAGATCCATGCCCTGCCTCTCCCCCCGCCCCGCTGTACACTCAAATTCTATATTAACATTAATTTTCAGCATTACTGAGAAAAAATCCAATTATGATTTTGGTGCACGAACAGTTATCGAACATAACCTCGAACAGCCGAATTTTTTTCAAATTGTTCGTGTTCGCCAAACGGCTCGAACACCGCCCAAAACAGCTCGAATTTGAGATTGGCGAACAGTTCGAGTCGAACACCGCTCATCTCTAATCGTTACTGAAGCCCAGCTCAATGTGTCTTTCAATTGATATATTGGTTTTTCCTAAATTTTGGCAGCCGTTGGACTCACTGCATACCCTATAACTGTATAACAGACTCACTCCTTTCTAATGGGAACATGTCATTACTAAGGCCCAGCTTTATGTGTCTTTAAATTGTTATTGAGGTTTTTCCTACATTTTGACAGCAGTTGGACTCACTGCATGCACTATAACTGTATAGCAGACCCTCTCCTTTCAAATGGGAATTTGTCCTTACCGTGGCCCAGCTCTATGTGTCTTTAACTTGGTTTTGGGATTTTTCCTAAATTTTGTCAGCCGTTGGACTCACTGCATACCTATAACTGGATAGCAGACCCGCTGCTTTCTATTGGGAACTTATGTCGTTACTGAGGCCCATCTCTATGTGTTTTTAAATTTTGGGGTTTTTTTTTCCCAAATTTTGGCAGCCCTTGCAGTCACTGCATGGGCATTACCACTATAGGAGACCCACTCCTTTATAATGGGAACAATTTTTTTACTGAGGCCCTCCTCTATGTCTCTTCAAAGGGGTTTTGGGGTGTGTTGAAATTTTTGGCAGCCCTTGCAGTCACTGCACACCCAATAACAGTATAGGAGACAGACTCTTTAATAATGGGAACAACAAAGCATAGGCAACTGCTGGCCCTTTAAGAATATTAAGGGCTTCCTGATGGCCCTATAAAAATATTCTTTGTGACTTTTAGAGTCCCTCCTACATAAATGAAACAGGATGTGTCTGATCATGTCTCACATACAACATGGCAAGTTAAGGTAGTAAAATGGTAAAATGACATTTACCGGTGAATGTATTTTTCACCGTTGAAAGCAATGCAAAAGTGCATAAACCCATCAAAAACGCTACGTGTGAACATAGCCCAAGGTGTGGAGGAGCATTTTTGTTTTTGTATATTTATTTTGCCTTACAAACAAGTCATTACCAAGGAAAGGATGTTCCTTAACATTTTTCCCATTTTGGTTTCATTTTTGTATGTTTTATTGTGAGTCCGTAAAAGTGGCGTAATACTTCTGACAACATTGTTGACAGCAGTGACCTGGGAGTCAGAGATGCTTCCAGGGGTCTTCCCCATGCTGTTCATTTGAGCACTGTTTCCATCTATTTGGGCAATTTTTAGGCCCTCTGCAGTCCGCTGGCGTTAACTGCCGGAAAAATGCTTGAGTTTCCCATAGACTTACGGCTGACCCACTCCTTTCTAATGGAAACATGTTGTTACTGAGGCCCAGCTCTATATGTCGTTAAATTGCTTTTGGGGTTTTTCCTATGTTTTGGCAGCCGTTGAACTCACTGCATACCATATAACTGGATAGCAGACCCGCTCCTTTCTAATGATAGCATGTCGTTACTGAGGCCCAGCTCTATGTGTCTTTAAATTGGTATTGGGGTTTTTCCTAAATATTGGTAGCCATTGGACTCACTGCCTACCCTATAACTGGATAGCAGATGCGCTCCTTTCTAATGGGAACATGTCGTTACTGAGGCCCAGCTCTATGTGTCTTTAAATAGGTATTGGGGTTTTTCCTGAATTTTGGCAGCCATTGGACTCACTGCACACCCTTTAACTGTACAGCAGTTCTGCTCCTATCTAATGGGAACATGTTGTTACTGAGGCCCAGCTCTATTTGTCTTTAAATTGGCATTGTTTTTTTTCCTAAATTTTGGCAGCCGTTGGACTCACTGCATACGCTATAACTGGAAAGCAGATCCGCTCCTTTCTAATGGGAACACATCGATACTGTGGTCCAGCTCTCTGTCTTTAAATTGGTATTGGGGTTTTTCTTTAATCTAGGCAGCTGTTGGACTCACTGCATACCCTATAACGATATAGCAGACCCGCTCCTTTTTAATAGGAACATGTTGTTACTGTGGCCCAGCTCTATGTGTCTTTAAATTGGTACTTGGGTTTTTCCTAAATTTTTGCAGCCATTGGACTCACTGCATACCCTATAACTGTATAGCAGACCCTCTCCTTTCTAATGGGAACATGCTGTTACTGAGGCCCAGCTCTATTTGTCTTTAAAATGGTATTGGGGTTTTTCCTACAATTTGGCAGCCGTTAGACTCACTGCGTACTCTGTAACTGTTTAGCACACCTGCTCCTTTCTAATGGTCACATGCCGTTACTGAGGACCAGCTCTATGTGTCTTTAGAGTCGTATTGGGTTTTTCTTATATGGCAGCCGTTGAACTCACTGCATACCCTATAACTGGATAGCAGACCAGCTCCTTTCTAATGGGAACATATTGGTACTGAGGCCCAGCTCTCTGTGTCTTTAAATTCGTATTGGGGTTTTTCCTAAATATTGGCAGCCATTGGACTCACTGCATATCCTATAACTGGATAGCAGACCCGATCCTTTCTAATGGGAACACATCGATACTGTGGTCCAGCTCTATGTGTCTTTAAATTGGTTTTGGAGTTTTTCCTACATTTTGGCAGCCGTTGGACTCACTGCATGGGCATTACCACTATAGGAGACCCACTCCTTTATAATGGGAACAATTTTTTTTACTGAGGCCCTCCTCTATGTCTCTTCAAAGGGGCTTTGGGGTGTGTCCAAATTTTTGACAGCCCTTGCAGTCGCTGCACACCCAATAACAGTATAGGAGACACACTCTTTAATAATGGGAAAAACATTAAGAATATTAAGGGCTGCCTGATAGCACTATAAAAATATTCTTTGTGATATTCAGAGTCCCTCATACATAAATGAAACAGGATGTGTCTGATTATGTCTCACACACAACATAACAAGTTAAGGTAGTAAAATGGTAAAATGACATTTACTGGTGAATGTATTTTTCACCGTTGAAAGCAATGCAAAAGTGCAAAAACGCATCAAAAACATGTGAACATAGCCCAAAGTGTGGAGGAGAATTTTTGTTTTTATATATTTATTTTGCCTTATATACAAGTCATTACCCTGGAAAGGATTTTCCTTAACATATTTCCCATTTTGGTATGTTTTTGTATGTTTTATTGTGAGTCCATAAAAGTGGCGTAACATGGTTGACAGCAGTGACCTGGGAGTCAGATGCTCCCAGGGGTTTTCCCCATGTGGTTCCCATGTAATTTGAGCACTGTTCCCATCGATTTGGGACAATTTTTAGGCCCTCTGCAGACCGCCGGCGTTAACCGCCAGAAAAATGCTTGAGGTTCCCTTAGACTTAAATTTGGCTCTTTGCTCGGACCGAGCAGTCAAGCATTTCAATTTGCTCAACCCGAGCAACGAGTACCCAAGCATTTTAATGCTCGCTTATCACTAGATGCAACCTAACATCCTCGCCTTCCTCCTCCTCCACCTCCTCACCTGAGCTACTCAGCTGCGTGCCCCTCGGTTCACACCAAGTGGGATCCACAACCTCAAAATCATCCAATGTGTTATCCCATTCCTCGCCCTGACAGTCACCCTGCTTCTCTACTTGCCCTGACAGCAAAGTACAGTCCACGTGACTCTCAAGTATCTGAGTATCTTCAGGATCACCTCCCAGGGGTTAATGTCTGGGGACGATGGTCAGGAAGCTGCTCAGACCCAACTTTTTTCCCCCCTGTACGGAGAACAATATTTGCACCAAAGAATTTTAAGCTCAGATGTAGTCTGTTTTCTATACCAATTTTCAGATTATCATGTCTGTGTACCCCTGTGTGGAGAACAATATCTACATCAAAGAATTAATTTCAATAGAGTATAACTATTATAATTGGGACCAACACATATTCCACTACAGCCAACCCAGTAAAAGGAGACTCAATCAGTAGTGTTCACATTTCTCTAAATTAGGGCCTAACACCACCAAAGTGGCATCAATTTTGGCAGAATAGAACTAGTTTAATGGAAATCAAAACCTCTTCCACTACAGCCAACCCAGTTGATGGAGGCCCAATGAGGATTCTCCACATTTCTAAAAATTAGTGGCAGACACCACCAAAGTGGCATAAATTTCAGTACAGTAGAAATTGTAGAATTAGGATTGACTCTTCTTCCACTACAGCAAACCCAATAGATGGAGACCCAATCAGGATTCTCCACATTTCAAAAAATTAGAGCCTAACACTAGTGTTGAGCCACCCCCGTAGTGTTCGAGTTCGGTTCGGTTCGTCGAACACCCGTGTGTTCGCCGAACTGTTCGTTTAACTGTTCGTCGAACACCTTCGAACACCGTTAAAACCAATGGCAGGCAAACAAAAACACATAGAAACACATAGAAAACACCTTCAAAGGTGTCCAAAAGCTGACAAACTGCTCAGAAGACACAACTAACACATGGAAAAGTGACAAGTACATATAGTCATGCGAAAAGAAAAGAGGTGGAGGAGTAAAAGGAGGGGGAGACACAAATATAGGCATGTCATGCCCTACTAAAATCCAAAAAGTGAGAAGCCGACACGTTCAGTCCGCTCCTGCCTGTGCCACCTCCGTGTCGCCGGGTTTGTGCCAGAGCCGCGGTGAACCCTGACAGCCAGCCCCCCTCTCCCAATACTGGTGCCTGTCCGCTGGTGGGTCGAGCGAGCCCCCCTGTGGTGGAGGCAGCTCTAAGCTTTTTAATTTAAATTGTCTCTCTAATTTGAATGAATACACTTTAAATCCATTTACAAGGATCTATTGGAGGGCAAGTCTCATGCCAGCAGCCGCGTAATTCCAGCTCCAGTAGCGTCCACTAAAGCTGCTGCAGTTAAAAAGCTTTTATAAGGATCGAGCTCGGCTGTCCACCGCAAGGCATCCTACTGCCAGTCCCAGCCCCTATGCCTTGGGGTGCCTCCTGATGCTCTTCACTGAGTATCCCGTGGTCCCGAAGCATTTCCTTTGAAAAAATTAAGTGTCCAAACTACAGGTGGTGTAGCTTGCTTAACAGCCGGGATAATCCGCTGACTAGCAGACACTGCTACTAGGCACAAAGTATTTCCTGGGCTAGATGCAGTTAAAAATTTGTAATTAGATACTCTCGTTGGATGCTGAGAAAGCATTCCATAGAGTCTCCTGGCACGCCATATATGATTCTCTTAAAAAGCTTGGGGTAGGGGTCTAGGGGACCCTTTTATAGCCAAAATCACGGCCCTGTATCACAATACGTCACCTAGGCTGAAGATAAATGGAACTGTAGCACCCTGAGGGCTCGGTTGCTACAGAGGTATTGCACCTCACCCAGAGGTGTGATATCTCACTCTCAGGTAAGGATGGAGTGTAGATCAGGACCCGACACCTGCATGCATTACACCACATTGCCGTGGGGCAGGGCGACCAATATGCCTCTGAGATGGGCACGACAGTCCCTGGCTGGAGTGGGGGGAGGGAACACTGAGGAAGGGGAACCCTGTAGTGCAGGAGCAGGGAGGAAGCAGTTCCTGGGTGCATTGAGAAGGGAGTATAAAAGGTGGGCACCATCTTAGTTCAGTGCAGAGAAGTCTGAGCAGAAGTGGCAGGGAGCAGGGGCTCTGCATGAGCTCTGCTCCGGAGGCGGGCCTAGTAACAGAGGCCCAGGCCTGGAAGAGGGAGAAGGAAGGAAGAGGAGCGGAGAAGGCTCCAGGAACGAGGAATGAAGGGATCCCAGGGGTGCGGACGGGCGAGTCGCCACCGCACGCCCGAATCCACCTGCGTGGAGGGGTCAGGCCAAAGGGGGAGACCGGTCCCCGAAACTAGTGGAGGCAGGAAACGACCCTCAGCAAGAAACCGGAGGCTCTGACATTTTATGTGGCGCAGCCCCTCGCTACACCCGCTAGGAAGGCACCACATAGGGTCAGGGAAACTGGCGCCAAGTTTACCAAGAGGAGGCCCGAGGCAGCCGGACAGAAGGGTTGGTAAGAAAGGCCAGACAAAGGACACACAAAGGGGGTCCTGTGAAGCGCTCCAAAGTTATCTGGGAGTTGTCTGAGCCCCTCACCTGGTGAGCACAGTATGACGTGGGCAGCCGTTACCTGCAGACGTGGTCTGGATAATAAGAACTGTGAGTAAAGGCCCTGGACTGCATCACTGACTCCGTGTCGTTACTGCTGCTGCCCTGCACCATCACCCCCATCCTCCGCATACACTGCCCTGAGGCTATACTCCCGTGGGGAGTTATGCTACGCTCTGCTGCACCCACAACACCAGCCTCAGCGGTCTGCCCTGCAGCGGCGGTTCACTCTGACCGCAATCCACGGGTGGCGTAGTCGGACATTTAAACATCAAAACCACATAACTAGTTCCGCCACTGATTTGACCACCCTGAGCCACGGAACCGGGTCGCCGCCACGAAGACTACAACCACCAGCATCCACCAAAAAGGGTCCGGCTCCGGGTGTCCCAAGGCCCAGGGGGTGCATCAGAACATTTTCATCACCTTTCACAATCACCAATGGGACAAGGCAGGGATGTCCTCTGTCCCCTCTCTTATACATCCTAGTGACGGAGCACCTGCTCTCATCAATTCGCCATAACCCAAATATTAGGTGGATTGAGGTGGGAGGCACCGAGTACAAGTGCTCTCTATTTGCTGATGATGTCCTAGTATATATCACTCAATCACATATATCCATCCATGCTGTTATGGCTGAAATAGATCACTTTGTTACATGGTCAAATTTTAAAATCAATGCAGCGAAGTCTGAGGCCCTCGATGTCTCCCTCCCCAAATCCATATAGGATTCCATCCAGTCCAACTTTCCCTTTGCCTGCCCCTCACAGGGTATCAAATACTTAGGAATTCCTATTCATAGAGACCTCTCCCATCTATGTTATCTTAATTTTGGGCCCTTTATTGAACAACTCCATACAGACCACGGTTGGCAAGTTAGAACTGTAAGATTCACTACGTGAACCACTGGTGTTTTGTGGAAAAGCACATGTACACTGTGTTCCAAATTATTATGCAAAAAGTGTTTAGGAGTGATAAGGGAAGAATTTGTTTGTTTGTCAGTTAAACTCATTGATGGTGATGTGTGTCAGGGCTCTTTATATCACTGTAAGCAATTGCAGACACCTGTGCTAATTAGTTTGGCAGGTGTGTCCAATGAAAGGCAAGACTACTTAAGAAGGCTGTCTCACATTATTAAGCAGCCTACATTTTCTGCCAAAATGGGAAAGAAAAAGGATGTGTCGGCTGCTGAGAAGCAACAAATTGTGGAGTGTTTAGGTCAAGGCATGACTACAATCAACATTGTGCGATGATCAGGATGAAGTGTCTTGGCAATCAAGAAGTATGTAGCTGATTCACAGTACACATGTGTGCGTGCTGATAAGGGCAAATTGAGGACTCTTTCCTACAGGCAATTACGTCAGGTTAAAAGAGCAGCGGCAAAAAAGCCTTGTCATAGCAGCAGACAAGTTTTTGAAGCTGCTGGTGCCTCCAACGTCCCCCGAACAACAAGATGCAGGGTCCTTCAGAGGTTTGCAGCTGTGCATACGCCATCCTGTCGACCTCCTCTATCCACTTCACACAAGCAGAAATGGCTCCAGTGGGCTAAACATTACATGAAGACTGATTTCAAAACTGTTTTGTTCACGGATGAGTGCCGTGCAGCGCTCGATGGTCCAGATGGATGGAGTGGAGGATGGCTGGTTGATGGACACCCCACGCAAACACGGCTACAGCGCCAACAAGGAGGAGGTGGAGTAATGTTTTGGGCTAGAATCATGGGGAGAGAGATTGTCGGCCCCATTAGGATCCCTGAAGGCGCTAAAGATGATCTCCATAATGTATGTGGATTTTCTCAAACAGCACTTCCTGCCATGGTTCAAGAAGAAGAACCATGTATTTCACAGCAAGATCATTTTTTTGCATGATAATGCACCATCTCATGCTGCACATAAAACATCTGCATCTCTGGCTGATATGGGCATAAAAGGGGACAAACTTATGGTGTGACCCCCATGCTCCCCTGACCTCTACCCCATTCAGAACCTCTGGAGCATCATCAAAAGGAGTGTCTATGATGGCGGGAGGCAGTTCACATCTAAGCAACACCTCTGGGAGGGTATTCTGTCCTCATGCAATACAGTTGAAGCAGAAACCATCCAAAACCTGACAAATTCAATGGACGAGAGAGTTCAGAAGCTCCTTTCGAACAAGGGGTCCTATGTGAAAATGTAACATCACCTAGAATAAAGTTTTGAGTTGAAAACTGTTTGATTTCAGTTTCTAATAACCTGCTAATGCTTATAATTTCAAAAATGACCATTTTTTTGGTCTTTATTAAAATGAAAAGGTTGATCGAAAAGTTTGGGGGATCTAAGAGTGTGGCAACCCAGTAGTCATGATTACTTCGAATTCTGACAATATGAGGGTCATGTTGCAGGTAGTACAGCAAGAAGGCACTTATGTGTCTTGCGCATCTCGGAGCCCCAAAATTATTTTCCGGGCTAGATGCAGCTAAAAATTATTATTAATTTTAAATCTGGTGGAGCTTAGTATAGATGGCCTAATAGGATCAGTGCTGCACACTGCTACAAAGCCCAAATTATTTTCCAGCCAAGATACAGATAAACATGATTAGTAATTTTAAATCTGGTGGAGCTTATTATAGATGGCCTAATAGAATTAGTGCTGCACACTGCTACAAAGCCCAAATTATTTTCCAGCCAAGATACAGATAAACATGATTAGTAATTTGAAAGCTTAAAATGGTTGGTAGGGTGATTTTAACAAATCATCAAGCTTTTACTCTCCCCAGGATGACACAGGGGTAGAAAAGTCGTTTCGGATCCATGATTTGTTCATCTTTATGAACGTGAGTCTGTCTACATTATCAGTGGAGAGCCGCGTGCGCTTATCTGTCAGCACACCACCAGCAGCGCTGAACACACGTTCAGACAGAACGCTGGCTGCGGGGCATGACAAGATCTCCAAGGTGTAAGTGGCTAACTCCGGCCATTTATCCAGATTGGAAGCCCAAAAAGAGCAAGGGTCCAGTGACACAGTCATGGCTTCAATGTTTACTTGGAGATACTCCTGTACCATCGTCTCTAGGCGTTGACTATGTGTCAGACTTCTTGTCTCCTGTGGCCTTGCAAAGGATGGGCTAAAAAAGTGGTGAAATGATTCCGCAAAATTGATGTTACCAGCAGATACTGTGGTTCTGTTACGGTTTGAATGCTGAACACTTGACGGTCCCACGGTTGACAAGTTGGAACTGTGAGATTCACTACGTGCACCACTGGTGTTTTGTGGAAAAGCACATGTAAGATTCTGCAACAGTCTCTGCTGATACTCCTGCATGCGTGCATCTCTTTCTATAGCAGGAATAATCTCTGCAAATTTACTTTTGTACCGGGGATCTAACAGTGTGGCAACCCAGTAGTCAGGATTATTTCTAATTCTCACAATTCGAGGGTCATATTGCAGGTAGTGCAGCAAGAAGGCACTCATGTGTGTTGCGGATCCAGGAGCACCAAGTCCCTGTTGTGTTGGTGGCGAGGTAACAATCATGCTTCCTTCCTCTGTCCTCTCCCCCCAACCTCGCACAACAGAAATGTGATCAAGGTCTCCCTCATCTGATGAGTCTTCCATCAGTTCGTCCTCCACTTCTTCCTGGGCTCCTGCACCTTCCTCACTAGTTTGGCTGCTACCATGCGCCCTGGTAAAACCATCTCCCCCACCCTCACATGCCTGCCGCCTTGGTGCTGCCGACCGTCTGGACCTTGCAGATGTTAGCCCTTCCGCATACAACTCCTCCTCCTCTACTTCCTCCGCCTCCTCTTGTGCCACCACCTGACTCCGAATTCTGTTTAACACGTGCTCCAGCATGTAAATCACCGGAATAGTCATGCTGATAATGGCATCGTCAGCACTAAACATCTTCGTCGCCATTTCAAAACTGTGCAGAAGGGTGCATAGGTCCCTGATCTGAGACCACTCCTCCAGCGTGATTTGCCCCACCTCTGGATCTCGTTGGCCCAGGCTATACGTCAGAACGTATTGCACCAGGGCTTGTCGGTGCTGCCACAGTTGCTGCAACATGTGCAGAGTTGAATTCCACCGGGTAGGCACATCGCATTTTAGCCGGTGAAGTGGCAGGCCCAACGACTTCTGTAGAGATGTAAGTCGTTGAGCTGCGGGATGCGAACGGCGGAAGTGAGCACACAGCGACCGTGCCCTCTGCAGAAGGCCATCTAGTCTGGGATAGTGGGCTAAAAATTGCTGGACAACCAGGTTCAACACGTGAGCCATACAAGGCACGTGTGTGACATTGCCCCGGCGAAGGGCCGCACCCAGGTTTGCAGCATTGTCGCACACGGCCTTCCCTGGTTTCAGGTCCAGTGGAGACAACCATTCATGAAATTGGTTCTCCAGAGCTGACCACAACTCCTCAGCTGTGTGACTCACATTTCCCAGACATTTCAAAGTAAAAACCGCCTGATGACGTTGAGCCCTACTGCCAGCATAGTAAGGAGGTGTGCAGGATCCCTTCTGCGCAGTTAGAAAGGTTGTGGCATGACCAGACAGGCTTTGGGTGCAGGTGGAAGACCGAGAGGAGGTTGAGAAGGCAGAAGCAGTGGAGGAACTTTGACATAAAGAGGATTGACGCACAACTCGTGGGGACGGCAAGACTTGGACAGCAGCCCCTTGTCCTGCTGTCACCATAGTTACCCAGTGCCCAGTCAGCGACATGTAACGCCCCTGTCCATGTCTACTCGTCCAAGTGTCTGTGGTGAAATGCACCCTGTCACACACAGAGTTTCTCAAAGAAGCGGTGATGTTGTGTGCGACATGCTGGTGGAGCGCAGGCACACCTTTCTTTGAGAAGTAGTGCCGACTGGGCATCTGGTACTGGGGCACTGCGACGGACATAAGGTCTCAAAAATCCTCTGTGTCCACCAAGCGGAAAGGCAGCATTTCTGTAGCCAAGAGCTACTTGTCCACATCTGAGGGACCGAGGGCTGGCTATTGTGCTTAGAGGGGGTTGATAAGGGTGTCCCCGGCAAACTGCCGGTCTGTGAGGAAGATGCAGGCGGACATGTTAGGTTGCCTTGATCCAAAGGTGGTGCTATCGATGTCGGACAGCGCTCAACACCAGCTGGTGTTACCACCTCCAAAGAAAATGATGACCTGCCTATCACGCTGGCTGTTGCGGGTAAAGAGGTGGCAGGTCTGCGCCCCAAAACAGGTGTGACTGCTGTCCCCCCAGTCACAGAGGATGAAGAGGCCGCGGATGCACAAGATATGGCAGACGGTGGTTGGCCCGGCCGGCTAGGCCGCATTGTAGCACACTGAGCTTCCCACTGCAACTTATGCTTCATGTCCATGTGCCGGTTCATGCATGAAGTACTCAAACTATGTATTTTTTGGCCTCTACTTAGCTTTTGCTGACAAATGTTACAGATAACACGAGTTGGGTCATTTTTATCGATCTGAAAAAATGCCCAGGCTATGCAAGGCTTAGCACCCATGCGACCTGAAGAGCCACCACGACTTGTGGTGCGAGGCAGAGTTGTGTTTGAGGATGCAGTTGTTGACGTGCTTCCAGTACTACGTCTGTGTCCAGGAAGGCGAAACCTGACCTCGTCGTCACTAGCATCTTCCTCCACCTCCTCTGCTGACCTCATCTCTTGGCTGACTGTGGGTTGACAGTAAGTGGGATCTCCAACCTCATCATCATCACCCTGTGCGTTATCACACCCATCGTCCTCAGAGCCAACCTGTTCCTGCCCTGACAAAAAACTAAAGTTGTCGCTCCAATCAGGTATTTGAGTCTCATCATCGTCTTCCTCATTGTCTCCACCTAAAGGAGTTACAGTTTGGGAATGAGGGTCTACATTATGGTCAGAACCTTCTGCGTCTGGTCCTGGATCCGACTCATAAAGATTCTGGGCATCAGTGCAGATCATTTCCTCGTCTGGATTCACAGAAGCGCTGGAGTCGACCTCTGATTCCCAGGCTATAGTATGAGTAAACAGCTCTGCAGACTCAACCATCTGTTCTACCTCATACTCAGACGGGCAGCTGGAGATTTGGGAGCTGTGAGGAAGCAAGTGCGATTGGGGTGACACCTTTGAGGACTGGAGTATTTGTGATGTTGAAGTTGATGTGGAGGAGAGCCCACTTAAAGGAGCACTTGATATCCGTTGAAGCACCTGCTGTTTTTGTGCCTCATCTGGAATTTGTAGCGATTGGCGTGGCCGTAAGAAAGGGATCTTATCACATTGTCCGCTAAAAGAAGTAGACATTTTAGTTTGGCTGGAAGATGGTCTTTCTTCTGCAGATATTACTGTTGCTTTAACACCTACCCCACGGACACATCCTTTTTTCCCCTTCCCAACACGCCTATTCCCCTTTCCACCAGCAGCAGGCCTTTTTCCACTCATTTTGGTGGTTAACTAATTCACAACTCTGGAGTTGTTTGCACAAAAAAACAATGGATGGGAACCGGGCAGAGCTGAGTGGCCAAACTGTGGAATTAGGCCAAAACTATTGGCTGGGTTAGATGGAGAAAAAAATTATATTCGATTTGCAACCTGATGGAGGTCAGTATAGATGGACTAATAGAACAAGTCCCACACACAGCTAGAAGCCCAAATATTTTTTCAGAGGTAGATGCAGAAAAAAAATATATTCAGTTTGCAACCTGATGGAGGTCAGTATAGATGGACTAATAGAGAAAGTCCCACACAATGCTAGAAGGCCAAATATTTGTTCAGAGCTAGATGCAGATAAAAAATTATTTTGAATTTGCATCCTGATGGAGGTCAGTATAGGTGGACTAATAGAACAAGTCCCACACACTGCTAGAAGGCCAAATATTTTTTCAGAGCTAGATGCAGAAAAAAATTATATTCAATTTGCAACCTGATGGAGGTCAGTATAGATGGACTAATAGAACAAGTCCCACACACAGCTAGAAGCCCAAATATTTTTTCAGAGGTAGATGCAGAAAAAAATTATATTCAGTTTGCAACCTGATGGAGGTCTGTATAGATGGACTAATAGAGAAAGTCCCACACACTGCTAGAAGGCCAAATATTTTTTCAGAGCTAGATGCAGAAAAAAATTATATTCAGTTTGCAACCTGATGGAGGTCAGTATAGATGGACTAATAGAACAAGTCCCACACACAGCTAGAAGCCCAAATATTTTTTCAGAGGTAGATGCAGATAAAAATTATTTTTAATTTGCAACCTGATGGAGGTCAGTATAGATGGACTAATAGAGAAAGTCCCACACACTGCTAGAAGGCCAAATATTTTTTCAGAGCTAGATGCAGATAAAAATAATTTTTAATTTGCAACCTGATGGAGGTCAGTATAGATGGACTAATAGAGAAAGTCCCACACACTGCTAGAAGGCCAAATATTTTTTCAGAGCTAGATGCAGATAAAAATTATTTTTAATTTGCAACCTGATGGAGGTCAGTATAGATGGACTAATAGAGAAAGTCCCACACACTACTAGAAGGCCAAACATTTTTTCAGAGCTAGATGCAGAAAAAAATTATATTCAGTTTGCAACCTGATGGAGGTCTGTATAGATGGATAAATAGAACAAGTGCCACACACAGCTAGAAGCCCAATATTTTTTCAAAGGTAGATGCAGAAAAAAAATATATTCAGTTTGCAACCTGATGGAGGTCTGTATAGATGGATTAATAGAACAAGTCCCACACACAGCTAGAAGCCCAATATTTTTTCAGAGGTAGATGCAGAAAAAAAATATATTCAGTTTGCAACCTGATGGAGGTCAGTATAGATGGACTAATAGAGAAAGTCCCACACACTGCTAGAAGGCCAAATATTTTTTCAGAGCTAGATGCAGAAAAAAATTATATTCAGTTTGCAACCTGATGGAGGTCAGTATAGATGGACTAATAGAACAAGTCCCACACACAGCTAGAAGCCCAAATATTTTTTCAGAGGTAGATGCAGATAAAAATTATTTTTAATTTGCAACCTGATGGAGGTCAGTATAGATGGACTAATAGAGAAAGTCCCACACACTGCTAGAGGGCCAAATATTTTTTCAGATCTAGATGCAGATAAAAATTATTTTTAATTTGCAACCTGATGGAGGTCAGTATAGATGGACTAATAGAGAAAGTCCCACACACTGCTAGAAGGCCAAATATTTTTTCAGAGCTAGATGCAGAAAAAAATTATATTCAGTTTGCAACCTGATGGAGGTCAGTATAGATGGACTAATAGAACAAGTCCCACACACTGCTAGAAGCACAAATATTTTTTCAGAGCTAGATGCAGAAAAAAATTATATTCAATTTGCAACCCGATGGAGGTCAGTATAGATGGACTAATAGAATGATGCTATGCCCAAAAGATTTTACTTCACTAGGTGCAGTAAAAAAATTGGTATTCTATACACAGGTGGTATATCTTGCAACACAGATAGGCTACTCCACTGAATAACACACTCTGCAATAGGCCAAAAAGGATTAGCTTTGCTAGATTCAGCCAAATGCTGTGAAAAAAACTTGCACAGCACTGGCACAGACCTGCCTGGCAAAAACTGATAGGAACTGATGTAACCTAGTCCTGAAAAGGACTGCAATTACAATTAGTCTTTACTCCCACAATCTATCTATTTAAGAGCACAGACCTGCCTGATAAAAGTCGTAGGAAATGCTGTAACCTAGTCCTTAAAAGGACTGCAATCACAACTATTCCCTACTCCCAAGCTATCTGTAGATTTGTGCGAAAATTGGCTTGAAATTAACAAGGTATAGCGCACACAGCAACAGTGGTGCCGTCTAACACGCAGCTGCAGCAGTGAGAAAATGGTGGCGATGGGGAAAATGGCTTGGTCTTATAGGGCAAGGACATGTGACATACACTGCCAATGACACATGCCCTTGCTTGTGTGAAAAACAGCAGTTCGCTCCGTGTGTGCGCTGCTGATAGGCTGACAGACTGCACCTCCCCACTGCAAATGCGGGAAAGAGAAAAAAAAATGGAGATCTTCATTATTCCTGCAGAGATCCATCCCCTGCCCCTCCCCCCACCCCGCTGTACACTCAAACTGCGTATTAACATTAATTTTCATCATTACTGAGAAAAAATCCAGTTATGATTTTGGTGCACGAACAGTTATCGAACATAACCTCGAACAGCCGAATTTTTCTCAAATCGTTCGTGTTCTCCGAACGGCTCAAACACCGCCCAAAACAGCTCGAATTTGAGATTGGCAAACAGTTCGAGTAGAACAACGCTCATCTCTACCTAACACCACCAAAGTGGCATCAATTTCAGTACAGTACAAATTGTAGAATTAGGAATGACAACTCTTCCACTACTGCCAACCCAGCAGATAGAAAACCAATCAGGATTCTCAACATTTCCAAAAATTAGTGGCAGACACTACCGATGTGGCATCAATTTCAGTAGATTAGAAGTAGTATAATGGGGACAGACACCACTTCCACTGCAGCCAATCCAGTAGATGGAGACCCAATCAGGATTCTTCACATTTACAAAAATGAGAGGCAGACACCAGCAAAGTGGCATCAATTTCAGTACTGTAGAAACTGTAAAATTAGGAACTACACCTTTTCCACTACAGCCAACCCAATAGATGAAGACTAAAATGCTCGGGTGCTCATTGTTCGAGTCGATCAAATTGGAATGCTGGAGTGCTCGGTCCAAGTGACAAGCCCAATGTAAGTCTATGGGAAACTCGAGCATTCTTCCGGAAGCTCCCCCCGGCGGTCTGCAGAGGACCTAAAAATTGCCCAAGTCGATGGGAACAGTGCTCACATGACATTTGAACAGCAAGGGGAAGACCCTTGGAAGCATTTCTGACTCCCAGGTCAACGCTGTCAACAATGTTGTCAGAGGTATTACGCCACTTTTACGGACTCACAATAAAGCAAATAAAAACTAAACCAAAATAGATTTTCCTGGAAAATATGTTAAGGAACATCCTTTCCAGGGTAATTACTTGTATATAAGGCAAAATAAATATACAAAAACAAAAATGCTCCGCCATACCTTGGGCTATTTTCACACGTAGCGTTTTTGATGGGTTTATGCACTTTTGCATTGCTTTCAACCAAGACAAATGCATTCACCAGGAAATGTAATTTTAACATTTTACAACCTTATCTGGCCATGTGGTGTTTGACACATCATCAGACACATTTTGTTTCATTTATGATGGATGGACTCTGAAAGTCACAAAGCCTAATTTGATAGGAAAATCAGGTGGCCCTTACTATTCTTAAAGGGCCAACAGTCGGCCCTTGCTATTGTTAGAGAGCTATCAGCCTGCTATGCTTTGTTGTTCCCATTATTAATGAGTGGGTTTCCTATACTGTTATTGGGTATGCAGTGACTGCAAGGGCTGCCAAAAATTTAGACGCAACCCAATACCCCTTTGAAGAGACATACAGGAGGGTCTTAGTAAAAATAATGTTCCCATTATAAAGAAGCGGGTCTCCTTTAGTGGTAATGCCCTTGCTGTGACTGCAAGGGCTGCCAAAATTTAGGAAAAATCCCACTAACAACTTAAAGACACATAGAGCTGGGCCACAGTAATGACATGTTCCCATTAGAAAGGAGAAGGTCTGCTATTCAGTAATAGTGTATGCAGTGAGTCCAACAGCTGCCAAAATTTAGGAAAAACCCTACTAACAATTTAAAGACACATAGAGCTGGATCACAGTAATGAGTACGACATGTTCCCATTAGAAAGGAGAGGGTCTGCTATTCAGTTAAATGGTATGCAGTGATTGCAACGGCTGCCAAACTTTAGGAAAATCCCTACTAACAATTTAAAGACACATAGAGCTGGGCTACAGTAATGACATGTTCCTATTAGAAAGGAGAGGGTCTGCTATACAGTTATAGGGAATGCAGTGAGTCCAACGGCTGCCAAAATTTAGGAAAAACCCTACTAACAATTTAAATACACATAGAGGGGGCACACTGAGGCACAGTAACGAGTGCGACATGTTACGACATGTTAGTGTTTAGGACAAAAAAAACTAACAATTTAAAGACACATAGAGCTGGGGCACAGTAACGAGTGTGACATGTTACGACATGTTAGTGTTTAGGAAAAAAAAACCTAACAATTTAAAGACACATAAAGGTGGGCCTCAGTAATGACATATTCCCATTAGAAAGGAGAGGGTCTCATATACTGTTTGCCTATGCAGTGAAGCAACAGCTGCCAAAAAATTGGAGGAACTCCAATGCCCCTTGTAAGAGACATAGAGGTCAGAGGGCCTCCTGAAAACAATATTCCCATCATTAGGAAGTGGGTCTTCCATACTGCTTGCCTATGCAGTAAAGCAACGGCTGCCAAACATTTGGAGGAACTCCAATGCCCCTTGCAAGAGACAAAGAGGTCGGAGGGCTTCCTAAAAACAATGTTCTCATTATTAGAAAGTGGGTCTCCCATATTGTTTGACTATGCAGTGAAGCAACGGCTGGCAAAAATTTGGAGGAACTCCAATGCCCTTGCAAGAGACATAGAGGTCGAGGGCCTCCTGAAAACAATGTTCCCATTATTAGGAAGTGGGTCTCCCATACTGTTTGTCTATGCAGTGAAGCAACGGCTGCCCAAAGTTTGGAGGAACTCTAATGTCCCTTGCCAGAGACGTAGATATGTTGATATGGTACATATGGTGGTGGAGGATGAGGATGCGGAGAAGGAGGAGGACAAGAGCAAATAGACAAAATCTGGAAGTGTATACCCATATCTGGGTATGAAGACAGAAGTGCATGGGAATAGAGTTAGACCTCCCAAAAAAAGACACTGTATTTGAGTATGTTATGCTGCTATCATTAGGTGGTGTTGAAAAGTCTGGCCCAAATCCAGCCCTTGTTCATTTTTATAAGAGTCAGCCTGTCAGCATTTTCAGTTGACTGGCGGATGCACCTACCAGTTATAATTGCACCTGCGGCACTAAAAACCCGCTGAGACAAAACGCTAGCGGCAGGGCAGGCCAGGACCTCCAAGGTATAGAGAGCCAGTATATACCCCGTGTCAAGCTTGGATACCCAATAATTATAAGGCACAGAGGAATCACTGAGGACGTTGGCATGGTCGGCAATGTACTCCCTCACCATCTTCTGAAATGTTTCCCTCCTTGAGAGAGTACCCCGCGCCTCAGAGCCTGTTCAGTGGGAGGGTATGAGAAAACTGTCCCAGAACTTTGACAGTGTTCCCCTGCCTCTGCTGGATTGCATTTGTGTCACTCTCGCCTGTACTCCTTGGTTGTCCAACGAAATGTGACCTCTGCCGCCAGGTTTTCAGATAGGAATTTTTAAATAATTCTGCAATAAGCGCATTCTGGTAGTACCCAATTTTATTAGGCCTGTCCATCGTGTGAATAAGAGACAGAAAATTTTCCTTGTAGCGTGGTTCTAGAAGAGTCACCAATGAGTAATGACTGTCACCCAAAATTTGGACAATGCGATGGTCACGGGAAAGACAGCGTAACATAAACTCAGCCATCTGTGCCAGACTGCAAAGAAGCAAGACTTCCGTGTCCTCACCAAGAGAACGACTGACCATGCTGTCCTCCTCATCCTCCTCCTCTTCTTCCTCCTCCCTGTCTTCGGGCCATCCATGCTGAAGAGACGGTATGACAGTTGTGCAGATAGTACCATCTATAGCGCAGGAAAGTAGCTCCTGTTCTTCCTCCTCTTCCTCCTCCTCTTACTTATTGTCACCCAATCTACATTGGGATAAGATGAGGCTGGGTTTGTGGACTCACCCTGTATGGTTCCTTGTTCCATCTCATCCAGCTCCACCTGCAATGCATTCTCTTTAATTGTGAGCAGAGAGCGTTTCAGAAGAAAGAGAAGTGGGATGGTGACGCTAATTATGGCATCATCGCCGCTCACCATCTTGGTGGAGACCTCAACATTTTGGAGGATGGTACATATATCTGACATCCATGTCAACTCCTGAAGTCTTATGTGTGGAGTTACAACTGAATACCGACGGCCTTGATGATGCTTGTAGTCAACAATGGCCCTGTTCTGCTTACAAATCCTTCCCAACATCTGCAATGTAGAATTCCAACGCGAGGGGACATCATACATCAGTCGGTGAGCTAGAAGCTGAAAACGCTGCTGAAGCACAGAAGGGCGGCTGTAGGTGACATTCTAAAATGGCCACATGGGCCAGTCATGGTACGTGTGTGAGCTTGCCTCGCCTCGCCTCAGAGTCGCCACCAGGTTCCGGCCATTGTCACACACGACCATGCCTGGCTGTAGAGTCATCGGTGTCAGCCATAGATATGCCTGCTCATTCAGAACTGTCCAAAACTCTTAAGCATTGTGTTGTTTGTCACCTAAGCATATTAGCTTCAGCACAGCCTGTTGCTGCTTGGCAGTCAGTGCTGCAATGCTTCCAGCTTGCGACTGATGTTGTCCTTTTGGAGATGGAGGCTGAAGAGGAGGAGGAGGAGGTGCAAGAGCTGTAGAATGAGGGGGCTACCCCGACTGACTCAGGGCCCGCAATCCTTGGTGTCGGGAGGACGTATTCCGTCCCAAGGTCCGACTGTGTCCCGGATTCCACTATATTAACACAGTGTGACGTCAGCGAGATTTACCATCCCTGCCCACAAGCACTTGTCCACGTGTCCATGGTTAGGTGGACTTTCCCAGTAACTGCGTTTTTGAGAGCACGGCTCATGTTGTGGGACACGTGCTCATGTAATGCGGGGACGGCACACCGGGAAAAATAGTGGCGGCTGGGGACCCAGTACCGAGGGACAGCCGCCACCATCAGGTTGCGGAAAGCTTCCCTCTCCACGAGCCTAACAGGCAACATTTCAAGCGCAAGCATTTGTGAAATGTGTGAATTTAATAGTGTGGCCTGTGCGGTGTTGGCTGCGTATTTGCACTTGCATTCCAAGGACTGGGGTAGGGACAACTGAACACTGTGCTGAGATAACTACATGGGCATGCTTGCTGATGGTGCTATTTGAGAGTGTTCAACAACAGGTGCAGGGTGGGAGGCATCTGGCATGTGCCATGGACAGGGGATTGGCATGCACACACAACAGTGGAACAAGCAGTGATGTCACCCGCAGACACTGTTGCTGGAACCTGGGGTTCAGCCCACTTAGTTGGGGGCTTTGCTGTCTTGTGCCTGATCATGCTGGTGGTGGTCAGGCTGGTAGTTTTGCTACCCCTGCTGATGCTGGCCTGGCACCTGGTGCAAATGGCCTTTTTGGGGTTATCTTCAGAGTCTTTAAAAAATAACCAGACTCGGGAAAACCTCACATTTGTACTGGAAACTTCCGTCATGTTGGCATTATGAGGAATGCTTTCCCACCTTGTGTCTGCTGCCACCACACTGCTTCTTCCTGCCTTTTGTGGTGCTCTGCCTCCCTCCCCCTGTGTGCTACTGTCCTCACTCTGTATGTTCCCCTGCCAGGTTGGGTCAGTTACTATATCATCCACCAACTCATCTTCCACTTCCGCACCCTGGTCCTCCTCCTGACTTTCTGGCAATTGTGTCTCATCATCATCATCATCCACCTCTTGCGACAGTAATTGGACTTTACCACTGTTGCCTTCATGAGACTGTGGCTGCTCCAATATTTGGGCATTGCTTCACGCGTTCTCCTCTTGATTCGCTTGAAGCTGACTGTTCAAAAGGGGCAAATTTACAAATGGTAAAGTGAACAGCTTTTCTGACTGTCCAAGTGTGGGTTCAGTTGTCTCCGAGCACTCGGCATGGTGAGTGGAAGGAGGTTCAGGGTGAGGAATATGCGGTCCAGACTCATGGCTACTGAGACTTGACTGTGTGGAAGACAGGGTGGTGGTGATGGTGGCAAAGTGACTGGAAGCATTATCTGCTTTAAAACCAGCAACCTTTTGACACTGCTCTGTGATCAATAATGGTGTTCTGCGGTCCCCTAGTAAGACAGGGAGGTTGAGCGAAAAGATGTGGGTGTTTGTTGTGGCACAATTTCAGCTTGCCGAAGGCCACGTCCTTGGCCTCAGCCTCTGCATCACCATCACATCTACTTCCCCATCCCTTGCCAAGCACCTTGCCCAATTTAAATGGGGGACAATATTTTCCACGTTCACGAGAAATGGCTGATTTTGGAATGCAGTTAAATGTGATACATCTGACACAGAACCAAGATTTTAAATAGCAGGCCTGTAATTTACTAATATTATTCTACACAGAGACCTAGTGTGAAAAGCTTGACCAAAACACTGCAACAGAAGGGAAATGGAAGAAATGGCTGATTTTGGAACAGTCTTATAGTTGATATGTCTGACAGAGAACCACGGTTTTAAATAGTAAGCATGTAATTTATTAGAACTATTCTTTACAGACACCTAGTGTGAATAGCTTGACCAATACACTGCAACAAAATGGAAAAGGAGGCCAATATTTTCCACGTTCAGTTTAAATTTCTGGATTTTTATCACTGAAATATGGAACAGATCTGGCTTTATTCTGCAGTGCTAACAAGCAAATGGAGCAGAAAAATGGTGTACTCTGGATTGCTTTTTAAGAAAATAACCAGGATTAAGAAAAAAAAAAAAATTCGCTGGCCCCTGATACCTGGGGCTATGTCTACAAATATCTGTAATTATTACAGCAGCTGCAGACAGGACATTCAATGGACCCTCTTGTGCTGTATCATACAATGCATTCTGCCACATACACTGCCTGCCTGCCTAGCACTGATTATATACAGCTGGAAAAGTCCTCAGAAGGACTGTTAGTTCAGATGGATGTATATATATGTTGTGGAATACCTATACTAACAGGACGTTCAATGGACCCTCTTGTGCTGTATTATGCACTGCAGACTGCTACATACACTGCCTGCCTAGCATTGATTATATGGAGCTGGATTAGAACAACTGTTGGTTCAGATAAATATAGATATATGTTGTTTAATACCTATACTAACTATAAACAAGCAAATCTCTCCCTGACTCAGCAGCACCTCTCCCTACTCTGCATGATTCCGGGGTAGACTGTGATGAGCATAGCGTCACCAGGTCTTATAAAGACCTGATGACGCTGTGTGGCCAGCCAATCACTGTAATGCCCACAACCAACATGGCCACGGCATTACAGTACGTGACAAGCAATCCCTGCATGTTCATTGGCTCTCTAAAGAGCGCCAAACATGCAGGGAGGGGACCCGAGTTCCCACCGAGCAACCCGGAAACATTCGTCGAGCATCAAGCTCATCGAGCACAGTGATGCTCAGCCGAGTACCGAGCAGTGGCGAGCGCGTTCGCTAATCCCTAGTTAGGAACTGAACAAAGTATTTTTTTACTGTGGATGAGGCCTGTAGAACATAGGAGATATGCTACAAGCAACTTCAAACTGAGGTGTCCCCTGCTGTATCACGTTAGGAACAGAAGAAAGTAATTTTTTTTTACTGTGGATGAGGCCTGTATAACATAGAATATATGCTCCAAGATATTTCAAACTCAGATCTAGCCTGCTGTATCATGTTGGGAACGGCAAAAATTGATTTTTTTACTCTACATAAGCTCTGCATACAGCTGAATTTCACCACAACTAAAGGACTAGGAGTCTTATAGCAGAGTGTAACATGCTTGCGAGAGAAAAAAATATTTTTGGACTCTAAAATCTATTTTTTTACTCTGAAAACAGCTGAAGTTCACTGCCACTAAAGTAGTAGCTGGCTTATAGCACAGTGTATAACATTTGTCACAGAAAAAAATATTTTTGGACTCTGCCTAGCAAGACAAAAAATCTATTTTTTACTCTGAAAACAGCTGAAGTTCAACGCCACTAAAATAGTAGGTGGCTTATAGCAAAGTGTATCACGTTTGCAACACAAAAAAATCTTTTGTGGACTCTGCCTATCAACAGAAAAAATATATTTTTTTTTTCTGTGCATGCAGCTGAATTTCACCCACCAAAAAATGACAAAGTGAGCTACTATAGCTTGCACTATCACATTAGATATAAATACTTTTATGCAAAAAAATGAAAAAAGTATTCTCGGAGTGATACCTTTATTGGCTAACCAGAAATAAAAAAAATTATATACACTTTGTGCAGAATTATTAGACAAGTTGTATTTTAGAGGATTATTTTTATTATAGATCAACAACTATGTTCTCAATCAACCCAAAAGACTCAAATATCCAAGCTTAATATTTTTTGGAAGTTGGAGTGTTTTTTTTTTAGATTTGGCTATCTTAGGAGGATATCTGTTTGTGCAGGTAACTATTACTGTGCAGAATTATTAGGCAACTTAATAAAAAACAAATATAATCCCATCTCACTTGTTTATTTTCACCAGGTAAACCAATATCAGTGCACAAAATTTAGAAATAAACATTTCTGACACGCAAAAACAAAAAAACAAAAAAAACAGTGATCAATATAGCCACCTTTCTTTAAGATGACACTCAACAGCCTTCCATCCATAGATTCTGTCAGTTGCTTGATTTGTTTTCGATCAACATTGCGTGCAGCAGCCACCACAGCCTCACAGACACTGTTCCGAGAGGTGCACTGTTTTCCCTCCCTGTAGATCTCACATTTTATGATGGACCACAGGTTCTCTATGGGGTTCAGATCAGGTGAACAAGGGGGCCATGTCATTATTTTTTCTTCTTTTAGTCCTTTACTGCCCAGCCACTCTATGGAGTAGTTGGATGCATGTGATGGAGCATTGTCCTGCATGGAAATCATGTTTTTCTTGATACCGACTTCTTCCTGTACCACTGCTTGAAGAAGTTGTCTTCCAGAAACTGGCAGTAGGTCTGGGAGTTGAGCTTCACTCCATCCTCAACCCGAAAAGGTCCCACAAGTTCATCTTTGATGATACCAGCCCATACCAGTACCCCACCTCCACCTTGTTGGCGTCTGAGTCGGAGTGGAGCTCTCTGCCCTTTACTGATCCAGCCTCTGGCCCATCCATCTGGCCCATCAAGAGTCACTCTCATTTCATCAGTCGATAAAACCTTTGAAAAATCTGTCTTAAGATATTTCTTGGCCCATTCTTGACGTTTAATCTTATGTTTCTTGTTCAAAGGTGGTCGTTTTTCAGCCTTCCTTACCTTGGCCATGTCCCTGAGTATCGCACACCTTGTGCTTTTTGATACTCCAGTAACGTTGCAGCTCTGAAATAAGGCAAAACTGGTGGCGAATGGCATCTTGGCAGCTTCACGCTTGATTTTCCTCAATTCATGGGCAGTTATTTTGCGCCTTTTTTGGCCAACATGCTTCTTGCGACCCTGTTGGCTATTTGCCATGAAACGCTTGATTGTTCGGTGATCAAGCTTCAAAAGTTTGGAAATTTCAAGACTGCTGCAACCCTCTGCAAGACATCTCACAATTTTGGACTTTTCAGGGCCCGTCAAATCTCTCTTCTGACCCATTTTGCCAAAGGAAAGGAAGTTGCCTAATAATTAAGCACACCTTATATAGGGTGTTGATGTCATTAGTAAATATCCCTCCTCATTACAGAGATGCACATCACCAGATTTACTTAATTGGTAGTTGGCTCTCAAGAGTATGCAGCTTGGAGTAGGACAACATGTATAAAAAGTATCAGGTGATCAAAATACTCATTTGCCTAATAATTCTGCACACAGTATATATATATATATATATATATATATATATATATATATATACAGTGCAGACCAAAAGTTTGGACACACCAACTCATTTAAAGATTTTTCTTTATTTTCATGACTATGAAAATTGTTCATTCACACTGAAGGCATCAAAACTATGAATTAAAACATGTGGAATAATATACTTAACAAAAAAGTGTGAAACAACTGAAAATATGTCTTATATTCTAGGTTCTTCAAAGTAGCCACCTTTTGCTTTGATGACTGCTTTGCACACTCTTGGCATTCTCTTGATGAGCTTCAAGAGGTAGTCACCGGAAATGGTTTTCACTTCACAGGTGCGCCCTGTCAGGTTTAATTAGTGGGATTTCTTGCCTTATAAATAGGGTTGGGACCATCAGTTGTGTTGTGCAGAAGTCAGGTGGATACACAGTTGATAGTCCTACTGAATAGACTGTTAGCTGTTTTTTTCTTGCCATAATACAAATTCTAAGTAAAGAAAAACAAGTGGCCATCATTACTTTAAGAAATGAAGGTCAGTCAGTCCGAAAAATTGGGCAAACTTTGAAAGTGTCCCCAAGTGCAGTTGCAAAAACCATCAAGCGCTAGAAATAAACTGGCTCACATGAGGACCGCTCCAGGAAAGGAAGACCAATAGTCACCTCTGCTTCTGAGGATAAGTTTATCTGAGTCACCAGCCTCATAAATCACAGGTTAACAGCAGCTCAGATTAGAGACCAAGTCAATGCCACACAGAGCTGTAGCTGCAGACACATCTCTACAACAACTGTTAAGAGGAGACTTTGTGCAGCCGGCCTTCATGGTAAAATAGCTGCTAGGAAACCACTGCTAAGGACAGGCAACAAGCAGTAGAGACTTGTTTGGGCTAAAGAATACAAGGAATGGACATTAGACCAGTGGAAATCTGTGCTTTGGTCTGATGAGTCCAAATTTGAGATCTTTGGTTCCAACCACCGTGTCTTTGTGCGACGCAGAAAAGGTGAACGGATGGACTCTACATGCCTGTTTCCCACCGTGAAGCATGGAGGAGGAGGTGTGATGGTGTGGGGGTGCTTTGCTGGTGACAGTGTTGGGGATTTATTCAAAATTGAAGGCTTACTGAACCAGCATGGCTACCATAGCATCTTGCAGCGGCTTGCTATTCCATCTGGTTTGCGTTTAGTTGGACCATCATTTATTTTTCAACAGGACAATGACCCCAAACACACCTCCAGGCTGTGTAAGGGCTATTTGACCAAGAAGGAGAGTGATGGGGTGCTACGCCAGATGACCTGGCCTCCACAGTCACCAGACCTGAACCCAATCGAGATGGTTTGGGGTGAGCTGGACCACAGAGTGAAGGCAAAAGGGCCAACAGCTACTAAGCATCTCTGGGAACTTCTTCAAGATTGTTGGAAGACCATTTCCGGTGACTACCTCTTGAAGCTCATCAAGAGAATGCCAAGAGTGTGCAAAGCAGTCATCAAAGCAAAAGGTGGCTACTTTGGAGAGCCTAGAATATAAGACATATTTTCAGTTGTTTCACATTTTTTTGTTAAGTATATAAATCCACATGTGTTAATTCATAGTTTTGATGCCTTCAGTGTGAATGTACAATTTTCATAGTCATGAAAATACAGAAACATCTTTAAATGAGAAGGTGTGTCCAAACTTTTGTCTGTACTGTATATATACATATATATGCAAGCTTTCAGAGCACAGAGGCTCCTTATTCAGGCTAATTACAAATGAATTCAATCACATTACCACATTACACTATCAAATTAGCAAATGAAAAAAAAGTTTTTTGTGCTCTGCACTAAGAAGCTCTGCAGAGTCTGCATACAGCTGAATTTCAACTCCTCAAAACCAAAAGGTGGGCTACAAGAGCTTGCTTGCTTTATCGCATTAGCAAGTGAAAAAATAGATTGAAGGGATACTCGTGCATACAGCACAATACAAGCAGTGCACAAAACAGTTCTATGCCATGCACCCTGCTGTTTTTGTCTGAATCTCAGTAATTGCACAAGAAAAAAAAAAGTGCTGCAAGGTTGATTTCACAGGTACACAGCAGAGGACTTATTTACACTATCTGACTTCCAAACAAGCGCCCATCTATCTACCTAATATCTCTCATTAAACAGGAGCACACTGAGCAGCAGCGTCTATCACGAGTGACATGCATAAAATGGCACTGAGAGAACATGGCCGCTCTTTATATAGAGAGGACATGTGATTTCAGCAGCCAATGGCAGAAGCCATTTTGTCTGGACAGTGTAGATGCTTCCTGTGCTCTGATTGGCTAGCCGCGTTTTCCTCACTTAAAGTTACAGGAGAAAAAAAAAAAAAAAGATTACAAGCGCGCCACTGCTCTGGCTGCTCTGACCTCTTCTGAGCTCTCACCTGGCCCTCCACTCATCTAACGCGTCCCCCCGCTCATCAAACACAAGCACTATGCTAGCCAAACTGTTAAAAATGCTGTAGTTGCCCCGCAATCATGTTCCCGCACTTATTCGCCGAACTGTGGCAATGTTCCCGAATTTAAGTAAAAATGCTTTCCTTTCCAATCACGAGTCCGAATGTGCCACATTCGTGCTGAATTTAACTTTTGAGATCGGATTTCGAACATATTCACTCATCACTACCTATGACTAAACGAACAGTAGGATATAAGTATAAAAAGTGCTATACACTCATGATATTAGTGCCAATTTTAATGAAAAAAGTGTGTTAGTGATGCACATTGCATCACTAACAATGCAATGGGGGCAGTTTACATAATAGACAGGACATGACAGGTTCCCTTTAGCCCTTTCACGCAGTGGCCATTTTCCATTTTTGCACTTTCGTTTTTTGCTCCCCTTCTTCCCAGAGCCATAACTTTTTATTTTTCCGTCAATACAGCCATGTAAGGACTTGTTTTTTGCAGAACAAGTTGGACTTTTGAACAATACAATTGGTTTTACCATATTGTCTACTGGAAAACAGAAAAAAAATTCCAAGTGTGGTGATAGTGCAAAAAAGTGCAATTCCACAATAGTTTTTTGAGTTCTTTTTTACTATGTTCACTAAATACTAAAACTGACCTGCCATTATAATTCTACAAGCTATTACAAGTTTGCAGATACCAAACATGTATAGGTTCTTTTTTTATTTAAGTGGTGAAAAAAAAATCCAAAGTTTGTTAAAAAAAAAGGAGCCATTTTTCGAAAACCGTAGCATCTCTATTTTTTGGGCTTATTTTTTGCATGTTAAGCTGACATTTTTATTGATACCATTTTGGGATGGCTACAATGTTTTGATCGCCTGTTATTGCATTTTATTGCAATGTTGCGGCGTCCAAAAAAACCCGAAATTCTGATGTTTTGATTTTTTTCTCATTACGCTGTATACCGATTGGATTAATTATTTTTATATATTGATAGAGTGCGCAATTCTGAATGCGGCGATACCAAATATGTGTATTTTTGATTTTTTTTAATTGTTTTATTTTGATTGGGGCAAAAGGTGGGTGATTCGAACTTTTATATATTTTTTATATTTTTAACCCCTTTAAATCACAAGACGTACTAATACGTATCTGTGCCCTGAGCTTAAGAGCCTGATACGTATTAGTACGTCATATCTTTAATGAGGCACCGCGACAACTCTGGGTAGATGGCGCCGTCATCCCGGGGGGTGTCACCGCCCCCTCGCACCAGCGATCACTGTGATTGGCTGTTCAAATCTGAACAGCTAATCACAGCATTTCTCTCTGTTTCCCGCAATGTGATTGCCGGAAACAGTGATCTGCAGCCTAGGATCGGTGCTCCTGTTACTAAGAGACCCCAGCCTGGGCCCCAAAGCGATAAGATTGGTGCGATCGCCGATCACATCGATCACACAGATCGTAGCGCGACCGCGTGGTGATAGGGCGGTCATGGGGCGGTGACCGGCTTGTGACCTGCCTGTCACCGCCCCATGACCCCTGTAATGAATATAATGCCCTCAGACTGCTGTGATTGGAGCGATCGATCACTCCAATCAGAGTACCTGAATACAGGTGACAGGGCAGTCACAGAGATGGGTCACCTCCCTGTGACTCCCTGTGGTGTGTGCTCTGCCCCAGCCATGTCCGAATGGTGCGATCAATGTCACCAATCAGATGGCTGGGGCAGAGCATGCACCACAGGGGGTCACAGGGAGGTGACACCTCCCTGTGACCGCCCGTTCACCTGTATTCAGGTACTCTGATTGGAGCGATCAATGTCATTATCGCTTGCTCCAATCAGATTACCTGACTGGGAGGTGACTGGGTGGTGACCGGCCTGTCACTACCCTATCACCCCCTGTGACTGCCCTGCAGACCCTCACAGTTGCTGAGGATTTCTGCAGAGCGGTCACATTTGATCTGTCTGTTGCTGGACCTTGTAGTGCCACAGAATATTCTGTGACACCACAAGACCATCTTCTCACCTGCTCCAGTCGCTGCTGCAGCTGCTCCTGGCTCTTCTCCTTGGGCATCCTGGGTCTCCTGCTCCTGACTTGCTGTGGTTCCTGCTCCAGAGCCTGCTGCTGATCCTGCTGAAGAACAGAGAAGACTTTGGTAAGTCCTTCTCTGTTCTCCCCTCATCCACCCCAATCCCCCCTCTCCCTTCTTTTTATCCCCCTTCCCACCATTTTTTTTTGTGCGTCCTGCAGCAGTCTCCAGCTCTGGTCCCGGTCTCCTGCTCCAGGATCCCGGTCTCCAGCGCCGGGCTCCCGGTTTTCTGCTCCGTGCTCCTGCTCTTAAGCGCCAGGCTCCTGGTCTCCAGTGCCAGACTCCCAGTCTCCTTCTCCGGGTTCCGGGTCTCCTGTGCCGGTCCTGCTGCTGAAAGAAGAACAGAAAAGCCTTTGGTAAGTCCATCTCTGATCTACCCTTATTCACCTCAATTCCCCTCTTCCCACTCCCCACACATCCGTGCCCACATCCAGCAGCCGCCGAGTGTTGATCCGTGACATAGTTCACCAATCCACACTCTTGCTCGCTGTTTGCACCACATACAGTATTTCCTTTTTCCACACACTCTAACTAAAGCACTGACACACACACACACACTCTAAATAAAGTACTGACACACACACACCACATACATAACAAAAAATGTCCCGCTCATCCCAAACAGCGGAGGAGGTATACGCTTTTCTTGCCTCCGACACTGACAGCAAGGGAGAGGATCCCACATTTCTTTATTTTTCTGACTCCTCGTCATCTTCCTCCTCCTCCTCTTCTTCCTCCTCTTCCTCCTCAGGTGCTGCTGGACTGCAAGGACACCACTTATCGATGTGACACCTGCCCGAACAAATCTGACCTGTACATGAAAGACTGCTTCAAAAGGTACCATACTTCCATGGACTACTAAATTAATTTCTGACAAATGACAACCTGACGAACACTACACAGCTGACGTACTGTTCGTCAGGTTGTCTCCCCACACATCCGTGCGCACATCCAGCAGCCGCCGAGTGTTGATCGGTGACACAGTTCACCAATCCACACTTGTGCTCACTGTTTGCACCACATACAGTATTTCCTTTTTCCACACACTCTAAATAAAGTACTGACACACACACACTCTAAATAAAGTACTGACACACACACACCACATACATAACAAAAAATTTCCCGCTCATACCAAACTCGCTATTCAGCGGAGGAGGCATACGCTTTTCTTGCCTCCGACATTGACAGCGAGGGCGAGGATTCCACATTTCTTTATTTTTCCGACTCCTCGTCATCTTCCTCCTCCTCCTCTTCTTCCTCCTCTTCCTCCTCAGGTGCTGCTGGACAGCCCCGCAGTCGTCGCAGGACAGAAGATGATCCAGTGCCCCCCACTACTGATCCCATATGGACCTTGCCCCCCGAAAATTATGAGCCACTGATTCCTGATTTTGTGGCGGAATTAGGAATCAAGATTGACACAACCGGCCTCACAGAAATAGACTTTTTCAAAGCCTTTTTTTCTGAGGATTTCGTAAACCACATGGTAGGCCAAACTAAGTTATATGCTCATCAATTTTTGGAACAAAACCCCTCTTCATCATTTTCTAACTGGTCTCCTTTAGATGCAGTAGAAATGATGAAGTTTTGGGGCCTGGTCTTTCTTATGGGGATCCTGAAGAAGCCAGAACTTCAGCAATACTGGAGTGTTGACGTTTTTGTATAACACTCCAGTGTTCCGAATGGTCATGATCCGGAGACGTTTTCAAGCGATCCACAAGTTCTTGCATTACCAAGATAATGCAAGGTGTCCTGCACGCGATGACCCGAACTTTGATCGTCTTTTCAAAGTTCAGCCGGTCATCAAACACTTCAAAAACAAGTTTGCTGAAGTGTACGTGCCCCAAAGGGACATCTGTGTGGATGAGTCCTTAATTGCTTTTAAGGGGCGGCTTGGATTCCAACAGTACCTGCCCAGTAAGAGGGCCAGGTATGGAATCAAGCAGTATAAACTGTGTGAGAGTACCTCAGGGTACACTCACAAGTTTAGAGTTTACAAAGGGAAGGACTCCCGGATTGAACCCCCTGAATGCCTCCCTGTTCTTGGAGTGAGTGGGAAAATTGTGTGGGACTTGGTGCATCCACTTGTACGTGGATAACTTATACCACTGTCTGCAAAAATCAGAGAGGCCTCCCAAAGACGCTAATTGGGCAGCTGCTCAGAAGGGGTGAAAGCAGAGCCCAAAGTAGCGACCATCTGCTGGTGGTCAAGTACAAGGACAAGAAGGATGTCTTTTTCTTGACCACCATACATGGTGATGGAAGCACCCTCAGCACTGTACGAGGTTCCACTACACAGGTCACCAAACCAGACTGTGTAGTGGTGTACAGCAAGTACATGGGGGGAGTTGATCTCTCTGATCAAGTCCTCCAGCCGTACAGAGAAAGGCCAAGGTATGGTATAAGAAGCTGGCCATGCAGATCGTACACATGGCAATGCACAACGCTTTCCTTCTGTCACAATGTGCAGGCCAGACTTCTATGTCATACCTTCACTTCCAGGAGACAGTTATCAAAGCCCTAATATTTGGCAGCGGTGACGGAGCGGGCCCCAGTACTTCCTGAACTGAAGACCTCGAATTGTACCAGGCCAGCATTTCCCAGGGGTGATCACTCACAGCGGAAAAAAAGGTAAGTCACAAAAGAGGTGTCGAGTGTGTTACAAAAGGGGAATACGCAAGGACACCACTTATCAATGTGACACCTGCCCCGACAAATCTGACCTGTGCATGAAAGACTGCTTCAAAAGATACCATAGTTCCATGGACTACTAAATAAATTTCTGACAAATGACAACCTGACAAACACTACACAGCTGACGTAGTGTTTGTCAGGTTGTCATACGTCAGTTGTTTAGTGTTCGTCAGGTTGTCCTACATAACTGACGTATGACACTACATTATAAAATTCAAAAATCAGCTATATATATGTCCAAAAAGGGGGCACTTGTAAGGCATTTCCACTGTTTAGGCACATCAGGGACTCTGAGAACGTGATATGACGCCCACAGACCGTTCCATCAAAGAGTGCATTCAAAAGCGTCACTCCTTCACTTCCGAGCCCTGACATGCGCCCAAACAGTAGTTTTCTCCAACATATGGGGTAACAGCATACTCAGGAGAAATTGCACAACAACTTATGGGGTGCAATTTCTCCTGGTACCCTTGTGAAAATATTTTTTTAGCATTTTTTTGTGGAAAAAATGTTTATTTTTTTAAATTTTCACAAGACAACATTATAATTTTCTGTGAATCACCTGGGGGTTCAATGGGCTCACCAAACATCTAGATAAATTCATTGGGGAGCTAGTTTCCAAAAAGGGGGCACTTATTGGGCATTTCCACTGTTTAGGCACATCAGGGGCTCTGAGAACGTGACATGACGCCCGCAGACTGTTCCATCAAAGTCTGCATTCAAAAGCGTCACTCCTTCCCTTACAAGCCCTGACATGCACCCAAACAGTAGTTTTCACCAATATATGGGGTATCTGCGTATTCAGGAGAAATTGCACAACAACTTTTGGTGTCCAATTCCTCCTAGTACCCTCGTGAAAATAAAAATAGTGCGGCTAAAATATTGTTTTTGTGGGAAAAGAAAAGATTTTTTTTTTCACGGCTCTACGTCATAAACCTTTGCAAAACACTTGGGGTTCAAAGTGCTCACCACACTTCTAAATAAGTTCCTTAAGGGGTCTAGTTTCCAAAATGGGGTCACTTGTGGGGGTTTTTCACTGTTTAGGCACATCAGGGGCTCTCCAAAAGAGACATGGGGTCCGCTGTCAATTCCAGTGAGTTTTACATTGAAAATGTCAATTGGCGCTCCTTCCTTTCCGAGCCCTGCCGTGTGCCCAAACAATGGCTTTCCCCCACATATGAGGTAACCGCATACGCAGGAGAAATTTCACAACAACTTTTGAGACCCTATTTCTTCTAGTACCCTCGTGAAAATAAAAATATTGTGGCTAAAATATAATTTTTACGGAAAAAAATGATTTTTTTTTCACGGCTCTACGTCATAAACCTTTGAAAAACATTTGGGGGTTCAAAGTGCACAACACAGATCTAAATAAGTTCCTTAAGGGGTCTAGTTTCCAAAATGGGGTCACTTGTGGGAGTTTGCACTGTTTAGGAACATCAGGGGCTCTCCAAACGCGACATGGGGTCTGCTATCAATTCCAGCAAGTTTTGCATTGAAAACGTCAATTGGCGCTCCATCCCTTCCGAGCCCCGCCGTTCGCCCAAACAATGGTTTTCCGCCATTTTCCTTTTGGAAGTGCATTGAGGTGAAGGGTGCATTGCTGGAAAAGGGAAAAAAAAAACTCTTTAAATCTCTTAGTTTGCGAGTATGAACAAGCTACGTGTGTCCGGAGCGTAAGTGCGAACGAAAGTAAGTGTGTGACTTGTTTTTCAATGAAGAGGTATTGGGAATCCTGCAGAAAATACCTGTGTGAATTGCGGTGAGTGCTGCATTGTGACCTGCTCAGTGCTTTTCTACCTGTTTAGATTTATTGGGCTTTTTAAAACCTATTCTCTCACTACAGTTTTAGTTTCTTAGTTTACTACCTGTGTATTTAAGGGTTAACTACATTGCACTAAAATCCTGAGGTGTAGCTTTACTCACAAGGGGTTAATTAAGGGGAAGGGGTCATAATTAAGGGTTTATAAGGGGCAGCTGGTTGGGAATCCAGTCCTTTGGAAGTGCATTGAGGTGAAGGGTGCATTGCTGGAAAAGGGAAAAAAACAACAACAAAAAAAAAAACTCTTTAAATCTCTTAGTTTGCGAGTGTGAATGAGCTGCGTGTGTCCGGAGCGTAAGTGCGAACGAAAGTAAGTGTGTGACTTGTTTTTCAGTGAAGAGGTATTGGGAATCCTGCAGAAAGTACCTGTGTGAATTGCAGTGAGTGCTGCATTGTGACCTGCTGAGTGCTTTTCTACCTGTTTAGATTTATTGGTCTTTTTAAAGCCTATTTTCTCACTACAGTTTTAGTTTCTTAGTTTACTACCTGTGTATTTAGGGGTTAACTACATTGCACTAAAATCCTGAGGTGTAGCTTTACTCACAAGGGGTTAATTAAGGGGAAGGGGTCATAATTAAGGGTTTATAAGGGGCAGCTTGTTGGGCATCCAGTCCTTTGGAAGTGCATTGAGGTGAAGGGTGCATTGCTGGAAAAGGGAAAAACAAAAAAAAAACTCTTTAAATCTCTTAGTTTGCGAGTGTGAACGAGCTGCGTGTGTCCGGAGCGTAAGTGCGAACGAAAGTAAGTGTGTGACTTGTTTTTCAGTGACTTTGCATTCAGGGAGTTTGGAAGGGAGGACTTTGGACTGAATTGCTGACTGTATTTCATTAATTCTTTACTTTACTTTTTACTTAACATTCTGTATATTGCAATCCCCATTTGGAAATGAGCTCCATTATTGAGAATTCTATCCAGTGTACATCTTGCCACATGTATGTGTTCCTTGAACAGCCGGTCGAGATTGCTTACTGCTGCGCGAGATGTGTGCACGTTGTGTGTTTGGAAGCCCAGATACTGGATCTTAATGAGCAGCTGGCAACACTGAGATCCATTGACAACATGGAAAGGAGTCTGCTGCTCACTGAGGTAGAAGTGGGGGAGGGTGGTAGTCGGGAGCTGCAGGACAGTGAGGTCGCTAGTTGGGTGACAGTTAGAAGGGGTGGTAGAGGGAAGAGTGCCAGGGAGGCTAGTCCTGATCTGGCACACCCCAATAAGTTTGCAAAGTTGGCAGATGAGGGGAGAGACGGTACAGGGGTAGCACTACTGCAGCAAGGCATGTCCCCTGAAAGCAGGAGGAGTGTCAGCTCCAATAAAGTGGGAAATAGGAGAGTAGGGCAGGCCAGGCAGGTGCTGGTAGTGGGGGACTCAATTATTAGGGGAACAGATAGGGCAATCTGTCACAAAGACAGGGATCGTCGAACAGTGTGCTGCCTACCTGGCGCTCGAGTCCGGCACATCGCTGATCGGGTTGACAGATTACTGGGAGGGGATGGTGAGGGCACAGCGGTCATGGTGCACATTGGCACAAATGACAAAGTTAGAGGTAGGTGGAAGGTCCTTAAAGATGATTTCAGGGAATTAGGCTGCAAGCTGAAAGCAAGGACCTCCAAGGTGGTATTCACTTAAATACTACCGGTACCACGTGCCACGCCAGAGAGGCAACGGGAGATTAGGGAGATAAATAATTGGCTCAAGAACTGGTGTAGGAAGGAGGGATTTGGGTTCCTGGAGAACTGGGCCGACTTCTCAGTTGGCTACAGACTCTACGCTAGGGACCAGCTGCACCTTAATGGGGAGGGTGCAGCTGTGCTGGGGGAGAAAATGGCTAGAAGGTTGGAGGAGTGTTTAAACTAGGGATTGGGGAGAGGGTATTCATTTTATAGGTGGAGAAGATAGTGCAGATAGTGACCTGGGCACAAATAAAGAAATTGGGGGTGGGGTTAGAACAGTCAATAAAGTAAGAAGGAATAGAGGTACAGAGAGATACATAAAATGCATGTACACTAATGCCAGAAGCCTCACCCACAAAATGGAGGAATTAGAATTAATTTTGTTGGAAAATAATTATGACATGGTAGGGATATCTGAGACGTGGCTGGACGAGAGCCATGACTGGGCAGTTAATTTACAGGGCTATAGTCTGTTCAGAAATGACCGTACAAACAAGCGAGGGGGGGGTGTGTTTATATGTAAAATCATCCTTAAAACCTGTCTTGTAGGAGGATATATGTGAATCTAATGAAAATGTAGAGTCCCTGTGGGTGGAGATAAGGGGAGGGGGAAAAAATAATAAATTACTGATAGGGGTTTGTTATAAGTCTCCAAAAATAATGGAAGTAGTGGAAAATATCCTCGTAAAGCAAATAGATGAAGCAGCAACTCAAGGAGAAGTCATTATTATGGGAGACTTCAGCTACCCTGAAATACATTGGGGGACAGAAACATGTAGTTCAAGCAAAGGAAATAGGTTTTTCACTACTATGAGAGACAATTACCTTTCACAACTGGTTCAGGACCCAACAAGAAGGGGGGCACTGCTAGACCTAATATTAACCAATAGGCCAGACCACATGTCAAATATACGAGTTGGAGGTCACTTGGGTAATAGTGATCACAAAATAATACGTTTTCATGTAACCTTTAATAAGATGTGTAGTAGAGGGGTTACAAGGACACTAAACTTCAGGAAGGCAAATTTCCAACGGTTAAGAGATGATCTTAGTGCAATAAACTGGAACGATATCCTGAGACATAAAGCTACACAAAGCAAATGGGAGACATTTATTAACATCCTGAATAGGACCTGTGCACAATATATACCCCTTGGGAATAAACATGCTAGAAATAGGAGGAAACCACTATGGCTAAATAGAGCTGTAAGGGGTGCAATAAGTGACGAAAAGAAAGCATTTAGAGAACTAAAGCAAGTAGGTAGTGATGAGGCATTAAATAAATATAGAAAATTAAATAAATTATGTAAAACACAATTCAAGGCAGCAAAGATTGAGGCAGAGAGAATCATTGCCAGAGAAGTAAAAATAACCCCAAAATATTCTTTAACTACATATATAGTAAAAAACTAAAAAATGATAGTGTTGGCCCCGTTAAAAATAGTCTGGGTGAAATGGTGGATGAGGATGAGGAAAAATCCAATATGCTAAATGATTTTTTGTCAACCGTATTTACACAAGAAAATCACATGACAGAAAACATGATTAGTGATAACAAAAATTCTCCAGTAAATGTCACTTGCTTAACCCAGCAGGAAGTACGGCGGCGTCTAAAAATCACTAAAGTTGACAAATCCCCAGGCCCGGATGGGATACACCTGCGAGTACTGCAGGAATTAAGTAACGTCTTAGATAGACCATTATTTTTAATTTTAAAGATTCCATAATAACAGGGTCTGTACCACAGGACTGGCGTATAGCAAATGTGGTGCCAATATTCAAAAAGGGGACAAAAACTGAACTTGTAAATTATAGGCCAGTAAGCTTAACCTCTACTGTGGGTAAAATCCTGGAGGGTTTCCTAAGAGATGCTATGATAGAGTATCTGAAGAATAATAACCTCATGACCCAATATTAACATGGGTTTACGAGGGATCGTTCCTGTCAAACTAATCTGATCAGTTTTTATGAGGAGGCAAGTTCAGGACTGGACCAAGGAAATGCAGTGGATGTTGTGTATATGGACTTTTCAAAAGCTTTTGATACGGTTCCACACAAAAGGTTGATACATAAAATGAGAACAATGGGGATAGGGGAAAATATACGTATGTGGGTTAAGAATTGGCTCAGTGATAGGAAACAAAGGGTGGTTATTAATGGAAAGCACTCAGACTGGGTCTCAGTTAACAGTGGGGTACCACAGGGGTCAGTATTGGGCCCCCTTCTTTTTAACATATTTATTAATGACCTTGTAGGGGGCATACAGAGTAATATTTCAATATTTGCAGATGACACTAAACTCTGCAGGGTAATCAATACAGAGGAGGACAATTTTATATTACAGGAGGATCTATATAAACTAGAAGCTTGGGCTGATAAATGGCAAATGAGCTTTAATTGGGATAAATGTAAGGTAATGCACTTGGGCAGAGGAAATAAAATGTATAATTATATGCTTAATTGTAAAACACTGGGCAAAACTGTAACTGAAAAAGACCTGGGAGTATTGGTGGACGACAAGCTCGCGTTTCGTGGCCAGTGTGAGGCTGCTGCTGCAAAGGCAAATAAAATAATGGGATGCATTAAAAGAGGCATAGATGCTCATGAGGAGAACATAATTTTACCTCTATACAAGTCATTAGTGCGACCACACTTAGAATACTGTGTACAGTTCTGGTCTCCGGTGTATAAGAAAGACATAGCTGAACTAGAGCAGGTGCAGAGAAGAGCGACCAAGGTTATTAGAGGACTGGGGGGTCTGCAATACCAAGACAGGTTATTACACTTGTGGTTATTTACTGTGGAAAAAAGAAGGCTTAGGGGTGATCTTATTACTATGTACAAGTATATGAGGGGACAGTACAAAGACCTTTCTACTGATTTTTTTACTCTGAGGCCTGAGACGGGGACAAGGGGGCATCTTCTACGTCTGGAGGAAAGAAGGTTTAATCATAATCACAGACGGATTCTTTACTGTAAGAGCAGTGAGACTATGGAACTCTCTGCCGCATGATGTTGTAATGAGGGATTCACTATTAAAATTTAAGAAGGGCATAGATCCCTTTCTTGAAAAGTATAATATTACAGGTTATATATACTAGATTCCTTGATAGGGCGTTGATCCAGGGAACTAGTCTGATTGTCGTATGGAGTCGGGAAGGAATTTTTTTCCCCAATGTGGAGCTTAGTGCTTGCCACATGGTTTTTTTTTGCCTTCCTCTGGATCAACAAGTTAGGCTATGGGTTGAACTAGATGGACTTAGTCTTCCTTCAACCTTAAAAAAACTATGCTACATATGAGGTATCGAAGTACTCAGTAGAAATTGCACAACAACTGTAGTGGTCCAATTTCTCCTGGTACCCTTGTGAAAATAAAAAAATTGTGGTCTTAAATAAAATTTTAGTGAAAAAAAGCTAAATGTTCATTTTTTCCTTTCACGTTCAATTAATTGGTGTGATGCACGTGAAGGGTTAATAAACTTTTTGAATGTGGTTTTGAGCACCTTGAGGGGTGCAATTTTTAGAATGGTGTCACTTTTGGGTATTTTCTGTCATAAAGGTCCCTCAAAGTCACTTCAAATGTGATGTGGTCCCTAAAAAAATGGTTTTGTAAATTTTGTTGTAAAAATGGGAAATAGCTGATCAACTTTTAACCCTTATTAGTGTTGAGTGAGCATGCATCTCACTACTCGGGATGTTTGGCGAGTACCGAGAATTTTCGGATTACTTGGGTGGGAGATCGGGTCTCCGCCCTGCATGTTTGGCGCTCTTTACAGAGCCAATGAACATGCAGGGAATGCCAGCCAGTCGCCTTTAATGCTGCAGCCATGTTGGTTGTTGGCATTACAGTGATTGGCTGGCTGCACAGCGTCACCTCGAGAATTTAAAACCGGGCGCCGCCATCTTGGACACAGTCGTTCTGGATCAGACAGTGTAGGGAGAGTGCTGCTGAGCTAGGGAGAGATTTATACTGCGAAATAGGTAGTGAAGGGTCTCTAAAGCCTGCAAAATCAAACAAACAATCCTTCTGAGGACTAATATCCATCGCAGATATCAGGTAGGCAGGCAGGCTGTATAGGCGACGCAGTTGTTATACCAACAAACACTGCATTACAGTCCTGTGTGCTGCTGCTCAAATTGCTAGACTTAGCCCCAGGTCTCAGGGGCCAGGAAAAATCCTTTTTTCATCTAAATCCTCTTTTTTTTTTTTTCCTCAGTCAGACTGTACAAATACCCGTCTTATTAACCTTTTGGTTCCCCCCCCGCCCCCAAAAAAAAAAATTTTGAGTGTGTCTGTGAGTGTTCAGACACAAATATATCTGTTTAAAAGGGTCTGGTTTCGGCCAGATAACTACAACTGTGGTTTTGCAGTTCCACCGTTCAAATCTCTGTATTATCCACTTTTTTGCCTTTTTTCCATAAAAAAAAACTGTTTGAGTGTCTCGCTGACTGCTCAGACACAAATATATCTGTTTAAAAGATTCTGGTGTAGGCCAGAGAAATAGAACTTTGGTTTTCCTCTTCCACTGTTCAAATCTGGGTGTTATCCACCTTTTTGCCTTTTTTACATAAAAAAAAACATTTCAGTGTCTCGCTGACTGATCAGACACAAATATATCTGTTTAAAAGATTCTGGTGTAGGCCAGAGAACTAGAACTGTGGTTTTCCTCTTCCACGGTTCAAATCTAGGTGTTATTCACCTTTTTGCCTTTTTTCCATAAAAAAAAAACAGTTTGAGTGTCTTGCTGACTGTTCAGACACAAATATATCTACGTAAAAGAGTCTGGTAAACGCCAGGAAATTAGTACTGTAGTTTTCCTCTTCCACGGTTCACATCTGGGTGTAATCCACCTTTTTGCCTTTTGTACATGAAAAAAACAGTTTGAGTGTCTCGCTGACTGTTCAGACACAAATATATGTTTCAAATATTCTGGTGTAGGCCAGAGAACTAGATCTGTGGTTTTCCTCTTCCACGGTTAAAATCTGGGTGGTATCCACCTTTTTGCCTTTTTTACATTAAAAAAAACAGTTTGAGTGTCTCGCTGACTGTTCAGACACAAATATATCTGTTTATAAATATTCTGGTGTAGGCCAGAGAACTAGCAGTGTGGTTATCCTCTTCCACGGTTCAAATCTGGGTGGTATCCACCTTTTTGCCTTTTTTACATTAAAAAAAAAACAGTTTGAGTGTCTCGCTGCGCTGACTGTTCAGACACAAATATATCTGTTTAAAAGATTCTGGTGTAGGCCAGAGAAATAGAACTGTGGTTTTCCTCTTCCACAGTTCAAATCTGGGTGTTATCTACCTTTTTGCCTTTTTTACATGATAAAAAACAGTTGGAGTGTCTCGCTGACTGTTCAGACACAAATATATCTGTTTTAAATATTCTGGTGTAGGCCAGAGAACTAGATCTGTGGTTTTCCTCTTCCACGGTTAAAATCTGGGTGTTATCCACCTTTTTGCCTTTTTCCCGTAAAAAAAAAACAGTATGAGTGTCTCGCAGACTGATCAGTCAAAAATATATCTTTTTAAAAGATTCTGGTGTACGCCAGAGAACTAGAACTGTGGTTATCCTCTTCCACGGTTCAAATCTAGGTGTTATCCACCTTTTTGCCTTTTTTACATAAAAAAAACAGTTTCAGTGTCTGGCTGACTGATCAGACACAAATATATCTGTTTAAAAGATTTTGGTGTAGGCCAGAGAAATAGAACTGTGGTTTTCCTCTTCCACGGTTCAAATCTGGGTGTAATCCACCTTTTTGCCTTTTTTACATTAAAAAAAAACAGTTTGAGTGTCTCGCTGACTGTTCAGACACAAATATATCTATTTAAAAGTTTCTGGTGTAGGCCAGAGAACTAGAACTATGGTTTTCCTCTTCCACGGTTCAAATCTGGGTGTAATCCACCTTTTTGCCTTTTTTACATAAAAAAAAAACAGTTTGAGGGTCTCGCTGACTGTTCAGACACAGATATATCTATTTAAAAAAGTCTGGTAAATGCCAGGAAATTAGTACTGTGGTTTTCCTCTTCCACAGTTCAAATTTGGGTGTAATCCACCTTTTTGCAATTTTTACATAAAAAAAACAGTTTGAGTGACTCGCTGACTGTTCAGACACAAATATATCTGTTTAAAAGATTCTGGTATACGCCAGGAAATTAGTACTGTGGTTTTCCTCTTCCACGGTTCAAATCTGGGTGTAATCCACCTTTTTGCCTTTTTTACATAAAAAAAAACAGTTTGAGTGTCTCGCTGACTGTTCAGACACAAATATATCTGTTTAAAAGATTCTCGCATACGCCAGGAAATTAGTACTGTGGTTTTCCTCTTCCACGGTTCAAATCTCAGTGTAATCCACCTTTTTGCCTTTCTTCCATAAAAAAAAAAACAGTTTGAGTGTCTCGCTGACTGATCAGACACAAATATATCTGTTTAAAAGATTCGGTGTATGCCAGAGAACTAGAACTGTGGTTTTCCTCTTCCACGGTTCAAATCTGGGTGTTATACACCTTTTTGCCTTTTTACATAAAAAAAACGGTTTGAGTGTCTCGCTGACTGTTCAGACACAAATTTACCTATTTCAAAAAGTTTGGTATACGCCAGGAAGTTAGAACTGTGATTTTCCTTTTCCACGGTTCAAATCTGGGTGTAATCCACCTTTTTGCCTTTTTTACATAAAAAAAACAGTTTGAGTGTCTCGCTGACTGTTCAGACACAAATATATCTGTTTAATAGAATCTAGTGTAGGCCGGGGAACTAGAACTGTGATTTCCCTCTTCCACGGTCCAAATCTGGGTGTAATCCACCTTTTTGCCTTTTTTACATTAAAAAAAAAACAGTTTGAGCGTCTTGCTAACTGTTCAGACACAAATATATCTATTTAAAAAAGTCTGGTAAACGCCAGGAAATTAGTACTTTGGTTTTCCTCTTCCACGGTTCAAATCTGGGTGTAATCCACCTTTTTGCCTTTTTTACATAAAAAAAACAGTTTGAGTGTCTCGCTGACTGTTCAGACACAAATATATCTGTTTAAAAGATTCTGGTCTAGGACAGAGAAATAGAACTGTGGTTTTCCTCTTCCACGGTTCAAATCTGGGTGTTATCTACCTTTTTGCCTTTTTTACATAAAAAAAAACAGTTTGAGTGTCTCGCTTACTGTTCAGACACAAATATATCTGTTTAAAAGATTCTGGTGTAGGCAAGAGAACTAGAACCATGGTTTTCCTCTTCCACTGTTCAAATCTGGGTGTAATCCACCTTCTTGCCTTTTTTACATAAAAAAAACAGTTTGAGTGTCTCGCTGACTGTTCAGACACAAATATATCTGTTTAATAGAATCTGTTGTAGGCCGGGGAGCTAGAACTGTAATTTTCCTCTTCCACGGTTCAAATCTGGGTATAATCCACCCTTTTGCCTTTTTTACATAAAAAAACAGTTTGAATGTCTCGCTGACTGTTCAGACACAAATATATCTGTTTAAAAGATTCTGGTGTAGGACAGAAAAATAGAACTGTGGTTTTCCTCTTCCATGGTTCAAATCTGGGTGTTATCTACCTTTTTGCCTTTTTTACATAAAAAAAAACAGTTTGAGTGTATCGCTGATTGTTCAGACACAAATATATCTGGTTAAAAGATTCTGGTATACGCCAGGAAATTAGTACTGTGGTTTTCCTCTTCCACAGTTCAAATCTCGGTGTAATCCACCTTTTTGCCTTATTTACATAAAAAAAACTGTTTGAGTGTCTCGCTGACTGTACAGACACAAATATATCTGTTTAAAAGATTCTGGTGTAGGCCAGAGAAATAGAACTGTGGTTTTCCTCTTCCACGGTTCAAATTTGGGTGTAATCCACCTTTTTGCCTTTCTTACACAAAAAAAAACAGTTTGAGTGTCTCGCTGACTGTTCAGACACAAATATATCTGTTTAAAAGTTTCTGGTGTTGGCCAGAGAACTAGAAGTATGGTTTTCCTCTTCCACGGTTCAAATCTGGGTGTAATCCACCTTTTTGCCTTTTTTACATAAAAAAAACAGTTTGAATGTCTCGCTGACTGTTCACACAAATATATCTGTTTAATAGAATCTGGTGTAGGCCGGGGAACTTGAACTGTGATTTTCCTTTTCCGAGGTTCAAATCTGGGTGTAATCCACCTTTTTGCCTTTTTTACATAAAAAAAAAAACAATTTGAATGTCTCGCTGACTGTTCAGACACAAATATATCTGTTTAAAAGATTCTGGTATACGCCAGGAAATTAGTACTGTGGTTTTCCTCTTCCACGGTTCAAATCTCGGTGTAATCCACCTTTTTGCCTTATTTACATTAAAAAAACAGTTTGAGTGTCTCGCTGACTGTTCAGACACAAATATATCAGTTTAAAAGATTTTGGTGTAAGCCAGAGAAATAGAACTGTGGTTTCCTCTTCCACGGTTCAAATCTGGGTGTTATCTACCTTTTTGCCTTTTTTACATTAAAAAAAACAGTTTGAGTGTCTCGCTGACTGTTCAGACACAAATATATCTGATTAAAAGATTCTGGCGTTGGCCAGAGAACTAGATCTGTGGTTTTCCTCTTCCACGTTCAAATCTGGGTGTTATCCACCTTTTTGCCTTTTTTCCATAGAGAAAAAAAAAACAGTTTGAGTGTCTCACTGACTGTTCAGACACAAATATCTCTGTTTAAAAGATTCTCGCATACGCCAGAAAATTAGTACTGTGGTTTTCCTTTTCCACGGTTCAAATCTGGGTGTAATCCACCTTTTTGCCTTTTTTACATAAAAAATACAGTTTGAGTGTCTCGCTGACTGTTCAGACACAAATATATCTGTTTAATAGAATCTAATGTAGGCCGGGGAACTAGAACTGTGATTTCCCTCTTCCACGGTCCAAATCTGGGTGTAATCCACCTTTTTGCCTTTTTTACATTAAAAAAAAACTGTTTGAGCGTCTTGCTAACTGTTCAGACACAAATATATCTATTTAAAAAAGTCTGGTAAACGCCAGGAAATTAGTACTTTGGTTTTCCTCTTCCACGGTTCAAATCTGGGTGTAATCCACCTTTTTGCCTTTTTTACATAAAAAAAACAGTTTGAGTGTCTCGCTGACTGTTCAGACACAAATATATCTGTTTAAAAGATTCTGGTGTAGGACAGAGAAATAGAACTGTGGTTTTCCTCTTCCACGGTTCAAATCTGGGTGTTATCTACCTTTTTGCCTTTTTTACATAAAAAAAAACAGTTTGAGTGTCTCGCTTACTGTTCAGACACAAATATATCTGTTTAAAAGATTCTGGTATACGCCAGGAAATTAGTACTGTGGTTTTCCTCTTCTACGGTTCAAATCTCGGTGTAATCCACCTTTTTGCCTTATTTACATTAAAAAAACAGTTTGAGTGTCTCGCTGACTGTTCAGACACAAATATATCAGTTTAAAAGATTTTGGTGTAAGCCAGAGAAATAGAACTGTGGTTTTCCTCTTCCACGGTTCAAATCTGGGTGTTATCTACCTTTTTGCCTTTTTTACATTAAAAAAAACAGTTTGAGTGTCTCGCTGACTGTTCAGACACAAATATATCTGATTAAAAGATTCTGGCGTTGGCCAGAGAACTAGATCTGTGGTTTTCCTCTTCCACGTTCAAATCTGGGTGTTATCCACCTTTTTGCCTTTTTTCCATAGAGAAAAAAAAACAGTTTGAGTGTCTCGCTGACTGTTCAGACACAAATATCTCTGGTTAAAAGATTCTCGCATACGCCAGGAAATTAGTACTGTGGTTTTCCTTTTCCACGGTTCAAATCTGGGTGTAATCCACCTTTTTGCCTTTTTTACATAAAAAATACAGTTTGAGTGTCTCGCTGACTGTTCAGACACAAATATATCTGTTTAATAGAATCTAATGTAGGCCGGGGAACTAGAACTGTGATTTCCCTCTTCCACGGTCCAAATCTGGGTGTAATCCACCTTTTTGCCTTTTTTACATTAAAAAAAAACTGTTTGAGCATCTTGCTAACTGTTCAGACACAAATATATCTATTTAAAAAAGTCTGGTAAACGCCAGGAAATTAGTACTTTGGTTTTCCTCTTCCACGGTTCAAATCTGGGTGTAATCCACCTTTTTGCCTTTTTTACATAAAAAAACAGTTTGAGTGTCTCGCTGACTGTTCAGACACAAATATATCTGTTTAAAAGATTCTGGTGTAGGACAGAGAAATAGAACTGTGGTTTTCCTCTTCCACGGTTCAAATCTGGGTGTTATCTACCTTTTTGCCTTTTTTACATAAAAAAAACAGTTTGAGTGTCTCGCTGACTGTTCAGACACAAATATATCTGTTTAAAAGATTCTGGAGTAGGCAAGAGAACTAGAACTATGGTTTTCCTCTTCCACTGTTCAAATCTGGGTGTAATCCACCTTTTTGCCTTTTTTACATAAAAAATACAGTTTGAGTGTCTCGCTGACTGTTCAGACACAAATATATCTGTTTAATAGAATCTGTTGTAGGCCGGGGAGCTAGAACTGTAATTTTCCTCTTCCACGGTTCAAATCTGGGTATAATCCACCTTTTTGCCTTTTTTACATAAAAAAAACAGTTTGAGTGTCTCGCTGACTGTTCAGACACAAATATATCTGTTTAAAAGATTCTGGTGTAGGACAGAAAAATAGAACTGTGGTTTTCCTCTTCCATGGTTCAAATCTGGGTGTTATCTACCTTTTTGCCTTTTTTACATAAAAAAAAACAGTTTGAGTGTCTCGCTGATTGTTCAGACACAAATATATCTGTTTAAAAGATTCTGGTATACGCCAGGAAATTAGTACTGTGGTTTTCCTCTTCCACAGTTCAAATCTCGGTGTAATCCACCTTTTTGCCTTATTTACATAAAAAAAACTGTTTGAGTGTCTCGCTGACTGTTCAGACACAAATATATCTGTTTAAAAGATTCTGGTGTAGGCCAGAGAAATAGAACTGTGGTTTTCCTCTTCCACGGTTCAAATTTGGGTGTAATCCACCTTTTTGCCTTTCTTACACAAAAAAAAACAGTTTGAGTGTCTCGCTGACTGTTCAGTGACAAATATATCTGTTTAAAAGTTTATGGTGTTGGCCAGAGAACTAGAATTATGGTTTTCTTCTTCCACGGTTCAAATCTGGGTGTAATCCACCTTTTTGCCTTTTTTCCATAGAGAAAAAAAAACAGTTTGAGTGTCTCGCTGACTGTTCAGACACAAATATATCTGATTAAAAGATTCTGGTGTTGGCCAGAGAACTAGATCTGTGGTTTTCCTCTTCCACGGTTCAAATCTGGTTGTTATCCACCTTTTTGCCTTTTTTCCATAGAAAAAAAAAACAGTTTGAGTGTCTCGCTGACTGTTCAGACACAAATATCTCTGTTTAAAAGATTCTGGTGTAGGCCAGAGTAAAAGAATTGTGGTTTTCCTCTTCCATTGTTCAAATCTGGGTTTAATCCACCCTTTTGCCTCTTTTACACAAATAAAAAACAGTTTGAGTGTCTCGCTGACTGTTCAGACACAAATATTTCTGTTTAAAAGATTCTGGTGTAGGCCAGGGAAAGAGAATTGGGGTTTTCCTCTTCCACGGTTCAAATCTTGGTGTAATCCACCTTTTTGCCTTTTTTACACAAAAAAAAACAGTTTCAGTGTCTCGCTGACTGTTCAGACACAAATATATCTGTTTAAGATATTCTGGTGTAGGCCAGAGTAGTAGAACTGTGGTTTTCCTCTTCCATGGTTCAAATCTCCTTTTTATTACCCTTTTGCCATTGATAGTGCGAGTGTAAGCTATTTTACTTAATTTACAATGGGCAAGGCGTATGGCAAGGGACGTAGAACTGGACGTTCTGGTGATGGTGCTTGCAGAGTACATGGCCGTGGCCTAGGTGAAAATGTGCCACAACCAACAGCCACATCTTCTTGCTCCCTGTTCTTGACCAAATTACTATGGAAGCACACAACACCACTATTGCAAACTGATCAGTGTGAACAGTTTATTAATTGGAAAGCAGATAATACTTCCAGTCACCTGGGCACCACCACCTTTGGTCTGTCTTCCACACGGTCAAGTCTTTGTAGCCATGAGTCTAGACCGCATACTCCTCCTCACCCTGATGCTCCTTCCTCCCACCATGCCTAGTGTCGTCAGACAGCAACTGATACCACAGTTGGACACTCTGAAGAGCTATTCACTGGTCCATTTCCATATTTGGGCCCCTCGCCTGCTCCGCTTGAAGTGGAGGAAGAGGAGATCCCATGTAGCGATGGCCAAATATTTGAACTGCCACTACCACAGGAAGGCGACGCTGGCAATTTGTCACAAGAGGTAGACGATGATGAGACACGAAGTGAGGAGGAGGACCGTGGTGCAGAAGTGAAAGAGGAGGAGGTGGTGGATGATCTAGTAACTGACCCAACGTGTCAGGAGGATACAGAGAGCGAGGCCAGCAGCCCACAGTGGAAGGGAGGCAGAGTACCCCAACAGGCAGGAAGAAGCAGTGTGGTGGCCGCAGACAGAAGGCGGGCAACGGTTCCCCGTAACACCAACAAGAGGGACATTGCCAGTACAACTGGTAGGTCTTCCAGAGTCTGGAATTTTTTTAAAGACTCTGCTGATAACCCCAAAAAGGCCATTTGTACAACCTGCCAGGCCAGAATCAGCAGGGGTGACAAAACTTCCAGCCTGGCCATGACCAGCATGTTCAGGCACATATCAGCAAAGCACCCGACTTTGTGGGGCGAACCCCAGGGTCCACGACCAGTGTCAGCGGGTGTCACCACTGCTTCTTCCGCTGTTGTGCATGTAAGAGAACTCCCTGTTGTGCGTGGAAGGCAATTCCCTGTCCATGCTGCATGCAAAGATGCCCCCTCCTCTCAGTCTTCACTTGTTATGGCAGTTTCTTAAGTAACAGCATCAACGTCCACTTCCACTTCCCACCACAGCTTTCAATTGTCCATATCCCAGATTTTTGAACGAAAGCGCAAATTCCACTTCCACTTCCCACCACAGCTTTCAATTGTCCATATCCCAGATTTTTGAACGAAAGCGCAAATTTGCAGCCAACGCCCCACAGGCCACAGTCCTAAATTCGCACATTTCACGACTGCTTGCGTTGGAAATTCTGCCTTTTAGGCTCGTGGAAACGGAATACTTCCGCAAACTTATGGCGGTGGCCATCCCTCGATTCTTGGTCCCCAGCCGACACTATTTTGCCCGGTGTGCCATCCCCGCACTACACAAGCACGTATCCCTAAACATCTGCCGTGCCCTCAACAATGCAGTTACTAGGAGAGTCCACCTGACAACAGACAGGTGGACAAGTGCTTGTGGCCAGGGATGGTACATCTCCCTGACGGCACACTGGGTAAACATAGTGGAAGCCGGGACCCAGTCGGACCTTGGGACCGAACACATGCTCCCCACAAAGGATTGCGGGCCCTATGTCAGTCAGAGTTGCCCCCATAGTGTACAGCTCCTGCGCATCCTCCTCCTCCTCCTCCTCCTCAAGTTCAGCCTCCATCTCAGATATCAACACATCAGTTACAAGCTGGAAGCACTGCAGTACTGCCTCAGCCAAGCGGCAACAGGCTGTGCTGAAACTCATAAGCTCAGATGATAAACCTCACACTGCTTGCGAGTTGTGGTCAGCTGTGAAAGAGCAGGCAGATCTGTGGCTGAGACCGCTGAACCTACATCCAGGCATGGTCGTGTGTGACAATGGCCGTAACCTGGTGGTGGCTCTGAGGCGAGGTGAGATCACACACGTACCATGCCTGGCTCATGTGCTTAACCTCGTGGTTCAGCGGTTTCTTAAATCGTAACCCGAGTTGCCAGATCTGCTCGTCAAAGTACGCCGCCTGTCAGCTCATTTTTGGAAGTCGGCTACAGCTTCCGCCGCCCTTGCAGTGTTGCAGCAGCGTTTACAGCTTCCGGCATACCGACTGGTGTGTGATGTCCCCACACATTGGAACTCTACCCTCCACATGTTGCAAAGGATTTGTGAGCAGAAGAGAGTAGTTGTGGAGTACCAGCTGCAACAAGGCCCTCGATATTCAGGTCAGACTCCACACATAAGACCTCAGGAGTGGACCTGGATGTCTGACATATGTACCACCCTGACATACTTTGAGGAGTCCACCAAGATGGTGAGTGGCGATGACGCCATTATTAGCATCAGCATCCCACTTGTCTGTCTTTTGCAACACTCTCTGCAGAGAATTAAAGAGGAGGCATTGCAGCCAGAGTATGATGAGATGGATCAAGAAGCCATAGTGGGCGATTACACACAGCCAAGCCTCATCTCATCCCAACGTGCATTGGGGGACAATGAGGGAGAGGAGGAGGAGGAGGAAGAAGAACAGGAGCTGGTATCATGCGCTGTAGATGGTAGTACCTGTACAACTGTCATACCGTAGGTTCAGCGTGGGAGGCCTGAGGACAGGGGGGGAGGAGGAGGAGAGCATGGTCAGTCGTCATCTTGGTGAGGACACAGAAGTCTTGCCCATTACCAGTCTGGCACGCATGGCTGACTTTATGTTACGCTGCCTTAACCGTGACCCTTAAGTTGTCAAAATGTTGGGTGAGAGTCATTACTGGTTGGTGACACTTTTAGACCCTCGCTACAAGGAGGACTTTCACATTCTTATTCCTAAGGTGGAGAGGTCTACAAAAATGGGGCAGTACTAGAATGCCTTTACTGCAGAACTGTTAAAAAAATTCCCATCTGAACACGCTAGCGGCAGAGGTCACAGTTCGTTGCCCAACCAAGGCGAACAGGCAAGAGAGACGCAACTCCAATCCAGCAGAGGCAGTGGAACACTGTCAACGTTCTGGGACAGTTTTCTGAGACCCGCCCAGCTTACAGGCCCTGAGGCGCGGGGTACTCTCACAAGGAGTGGAAAGTTTCAAAAGATGGTGAGGGAGTACCTTGCCAACCGTACCAGCATCCTCCGTGATTCCTCTGTGCCTTTTAATTATTGGGTTTCCAAGCTGGACACTTGGATTGAACTCTCTCTGTACGCCTTGGAGGTCCTGGCCTGCCCTGCCGCTAGCGTGTTATCAGAGCGTGTTTTTAGTGCCGCTGGGAGAATTATAACAGATAAGCGCACTCGCCTGTCAACTGACAATGCTGACATTATCAAAATGAACAAGGGCTGGATTGGTCCAGACTTCTCATCACCACCAAATGACAGCAGAGTAACATAAAGTCAAATCCACTGTGTTATTTCGGGAGGTGTATTCCCATGCACCGCTTCACACCCACACATGGGTATACGCTTCCTCATTTCGGCTGTTTTTTGCTCTTCTCCTTATCCTCAGCCTCCACCACCACTATACCACCAGGGTGACCATGGTCCGTGTTGCCAGCATTGCAAGTTCCTCCGTCCTAATTTTTGGCAGCTTTTGCTTGGAACGCATAGGCAAAGACTATGGGAGACTCACTCCCCAATAATTGGAATAATGTTTTTAATATGCTGTACTGCATGGCTCTTGTAAGGGGCATTGCAAGTTCCTCTGTCCTAATTTTTGGCAGCTTTTGCTTGGAAGGCATAGGCAAAGACTATGGGAGACCCACTCCCCAATAATGGGAATAATGTTTTTAATATGCTGTAGGGCATGGCTCTTGTAAGGGTCACTGCAAGTTCCTCCGTCCTAATTTTTGGCAGCTTTTGCTTGGAAGGCTCAGGCAAAGACTATGGGAGACCCACTCCCCAGTAATGGGAATAATGTTTTTAATATGCTGTACTGCATGGCTCTTGTAAGGGGCATTGCAAGTTCCTCCGTCCTAATTTTTAGCAGCTTTTGCTTGGAAGGCATAGGCAAAGACTATGGGAGACACACTCCCCTATAATGGGAATAATGTTTTTAATATGCTGTAACTGCATGGCTTTTGTAAGGGGCATTAAAATAGTCTTGTTAAGCTACTGTGACCTCCACGTCTCTTCCAAGGGTCATTGATATTGTCTTTTTATTCCACTGTAACCTCCACCACTCTTCCACGGGGCATTAAAACCATCTTGTTAAGCTGCTGTGACCTCCACGTCTCTTCCAAGGGGCATTAAAACCATCTTGTTAAGCCACTCTGAACTCCACAACTCTTCCAACGGGAATTGCATTTCCTCCTAATTTTAGTCAGCTTTTGCTTTTCAATGCATAGGCGAACACTAAGGGATACCCATTCCCCAATATTGGGTAGAAGGTTTTTAGTACGCTGTAATCCATGTCTGTTTCAAGGGGCATTGCAGTTCCTCATTATTTTTGTAAAGCCTTACATTCACTGCTTAGGCCAACAGTGTACAGGAGACCCAGTTGCTATAAATGGAAAAAACGGTTTAGTTAAGGCCCTCTGACCTCCATGTCACTTCCAAGGGGCATTGGAGTGCCTCGAAATTTTTGGTAGACATTGCACTAACTGTATGCCCTATAACTGTGTGGCCAAACCGCTTCTTTTGGTACAGAAACATATCCTACAAGACATGTGTGGTTGACTGACCTGATATTGATGTGAATGGTCCCTGTTCCTCCTGCTCTTTCTCCTCTGCCACCACCTCATCCATCATTCATCACCTGAAGCTTTGTTTTAACGGCAGTCATAGAACTGGGATAGTAGCAGGAAAACATCCAGCAATCCTCGGAGGAGGTAGGATATGCGCCAAAACGCTGACCACCTCAGGCCTAGCCGCTACTACATACATGCGCTTGCATTCCAAGGAACAGAAAGCTAAGGAGATGAATGGCCTCATGATCATGAATGATTTACTCATTGTGTAGGAGGCCGACTACTGCTGCTGTCTACCTTCTGAACTTTGTGTTAAAGCCTGATTGACCCAGGACCCGCAATCCTCTATGTCTGGAGGATGTGTTGCATCCCAGTGTCCAACTGTGTCCCGGCTTCCACAATATTAACCCAGTGTGAAAGCGTCAGTGAGATGGACCATCCCTGGCCACATTCACTTGTCCACGTGTTTGTGGTTAGGCTGTCCTTCCCACTAAATGCACTGGGGAGGGCGCAAGTAAAGTTTTGGTATGCGCGCTTGTGTATAAGGCGCACCGGGACAAATAGGGGCAGCTGGGGACCGTTTATGGACCCCCGGCCGCCCCCAGGCGGCTGGGGACCATGTGTAGGAGCCCGGCTGCAGGGCGGCTGGAGACCGAGTATGGACACCCGGCCTCCCCTTGGTAGCTGGGGACCAAGCGTGGACACCCGGCTGCCAGGCGGCTGGAGACTGAGTATGGATATCAGGCTGCCGTCGCAGCCATGACGTGGTGGCCAGATTCCGCCTCCACATGCCTAAAAGGCCCAATTTCAAGTGCAAGCAAGCAGTATGGTATTGCAGCCTGGGGGTGGGTGGGTGGCAGGCTGCATACTTGCGCTTGCATTGCAAGGAATGAGGGAGGTACAATTGAACACTGACCTGGGAAAAGGACTTGAATGGGGATAGTTGCAAGTCTGCAACGATAGGTTCAGGGCGGGAGGCATATTCGCATGTGCCATGAACAGGGGGTTGGCATGCACACACTACAGCGGAATAGGCTGTCCTACCCACTAAATGCACTGGGGAGGGCCCAGGTAATGTTTTGGTATGTGCGCTTGTGTATATGGCGCACGGGGACAAATAGAGGCGGCTGGGGACCGAGTATGGACACCTGGCCGCCCGCTGGCTGCTGGGGACCGAGTGTGGACACCCGGCCGCCAGGCGGCCGGGGACTGAGTGTGGATACCAGACCGCCGACGCAGCCATGACATGGTGGCCGTCGTCTGCCTCCACAAGCCTAAAGGACTCATTTCAAGTGCAAGCAAGCTAGCAGTATGGTATTGCAGCCTGGTGGTGGGTGGGTGGCAGGCTGCACACTGACCCTTGCATTCCAAGAAAACAAAGCAGATGCTAACTTCTATCATCATCATCATGCTCCTCACTTTTGCACCCTCAACTCCCCTGATGGAGAAGCCAGGGCCCACCGGAGGAGTCTGGTTGTCTGGTGGGCTCGTCCAATGCTGCCCTAAAGCAGGCAAGGCTAAGAAAAGTGTGGGGAAGGTTCCCGGGACAAATAGTGGTGGTTGGGGACTGAGTATGGAGACCTTGCTGCCGAAGCAGCCATGAAGTAGTGGCTAGCTTCGGCCTCCTCCAAACTAAAAGGCCCCATTTCAACTGCAAGCTAGCAGTATACACTGTGTTCTGAATTATTAGGCAAATGAGTATTTTGATCACATGATACTTTTTATACATGTTGTCCTACTCCAAGCTGCATAGGCTTGAGAGCCAACTACCAATTAAGTAAATCTGGTGATGTGCATCTCTGTAATGAGGAGGGGTGTTGACTAATGACATCAACACTCTATATAAGGTGTGCTTAATTGTTAGGCAACTTCCTTTTCTTTGGCAAAATGGGTCAGAAGAGAGTTTTGACGGGCTCTGAAAAGTCCAAAATTGTGAGATGTCTTGCAGAGGGATGCATAAGTCTTGAAATTTCTAAACTTTTGAAGCGTGATCACCGAACAATCAAGCTTTTCATGGAAAATAGCTAACAAGGTCGCAAGAAGCGTGATGGCCAAAAAAGGCACAAAAAAACTGCCCATGAATTGAGGAAAATCAAGCGTGAAGCTGCCAAGATGCCATTCGCCACCAGTTTTGCCATATTTCAGAGCTGCAACGTTACTGGAGTATCAAAAAGCACAACGTGTGCAATACTCAGGGACATGGCCAATGTAAGGAAGGCTGAAAAACGACCACCTTTGAACAAGAAACATAAGATAAAACTTCAAGAATGGTTCAAGAAATATCTTAAGACTGATTTTTCAAAGGTTTTATGGACTGATGAAATGAGAGTGACTCGTGATGGGCCAGAGGCTGGATCAGTAAAGGTCAGAGATCTCCACTCCGACTCAGAAGCCAGCAAGGTGGAGGGACCTTTTCGGGTTGAGGATGGAGTGAAGCTCAACTCCCAGACCTACTGCCAGTTTCTGGAAGACAACTTCTTCAAGCAGTGATACAGGAAGAAGTCAGTATCGTTCAAGAAAAACATGATTTTCATGCAGGACAATGCGCCATCACATGCATCCAACTACTCCACAGCGTGGCTGGCCAGTAAAGGTCTAAAAGCATCCCATCATTCATAGACACTGCAGAGCGCAGGCATGCTTGCGCTCTGCAGTGTCTCTGAAGGATGACAAGCTGGATGGCAGCGCTCAGCTGTGATCCAGCCTATCATCTCAATGCCATCCCAGCGTGGGAGAATTCTCCTGCTCAAGCGCTGAGCGCTGAGAATTTTCCCACGCTGTCAGTGACGTGCATGAGGTGAGCTGAGTTCATTGGACATGAACTCCGCTCATCTGGATGCCGTCACAGCCAGACACTGAGGAGCGCAAGCATGCCTGCGCTTCTCAGTGTCTGCGGCATGGCAAGCTGGATGGCAGCTTTCGGTTGCGATCCAGCCTGTCATGTGAATGTAGCAGAGCTGGAGCCATCGTGCGAACCATGGAAAGGTAAGGATGATGTTGCTTTATTATTTTACTTTTATTGCAGGAGATCGTTGGTTTGAGCTGGAATGGGCGTGATGGTAAGTATGGTTTAATTTATTTCAATTAAAGGACTTTATTCAGGGTGTTTGTGTTTTTTTGTAACTTTGACTATGTGGTTAGTAATGGGGGTGTCTTATTGACGCCTCTCCATTACTAACCTGGGCTTGATGTCAGCTGGCATTATAAGCTGACATCAACCCCAACCCTATTACCCCACTGCCACCGCTGCAGGGCAGTGGGAAGAGGGAGGCTAAGTGCCAGAATTGGCGCATCCTATGGATGCGCCATTTCTGGGGCGGCTGACGGCTGGTGTTTCTAGCCTGGGAGGGGGCCAATATTCATGGCACCCTTCCTGGGCTATTAATATCAGCCCCCAGCTGTCTGCCTAGCCTTTGCTAGCTATTAAAATATGGGGGACCCATAATAGCTAGTAAAGGCTAGGTATTCAGCTGGGGGCTGATATTAGTAGCCTGGGAAGCTCCATGGGTATTACCCCCTTCCCAGGCTTCAAACATCTGCACCAGCCATCTGCTTAACCTCCGCTAGAGACTAAAATTACGGGGAACCCCACGCCAATTTTTTTTTTAATAAATCCTTTATTTTAACACTAAATGACAATTACAGTAATCAACACTGTCACTGTACTTATTATATATGTGACTGACATGTTTCTATGTATCTAATCTATGTGTGATGCTCTATTCTTTCTGTTATAAATTGTCGGGTACCGATGCTGAATTGCCGGCCCGCTTTTTTAAAAAGACGGTGCATGAAACCACTATTATTTTTTTTAATAAATCCTTTAACACTAAATGACAAGTACAGTAACCAACACTGTCACTGTACTTCTTATATATGTGACTGACATGTTTCTATCTATCTAATCTATGTGTGATGCTCTACTCCTTCTTGTCTGAATTGTCGTGTACCGGTGTATGCCGCTGCTGAATAGCCGGCCGGCTTTTTTAAAGAGAGTGTCTTCTGAGCAGTTTGTCAGCTTTTGGACACCTTTGAAGGTGTTTTGTATGTGTTTCTATGTGTTTTTGTTTGCCTGACATTGGTTTTAACGGTGTTCGACGGTGTTCTACGGTGTTCTAAGGTGTTCAACGAACAGTTCCTCGAACATCCCGGTGTTCGACGAACCGAACCCCAACACTACGGGGGTGGATCAACACTATTTATGAGTCTTTTGGGTTGATTGAGAACATAGTTGTTGATCAATAATAAAAATAATCCTCTAAAATACAACTTGCCTAATAATTCGGCACACAGTGTAGTATTGCAGCCTGTGGGTGGGTGAGTGGTTGGCTGCATATTTTCTCTTGCATTGCAAGGAATGGGGAAGGTATAATTGAACACTGCCCTTGGACAAGGACTTGCACGGGGATAGTTGCAAGTCTGCATCTTCTGATGCGGAAAGGATCACTTCTGATGGGCACACTATTAGGCAGTGATCTGGGTGTCAGAGATGCTTCCAGGGGTCTAACCCATGCTGTTCCCATGTCTTTTCAGCACTGTATGCATGTGTCACACAGCACATGGCCAGATAAGGTTGTAAAATGTTAAAATGACATTTCCCGGTGAATGCATTTGTTTCGGTTGAAAGCAATACAAAAGTGCAAAAACACATAAAAAATGCTACTTGTGAACATAGCCCAAGGTGTGGAGGAGTATTTTTGTTTTTGGTTATTTATTTTACCATATACACAAGTCATTACCCTGGAAAGGATGTTCCTTAACATATTTCACAGGAAAACAGATTCAGTTTCGTTTTTGAACGTTTTATTGTGAGCCCGTAAAAGTGGCTTAATATCTCTGACCACGTTGTTGACAGCAGTGACCTGGGGGTCAGAAATGCTTCCTGGGGCGATCCCCATGCTGTCCCCACGTCATTTGAGCACTGTCACTATCATTTTGGGCACTTTTTAGGCTTTCTACAGACTGCCGGGGGTGCCGCCGCAAAAAATGCTCGGGTCTCCCATAGACTAACATTGGGTTCGTTGCTCGGGTCGAGCACCCGAGTATCACGGTGAGCTTGGCCCAAGCTTCGAGCACCCGAGCATTTTAGTGCTCACTCAACACTAACCCTTATAGCTCACTAACAAATAAAAAATTTTGGTTCCAAAATTGTGCTGATGTAAAGTAGACATGAGGGAAATGTTATTTATTAACTATTTTGTGTGACGTATCTCTCTGATTTAAGGGCATGAAAATTCAAAGTTTGCAAATTGTGAAATTTTCTAAATTTCCGTTTTTTTCACAAATAAATGCAAGTGATATCGAAGAAATGTTACCACTATCATGAAGTACAATACATCATGAAAAAACAATCTCAGAATCAGGGGGATCCGTTGAAGCGTTCTAGAGTAATTACCTCATAAATTGACAGTGGTCAGAATTGTAAAAATTGGCCTGGTCATTAACGTGCAAACCACCTTGGGTTGTAAAGGGGTTAAAACATTTAATCTTTTTCTCTTTACTTGCTTCAATGGGAGACTAGGAGCTGCGATATTCTGATCGCTTGTGTTACACATAGCAAAGCTTCAGCCCTACTATATGTAACAAAATTGCTCATCTGCAATGAACGCCGACCTCTAGGCAGCACTCATAGCAGATCGGCTATGACAACCACAGGGGTCTCCTATAGACCCCAGGTTGTCATGTTAACTAATTCGCAGCCCGCGATTATGTGATGGGCATGCCGATGGGCTGGTCTTATGATGTGCTTCTGGCATGGCCATGTTAAAAGGCGCTTTCAGAGTTTGACAGTGGCATTTAACATGTTAACAGCAACAGGTGGATCACGATTCTACCCGCAGCTGTTAGAGGCACATGATAGCTGATCAGATCAGCTGTCATGTGCCGGGAAAGATGTGGCTCAGCGCCGGAGCACTCATCAAAGAGGTGGACACTACATGTGATGTATATAGCTACGATTATTGGATTGTACTATATATAGTACATAATGAAAATCAAAGTCTCCTATGAATGCCAGCCAAACACTGGCTTTCATAGGAGTATCATAATGACAGGCATGGTGGTCTTCAGCAGACCGCCAGCTGTCACAGCAACTCAGAGGTCCATCACTTCACTGCCACACCGATGGGCGCTTGGACTTTTGCGTCCCCCTGCCAGTGCATATTAAATGCCGCTGTCAGAGATTGACAGTGGCATTAAACAGGTTAACAGTCAAGGGTGGAGCACTGGTTCACCCCTGGCTATTAGAGGCAGATGATGGCTGAATAAATCAGAAAGATGCAGGGTTGCAAGATTGCATCAAAGTCAGGGGGCCGGCATATGACGTACCAGTACATCATTTGTCGGTATGGAGTTAACACCAATTATCATCTGTTTTCATCTAGCTAATAATATGCTAATTTGAGGCTCATAACTACAGGGTTCCAGAAAAAAATCTGCATTTAAATGTTCTTGCATCTCATTCATTTCTACTTATATAGTTGATCATCCAAATGAAAAGAGTATTGGGAAAATAGTCATAATTGACATCTGTCTTATTATATATGCTTTATGATAAAGTTCTTGTGGTTTTATCTACAAACATGTAAAGTTTCTAACATGATATGGCAATAAGTAAAATTATAATTTAAAATTATTCATTTTCTGTTCAGTGACCCAGTACATTTACATTGAAGTCTGGAGTTTGTCATTATTACAAAAGAATCTCCCTGATTTCAAAGGAGGAAATGTAGAAATAAGATTCAATAACATATAAAAATATAAAATGTACCACCAAAATCCTTTCTGAGATTATAATAGGAAACACTTAAAAAGAAGTAAATAAAAATATCTATATTTTAAGCGGCCATACACATTTTCCATCCAACTTTGCACTGTTTCGTGTCTTTGCTTGTATGTTTTATACTGTTACACATGGCTTGTGATTTATTTAGTATTACTTTAATGAAAAGAATATAGTTCATCAGAATTATTGATGGGTCTTAATGGAGCACACTACTCTCCTAAGACGCTTGTCAGTCACCAATTCTGTAGTAATATTCTGTTGTTCCTCTCATGTAACTATTTTACATGGTGCAATCCATATGCCTGATGAAAGTATTAAAGATAACCTATAATTTGCTAAAAATAAATTGAGTTAAATAATTATTAGGAAGACCTAAGCTCTCCTGATTCTGAACTTCTTTCCATTTTGTGTTGCTCTGCTCCATTGCAGAGATTTTTTGCTTTTGGAGTGCAGTATGTGAACTCTCTGTTTACAGTCCACCTGTGAGTTTTTTTTGTCAGTGTTTTCACTGCTCATTTCAAGGCACTACCAATCACAGTTTAGCAGTCTCCAAGACTGATAGACTGCTTGATCATCTGCCAAGCTATGATTGGCAATATCCTGGAGGGAGTGAGGATTGGGATGAAAGCACACGCCACCAGGGAAGACTTTGAAGAAATGCTCAGTTGGACTGTAAGAAGTGATTTCACATACTGAGCTCTAAAAGAAACACATTTGAATATCTATGCAATGGAGTGATGCAGCTCAAAACAGAAAAAAGCTATAGAATTTGGGGAATTCAGGGATTTTTGCAACGTATTTAACTACATTTTTTTGAGCAGGTGACTGGTCCTCTTTAAGCATAGAAACGCCACATGTATTAGATTAAGCACACATAAAAGAAAATTTTGAAACATTTTTTTGAAAGCTGGATTCAGCACACATTAAAGAAATGTCTTTTGAAAATACATATATTGGGAGTGCCGTGGTCTTTACTAAATAAAGGAACACTAAACCTAAAAATGAATATTTAAATTAAACAAATATAGTTACACTCACTGTTTGTTAGTGTGCTACATTTTCCTCACAACCCTAAAAAAAAATTATTGCTGAACTCCTATCTTTTACCTATTGCTTAACACCTTGGCCTTCTGCTGAAGTCAGTTGTCATGCAGCCAGATACAGCATGGAAGGTTAGAGGAGGGGGACATGGCTGGACTTCTGACACACACACACACATATATTTGTAAGTTTTAATTGTGATATATTTCAAAATAGGCTAAGAAAATAAGGAGAGACCACTGATTGCCAATGTGTTGCAGAAGTGCACAAAAGCCCTTTTCCACACTGTCTTTGCATGATTTTTTTTTACCCACATGACACATATTCAGCTCTTACTATACTGACATGGTTTCCATAGAAAGCTAAGCAAAGTTACAAGGTGACTTGGTATAAAGCATTTTTCTTGGACTATTGTCACAAGGTTCAAAACCGTTGCATCCCAGATAATCAGACATTGATGACAAATCTGAAGGATAAAATTTTATATACTTTAGGAAGCAAGTAATTGTTACTGTATTTGTTCTGTTCTCTTGTACATCCACATATTTTGTATTTTAAAGGTTCAATATCAAGTAAAATATCTGCTAAAAGTTCAGAAATATTAAGTATTTTTATGTTTCTAAAGATAGGAAAATATAAAGCTAATCTGACAAAAGTAAGAAATGCAAATTACTGCCAATGTATTTCAGCAGAAAAGAACATTATTACATTATATACAATTTGCTTGATTGTCAAATAACTTTTGACAAAGAAAAGCCTGTTGGTGTTCCTCCATTCTTAGCTATTTTAAGGCTATGTTTTGTTTGAAACAGTTTATATCTTTTTCATTGACTCCATTAAAATAACCTTTTTTTCCAGCTGGAAGCCAATTTAAATGTGCAGCTGCCACTTAAGAAGAAAAAAAAAATTCTATAGTATCATAGTGAGTTATAAAATCTTTCAAACCCCCTATAAAAAGTCTTAACTATTTTATAAAGGACACTCTCAATTAATGGTAATAATAAAACAATTATCATTAACTGAATTTGTTATATGAAATAAATAACTAGACAGAAACCCCAAAAAGTCACAAATTATATTTATATTGAGTGAGTAAACTGCTTTTTCAAGTTCATCCATTAACACTGTATAGCTGTAAGGTTTGTCAAAAGTTGTGAGCCTAATAAGACTACCTCAGACAAACTTGGCAAAAATCTTTCTCTAGCAGGTACAAAAGGAAACCTAGCCTTTATCTATGAACCGCTATACAAGGATCTGGATTTACAATGGTGATCATTTGGTTGCATCCATGGAGTAGATGCTAGTTGGAAGAGGGAGTCTGAAGAAAGGATGGTTGCAATGATACAGCTTAAAACCTTAATTAGCCAGACGATTAGATTTGTTAAGTCAAGAGAAATACACTATTATCTTTGTGTTTCTGCTGACTTGTAACTGTATGTGTAATTCTGTGGCTGGAGAATGACAGACGAGTATTTGTAAAACCCAGATTGTTATCTCCTCTTGGGTTTGGAAACAATGAATGTTTTCTAACTATGTTAATTAAGCTTTGTGTGGACTCTGTGGCTTGTTGACTCACAAGACAAACTATGCAAATCCATTAAATGCTCAAACAATGAGACATGAGCCTGCCCTTTTCCCCAAACCTGTGAATGTGTACTTGCATGGAGAACTGTGACTAATTTAAGGGATGTGTGCCTCTGTAGAAGTCAGACTTAAAACAGATTTGAAAGCGACTTAAGATAGAGAGTCAGAAAGACTTTACAAGCAGAATGAGAGACAGTAGATGGACAGTATGGCAGCTCCATCCAAAGAGACACAGATTTGGATTCTACATGATTCTAGCCTAAGGGTATGACCCTGACTGGAAAGATATGGATCTGCTCCATTGACCATCAGAGAGCCCATGGATATGCTTGGGGAGACCAGGTTGGAACGATAAAGTCACCTGGCCCCATGGATATGTTGTTTTCGGTTGCCAGGAGGGAACAACCGGTTGCCTGCAACCCATGGAGACATTCGGAGATGCCATATTGGGACCCGCCGGTCATCTGGCCCCATGGAAACTCTCGGAGAGGCCAGGGTGGGACCCTTGGGTCTCATGGCCTTGTATCTCAATGGACTGCGAGCTTCATAAGCTTGCTGCTACCTTCTCTCTGTGGCGGCCTACCTGAAACGGGGGGGTCACTAGTTGAGGTAGCTGGCCCTGGAAGTCTCAAAGTCTCAGCTGTTCTATCCCAGGCAGGAGGAGCGGAAGGGTGAGACTGTGCAATGTTTTACCATCTTGGGTATTTTGCTGGGACTGTTCTAGGTGTTTATTGTTTGCTTTGTGGGTCAATAAAGCATTGCAAAGCTATTTTACCCTCAACCTGTGTTGTTTGAGTGGTATTAAGCCTACGGAAGACCCCGGGTTTTCAAAATGATATATAAAGCCTGGTTAGTATCAGGAGGGGCAAAACCAGAAACAGTATTAATAGACAAACCATAGTTAGGTAAGTAGTCAAGGTCAAAAACTAGGAGCAAAATTAAAGTGCGATCAGACTAGCCAAGGTCAGAAAAATAAAGAATAACAGACAAACATAGTCAGGTACACAAGCTAGACCAGGATTATGGTCAAAGCAAGAGGAATAGCACCTGATCACTTCCAGCAGACTGCTAGAAGTTTACAGAGTACATATCACCAACAAACCCAATGTTTACATTACTAAGCTGTTACCACACTGTAACATCATTATATTAGTTACCCTTCAGTACCAGCCTAGGAAATTATGCAGCAGTGCAGGGTAAGTGCAAAGAGTAAACACAACATATCACTCTTTTAATGCGAAAGAGTAGTTGGGGGGTGGTGAGATTCTACCCTGCATGCTGAGAATCCATAACCCAAAAGTTTCAGGGTGTATTAAGGGTACTTATGAGTAAAGATGAGCAAATATTTTGATGTTTGGGTTCGGCGAATAAACCCGAACATCAAAAAAAAATCAAAAAAATGTTCGTGTTCGGGCACCCAATCACACCAAACATCCCTGGAATCTTGGTTTTATGCAGATGACAGCACGGGAATCAGGGGCTGTCATCAGCGGTAAGATCATTACCTCGGGTCACAGCGCTATGGGATTATACTGTCAGCATGATCCCCACAGCTGTGACAGTCACTCATGGTAAACTTTTTACAGAACTAGTAGCCCCATCATACGGTGCCTGCTGTCACAGTACACAAGTTGCTCAACCGCCGCTGATGGGAGAAGTAATCTCTCATCAGCTGCGCTTGCACAGGAAAGTGAAAGTAAAAACAAAAAAGTTAAAATAAATAAATTATTTAAATAAAAATAATAAACACATTACACTCACTTACCACTTACCTACACCTTGACCCCGATGTCCCCTGTAAAAAATAAAAATTAAAAAACACCATATACTCACCTTACAGCTAATCTCCGAAGCCATGGTCACCCCTGAAATGCAGCACTATACACTGACAGAAATAATTACACTCCTGTCAGTGTATACAGTGCTGTATTCTACAGCAGTCACATTAGTGATTGCTGATGTGACTGCTGTAGAAGTGACCCAGATTGTCATGGGACATTACGTCATGATGGCGAACAGGTGAGAGATATGGTTGTTTTTTATTTTTGGTTTCTTACAGGAGACGAGGGATTCGGGGACTGGGCGTTAGGTGAGTATACAGTGTTTTTAATTTTAAATAAATTGAAGACTTTATAAAAGACTTTAAATAAAAGACTTTATTCTGGCATGTCTTTATTGAAAAAACATCAAAACCCTTTACTATGGGGTTAGCAATGGGGGCGTCTTATAGACGCCTCTCCATTACTAACCTGGGGTTCATGTCAGCCGCCAATACAAGGCTGAAGTGAACCCCACCCTATTACCCCACTCGCCACCGCTACACTGCAGTGGGAAGATTGAGGCTAAGCACCAGATTTTGCACAATATATGGATGCGCCGTTTCTGGGTTTGTTTCTGGGGATGTTATTTCTGGGGATGTTATTAGTCTCGGAGGAGGCCAGGATCCATGGCCCCTTCCCTGGCTATTAATATCAGCCCACAGCTGTCTGTTTAGCCTTTGCTGGTTAAATTTTATAGGGGGACTCTATGTAAATTTTTTCTGGGGTCCCCTGTAATTTAGCCAGTAAAGGCTAAGCAAACACCTGTGAGCTGTTATTAAAAGCCAGGGAACATCTTTGGCTAATAGCCTTTTCCCCGGCTAGTAATATCAGCCCCCAGTGGTCAGTTTTCCCTCTGCTGGTTATGAAAATGACGAGGGAGCCCACGCCATTTTTTTATTTAATTGTTCATTTTATTTTTGCTTGTTTTTGACGGTGTGTAAACTCACCCGCAGCATGTCAATTCCTGTAGTGGATACGCAAGTCTCTGCTGCAAATTTGGACAGATTGAAATGTCATTACATGCGGTGGATCCGCATGTACTGACAATACAAATGCATCATAAGAAAGCAGCGTTTTGGACGCAGCGAAAATACTCACCCCTGGTCCAACGGTAATCCAAGGGTTAGGGTATGTGCACATGATCCGGACAAGCAGCGTTTTGGATGCAGCATATTTTATGCTGTGTCAATCGCGCTGCGTTTTTTTGTACACAGGTGAATCCCCTGTGGTTCAAGGTGTTCATTGAACCATGCGGATTCACCGCATTCAGTACATTGTACGAATCAGATTTCTTTTGCAGAGACTAGCGACTCCACAAGAGAAATTGACATGGTGCGGTCTTGAAAGACACGCTGCACGTCAGTGTCCACGGGTCATCCGCAGGCCTACATGAACACATAATGGACATGGGAATTCTACAAATCCCATACACTATGCTATAACATCTGAGCGCTGCGGGTTTGATGCTGCCTAAACACGCAGCGTCAAACCCAGAGCGGCTCCAGATCGTGTGCACATACAATTAATGTAATGTCACACATTTCTTTTTTCTAATATCTTTAGCTCCAAAAGTATTCATTGCTGTAAAAAAACGCATGTAAAAAAAGCACGAAAAATATTGCAGCAAAGTGAATGAGAAACGTGAAGTATCATGTACATGTTGAGTATTTTTTGACTTGCAGATTTGGTGCAGAAAATAATCATCAGCATGTCAATTCTCTGTGCGTTTTTGCCATGTTTTTTGCTTGCATTTTTCAGTGCATTTAATGGGTGAAAATGCAGGCAAAAATGCACAGAGAATTGACATGATGATTAGTGTTGAGTGAGCATGCTCGACGCTGCTCGATACTCGCCCGAGCATCTCACTACTTGGGATGTTCGGTGAGCACCGAGCATTTTCGGGTTACTCAGGCGGGAGCTCGGGTCTCCACCCTGCATGTTTGGCGCTCTTTACAGAGCCAATGAACATGCAGGGATTGCCAGCCAGTTACTGTAATGCCGCAGACATGTTGGTTGTGGGCATTACAGTGATTGGCTGGCCGCACAGCATCACCTCGAGTATTTAAAACCGGGCGCCGCCATCTTGGACACAGTCGCTCCGGTTCAGACAGTGTAGGGAGAGTGCTGCTGAGGTAGGGAGAGATTTATACTGCGAAATAGGTAGTGTAGGGTCTCTAAAGCCTGCAAAATCAAACAAACAGTCCTTCTGATGACTAATATCCATCCCAGATATTAGGCAGGCAGGCTGTATAGGAGACGCAGTGGTTATACCAACAAACACTGCATTACAGTCCTGTGTGCTGCTGCTCAAATTGCTAGACTTCGCCCCAGGTCTCAGGGGCTAGGAAAAATATTTTTTTTTTCATCTAAATCCTCTTTTTTTTTTTTCCGCAGTCAGACTGTACAAATACCCGTCTTATTAACCTTTTGGTATTTCCCCCCCCCCCCCAAAAAAATTGAGTCTGTCTGTGAGTGTTCAGACACAAATATATCTGTTTAAAAGAGTCTGGTTTCGGCCAGATAACTAGAACTGTGGTATTGCAGTTCCACAATTCAAATCTGTGTATTATCCACTTTTTTGCCTTTTTTCCATAAAAAAAAAACAGTTTGAGTTTCTCGCTGACTGTTCAGACACAAATATATCTATTTAAAAAAGTCTGATATACGCCAGGAAATTAGAACTGTCGTTTTCCTCTTCCACGGTTCAAATATGGGTGTTATCCACCTTTTTGCCTTTTTTCCTTAAAAAAAACAGTTTGAGTGTCTCGCTGACTGTTCAGACACAAATATATCTGTTTAAAAGATTCTGGTGTAGGCCAGAGAACTAGAAGTGTGGTTTTCCTCTTCCACGGTTCTAATATCCTTTTTATCACCCTTTTGCCATTGAATCTAAGCTATTTTACTTCATTTACAATGGGCAAAGCGTGTGGCAAGGGACGTGGAACTGGACGTTCTGGTGATGGTGCATGCAGAGGACAGGGCCGTGGCCAAGGTGAAAATGTGCCACAACCAACAGCCACATCATCTCTCTCCCAGTTCTTCTCTGAATTACTAGGGAAGCACACAACAACACCACTATTGCGAACTGATCAGTGTGAACAGATTATTAATTGGAAAGTAGATAATACTTCCAGTCTCCTGGGCACCACCACCTCCGGTCTGTCTTCCACACAGTCAAGTCTTAGTAGCCGTGAGTCTCGACTGCAGACTCCTCCTCACCCTGATGCTCATCCCTCCCACCATGCCGAGTGTCATCAGACAGCAACTGATCCCACAGTTAGACACTCTGAAGAGCTGTTCAGTGGTCCATTTCCATATTTGGGCCCCTCGCCTGCTCCGCTTGAAGTGGTGGAAGAGGAAATCCCATGTAGCGATGGCCAAATATTTGAACAGCCACGGCCACAGGAAGGCGACGCTGGCAATTTGTCACAAGAGGTGGACGATGACGAGACACAATTGCTACGAAGTGAGGAGGAGGACTGTGGTACGGAAGTGGAGGAGGAGGAGGTGGTGGATGATCTAGTAACTGACCCAATGTGGCAGGAGGACACGCAGAGCAAGGCCAGCAGCACACAGGGGGAGGGAGGTACTGTACCCCAACAGGCAGGAAGAAGCAGTGTGGTGGCCGCAGACAGAAGGTGGGCAAACGTTCCCCGTAACACCAACACGAGGGACGTTGCCAGTACACCCGGTAGGTTTTCCAGAGTCTGGAATTTTTTTAAAGACTCTGCTGATAACCCCAAAAAGGTGATTTGTACCACCTGCCTGGCCAGCATCAGCAGGGGTGACAAAACTACCTGCCTGACCACCACCTGCATAATCAGGCACATGTCATCAAAGCACCCAACTTTGTGGGGCGAACCCCAGGGTCCACGACTAGTGTCAGCGGGTGTCACCACTGCTTCTTCCGCTGTTGTGCGTGTAAGAGAACCCCCTGTTGTGCGTGCAAGGCAATGCCCTGACCATACTGCATGCAAAGATGCCCCCTACTCTCAATCTTCACTTGTTATGGCAGTTTCTCTAATAACAGCATCAACGTCCACGTCCCACCACAGCTTTCAGTTATCCATATCCCAGACCTTTGAATGAAAGCGCAAATTTGCAGCCAACTCCCCACAGGCCACAGTCCTAAATTCACACATTTCACTACTGCTTGCGTTGGAAATGCTGCCTTTTATGCTGGTGGAGACGGAATCTTTCCTCAACCTTATGGCAGTGGCCATCCCTCGGTAGTCGGTCCCCAGCCTACGCTATTTTTCCCGGTGTGCCATCCCTGCACTACACAAGCACGTGTCCCAAAACATCTGCCGTGCCCTCAACAATGCAGTTACTGGGAGAGTCCACCTGACAAAGGACACGTGGACAAGTGCTTGTGGCCAGGGACGGTATATCTCCCTGACAGCACACTGGGGTAAACATAGTGAAAGCCGGGACCCAGTCGGACCTTGGGACCGAACACATCCTCCCAACACTGATGATTGCGGGCCCTATGTCAGTTAGAGTTGCCCCCACAGTTTACAGCTCCTGTGCATCATCCTCCTCCTCCTCCTCTTGTTGAGCCTCCATCTCAGATATCACCACATCAGTTACAAGCTGGAAGCACTGCAGTACTGCCTCAGCCAAGCGGCAACAGGCTGTGCTGAAACTCATAAGCTTAGGTGAGAAACCTCACACTGCTTGTTAGTTGTGGACAGCTGTGAAAGAGCAGGCAGATCTGTGGCTGACACCGCTGAACCTACATCCAGGCATTGTCGTGTGTGACAATAGCTGTAACCTTGTGGCGGCTCTGAGGCGAGGCAAGATCACACACGTACCATGCCTGGCTCATGTGCTTAACCTCGTGGTTCAGCGGTTTCTTAAATCGTACCCCGAGTTGCCAGTTCTGCTCATCAAAGTACGCCGCCTGTCAGCTCATTTTTGGAAGTCGGCTACAGCTTCTGCCGCCATTGCTGTGTTGCAGCAGTGTTTGCAGCTTCCGGCACACCGACTGGTGTGTGATGTCCCCACATGTTGGAACTCTACCCTCCACATGTTGCAAAGGATTTGTGAGCAGAAGAGAGCAGTTTTGGAGTACCAGCATCAACAAGACCGTCGGTATTAAGTTCAGACTCCACACATAAGACCTCAGGAGTGGGCCTGGATGTCTGACATATGTACCATCCTGATAAACTTTGAGGAGTCCACCAAGATGATGATTGGTGAGGACGCCATCATTAGCGTCAGCATCTCACTTGTCTGTCTATTGCAATGCTCTCTGCAGAGAATTAAAGAGGAGGCATTGCAGCCAGAGTATGATGAGATGGATCAAGAAGCCATAGCGGGCGATTACACACAGCCCAGCCTCATCTCATCCCAACGTGCATTGGGGGACAATGAGGGAGAGGAGGAGGAGGAAGAACAGGAGCTGGTATCATGTGCTGTAGACGGTAGTACCTGTACAACTGTCATACCATCGGTTCAGGGTGGGTGGCCTGAGGACAGGGGGAGGAGGAGAGAATGGTCAGTCGTCATCCTGGTGAGGACACGGAAGTCTTGTCCGTTACCAGTCTGGCACATATGGCTGACTTTATGTTACGCTGCCTTAACCGTGACCCTCACGTTGTCAAAATGTTGGGTGACAGTCATTTCTGGTTGGTGACACTTTTAGACCCCCGCTACAAGGACAACTTTCACTCTCTTATTCCTGAGGTGGAGAGGTCTACAAAAATGGGGCAGTACCAGAAGGCCCTTGCTGCAGAACTATTAAAAAAATTCCCATCTGAACACGCTAGCGGCAGAGGTCACAGTTCGTTGCCCAACCAAGGCGTACAGGTGAGTGAGACGCAACTCCAATCCAGCAGAGGCAGGGGAACACTGTAAACGTTCTGGGACAGTTTTCTGAGTCCCGCCCAGCTACAGGCCCTGAGGCGCGGGGTAGTCTCACAAGGAGTGGAAAGTTTAAAAAGATGGTGAGAGAGTACCTTGCCGACCGTACCAGCGTCCTCCATGATTTCTCTGTGCCTTTTAATTATTGGGTATCCAAGCTGGACACTTGGAATGTACTTGCTCTCTACGCCTTGGAGGTCCTAGCCTGCCCTGTCGCTAGAGTGTTATCGGAGCATGTTTTTAGTGCCGCTGGGGGAATTATAACTGATAAGCGCTCTCACCTGTCAACTGACAATGCTGATAAGCTGACCCTTATCAAAATGAACAAGGGCGGGATTGGGCAAGACTTCTCATCACCACCAAATGACAGCAGAGTAACATAAAGTCAAATCCACTGTGTTATTTCGGGAGGTGTATTCCCATGCACCGTTTCACACCCACACATGGGTATATGCTTCCTCATTTCGGCTGTTTTTTGCTCTTCTCCTTATCCTCAGCCTCCACCACCACTATAACACAAGGGTGACCGTGGTACGTGATACCAGCATTGCAAGTTCCTCTGTCCTAATTTTTGGTAGCTTTTCCTTGGAAGGCATAGGCAAAGACTATGGGAGACCCACTCCCCAATAATGGGAATAATGTTTTTAATATGCTGTACTGCATGGCTCCTATAAGGGGCATTGCAAGTTCCTCCGTCCTAATTTTTGGCAGCTTTTGCTTGGAAGGCATAGACAAAGACTACGGGATACCCACTCCCCAATAGTGGAAATAATGTTTTTAATATGCTGTACTGCATGGCTCTTGTAAGGGGCATTAAAATCGTCTTGTTAAGCTACTGCAACATCCACGTCTCTTCCAAGTGTTATTGATATTGTCTTTTTATTCCAATGTGACCTCCACCACTCTTCCAAGGGGCATTGATATTTTCTTTTTATTCCACTGTGACCTCCACCACTTTTCCAAGGTGGCATTGATATTGTCTTTTTACTCCACTGTAACCTCCACCACTCTTCCAAGGGGCATTGATATTGTCTTTTTATTCCACTGGGACCTCCACCACTCTTCCAAGGGGCATTGATATTGTCTTTTTATACCACTGGGACCTCCACGTCTCTTCCAAGGGGGATTAAAACCGTCTTGTTAAACTACTGTGACCTCCACGTCTCTTCCAAGGGGCATTAAAACCATCTTGTTAAACCACTCTGAACTGCACAGCTCTTCCAAGGGGCATTGAAATGTTGTTTTTAATTACCTCTAACCAACTCTTCCAACAGGCATTGCATTTCCTCCTAATTTTAGTCAGCTTTTGCTTTTCAATGCATAGGTGACCACTAAGGGAGACCCATTCCCCAATAATGGGTAGAAGGTTTTTAGTACGCTGTAATCCACGTCTGTTTCAAGGGGCATTGCAGTTCCTCATCATTTTTGTATAGCCTTTCATTCACTGCTTAGGCCAACAGTGCACAGGAGACCCAGTTGCTATAAATGGAAAAAACGGTTTAGTTAAGTCCCTCTGACCTCCATGTCACTTCCAAAGGGAATTGGAGTGCCTCAAAATTTTTGGTAGGCATTGCACTCACTGTATGCCCTATAACTGTGTAGCCAAACCGCTCCTTTTGGTACAGAAACATATCCTACAAGACATGTGTGGTTGACTGGCCTGATATTGATGTGAATGGTCCCTGTTCCTCCTGCTCTTTCTCCTTTGCCACCACCTCATCCATCATTCATCACCTGAAGCTTTGTTTTAATGGGAGTCATTGAACTGGGATAGTAGCAGGAAAACATCCAGCAATCCTCGGAGGAGGTAGGATATGCGCCAAAACGCTGACCATCTCAGGCCTAGCCGCTACTACACTGTGTTCCAAATTATTATGCAAATAATATTTTCTCAGATTTTCCCAAATTACCTATATGAATTGCAGTCATTGTAATTTTCCAGTCAAATAACTATTAGAGTACAATTGAAAGGTTTTTGTACAAACTGCCTATGATAACAGTATATTTTTTAAAAAATAAAAAACTCAAACTGCACTCAAAATGCATGTTCCAACTTATTATGCACAGCAGTTTTCAACCTTTTCATTTTAATAAAGAACAAAAAATGGTCATTTTTGAAATTATAAGCATTAGCAGGTTATTACAAACTGAAATCAAACAGTTTTAAACTCAAAACTTTATTCTAGGTGATGTTACATTTGCACATAGGACCCCTTGTTCAAAAGGAGCTTCTGAACTCTCTCGTCCATTGAATTTGTCAGGTTTTGGATGGTGTCTGCTTCCAATTGTTTTGCATGAGGACAGAATACCCTCCCAGAGCTGTTGCTTAGATGTGAACTGCCTCCCGCCATCATAGACACTCCTTTTGATGATGCTCCAGAGGTTGTCAATGGGGTTGAGGTCAGGAGAGCATGGGTGCCACATCATAAGTTTGTCTCCTTTTATGCCCATAGCAGCCAGAGATGCAGATGTATTATGTGCAGCATGAGATGGGGCATTATCATGCATGAAATGATCTCGATGGTCCAGATGGATGGAGTGGAGGATGGCTGGTTGATGGACACCCCATGCAAACACGGCTACGGCGCTAACAGGGGGTAGGCCTGCGCACACTACAGCGAAATAGGCTATCCTTCCCACTAAATGCACTGGGGAGGGCACAGGTAATGTTTTGGTATGCATGCTTTTGTATAAGCGCACCGGGACAAATGGGGGCGGCTGTGGACCGAGTATTGACAACCAGCCGCCCCCTGGTGGCTGGGGACTGAGTATGGATACCAGGCCGCCGCAGCCATGACATGGTGGCTGTCGTCTGCCTCCACAAGCCTAAAAAGCCTCATTTCAAGTACATGCAAGCTAGCAGTATGGTATTGCAGCCAGGGGGTGGGTGGGTGGCAGGCTGCACACTTACGCTTGCATTCCAAGAAAACAAAGCAGATGCTAACTTCCATCATCATCATGCTCCTCACCTTGGCACTCTCAACTCCCCTGATGGAGAAGCCAGGGCCCACCGGATAGTCTCTGGTTGTCTGGTGGGCTCGTCCAATGCTGCCCTAAAGCAGGCCAGGCTAAGAAAAGTGTGGTGAAGGTTCCCGGAACAAATAGTGGCGGCTGGGGACTGAGTATGGAGACCTCACCACTGACGCAGCCATGAGGTAGTGGCCCGCTTCGGCCTCTTCCAAACTAAAAGGCCCCATTTCAAGTGCAAGCTAGCACTGTAGTATTGCAGCCGGCGGGTGGGTGGGTGGTTGGCTGCATATTTGTGCTTGCATTGCAAGGAATGGGGGAGGCACAATTGAACACTGCCCTGGGACAAGGACTTGCATGGGTATAGTTGCAAGTCTGCATCTTCTGATGCGGCAAGGATCACTTCTGATGGGCACACTTTTAGGCAGTGGCCTGGGTGTCAGAGATGATTCCATGGGTCTTCCCCGTGCTGTTCCCATGTCTTTTCAGCACTGTATGCATGTGTCACACAGCACATGGCCAGATAAGATTGAAAAATGTTAAAATGACATTTCCCGGTGAATGCAATTGTCACGGTTGAAAGCAGTACAAAAGTGCTAAAATGCATAAAAAATGCTACTTGTGAACATAGCCCAAGGTTTAGAGAAGTATTTTTGCTTTTAGATATTTATTTTACCTTATACACAAGTCTTTACCCTGGAAAGGATGTTCCTTAACATATTTCACAGGAAAACAGTTTCAGTTTCGTTTTTGAATGTTTTATTGTGAGCCCATAAAAGTGGCTTAATACCTCTGACCACGTTGTTGACAGCAGTGATCTAGGGGTCAGAAATGCTTCCTGGGGCGATGCCCATGCTGTCCCCATGTCATTTGAGCACTGTCACTATCGTTTTGGGCACTTTTTAGGCTTTCTACAGACTGCCGGGGGTGCCGTCGCAAAAATGCTCGAGTCTCCCACAGACTAACATTGGGCTTGTTGCTCAGGTCGAGCACCCGAGTATCACGGTGAGCTCGCCCCGAGCTTCGAGCACCCGAGCATTTTAGTGCTAGCTCAACACTAATGATAATTATTTTTTGCACCAAATCTGCAAGTCAAAAAATACTCAATGTTTGCATGACACTTCACGTTTCTCATTCACTTTGCAGCAGAGTTTTTGGTGCATTTTTGCATGCATGTTTTGCATGCGTTTTTTGATGCATTTTTGTAAAGCAATGAATGCTTTTTGGAGATAATTAGATATTTGAAAAAAGAAAGGTGGGATCGCTTTAACGGCTCATACTTATGTGCGAGAAAAAAATCGGATTGCACTTGGACCAATGTTATTCTATAAGGCACATCTCATCTGCGATTTTTTTCTCAGCTGAAATCGGGGTGAGAAAAAAAGTCGCTGCATGCTGCGTATTGCCACATATCTCGGATGAGATTCGCCAATGCAAGTCAATTGGTGCGTGAAAAAAAAAAATCACACGGCACGACCATGCGAGTGGCGTCCGATTTTCACGCACCCATCACCTTGAAACCCGACAATTCATCATCTGCGTACTGTAAAATCACAGCGGTACCCGACAATATAGAATACAGAAAATAGCGATATATACATAGAATAGAAAGATGTCAGTGACATATATACTTATTACAGTGACTGTGATGCTTTCTGTACATGTCATTCATTACTTAATTTAAAAAAATGGCTTGGAGTCCCCCGTAATTTTACACACAAGCAGAGGTTAAAGGGAACCTGTCATGTCCTAGCTACTAGCTTCACTGCCCCCATAGCATTGTTAGTGAAGCAATGTGCATCACTAACAAGCTTTGTTTCATTAAAATGGGTGCAACTATAATGCTATTATAACCTTTGTTTTTCACTCTTTGCTTCATTGCAGCCATTTGGTAAATTCTAAAAAGTTCATTTTTTTTCTCATTAAAGTACACTCTGCACCCCATCTTGACTGAAAAAGAACAGAAATGTAGAAATTTTTGCTAATTTATTAAATAATAAAAACTGAAATATCACAAGGTCATAAGTATTCAGAACCTTTGCTCAGTATTGAGTAGAAGCACCCTTTTGAGCTAGTACAGCCATGAGTCTTCTTGGCAATGATTCAACAAGTTTTTCACACCTGGATTTGGGATCCTCTGCCATTCTTCCTTGCATATCCTCTCCAGTTCCATCAGGTTGGATGGTGAACGTTGGTGGACAGACATTTTTAGGTCTCTCCAGAGATGCTCAATTGGGTTTAGGTCAGGGCTCTGGCTGGGCCAGTCAAGAATGGTCACAGAGTTATTCTGAAGACACTCCTTTGTTATTTTAGCTGTGTGCTTAGGGTCATTGTCTTGTTGGAAGGTGAACCTTCGGCCAAGTCAGAGGTCCAGAGCACTCTGGAAGAGGTTTTCATCCAGGATATCTCTGTACTTGGCCTCATTCATGTTTCCTTCAATTGCAACCAGCTGTCCTCTCCCTGCAGCTGAAAAACACCCCATGGCATGATGCTGCCACCACCATGTTTCACTGTTGGGATTGTATTGGGCAGGTGATGAGCAGTGCCTGGTTTTCTCCACACATACCGCTTAGAATTATCACCAAAAAGTTCTATCTTCCTGTCATCAGATCAGAGAATCTTATTTCTCATAGTCTGGGAGTCCTTCATGTGTTTTTGAGCAAACTCTATGCGGGCTTTCATATGTCTTGCACTGAGGAGTGGCTTCTGTCGGGCCACTCTGCCATAAAGGCCTGACTGGTGGAGGGCTGCAGTGATAGTTGACTTTATGGAACTTTCTTCCATCTCCCTACTGCATCTCTGGAGCTCAGCCACACTGATCTTGTAGTTCTTCTTTACCTCTCTCACCAAGGCTCTTCTCCCACAATTACTCAGTTTTAAGAACCTTGAGTAATGCAGAAATTCTTTTGAAACCTTGGCCAGATCTGTGCCTTGCCATTCTGTCTCTGAGCTCCTTGGGCAGTTCCTTTGAGCTCATGATTCTCATTTGGTCTGACATGCACTGTGAGCTGTGAGGTCTTATATAGAAAGGTGTGTGCCTTTCCAAATCAAGTCCTATCAGTTTAATTAAACACAGCTGGACTCCAATGAAGGAGCAGAACCATCTCAAGGAGTATCACAAGGAAATGGACAGCATGTGACTTAAATATGAGCGTCTGAGCAAAGGGTCTGAATACTTATGACCATGTGATATGTCAGTTTTTCTTTTTTAATGAATTTGCAAAAATTTCTACATTTCTGTTTTTTTCAGTCAAGAAGGGGTGCAGAGTAGTGTTGAGCAATACCTTCTGATATCGGGAAATATCGGATCGGATTGGATCGGACCGATACCCAAAAAATATCGGATATCACCGATTCCGATACTGGAAACCAATGCAAGTCAATGGGACACAAATATCGGAATGAAAATAAACCCATTCTTTCCTTGTAGGTTAATTCTACATGAAGGAAAACAACTAAGAATAATGTAGAATGTATTACATGAAAAGCCGGCAATTCAGCAGCAGTATACACCGGTACCCGACAATTTAGAACAGAAAGAATAGAGCATCACACATAGATTAGACAGATAGAAACATGTCAGTCACATATATAAGAAGTACAGTGACAGTGTTGGTTACTGTACTTGTCATTTAGTGTTAAAGAATTTATTAAAAAAATAATAGTGTTTTCATGCACCGTCTCTTTAAAAAAGCCGGCCGGCAATTCAGCATCGGTACCCGAGAATTTAGAATACAAAGAATAGAGCATCACACATAGATTAGATACATAGAAACATGTCAGTCACATATATAAGAAGTACAGTGATAGTGTTGATTACTGTACTTGTCATTTAGTGTTAAAATAAAGGATTTATTTAAAAAAAAATTGTTGTGCGGTTCCCCATAATTTTAGACTCTAGCGGAGGTTAAGCAGATGGCTGGGGCAGATGTTTGAAGCCTGGGAAGGGGGTAATACCCACGAAGCTTCCCAGGCTACTAATGTCAGCCCCCAGCTGAATAGCTAGCTTTTACTAGCTATTAAAATGGGGGACCCCCAAAAAAATGACGTGGGGTCCCCCAAATTTTAATAGCTAGCAAAGGCTAGGCAGACAGCTGGGGGCTGATATTAATAGCCCAGGAAGGGTGCCATGAAGATTGGCCACCTCCCAGGCTAGAAACACCAGCCCTCAGCCGCCCCAGAAATGGCGCATCCATAGGATGTGCCAATTCAGGCACTTAGCCTCGCTCTTCCCACTGCCCTGTAGCGGTGGCAGTGGGGTAATAGGGCTGGGGTTGATGTCAGCTTATAATGCCAGCTGACATCAAGCCCAGGTTAGTAATGGAGAGGCGTCTATAAGACACTCCCATTACTAACCTCATAGTCAAAGTTAAAAAAAACACAAACACGCAGAATAAAGTCCTTTAATTGAAATAAACACACAATTCTTTATTGTTCTAAATTAAACCATACTTACCATCACGCCCATTCCAGCTGAAGCTAATGTCTTCTGAAATAAAAGTAAAATAATAAAACAACATCATCATTACCTTTCCATGGTTGCCAGGACGGCTCCAGCTCTGCTACATTCGCATGACAGGCTGGATCGCAGCCGAAAGCTGCCATCCAGCTTGCCATGCCGCAGACACTGAGAAGCACAGGCATGCTTGCGCTCCTCAGCGTCTGGCTGTGACGGCATCCAGATGAGTCAAGTTCATGTCCAATGAACTAAGCTCACCTCATGCACGTCACTGACAGCGTGGGAGAATTCTCCTGCGCATGCGGTGAGCGTGAGAGAATTCTCCTGCTGAAGCACTGAGCGCAGGAGAATTTTCCTACGCTGTCAGTGACGGGCATGAGGTGAGCTAAGTTCATTGGACATGACCTCGGCTCATCTTTATGCCATCACAGCCAGACACTGAGGAGCGCAAGCATGCCTGCGCTTCTCAGTGTCTGCGGCATGGCAAGCTGGATGGCAGCTTTCGGCTGCGATCCAACCTGTCATGTGAATGTAGCAGAGGTGAAGCTGTCCTGGGAACCATGGAAAGGTAAGGATGATGTTGGTTTATTATTTTACTTTTCTTGCAGGAGATCGATGGCTTCAGCTGGAATGGGCGTGATGGTATGTATGGTTTAATTTAGAACATTAAAAAATTGTGTGTTTATTTCAATTAAAGGACTTTATTCTCGGTGTTGTGTTTTTTTAAATACTTTACTAGAAATTCATGGCGGTCATGTCTAATATTGGCGTGACCCCATGAATTTTGGGCTTAGGGCCAGCTGATAATACCAAGCTGGCCCTAACCCCTTTATTACCCAGTGAGCCACCGCACCAGGACCCTGGATGAGTTGGGTACAGCGCCAGAAGATGGCGCATCTATAAACACGCCATTTTCTGGGGTGGCTGCGGACTGCAATTTGCAGCGGGTGAGGGCCCAGAAAGCTTGGGCCTCCCTGCGATGCGGATTCCAGCCCCCAGCTGCCTAGTTGCACCTGGCTGGACACAAAAATAGGGCGAAGCCCCACGTATTTTTTTTTTTAATTATTTCATGAAAGTCATGAAATAATTTAAAAAAAAGGGGCTTCCCTATATTGTTGTGTCCGGCCAGGTGCAAATAGGCATTTGGTGGTTGGGGGCAGCCCGTTCCTGGATGCCATACCTGGCTGGCATACAAAAATATGGCGAAGCCCACGTCAAATTTTTTGGGAAAAATTAATTAAAAAATAATAAAAAAAATTAATAATTTAGGGACTGCATCTTTATTAACCCCTCATGTGGAGGGGTTAATAAAGATGCAGTCCCTAAATGTGTTTTTCTTTTTTAAATTTATTGAATTTTTCACCAAAAATTTGACGTGGCCTTCGCCATATTTTTGTGTCCAGCCAGGTACATCAGGCAGGAACGGGCTGCCCCCAACCCCCAGATGCCTATTTGTACCTGGCTGGAAACAAAAATACAGGGAAGCCCTTTTTTTAATTATTTCATGAATTTCATGAAATAATTAAAAAAAAATTGCCGTGGGGCTTCGCCCTATTTTTGTGTCCAGCCAGGTACAGCAGGCAGGAACAGGCTGCCCCCAACCACCAGCTGCCTATTTGTACCTGGCCGGACACAACAATATAGGGAAGCCCTTTTTTTTTAAATATTTCATGAATTTCATGAAATAATAAAAAAAAAAAATACGTGTGGCTTCGCCCTATTTTTATGTCCAGCCAGGTACAACTAGGCAGCTGGGGGCTGGAATCTGCAGCGTAGGGAGGCCCAAGCTTTCTGCCCCCCCCACTGCAAATTTCAGTCCGCAGCAACCCCAGAAAATGACGCGTTCATAGAAGCGCCGTCTTCTGGCGCTGTACCCAACTCATCCAGGGCCCTGGTGCGGTGGCTCACTGGGTAATAAAGGGGTTAGGGCCAGCTTGGCATTATCAGCTGGCCCTAAGCCCGAAATTCAAGGGGTCACGCCAATATTAGACATAACCGCCATGAATTTCTAGTAAAGTATTTAAAAAAACACAACACCCAGAATAAAGTCCTTTTATTGAAATAAACACAATTTTTTAATGTTCTAAATTAAACCATATTTACCATCACGCCCATTCCAGCTGAAGCCAATGTCTTCTGCAATAAAAGTAAAATAATAAAGCAACCTCATCCTTACCTTTCCATGGTTCCCAGGACGGCTCCAGCTGTGCTACATTCACATGACAGGCTGGATCGCAGCCGAAAGCTGCCATCCTGCTTGCCATGCCGCAGACACTGTGAAGCGCAGCCATGCTTGCGCTTCTCAGTGTCTGGCTGTGAAGGCATCCAGATGAGCCGAGTTCATGTCCAATGAAATCAGCTCATCTCATGCACGTCACTGACAGCGTGGGAGAATTCTACTGCGCATGCGGTGAGCGTGAGAGAATTCTCCTGAGCATGCGTTGAGCGCAGGAGAATTCTCCCACACTGTCAGTGACGTGCATGAGGTGAGCTCATGCCAATGAACTCAGCTCACCTCATGCACGTCATTGACAGCGTGGGAGAATTCTCCTGCGCTCAGCGCTAGAGCAGGAGAATTCTCCCACGCTGTGATGCCATTGAGATGACAGGCTGGATCGCAGCTGAGCGCTGCCATCCAGCATGCCATCCTTCATAGACGCTGCAGAGCGCAGGCATGCTTGCACTCTGCAGTGTCTCTGAAGGATGAAAAGCTGGATGGCAGCGCTCAGCTGCGATTCAGCCTGTCATCTCAATGCCATCCCAGCATGGGAGAATTCTCCTGCTGAAGCGCTGAGCGCAGGAGAATTTTCCCACGCTGTCAGTGATGTGCATGAGGTGAGCTGAGTTTATTGGACATGACCTCGGCTCATCTTTATGCCTTCACAGCCAGACACTGAGGAGCGCAAGCATGCCTGCGCTTCTCAGTGTCTGTGGCATGGCAAGCTGGATGGCAGCTTTCGGCTGCGATCCAGCCTGTCATGTGAATGTAGCAGAGCTGAAGCTGTCCTGGGGACCATGGTAAGGTAAGGATGAGGTTGCTTTATTATTTTACTTTTATTGCAGAAGACATTGGCTTCAGCTGGAATGGGCGTGATGGTAAGTATGGTTTAATTTAGAACAATAACGAATTGTGTGTTTATTTCAATTAAAGGACTTTATTCTGGGTGTTTGTGTTTTTTTTTAACTTTGACTATGGGGTTAGTAATGGGGGTGTCTTATAGACGCCTCTCCACTACTAACCTGGGCTTGATGTCAGCTGGCATTATAAGCTGACATCAATCCCAGCCCTATTACCCCACTGCCACCGCTGCAGGGCAGTGGGAAGAGGGAGGCTAAGTGCCAGAATTGGCGCATCCTATGGATGCGCCTTTTCTGGGGCTGCTGAGGGCTGGTGTTTCTAGCCTGGGAGCGGGCCAATATTCATGGCACCCTTCCTGGGCTATTAATATCAGCCCGAAGCTGTCTGCCTAGCCTTTGCTAGCTATTAAAATAGGGGGGACCCCACGTCATTTTCTTGGGGGTCCCCGATTTTAATAGCTAGTAAAAGCTAGGTATTCAGCTGGGGGCTGATATTAGTAGCCTGGCAAGCTCCTTGGGTATTACCCCCTTCCCAGGCTTCAATCATCCGCCCCAGCCGTCTACTTAACCTCCGCTAGAGACTAAAATTACGTGGAACCCCATGCCAATTTTTTTAAATAAATCCTTTATTTTAACACTAAATGACAAGTACAGTAATCAACACTATCACTGTACTTCTTATATATGTGACTGACATGTTTCTATCTATCTAATCTATGTGTGATGCTCTATTCTTTATATTCTAAATTGTCGTGTACCGATGCTGAATTGCCGGCCGGCTTTTTTAAAGAGACGGTGCATGAAAACACTATTATTTTTTTTAATAAATCCTTTAACACTAAATGACAAGTACAGTAAGCTCAGCGCTGCCATCCAGCTTGTCATCCTTCAGAGACACTGCAGAGCGCAGGCATTATGGGAACTTCCAATTCCGGTATTCAATATTCTAAAAGTATCGGAACTCAGTATCGGAACTCCGATACCGCGAATATCGGTCGATACCCGATATTTCAGTATTGGAATGCTCAACACTAGTGCAGAGTGCACATTAATGAGAAAAAATGAACTTTTTAGAATTTACCAAATGGCTGCAATGTAACAAAGAGTGAAAAATTTAAAGGGGCCTGAATACTTTCCATACCCACTGTACTTTGTCCTACCTGCTCGTTTTTAGTCATAGGGGTGTGATTCTCATATTCAGTCATGGGCAGGCGCAGCATTCAGCCACTGCTGGCGCTGCCCATGTATTTGAATATTGCTTCCAGCAAGCGCTATTATTGTGGGGCGCATACGCATGTGTACATCTCCGGCCGCTGGTCCCGTGCCTGCACAGTGAGGTTGTGTGATTATTAGCTTCACTGCGCTTGCGCTATGTTCCCACATGTGCGCAGTGAGGTTGTGTAGTTTGCAGCTTCACTACGCATGCACTATGATGCTATGTTCTCCGCGCGTGCACAGTGAAGCTGCCAACTACACAGCCTCACTGCGCACACACGGGAACATAGCTCATGTGCAGTGAATCTGGTAATCACACAGTCTTAATGTGCAGGTGCGAGGAACAAAGCATCATAGTGCATGCGCAGTGAAGCTGTGAACTATACAGCCTCACTGCGCAGGCACGGGACCAGGGGCCGGAGATGTACAAATGCGCATATGCCTCACAATAATAGCGCTTGCTGGGAGCAATATTCAAATACATGGGCAGCGCCAGCAGTGACTGAATGCTGCGCCCGCCCATGACTGAATATGAGAATCACACCCCTATGACTGAAAACGAGCAGGTAGGACAAAGAATATCAAAGGTTATAAAATCATTATAGTTGTACCAATTTTAATGAAAAAAACTTGTTAGTGATGTACGTTGCACCACTGACAATGCTATGGGGGCAGTGTAAATAGTAGCTAGGAAGTGACAGGTTCCCTTTAAGCGGACAGCTGTGGGCAGATATTTGTAGCCTGGGAAGGGGGCAATACCCATGGAGATTCCCAGGCTATTAATATCAGCCCCCAGCTGTATACTTAGCCTTTACTGGCTATTAAAATGGGGAACCCCCCAAAAAATGATGTGGGGTCCCCCTATTTTAACAGCCAGCAAAGGCTAGCCAGACAGCTGGGGGCTGCTATTAATATTGAATATTAAATATTGGCCCCCTCCCAGACTTCAAACACCAGCCCTCAGCCACTCCAGAAATGGCACATCCATAGAATGTGCCAATTCTGGCACTTAGCCTCACTCAGCCCACTGCTGTGTAGCGGTGGTGAGAGGGGTTATAGGGCTGCGGTTGATGTCAGATTATAATGCCAGCTGACATCAAGCCCAGATTAGTAATGGAGAGGTGTCTATAAGATACCCCCCATTACTAATCCCATAGTAAAAGTGATATGTGAAATAAAAACACCCACACTCAGAATAAAATATTTTATGTGAAATAAACACACAGACTCCTTTAATATTCTAAATTAAACCCTGCTTACCATTACGCCTATTCCTTCTGAATCCCTTGTCCCTTGCAATAAAAATAAAATAATAAACCAACCTCATCCTCACCTTTCCAATGTGAATAACATACATGTGTCCTGCGACGGGTCCAGCTCAGCTACATCTAGCTGATTTACCACAATTTTACTGCGATTTTGATGCGTTTTATTGTCTGCATTTTTTCCGCAATTTTGACACATTTTTGTTGTAATTATGCCTGCAATTTTGCAGTGCATTCAATGGACAGAGAATTGACATGCTGAAGATTATTTTCTATATTCGCTTTTGGTGCATTTTGCCTGCGTTTTTCACCCATTGAATGCACTGAAAAAACATAGGCAAAAAATGCGGCAAAAACGCAGAGAATTGACATGCTGATGATTATTTTCTGTACCAAAGCTGCAAGTCAAAAAATACTCAACGTGTACATGACACTTCACATTTCTCATTCACTTTGCTGCTGAGTTTTTGGTGCATTTTTGCATGCGTTTTTGCACTGCAATGAATGCTTTCAGAGCTAAAGATATTTGAAAAAAGAAATGTGGGACACTGCTTTAAGGGTATGTGCACACGATCAGGAGCCGCTCCGGGTTTGACGCTGCATGCTTATGCAGCGTCAAACTCCCAGCAGCCATATGTTACAGCATAGTGGATCGGATTTCTAGAAATCCCATGTCCACTATGCATTCATCTGAGGCTGTGGATCACCAACGGACATGGATATGTGGTGAGTCTTTCAAGACCGCACCATGTCAATTTCTCTTGCGGATTCGCTAGTTTCCGCAAGAGAAATGTGAACCATACAATGTACTGAATGCGGTGAATCCACATGGCTCAATGAACATATGCAGATTCACCTGCGTTCAATAGAATGCAGCACTTTGGATGCAGTATAAAGTATGCAGCATCCAAAAAGCTCCCTGTTCGGATAGTGTGCACATGCCTTAACCTAACCTTTGGATTACCATCGGACGAGGGGTGAGTATGGTCGCTATGCCCGAAATGCTGCGTTCTAATGCCACACTTGTTTTGTCAGTGCATGTGGATCCACCGCATGTAACGACATTTCAATCTGTCAAATCTGCAGTGGAAACTTGCGTCTCCGCTACGGAAATTGACGTGCTGCGGGTGAGTTTACGCAGTGTCAAAAACAAGCACAGTTGTCATGGGATTTCTTATAAATTACTTAAAATAAAATGACCAGTTAAATTAAAAAAATGGTGTGGGCTCCCGTGGGGCCATTAGCAAAAGATGTTCCCCGGCTTTTAATAACAGCTCACAGCTGTTTGCTTAGCCAATACTGGCTAAATTACAGAGGGACACCAGAAAAAAGTTGACGTAGGGTCCCCCTATAAAATCTAACCAGCAAAGGTTAAACAGACAGCTGTGAGCTGATATTAATAGCCAGGGAAGGGGCCATGGATTCTGGCCCCCTCCGAGGCTAACAACATCAGCCCTCTGCGGACCCAGAAATGGGGCATCCATAAGATGCGCCAAATCTGGCACTTAGTCTCCTTCTTCCCACTGCTGTGTAGCAGTGGAGACTGGGGTAAAAGGGTGGGGTTCACGTCAGTCTTGTATTGGTGGCTGACATGAAGCCCAGGTTAGTAATGGAGAGGCGTCTATAAGACGCCCCGATTACTAACCCCATGGTAAAGAGTTTTGATGTTTTTTTAATACAGACACGGCCAGAATAAAGTCTTTTATTTAACTAAAATTCCACACGGTTTCAATAATTTATTTAAAAATAAAAAACACTGTATGCTCACCATACGCCTAATCCCTGAATTCATAGTCTCCTGTAAGAACTCAAAAATAAAAAACAGCCATATCCCTCATCTGTCCGCCATCATGACGTAATCCCAGTGTCCCACGGCAATCCGGGTAACTTCTACAGCAGTCACATCAGCAATCATTGAGGTCACTGCTGTAGAAGACAGCACTCAATACACTTAGAGGAGTGTAATCACTCCTGTCGGTGTATAGTGCGGCGCTGCAGGAGTGAGGTCACTTGAGTTCAAACAGCTGATGATCAGCTGAGAGCTCTAGTGATCTCACTTACAGCATTAGTGCCGTGAGATCACCGGAGTGCTAAACTGATCTTCAGCTGTTTGAACCGCGGTGACCTCAGCCAGCAGCTTCTCGTGATACACTGTGGGAGCGAGCGCGCTCCTGTCAGTATATCGCCGACTACCTGATAGGAACGTCACATCTCCAGTGTTCGCCGTGCTATCACTGAGATCGTCGTGGGACACTTGGTATGTAGACTACGGCGGACAGGTGAGGATGAGGTTAGTTTATTATTTTACCATTATTGCAGGTGCCCATAGCTTCGGGGATTAGCTGTAAGGTGAGTATATGGTGTTTTTTATTTTTTATAGGGGGATGAGAACATCAGGATCAAGGTGTAGGTAAGTAGTAAGTGAGTACAATGTGTTTATTATTTTTAATTAAATAATTATTTATTTAGACTTTTTTTTACTTTCACTGTGCAAGCGCATCTGATGAGAGATTACTTCTCCCATCAGTAGTGGCTGGGCAGCTTGTGTACTGTGACAGCATGCGCCGGATGATGGGGCTAGTAGCCCCATCAGCTGGCGCCTGTCACCCGTGGTAATCTTTTTACAGCAGGTGACTGTCACAGCTGTGGGGATCATGCTGACAGATGACAGTATGATCCCGCAGTGCTGTGACCCGCGGTTATGATCTAACCGCCTGTAACAGCTCCTGATTCCTGCGTTCACATTCGGGCCCGATTTTTGCGCAGAAAGCTTCGTAACTCGAACATGAATCCGAATGTGCCATATTCGTGCCGAATTTTAAATTGACGATCGTTTCACGATCATATTCGCTCATCTCTACTTATGAGCACTTTGGACAATAAGGTATTCTTTAAGTAGGGTAAAAAACAGAATCCGACACTCTTAAAGTTGTAAGGAATATTAAAGTTTTAATGAGAATAGCAATCCAAGAAATGAAATTTGTGGCATTTCAGTCAACAAGACCTTTTTCAAATGGATTTCAATCAGTTTACTATGTGGAATAGTACTATGTGGTATAGGGATATGCTGCCCAGGAGATTTGCGCTCTTTTAGTAGGGTGTATTACTGCACCATACACAACAGTAGGGAGCTGCTGGGAACCACAATCACCCATTCTTCTTGGCAGCATCAGAACAAAATTCACTGACTGTTGTGGATCAAACAATATCAATAAAAATTAACCTTTATTCATTATACTTAAAATATCAAACTTTTTCCACCATGTTTTTATGCAGTCTATCCAGGATGCCCTCACCATTGTAGAGGGCTCATCCTGGTTACTAATAGACCTAAAATAGACAACTACGTATCTTTGGAGTAGTAAACAGACCAATATGTGAGTTAAGAGGTCCTCTTTCAGTGATTTTTTTTTCCGCATCAGAAGTCCCAGCAATACCAGAATTTCTGGCTGTACAGCACCTGCGACATCCAATGATACCGGCAATGACACCATCACTTGTGCCAGTGTGAACATAATAATTAAAAAATAATAATAAAAAAGAAATTTCAAATTGTCATCAATTATAAAATAACAATGCTCTCAATATATTTACCTTAATGATCCATCACAATATTTTATTGCAACCTTTTTTGGTTACCTCTCATAATGTTTAGTCCACAGTGACCATGTGAGAGGACCAGCAAGTTGTGTCTAAAAGTACTGGCATGTCTATGGTTGAAACACCATTGCACCTTCCTGTAATTGGCTGACCCACACACATAAAAATATGTAATCTAATAGCAGTGTAAATGAATGAAAGAGAAACACAAATGTGATATAAAGGAATGCTAAAGGCAACTATTTTGAAAATGTTATTTTGCTTTATTTATTTTATTGTTGGAAAGCCCTTTAAAGCAATATACGTGTATACAGATGTGTAGAACAAACATTATAAAAAGGTAAAAATATTTTATGCCCAAAATACTGAACAGCAGCACAACACTTAGGCATTTAAAATCAAATAAACAACATCACATTTGTTATGCAGACAAACTAATTTAAGGCAATATAAAGTAATCTCTCCAAACTTCCTTGAACAGAAGACAATGATATACAGGAAATGAAATGAGCATATGTTCAGGTTTGTGGAAGCGATTGCCAAATTACTAATTCTACTGGTAATCAATTTTATACATTTTGTAGGCAATATAAAACAAATCCAAATTAAATTATCTAATGTGTGATTATATTTTCATTTTGCTAGAGTAAGAAATTGAATATAGTTGACAGACACATTAGACTGCATTTATGGGCAAACTAGATAGATTTATTAGAAAACTGTTAATCCCAAACTGAGCAGTTTGGGGAGTTTTTATTAATTTTAAAACATCTTTAAAATGTTTTTCTCTTAGAAAAAACTTGCTATGAACATGCCTATGATTGCAATGGGTTGACCTCTTGTGTAAAAAAGGAGAATTGGATGGTGAGTCTGGTAGCTGAAACCAATAATAATCAGCTATTATTGCTATGACAAGCTAAATGAAGCTGTATATTTTATATTTGCTGAGACCACTGAAGAAGATATGTGGTATTACATGAGTCCCACACAGACCTTCTTTTCAAGAGTTACTCTGATAGCTCCGAGCAATGCTACCATTTTGTTACATTTGTACAGGAATGTACAATAGTGTGACTATACGATTTATATTTTCTATCACATATTTGTTTAATCTGTTTCATATACTTTTTATCACATGCATTTTCTATTTAATTTACTTTTTATTGTGGACATTTTACTTTGGGCAAAGCCTATATATTATACAAACATACATTATATACATTATTAGTTTCACTAAGTGCTAAATCACTTGGGCTTCCTTTCCTGGTAATAGATAGTTTTAAGGCTGTCCATATACAAAAGATGGTTGCCTAAACTAATGATAGAAAAATTCCAGACTATATGGTCCTAAATGAATACATAAATATCAATAAATAAAAAATATTTATTGGATAAATTGTTGGTACTATGGTGGCGCTGAAAAATATGGGTGCACACACATCACAACAAATATATACAAACAACAATAAAATAATAAAATCAAAAGGTCTAACATAGATGTAGAACTGGACAAAAAGCAATTGTACAGGTATGCAAGGTAAATAGGTTAACTTGCTCAAAATATACATATCTCTCAATCTAGAGTTATAGTAGCAAACATTACATTAACACAGTCTATATATACATGTGTCTCAATATAGTATTATAATGTGAATACTAAATACATTACCAGGTATGTATATACAGATGTCTTAAAATTATATTATAGTGCCACAAACAAATTAGATGTAATCTTGGAGTATATATTCATAAATCACACTATACTGTTACTGAATATAGGGCATAAGTGAAAGAATATATCAATCTTAAATGTCATACGCTAAATGTAGAACCTCAGCAATGTTAATATTATATGTCACCAATGGACCCAAAGAGATGGCTATTATGATGTCACCATACATAATTTAAATACACTGCTCAAAAAAATAAAGGGAACAATTAAACAGAATATAACTCCAAGTAAATCAAACTTCTGTGAAATCAAACTGTCCACTTCGGAAGCAACACAGATTGACAATCAATTTCACATGCTGTTGTGCAAATGGAATAGACAATAGATGCAAATTATTGGCAATTATCAAGACACCCTCAATAAAGGAGTGGTTCTGCCGGTGGGGACCACAGACCACATCTCAGTACCAATGCTTTCTGGCTGATGTTTTGGTCACTTTTGAATGTTGGTTGTGCTTTCACACTCGTGGTAGCATGAGACAGACTCTACAACCCACAGAAGCTCAGGTAGTGCAGCTTATCCAGGATGACACATCAATGCGAACTGTGGTGTGAAGCCCAGCTGCGCTTGGTATCACAGATCCTAGAAGAGTGCATTGATGGATTCCTCCACAAGAGGCCCCCATAAACATCCACACATCTCCACCTTCCACCTCAGACCAGCAGAGGGAGCCCGTTAGGGATATAAATAGGGAAGGTGGAGCCAGACAGTTCAGTCTAGTTCAGTCTAGTTCAGTCTGGTTTAGCAGTAGAGTCCAGTACAGTCTGAGAAGAGTTACCTCAGAGGACAGAGCCTGTTCCTGCAGTTGCTAGCCTGCAGTGGAGCTCATCCAGACTAAGACTCAGTTGTAGCTCAGAATAGTGAGCTTATGGTGTGCCCGAGCCATAAGTTCGGTGAACCGCGGCAAGCTGCCGTTAGTGTGAGCAGCCTAGTGAGGGCCCGAGCGTGGCCGAAGGCGAGTGGAGAGTGAGTAGCAGTGGGGGCAGAGGAGCTTACCCAGCTCACCCCGAAAAATATACCGGACACCGGGTCCGAGCTTACCGGGATCTCTACGACCCAGTAAGGCATAACCGGAATCCCTGGACAAATACAGGTCCCAGGTTCACCAGAGAGCTGATACGTAACAGAGCCAGGAGACACATAGGCCCCGTAAACTAGGAGCGTGCATTCCAAGAGAAGGCCCTACCACAACGTCAGCCGGAGCAGGACAGAGATAAAGTTAGGCCTAGCTTCAGGCAGGTCAGAAACTTACTACGCAGAGGCAAGAAACAGGAGGCCCTACACCCGCTCATTGGGGAGCATCCTGATATGCACCCTTCACCCTACAGTGCTCCGGGATGTGCCTGAATTTCCATCAGTAAAAGGTACTGAAGTGACTTTCGTGTCCGTCCCCTTTCTTCCTCTGACCCGGCTTGGTCTCGTCTGTCCTTCATCCCCCTCTCCGTACGCTGCCCTGAGGCCTAGCTCCACCTGTGGGGAGCTATACCATCGAGCTGCCTTATCACCGGGCTCAGTGGACTGCCGCAGCACTGGTGATTCTCACCAGAAACCACAGATAGTGTCACAAACTTTCATAAAATTAACAAACAATCCCCTTTTTAAAGCTGACCCCAGAGTACGGGCCCAGGAGCCGACCACCACGACATCCCCCAAAGGCCAGGCAAACGCCAGAGAACCGAGTCATCCCCATCCCCTGGGCTAGTCAGTGGCAAGAAGTTTTGCTGTGTCTGTCAGCGTAGTGTCCAGAGGTGCTACCAGGAGACAGGCCAGTACACCAGGAGACGTGGAGGGGCCGTAGGAGGGCAACAACCCAGCAGCAGGACCGCTACCTCTGCCTTTGTGAAAGGAGGAACAGGAGGAGCACTTCCAGAGCCCTGCAAAATGACCTCCAGCAGGCCACAAAAGTGCATGTGTCTGCACAAATGGTTAGAAACCGACTCCATGAGGGTGGTATGAGGGCCCGACATCAACAGATGGGGGTTGTGCTCACAGCCCAAAACCGTGCAGGACGCTTGGCATTTGCCACAGAACACCAGAATTGGCAATGTCACCACTGGCGCCCTGTGCTCTTCACAGATGAATGCAGGTTCACACTGAGCACATGTGACAGATGTGACAGAGTCTGGAGACGCTGTGGAGAGCGATCTGCTGCCTGCAACATCCTCAGCATGACCGGTTTGGAAGTGGGTCAGTAATGGTGTGGGGTGGCATTTCATTGGACGGCCGCACAGCCATTCATGTGCTCGCCAGAGGTAGCTTGACTGCCGTTAGGTACCGAGATGAGATCCTCAGACCCCTTGTTAGACCAAATGCTGGTGCGGTTGGCCCCAGGTTCCTCCTAATGCAGGACAATGCCAGACCTCATGTGGCTAGAGTGTGTCAGCAGTTCCTGCAAGATGAAGGCATTGAAGCTATGGACTGGTCTGTCTGTTCCCCAGACCTGAATCCGATTGAGCACATCTGGGACATCATGTCTCGCTCCATCCACCAACTTCACGTTGCACCATAGACTGTCCAGGAGTTGGCGGACGCTTTAGTCCAGGTCTGGGAGGAGACCATCCGCAACCTCATCAGGAGCATGCCCAGGCATTGTTCGGAGGTCATACAGGCACGTGGAGGCCACGCACAATAATGAGCCTCATTTTGACTTGCTTTAAGGACATTACATCAAAGTTGGATAAGCCTGTAGTGTGTTTTTACACTTTAATTTTGGGGGTGACTCCAAATCCAGGCCTCCATTAGTTAATAAATTTAATTTCCATTGATGATTTTTGTGTGATTTTGTTGTCAGCACATTCAAGTTTGTACAGAACAAAGTATTCAATGAGAATATTTTATTCATTCAGATGTGCAGCATCTGAAACAACCGAGACTGGAAGCCTATGCTAGCATTTCTTCTGCTGTGTTGCTATCAGTGTGTCAAGAGTGGGAGAAGAGGGTTGCATTGACAATCCAACACAATGGGCAGCACTTTGAACACATTTTATAAGTGGTCATAAACTTGTAAAAAACTCATGAAAGAATAAAGTTACGTTAAAACCAAAAACACTATTGTTTTTCTTATGAAATTCTCAATATGTTTGATGTGTCACGTGACCCTCTTCCCATTGAAAAAAATAAAGTTGGATTCAAAATGGCCGACTTCAAAATGGCCACCATGGTCACCACCCATCTGGAAAAGTTTACCATCTCCCATATACTAATGTGCCACAAACAGGAAGTTGATATCACCAATCATTCCCATTTAATTTAGGTGTATCCATATAAATGGCCGACCCTGTATATATGTAGTTGTAGACCCATCTATGTACTATAGCTTTGAGTTACTGCAAATTATGTACTCAACCTTAGTCAAAAGTACTCTTTAAAATTGCTAAAATAAGTATTTTTACCCCTCTGTAAAATATGTATTGTTACTTCTGCCAGAGCCTGTCCAATGGAAAACCCACAAGCAGTCATACCCTCAGCAAATTATGTCCCTTTAAAAAAAATCTGTAAAAAAATTGTTCGGCCCTTATGACCTCAATAACTGATCAGGTTATATGGGCGACATGTAAAGTTAAGTTGCCACTCAAGGCTGGAATACACGAAGAACCACTGCTGGGACCAAATAAATTGTTGGCATTAGCAAGTATAATTTTTTTTTGTATTTAAAGCACCACTTCAGCACTTTGGTTTTTTTTCAGTGCTCAAGTGGTGCTACTAACGCAACGTCCCTGACCATAGACTTATGCTTACACGCCACCATCGTCACTTTTTTTCAGTGCCACTCCGGTCTTGCAGCTGCATCTTGTGACAGCAACTTATGACTGTCCAGAAGTGAAAAGCAACAATCACAAGCTATCAATGCAAGTCTAAGAACCAGAATGAGGCTCTCATAGACATGTATTGAAAAGTGACCTTCGCTCACTCCATGGAACACTGGAGTGACGCAGCAGGTCACATACTGATGGGAGTGGTGCCCACAGAAGCATAAAGACACTGACTGGTAAGTATAATACTAGAAGCAAGGACAATTAGAAGCAGCACTCCAGCGCTGTGGAGGTTGTGCTTTAACCCCCTTTACGACTTTGGACTGTGAATGATCAGCTCTCAGGTAGATGCAAGTTAACAAAGGAATGCAGTCTGCAAGTTCCAAAACAAACTGGTGGTTTATTAAGTGTCCATAAACCAGCCAGGAAAACGAAATATAACAGTCTCTTTCTGGCACAAAAAGGTTTAACAGAACAAAACTCAAAATAACAAGTCCATACAGCACGGCCTCAGCCGTTTAAATGAAGTGCTTTTCTCTGCCTCCAGCAGACTCTGAGCAGCACATGCAAGCCTGCTCACCTTGCACAACACACAGACAGACTGAGAAAGGCGCAGCTGTCTTAAATCAAGCCTTTCAAGACCTGGACTGGAGGTAAGTGAGCAGCTGATTCCCCCAGCTCATACCTCCCATCCACAACCTGTCCAGCTGCAACCTTACAGGACATACATTAGTGATGAGCGAGCATGCTTGCTACTGCTCGATACTCGCCCAAGATGCTCAGCGCTCTGCGAGTATGTCCTGGATCCTCGGGCGGGAGCTCGGGTCCCCGCCCTGCACGTATGGCGCTCTTTAGAGACAGGGATTGTCTGTCACTCACTGTAATGCTGTGGCCTTCTTGGTTGTTGCACTACACTGATTGGCTGGTTGCATAGCATCATCAGGTTTGCATAAGACCTGGTGATACTATGCTCATCACAGTCTAAGCTTCAGAAAGGCAGAGTAGGGAGAGATGCTGCTGTTTGAGGGACAGAATTGGTGGTGTAATAGTTAGGCATAGGTATTCCACACCAGGATTCATATCCATCTGAACTAACTGTCCTTCTGAGGACTAATCCAGCAGCATATACTCAGTGGCAATAGCAGGAGTTAGGCAGACAGAGAAATTTGTAAACACTATACAGCACAATAGTGTCAATTGCACGTTCTGTCTGCTCCTGCTGTTACAGATACACGTAGACATAATCCCAGATATCAGGGGCCAGGGTTAAAATTTTTTTTATCTTAATCCTGATTATTTTCTAAAAAAGTATAAGAGTCCAACATTTTACTGCTTCATTTGCTTTTTAGCACAGAAGAATACAGCCAGATCTTTTCCATCATTAGACGTGATCCCATATTACAGCGATAAAAAAACAGAAATTTGTAGTGAACATGGAAAATATTGTCCTTCATATACAGTTTGGCAGCAGCGTGTCAGTGAAGCTATTCACATGTGGTCGCTGGCAATAATAGGACAGATTTTCTGGAGGTAAGGACAAGTTTTTTGTATTCAAGGAGGCCTGCAAACTGTATTTTAAACTTTATCTCTATTCCTCCGGAAATGAAGAGAAACGGGTTGGTATTGTGAACTCTCTATTGAAGGGAGACCCTCAGTCATGGGCGTTTTCGTTACCACAGGACTCGGTTTGTCTCCAGTCTGTGGAGGAGTATTTCGGCGCTCTGGCCCTCATCTATGATGACCCTGACCGAGTCTCCTTGGCTGAGTCTAGGCTATGTCATCTTCAGCAGGGGAATCGGTCAGTGGAAACATACAGTTTGGAATTCTGTAGATGGGCAATGGATTCCAAATGGAATAACTCAGCCCTAAGAAGTAAATTTTGTGAGGGACTTAATGAAAGGTTGAAAGATGCCATGGCAGTATATGAAACCCCTCAGTCCTTGGAGGCTGCCATGTCATTGGCCATACGTCTTGATAGACGCCTTCGTGATAGATGGATGAGACCACCTTCTCTGGGGCCTTCTTGTCTGGGTTGTGTACCTCTGCTGGAGGAGAGGTCTGTGGTTGAGCCAATACTGGGGGAGGTGGAGGAACCCATACAGTTAGGGAGTGTCTCTACATCATACATCTACCCAGAGATTCGTAAGAAGAAAGGCATATGTTTTTTTGTGTTAAAAAGGTGTCCTTCAATTCCTAAACAAAAGGAGACTCGATTAACTCTTGGTAGTCTGGAGTTGGATAAACAAGGGGTGCATTTGTGGCCTAACTGCAGTTCCTGCTTTGTCCTGACAGCAGAGAGCAAAACCAAGAACATTTCTGTATTTGTTGAAAGTGGAGCCGGAGTCAGTATGGTTGATGCTGAGTTTGTGAAAACTCATGGTCTTGCTTGCTGTGCTTTAGCTGAACCTATTTCCATTTTTGCCATTGACTCAGCACCACTTGCACAGAAAGCATTTACTCAGATTATACATAATATAAAACTGAGGGTGGGGTCAGTTCATTGTGAAATAATCCCTTGCTATGCTCTGGACAACTTTCCCACACCGATTATTTTGGGTATACCTTGGCTTATTAAACATAATCCATTGGTGGATTGGCAAACCAGGGAGAATATTGAATGGGGAGATTACTGCCATGAGAACTGTTTAGAGATTTCCCTTGCTACTGTCTCTATGGAAATATTACCAGCTTTTCTGTCTGGTTTTGAGGACGTTTTTCTGAGAGGGGGGTGTCACGATTTGCTTCCTCATCGTGCTTATGACTATCCTATTATCCTGACCCCGGAGCTAAACTACCGAAGTCCAGACTGTATAATCTTTCTGGCCCTGAGAGACAAGCCATGAAGGATTTCATTGCGGAAAGTCTGGAGAAGGGATCATATGAGACCCTCATCTTTGCCTGTGGCGGCAGTGTTCTTCTTTGTGATAAAAAAAAAACGTCCCTGTTTAGATTTCCAGGAATTAAATCAAATTACCAGCCGTGATCCATACCCTCTTCCTCTGATTCCTGATTTGTTCAGCCAGGTTGTGAGAGCTAATGTAAGGTTGGATTTAAGGGGAGCCTACAAACTGGTTAGAACCACAGAAGGGGACAAATAGAAAACAGCGTTCAATACCCCGGAAGGACATTTCAGGAGTCTGGTTATGCCATTTGGTTTGACCAATGCACCTGCGGTATTCCAGCATTTCATAAATTATATTTTCCATCACTTGGTGGGGAGGTTTGTGGTGGTCTATCTGGACGATATTTTGGTTTACTGACCTGATTTTGAGACTCGTCTGGGGCATGTAAAGCAGGTGCTCCATATATTAAGGGATAAAAAACTTTATGCCAACCTAGAAAAATGTATTTTCGCTGTTGAGGAGGTGCAGTTTTTGGGGTATTTGTTGTCATCTTCGGGTTTAAAGATGGATCTGGAAAAGATCCGAGCAGTCCTGGACTGGGAATGTCCGAGAACCTGATGGCTCTACATTGTTTTCTGGGCTTTACTAATTTTTACCGGAAATTCATCCAAAATTTCTCTGTTATAGTGAAACCCCTTAGTGACATAACTAAGAAGGGGTCTGATTATTCCAAAAGGTAGGATGCTTCCCTCCAGGCTTTTTCTTCCTTAAAGAATCATTTTGCCACTGCACCTATACTCAGTCAACCCAATGTTTCTCAACCCTTTATTGTGGAGGTTGATGCATCAATGTTGGGGCTGTGCTGTCTCAGGCAGGGTTCGTCCCCTGGTAAATGGCATCCATGCTCCTTCTTTTCTAAAAAATTGTCTTCGGCTGAGGGAAATTATGCGTGGGTAATAGGGAACTTTTAGCGATCAAATTGGCATTCGATGAATGGTGACATTGGTTGGAGGGGGCTGTCCATCCTATTACTGTTATTCCTGACCATAAGAACTGGTCATGTCTCCAGTCAGATAAACGTCTCAACCCTAGGCAAGCTAGATGGTCCCTTTTTACTAGGTTCAATTTTGTTGTCACTTTTCGCCCAGGGGTCAAAAATGTCAAGGTTGATGCTTTGTCCCGGAGCTTCCCTGGTGGTGGTGACCATGAAAACCCTGCCCCGATATTACAGAAAGGAGTAGTCATTTCAGTACTTTATCCTGAACTGGAGGGTGAGGCGTTGGAGGCACAAGGGGATGCCCATGCCTCCTGCCCTTCAGGAAAGCAATTTGTACCATCTAATTTGTGCCGCAAAGTTATGAAGGAACATCATAACTCTGTGCTTGCTGGGCATCCAGGTGGTAAGGCAACCGCGAACCTCCTCTCTCGTCGTTTTTGGTGGCTGGGGTTGCATTGGGATGTAATTGAACATGTAGCTGCTTGTAGTATTTGCGCGCATTCTAAGGTTTCACATACCCATCCGTCTGGTATTCTTATTCCACTACCTATCCCTAGTAGGCCATGGACACACTTGTCCATGGATTTTATTGCTGACCTACCGGTTTCTGCAGGCAGAACAGTGGTTTTTGTGGTAGTAGATAGGTTCAGTAAAATGGTTCATTTTGTTGCATTGCCTGCACTTCCAAAAGCCAAAACACTTGCTCAGGTGTTCATAAATGAGAACGTGAAGTTTCACAGGATTCCCTCTGATGTGGTGTCAGATTGGGGGACCCAGTTTGTTTTCAAGTTCTGGAAGGCATTCTGTTCTCGACTGGGGGTGTAGCTGTCCTTTTCCTCTGCCTTCCACCCTCAGTCATATGGACAGACCGAGCATGTCAATCAGAATTTGGAGACCTACCTCAGGTGTTTTGTTTCCAAAAATCAGGAGGATTGAGCATCCTACCTACCGCTGGCAGAATTTGCCATTAATAATCATCATCAAGAATCCACTGGCAGGTCACCGTTCTTCGGTGCATACGGTTATCACCCACAGTTTGGTACTTTAAGTGGGGGAGGAGCTTCAGGAGTTCCTGAGGAGGAATGGTTTGCTTTGTCACTCTCCTCAGTATGGCAGGGTGTGCTGAGAAATTTGATAGGTATAAACTTATGGCTGACCGAAAACGCTTGCCAGGTCTGGACCTTAATGTGAATGACTGTGTGGTTGTCTACCAGGAATATAAGATTGAAAGTTCCTTCTTGGAAGCTGGGACTTAGGTTTATTGATCCCTATAAAATAACCACAGTCGGTAACCCAGCAGCATTTCGTCTTGAACTTCCTTAGGCCCTTAAAGTCCACAACGTGTTCCATAGGTCCTTACTTAAAAAATATGTGGAACCTCTTGAGCCCTCACCTCTACCATGGCCGCCAGTAGTGGTTGATGATAATCTGGAGTCCTAGATTTCGAGGATTGTAGATTCTTGTCTCCAACGTTGTTCTCTACAAAACTTGGTGCACTGGAAAAGCTATGGTCCAGAGGAGAGGATGTGGGTTTCAGCATCAGAGGTGAACACTCCCAGATTGGTTTGCTAATTTCACACCTGTTTTCCTGAGAAACCAGGTCCTGAGTGTCCAGAGGCCACTCATAGGGGGGAAGGTTACTGTCACGGGTGTGTCAGAGGAAACAGACGTTGCCCTGCAGTTGGTTGCAGGAGATCTCTACGTTTGGCATTACAGACATCTTCTTAGAGGCTGGCTGTCTCTAGGACCCAGCAGCTACCTCCCTCTGTCTAATTAGCTCCCTGGCCTGAGTGTATAAATACCTAGTGTGTCTGGGAGGGAGATGCTGGCGATATTCATTATTACTTGTGAGGCATAAGCAAGAGCAGTACTTCGTCCTCTCTGGAGCTTGAGGCCGTATGTGCATTTAGCTAGAGTCATCTAAAGCTAAACAATCCCCCCTGTTGGTCTACCCTTGTTGTTATTAGAGGTTAGTGGAGATCGACTAGTGCTCATCTCCTCCCTTCCCTAGCCTTAGCCATATGCCAGGGAAAGTCATGGCGAGGCACGCATGCAGCAATTGGTGAATAGGCACAGTAGTTGAGACAGGGTGACACTAGACCAGACTAAGAGGTCTCCACTTCCCCCTTTCCCTAGTGTCTGGGCTCCCTTTCCCTCTTCCCTCTGTGTTGCACTAAGTCTTTCCCACACCCTTCGTGACAGTGACAAACCGCACACCACTGAAAAGTTGTGGACAGCTCTGAAAGAGCAGGCAGATCTGTGGCCCTCACCACTGAACAAACAGCCAGGCATGGTGGTGTGTGACAAGGGCCGGAACCTGGTGGCGACTCTGAAACGAGGCGAGCTCTCACACGTACCATGCCTGGCCCATGTACTTAACCTCATGGTTCAGCGGTTTCTCAAAACCTACCCGGATCTGCCAGATCTGTTTGTAAAAGAGCACCGCATGTGTGTCCATTTTAAAAAGTCAGATACAGCATCCGCCTCTTTTGCTGTGCTTCCGCAACGTTTGCGGCTTCCAGCTCACTGACTGGTGTGCGATGTCCACATGCATTGGAAGTCAACATTGCATATGTTGGGAAAGATTTGTGAACAGCACAGGGCAGTTGTAGAGTTCCAGCTTCAAAACGTCCTTCAGTTTTCAGGTCAGGCTCAGCACTTAAGAGCTTGGGAGTGGGCATGGATGTCAGACATATGTGCCATCACCCAAAACTTTGAGGACTCCACCAAGATGATGAGCAGCAATGAAGCCATAATTAGCGTCACCATCCCGCTTCTCTGTCTTCTGAAATGATTGCTGCTCATAAGAGGAGGCATTGCAGGCAGAACATGATGAGATGATGCAAGGAACCATACAGAGTGGTTCCACACAGCCCAGCTTCATCTCAGGAGGAAGAACAGGAGCTAGTTGAAAAAGCTGACAGGCTGACGCTTATAAAAATGAACAAGGGCTTGATTGGGCCAGACTTCTCAACATCACTGAATGATAGCAGCAGAACATATTCTCAAATCCAGTGTGTTTTTTTGGGGATGTCTATTCCCATACACCTCTTCACACCTAGACATGGGAATACGCTTCCTGACTTTGTCTATTTTCTGTTGTCCTCCTCCTTCTCTTTATCATCATCCTCCACCACCACCATATCACCAGGGTGACCGTGATGCAACACCCACATAATTTTTTTTAAAGGTGTTTATGATGCCCTTAGGAAATGTTTGTTATACAGTATGTTCATGTATACCCCCCAGGGGTAAATGTTTTTCAGCCCATGCACTATGGGCATTACAAGTATAGGAGACCCCCTTCTTTATAATGGGAACATTTTTTAATGAGGCCCTCCTCTACATCTCTTCCAAGGGGCATTGGAGTGCATCCAAATTTTTGGCAGCCCTTGCAGTCATAGCATACGCAAGAACAGTACAGGAGACCCGCTCCTTTAGAATAGGAACATGTTGTTATGGAGGCCCTCCTGTATGTGTCTTTAAATTGGTATTGGAGTTTTTCCTAAATTCAGGTAGCCGTTTCAGTCACTGTATACGCAATAACTGTATAGTAGAATCGCTCATTTATAATGGGAACATTTTGTTACAGAGGCCCTTCTGTATATGTCTTTAAATAGGTATTGGGGTTTTTCATAAATTTAGGTAGCCGTTTTAGTCATTGCATATGCAATAACGGTATAGCGGAATTGCTCCTTTGTAATGGGAACATTTTGTTACGGAGGCCCGCCTGTATGTCTCTTCAAAGGAGTATTGGGGTTTTTCCAAAATTTTGGGAAGCACTTGCAGTCACTGCATATGCTATAACACTATAGGAGACCCGTTCCTTAATAATGGGAACAACAAAGCATAGCCAGAGGACGGCCCTCTAACAATAGTGAGGGCTGACTTCTGGCCCTTTAACAATAGTAAGGGCCATCTGATGGCCCTATAAAAATATGCTTTGTGACTTTCAGAGTCCCTCCTTCATAAATGAAACAGGATGTGTCTGATCATGTCTCACACACCACATGGCCAGATAAGGTAATAAAATGTTAAAATGACATTTACTGGTAAATGTATTTTTCACCCATGAAAGCAATGCCAAAGTGCAAAAAGGCATCAAATTGCTATATGTGAACATAGCCCAAGGTGTGGAGGAGCATTTTTGTTTTTGGTTATTTATTTTGCCTTATATACAAGTCATGACCCTGGAAAGGATGTTCCTGAACATTTTTCGCAGGAAAATCCATTTAGGTTTCATTTTTGTATGTTTTATTGTGATCCCATAAACGTGGCATAATATTCTGACAGCATTGTTCACAACAGTGACCTGGGAGTCAGAGATGCTTCCAGCGGTCTTGTCAATGCTGTTCACATGTCATTTGAGCCCTGTTCCCATCGATTTGGGCAATTTTTAGGCCCCCTGCAGACCTCCGGGGGGGGGCCAGAACACATCATCCCATTCTCCACACAGCGCTTCCAAGCATTCATCATCCTTTTCTCCACAAACAGATAACAATAAGAACCTGACACTCCAAGATATGATGAAAAGATTTCAAGAAATTTATTTACATGATTCTTCAAAATTAATTTGACGTTTCGGCCTCATACGGCCTTCATCAGAACAGGGTTCTGCCCAGTGGATATGTGGGAAACCAACTAATAGCAGCCAGTTTGACGATGGAATTCAATTTAAGCATCTCTAGTGCAGGATAGAGAGAGGTGTGTGGATCTGCGGATCACCTCTCGCTATCCTGCACTAGAGCCGCTTAATTGTGATGTAAATAAATTTCTTGAAATCTTTTCATCATATCTTGGAGTGCTAGGTTCTTATTGTTAACTGCATGTGGAGTGGAATAATATCTGGGCACCCAAAATAATAGGAGTGCCACGTAGCCTTCTTTGACCTTTTCTCCACAAAGCCCCCAGCACACATCATCCCTTTATTTGAACAGCCCCCCCAGCACGTCATTCCTTTTTCCGCACTGCCCTCCCAGCACATTTCATCCCCATTTCCACACAGCCCCAAGCACACATCATACCCTTCTCTGCACAGCCCCAGCACACATCACCCCCGTCTCTGCAAAACCTCCCATAACACAACATCCCCTTCTCTGCACAGCACTTCCAAGCATACATAATTCCATTCTCTATACAGCCCACAGCACTAGGGATGAGCGAGTATACTCGTTACTATTCGGTACTCGCCGAATAGTATGGTACTTGGCTACCCGTTACTCCCTGAGTTTCCTTGTGATTACTCGCTAGGAATAACGAGTACAATGTAAGTCAAAGGGAAATGCGAGTAAGCTGAGTAAGTGTCTTCTGGAGCTATAAAGCGGTCTGGGGGCTGAGGAAAAGGCTGAAATGGGTACATGATTGTGTAAAAGCCAGCGGTAAAAAGCCGCTGGCTTTTAAACAATCAATCAGCCCCATACTCGCTTCCCCGCAGCCTCCCATCCCGATCCTCCGCTCCCCACGCTGCCTGCCATTCCGATCCTAAGTTAGGACCGGGCGGGGAGCGAAGCACCAGGGAGCGGGGAGCGCAGCACTATTGAGCTCTGCGGTGTCTCTGAAGGATGACAAGCTGGATGGCAGAATTCTGCTACCATCCAGCCTGCCATCTCAATGTGGGAGAATTCTTCTGCTCAAGCGGAGACGTCATTTGCCGGCACCGCATGCAAAGGAGAATTCTCCCATGCTGTCAGTGAAGTGCATGAGGTGAGCAGAGTTCATTGGACATGAACTCGGCTCATCTGGATGCCATCACAGTGAGACACTGAGGAGCTTTTCAGTGTCTGCGGCATTGCAAACTGGATGGCAGCTTTCTGTTGCAATCCAGCCTGTCATGTCAATGTAGCAGAGCTGAAGCCATCCTGGGAACCATGGAAAGGTAAGAATGAGGTTGCTTTATTATTTTACTTTTATTGCAGAAAATATTGGCTTCAGCTGGAATGGGCGATATGGTAAGTAGAGTTTAATTTAGAGCATTAAAGGAATGTGTCTTTATTTCAATTAAAGGATTTTATTCTGGGTGTTGGTGGTTTTTTTTAACTTTCACTATGGGGTTAATAATGGGGGTGTCTTATAGACGCCTCTCCATTACTAACCTGGGCTTGATGTCAGCTGGCATTATAAGCTGACATAAACCACAGCCCTATTACCCCACTGCCACCTCTACAGGGCAGTGGGAAGAGCGAGGCTAAGTGCCAGAATTGGCACATCCTATGGATGCGCCATTTCTGGGGCGGCTGAGAGCTGGTGTTTCTAGCTTGGGAGGGGGCCAATATTCATGGCACCCTTCCTGGGCTATTAATATCAGCCCCCAGCTGTATGCCTAGCCTTTGCTAGCTATTAAAATAGCCCCCACGTCATTTTTTGGGGGGTCCCCCATTTTAATAGCTAGTAAAGGCTAGGTATTCAGCTGGGGGCTGATATTAGTAGCCTGGGAAGCTCCGTGGGTATTACCCCCTTCCCAGGCTTCAAACATCTGTCCCAGCCGTCTGCTTAACCTGCGCTAGAGACTAAAATTACAGGAGATCCCACGCCAATTTTTTAAAAATAAATCCTTTATTTTAACACTAAATGACAGGTACAGTAACCAACACTGTCACTGTACTTATTATATATGTGACTGACATGTTTCTATCTATCTAATCTATGTGTGGTGCTCTATTCTTTCTGTTCTATATTGTCGGGTACCAGTGTATACCGCTGATGAATTGCCGGCCGGCTTTTTTTAAAGAGACGGATGCATGAAAATCGGAGGACACTAGTGTGTTCCAAGTGCCCTGCTATGTTTTTCATGCACCCTCCTATATACCCTGCCTGCCTGTCTGCTTATATATTCTGCCTGCCTGACGTTTAATTGAGCACTGTTCTCATCGATTTGGGCAATTTTGTAAGCTCCCCGCTCCCCCCGCCGCCTCCCATCCCGATCCTAACTTAGGACCGGGCGGTGAGCGAAGCACCAGGGAGCGGGGAGCGCAGCACCGAATGGGAAAGCCGGCGGTGAAAACTTTTCACTGCCGGCTTCGCCGACCGGGTCCTTCGCTCCCTGCTCACTGGTGCTGCGCTCCCCGCCCGGTCCTAACATAGGATCGGGATGGGAGGCGGCGGGGGAGCGGAGGATCAGGATAGGAGGCTGTGGGGAAGTGATTATGGGGCTGAGTGATTGTTTAAAAGCCGTCAGCTTTTTACCGCTGACTTTTAAACAATCATGCACCCATTTCAGCCTTTTCCTCAGCCCCCAGAGAGCTTTATAGGCTTCAGCAGACACTTACTCGGCTTACTTGCTTTTCCCATTGACTTACATTGGACTCGCTGCTCGTATCGAGTACCCGAGTATTGGGACCTACTCGTTACGAGTATAGCGAGTCCGATTATTTCACTACTCGCTCATCCCTACACAGCACACATCATACCCTTATCCGAACAGCCCCCAGCACACATCATTCCCTTCTCTGCGCATCATCCCAGCATACAGCACCACTCAGGTAACATAACTCCTTTCCTAAGAAATTCCCCTGAAAAAGCAGCCCCATACAAGTAGCAGCAGCCCCTTCCCTGTGCAACCCTCCAGCAGGCAGCCCCCATGTAGGAATATCATCCATGTGTCTTTGCCTCCAAAATACATCCTCAGACCACTCACCCTTAGCCCTATGTATGAAAAGAAAAACACACAGCTCCATTGTGCAAGAGCTCAGTCTACACATGCTCTGGTCTCCACAAGCCTTCTCATCTCCAGCAGCCACAGCACAATGCTGCTTCCTAGTCTCATCTCTGCACTGCAGGAGGAGGCCCCACTTTCCCCTTATGACATCACCTCCATTGCTTCAGCTCCACTTGATGCGACCTCTCTACCTATGTCAGAGCACACAGGGTGACATGCTGCATTTTCAGGGAGACTGGGTAACGTGTTTGTATTGCAATGTCAACTTCCATCATAGGATATCAGCGCAGGGGTCACGTAATCGGCACAGAGTGCAAAGATAGCGCCCCTCAGTGGCAAAAATGAAAAAAGAATGTATTTGAAGAAATACTCGTTAGATTATTTTAAATTGCTTTTCAGAATCTACTGTAGAATGTAGTGGACAACCACTTTAAGAATGTAAAGCAGCAACCAACTTGCAGTAAGCACATTGTTAAGGAATGTCGCCACAGTACAGGGTTGTTCGAAACAAAAATAAAACACTTTACGTCTTTGAATATATTTAAAGAGGACCTCTACACTCTCCATACATATTTGTTATGGAAAATACTCATGCTCTCTAAAATTTATCTGTTGTGGAGCATCTTTTTTCTAATAGCCTTTGGACCTTCTTGATTCCCCAGTTTAAAGAAAATTTTGCTCAGGCTGCAGTGAACAAGTGGAGAATAATTACTCTGTGAAAATGTGGAACCTTGTTAAGAGCTAAATCTGGTTGTAGTATAATTAGATCATGGTATAAAAATGATCATTTTCTGCCCACTTTTTTCCAAATTGATGTGATGAATTTATACTCCCACCATATGTGAATTAGAAATCCTCTTTCTTCACATCTTACACAATTTACTAAGGTATTAACAAAGCTTGCCAACATAGTTGGTCTAATAAATATCACCTCTGTCTTTGTTTTGTATTCCTCTCTGCCCCTCTTTATTTCACTTTGTCTCTTTAATTTTTCCTCTTTCTTTCTGTCCTCTACTACTATGGTTCACTCTTTCTCATGTCCTTTCTCTTCCATCTCTCCAACTCATCAGAATCTATATGTACTTTGGTGGACTATATACTGTACAATTTCATTTTTAAACCATTGATTTTTTTTAATTGTTTATATGATGTGTACATGAAACATTCAAGTAAAATAGCATATGTGATTTGCAATAATGTCTGCAAGATAATATAAGCAGCACATAGACATTTTTATATGCTTAATTTGTATATGTTTTGCTTATTTTGTAATATTGTAAAACAATTATATGGACAATATCTCTCTCTCTTAACTTTGAAAACAAATAACATTATGAAGACAAAAGTATTTTTTTTAATTACAAATTAGCACAAGTGCTAACACTTGAGCTTAATTAGATAGAATGAGCAAATATATGTTTAAATCAAGGCTATATATTATATTTTACTAATGTATCTTTAAAATAAAGAATGAATGGTTCACTAATTTAATCACCTGCAAGACAAACAATTGCATTAAGAAAAACAAAATATTTTTGTTTTAAATATTAAGTATATAAGTGTACAGAATTATATGTTTATTACAGAATTAAATTAATTTTTAGTCCTAATTGTTTTTATTCAAACTGCGTCTGCCTACTATTTCTTTTGTTCATTAGGTACAAATATTACTAATATTTAGTTTAGAGTAATATGCAGGCAGGACTTTTACATTTAGCATGCAGTATAATGAGGGAATTAATTCAAGTTTGCAATATATCTAACACAAAGATATCTGTCAAAAGTCACTTGGAAATAACACGCTGTTTGCAATGTAATTGTTACTATTCACTAAAGCAGAAAAAGCAAATGCAAAAAGCTAGAAAACTGACAACCTAGTCATTTAAAACTACAGGTTGTCTCCAAGATGACAATGGTTTTGGAAGTACTGCTCAGCTCTTGCTGGGAAACTTCACACAGGAAGGATATGATAATATTTTAACACTTTACTGAAATGCTCATATGATTCCAGGCCAGAACAATATGTTTGGGCAGATTAGCACCTTCCCAATCAATTAAAAATTAGCTTGCTTTAAAACCAATCACACCATTAGGGAAATGTGTATGCTGCCACTAAAAAAACAATAAAACTGCCAAACAATGACCATGTTGTAGTAAGATAGTAATTCAACACGGGCACAATGCAGAGTATCATCACTTTGCAGATGAGACAGGGGAGCACAGCACTGATTAGATGTAGACACAAAAAATATATATATCCACTACATCTAGACTCACAGATGATGTATAATGCTTTGACAGGAGTTCATCCCTTTCCTGATGCTCTCCATCTGACCCATACATCAATGATGACTTCTCCTTAACATGAACAGACCACAAAAATATTTAAACCCATAAAACAATAATAAAACTAGACCTCAAAGCAGACATCAAAATAAAAGTAGACCCAAAACCAGAACTCTAGGTAGATTTAGACCAGCAGAATAAACCCCTTAATTTATTCAGACACTAGACCAAATCTAAAATTAATGTTACTCAAGACCAGATCTCTTAAATTAACCCATTCATATACAGACATTTGTTTTTGCTTTTAACACTTTTTACACTATCACCATAACTATATGAAAGCTTGTTATTTTCAGAACTAGGAACTTTTGAAGGTCACCACTCACTTTACTATAGAGAGTCCTGAAAGCTAGAGTTTATGGTAAAAGAAATTCTGACATTGTTTTTTAGGTTTTAGTTTACAATGTTTATTGTGCGATAAAAGTGACCAGGAGAATTAGAGAATTTAAATCTGTATACTTACGGTGGTAGGGTGAAATGTGTCCCCATTTCAATGGACCTGTGTGAGGGCTTATTTTTTCTAATGGTGAGCTGAAATTTTCATTGGTACCAAGTCAGGGTACATTCAACTTTTTTGCTTCCATATTATCTACAAGTCCTAGTGTCTAATGAACTGATCTGACTGTTTTACTGTATATATACAGTACAGACCAAAAGTTTGAACACACCTTCTTATTTAAAGATTTTTCTGTATTTTCATGACTATGAAAATTGTACATTCACACTGAAGGCATCAAAACTATGAATTAACACATGTGGCATTATATACTTAACAAAAAATTGTGAAACAACTAAAAATATGTCTTATATTCTAGGTTCTTCAAAGTAGCCACCTTTTGCTTTGATGACTGCTTTGCACACTCTTGGCATTCTCTTGATGAGCTTCAAGAGGTAGTCACCAGAAATGGTCTTCCAACAATCTTGAAGGAGTTCCCAGAGATGCTTAGCACTTGTTGACCCTTTTGCCTTCACTCTGTGGACCAGCTCACCCCAAACCATCTCGATTGGGTTCAGGTCTGGTAACTGTGGAGGCCAGGTCATCTGGCGTAGCACCCCATCACTCTCCTTCTTGGTCAAATAGCCCTAGCACAGCCTGGAGGTGTGTTTGGGGTCATTGTCCTGCTGAAAAATAAATGATGGTCCAAATAAACGCAAACCGGATGGAATAGCATGCCGCTGCAAGATGCTGTGGTAGCCATGCTGGTTCAGTATGCCTTCAATTTTGAATAAATCCCCAACAGTCTCACCAGTAGAGTTGAGCCACCCCCGTAGTGTTCGAGTTCGGTTCGGTTTGTCGAACACCCGTATGTTCGCTGAACTGTCGTCGAACACCATCGAAAACCGTTAAAACCGATGGCAGGCAAACAAAAACACATAGAAACACATAGAAAACACATAGAACACACTTCAAAGGTGTCCAAAAGCTGACAAACTGCTCAGAAGACACAGCTAACACATGGAAAAGTGACAAGTCCATATGGTCATGCAAAAAGAAAAGAGGTTGAGGAGTAAAAGGAGAGGGAGACACAGCTATAGGCATGTCATGCCCTTCTAAAACCAAAAAAGTGCGAAGCTGACACGGCCAGTCCCTTCCTGCCCATGCGACCTCCGTGTCGCCGGGTTTGTGCCATAGCTACTGTGGAACCTGACGGCCAGCCCCCCTCTCCCGATACTGGTGCCTGTCCGCTGGTGGGTCGAGCGAGCCCCCCTGCGGTGGAGGCAGGTCTAAGCTTTTTAATTTAAATTGTCTCTCTAATTTGAATGAGCACACTTTAAATCCTTTTACAAGGATCTATTGTAGGGCAAGTCTGATGCCAGCAGCCACGGGAATTCCAGCTCCAGTAGCGTCCACTAAAGCTGCTGCAGTTAAAAAGCTCTTATAAAGATCGAGCTTGGCGGTCCACTTCAAGGCGTCCTACCGCCAGTCCCAGCCCCTGTGGCTTGGGGTGCCTCCCAATGCTCTTCACTGAGTGTCCCGGGGGCCCGAAGCATTTCCTTTGAAAAAATTATGTGTCCAAACTACAGGTGGTGTAGCTTGTTTAACAGCTGGGATAATCCGCTGACTAGCAGACACTGCTACAAGGCACAAAGTATTTCCTAGGCAAGATGCAGTTAAAAATTTGTAATTAGATACTCTCGTTGGATGCTGAGAGAGCACTCCATGGAGTCTCCTGGCACGCCATATATTATTCCCTTAAAAAGCTTGGGGTAGGGGTTTAGGGGACCCTTTTATAGGCAAAATCACGGCCCTGTATCGCAATACGTCACCTAGGCTGAAGATAAATGGAACATTTTCATCACCTTTCATAATCACCAATGGGACAAGGCAGGGATGTCCTCTGTCCCCTCTCTTATACATCCTAGTGACGGAGCACCTGCTCTCATCAATTCGCCATAACCCCAATATTAGGTGGATTGAGGTGGGAGGCACCGAGTACAAGTGCTCTGCATTTGCTGATGATGTCCTAGTATATATCACTCAATCACATATATCCATCCCTGCTGTTATGGCTGAAATAGCTAACTTTGTTACATGGTCAAATTTTAAAATCAATGCAGCGAAGTCTGAGGCCCTCGATGTCTCCCTCCGCAAATCCATACAGGATTCCATCCAGTCCAACTCTCCCTTTGCCTGGCCCTCACAGGGTATCAAATACTTAGGAATTCCTATTCATAGAGACCTCTCCCGTCTATGTTATCTTAATTTTGGGCCCTTTATTAAACAACTCCATACAGACCACGGTTGGCAAGTTATAACTATAAAATTCACTACGTGAACCACTGGTGTTTTGTGGAAAAGCACATGTCCACTGTGTTCCAAATTATTATGCAAAAAGTGTTTAGGAGTGATAAGGGAAGAATTTTTTTGTTTGTCAGTTAAACTCATTGATGATGATGTGTGTCAGGGCTCTTTATATCACTGTAAGAAATTGCAGACACCTGTGCTAATTAGTTTGGCAGGTGTGTCCAATGAAAGGCAAGACTACTTTAGAAGGCTGTCCCACATTATTAAGCAGCCTACATTTTCGGCCAAAATGGGAAAGAAAAAGGATGTGTCAGCTGCTGAGACGCAGCAAATTGTGGAGTGTTTATGTCAAGGCATGACTACAATCAACATTGCCAAGACACTTCATCCTGATCATCGCACAATCAAGAAGTATGTAGCTGATTCACAGTACACACGTGTGCGTGCTGATAAGGGAAAATTGAGGACTCTTTCCTACAGGCAATTATGTCAGGTTAAAAGAGCAGCGGCAAAAAAGTCTTCTCATAGCAGCAGACAAGTTTTTGAAGCTTCTGGTGCCTCCAACGTCCCCCGAACAACAAGATGCAGGGTCCTTCAGAGGTTTGCAGCTGTGCGTAAGCCATCCTGTCGACCTCCTCTATCCACTGTACACAAGCAGAAATGGATCCAGTGGGCCAAACAATACATGAAGACTGACTTCAAAACTGTTTTGTTCACCGATGAGTGCCGTGCAACGCTCGATGGTCCAGATGGTTGGAGTGGAGGATGGCTGGTTGATGGACACCCCATGCAAACACGGCTACGGCGCCAAATAGGAGGAGGTGGAGTAATGTTTTGGGCTGGAATCATGGGGAGAGAGATTGTTGGCCCCTTTAGGATCCCTGAACGGGTAAAGATGAACTCCATAATGTATGTGGAGTTTCTCAAACAGCACTTCCTGCCATGGTTCAGGAAGAAGAACCATGTATTCCGCAGCAAGATCATTTTCATGCATGATAATGCACCGTCTCATGCTGCACATAACACATCTGCATCTCTGGCTGATATGGGCATAAAAGGGGACAAACTTATGGTGTGACCCCCATGCTCCCCTGACCTCAACCCCATTGAGCACCGCTGGAGCATCATCAAAAGGAGTGTCTATGATGGCGGGAGGCAGTTCACATCTAAGCAACAGCTCTGGGAGGGTTTTCTGTCCTCATGCAAAATAATTGAAGAAGAAACCATCCAAAACATGACAAATTCAATGGACGAGAGAGTTCAGAAGCTCCTTTTGAAAAAGGGGTCCTATGTGCAAATGTAACATCACCTAGAATAAAGTTTTGAGTTGAAAACTGTTTGATTTCAGTTTCTAATAACCTGCTAATGCTTATAATTTCAAAAATGACAATTTTTTTATTCTTTATTAAAATGAAAAGGTTGATCGAAGAGTGTGGGGGATCTAAAAGTGTGGCAACCCAGTAGTCAGGATTATTTCGAATTCTGACAATCTGAGGGTCATGTTGCAGGTAGTGCAGCAAGAAGGCACTCATGTGTCTTGCGCATCTAGGAGCCCCAAAATTATTTTCCGGGCTAGATGCAGCTAAAAATTATTATTAATTTGAAAGCTGGTGGAGCTTAGTATAGATGGCCTAATAGAATCAGTACTGCAAACTGCTACAAAGCCAAAATTATTTTACAGGCAAGATAGAGATAAACATGATTAGTAATAATTTGAAATCTGGTGGAGCTTTGTATAGATGGCCTAATAGAATCAGTACTGCAAACTGCTACAAGGCCAAAATTATTTTACATGCAAGATACAGATAAACATGATTAGTAATTTGAAACCTGGTGGAGTTTAGTATAGATGGTCTAATAGAATCAGTACTGCACAATGCTACACGGCCCAAATTATTTTGCAGCCAAGATACAGATAAACATGATTAGTAATTTTAAATCTGGTGGAGTTTAGTATAGATGGCCTAATAGAATCAGTACTGCACAGTGCTACAAGGCCAAAATTATTATACAGGCAAGATACAGATAAACATGATTAGTAATTTGAAAGCTTAAAACGGTTGGTGAGGTGATTTTATCAAATCATCAAGCTTTTACTCTCCCCAGGATGACACAGGAGTAGAAAAGTCATTTCGGATCCATGATTTGTTCATCTTTATGAACGTGAGTCTGTCTACATTATCAGTGGAGAGCCACGTGCGCTTATCTGTCAGAACACCACCAGCAGCGCTGAACACACGTTCAGACAGAACACTGGCTGCGGGGCATGACAAGATCTCCAAGGCGTAAGTGGCGTGCTCCAGCCATTTATCCAGATTGGAAGCCCAAAAAGAACAAGGGTCCAGTGACACAGTCATGGCTTCAATGTTTACTTGGAGATACTCCTGTACCATCGTCTCTAGGCATTGACTATGTGTCAGACTTCTTGTCTCCTGTGGCTTTGCAAAGGATGGGTTAAAAAAGTGGTGAAATGATTCCGCAAAATTCTTGTTACCAGCAGATACTGTGTTTCTGTTACGTTTTGAGTGCTGAACACTCGACGGTCCCACGGTTGGCAAGTTGGAACTGTGAGATTCACTACGTGCACCACTGGTGTTTTGTGGAAAAGCACATGTAAGATTCTGCAACAGTCTCTGCTGATACTCCTGCATGCGTGCATCCCTTTCTATGGCAGGAATAATTTCTGCAAATTTACTTTTGTACCGGGGATCTAAGAGTGTGGAAACCCAGTAGTCAGGATTATTTCTAATTCTCACAATTCGAGGGTCATGTTTCAGGTAGTGCAGCAAGAAGGCACTGATGTGTCTTGCGCATCCAGGAGCACCAAGTCCCTGTTGTGTTGGTGGCGAGGTGACAATCATGCTTCCTTCCTCTGCCCTCTCACCCCAACCTCGCACAACAGAAATGTGATCAAGGTCTCCCTCATCTGATGAGTCTTCCATCAGTTCGTCCTCCACTTCTTCCTGGGATCCTGCACCTTCCTCACTAGTTTGGCTGCTACCATGCGCCCTGGTAAAACCATCTCCCCCACCCTCACATGCCTGCCGCCTTGTGCTGCCGACCGTCTGGACCTTGCAGATCTTAGCCCTTAAGCTTACAACTCCTCCTCCTCTACTTCCTCCAACTCCTCTTGTGCCGCCACCTGACTCCGAATTCTGTTTAAAATGTGCTCCAGCATGTAAATCACCGGAATAGTCAAGCTGATAATGGCATCGTCAGCACTAAACATCTTCGTCGCCATTTCAAAACTGTGCAAAAGGGTGCATAGGTCCCTGATCTGAGACCACTCCTCCAGCGTGATTTGCCCCACCTCTGGATCTCGTTGGCCCAAGCTATAGGTCAGAACATATTGCACCAGGGCTTATCGGTGATCCCACAGTCGCTGCAACATGTGCAGAGTTGAATTCCACCGGGTCGGCACATCGCATTTTAGCCGGTGAAGTGGCAGGCCCAACGACTTCCGTAGAGATGTAAGTCTCTGAGCTGCGGGATGCGAACGGCGAAAGTGAGCACACAGCAACCGTGCCCTCTGCAGAAGGCCATCTAGTCCGGGATAGTGGCCTAAAAATTGCTGGACAACCAAGTTCAACACGTGAGCCATACAAGGAACGTGTGTGACATTGCCCCGGCGTAGGGCGGCACCGAGGTTTGCAGCATTGTCGCACACGGCCTTCCCTTGTTGCAGGTCCAGTGGAGACAACCATTCATGAAACTGGTTCTCTAGAGTTGACCACAACTCCTCAGCTGTGTGACTCACATTTCCCAGACATTTCAAAGTAAAAACCGCCTGATGACGTTGAGCCCTGCTGCCAGCATAGTAAGGAGGTGTGCAGGATCCCTTCTGCGCAGTTAGAAAGCTTGTGACATGACCAGACAGGCTTTGGGTGCAGGTGGAGGACCGAGAGGAGGTTGTGGAGGCAGAAGCAGTGGAGGAACTTCGAGATAAAGAGGATTGACGCACAACTCGTGGGGATGGCAAGACTTGGACAGCAGCCCATTGTCCTGATGTCACCATAGTTACCCAGTGCCCAGTCTGCGACATGTAAAGCACCTGTCCATGCCTACTCGTCCAAGTGTCTGTGGTGAAATGCACCCTGTCACACACAGAGTTTCTCAAAGAAGCGGTGATGTTGTGTGTGACATGCTAATGGAGCGCAGGCACACCTTTCTTAGAGAAGTAGTGACGACTGGGCAACTGGTACTGGGGCACTGCGACGGACATAAGGCCTCGAAAATCCTCTGTGTCCACCAGGCGGAAAGGCAGCATTTCTGTAGCCAAGAGCTTGCAGATGGTGAAATTCAACCTCTTAGCTTTCTCATGGCTAGGAGGAAATGGTCTTTTACTTTTCCACATCTGAGGGACTGAGGGCTGGCTGTTGTGCTTAGACGGGGTTGAGAAGGGTGTCCCCGGCAAACTGCCGGTCTGTGAGGAAGATGCAGGCGGACATGTTAGGTTGCCTTGATCCAAAGGTGGTGCTATCGATGTCGGACAGCGCTGAACATCAGCTGGTGTTTCCACCTCCAAAGAAAATGATGACCTGCCAATCACGCTGGCTGATGCGGGTAAAGAGGTGGCAGGTCTGCGTCCCAAAACAGAGGATGAAGAGGCCGCGGATGCACAAGATGTGGCAGACGGTGGTTGGCCCGGCTGGCTAGGCCGCATTGTAGCACAGTGAGCTTTCCACTGCAACTTATGCTTCAAATCCATGTGCCCGTTCATGCATGAAGTACTCAAACTATGTATTTTTTGGCCTCTACTTAGCTTTTGCTGACAAATGTTACAGATAAAACGAGTTGGGTCATCCTTATCGATCTGAAAAAATACCCAGGCTATGCAAGGCTTAGCACCCATGCGACCTGAAGAGCCACCACGACTTGTGGTCAGAGGCAGAGTTGTGTTTGAGGATGCAGTTGTTGACGTGCTTCCAGTACTACATCTCTGTCCAGGAAGGCGCAACCTAACCTTGTCGTCACTAGCATCCTCCTCCACCTCCTCTGCTGACCTCATCGACTGGCTGACTGTGGGTTGACAGTAAGTGGGATCTCCAACCTCGTCATCATCACCCTGTGTGTTATTACACCAGTCGTCCTCAGAGCCAACCTCTTCCTGCCTTGACAAAAAACTCAAATTGTCGCTCCAATCAGGTATTTGAGACTCATCATCGTCTTCCTCATTGTCTCCACCAACAGGAATTACAGTTTGGGAACGAGGGTCTACATTATGGTCAGAACCTTCTGCGTCTGTTCCTGGATCCGACTCATAAAGATTCTGGGCATTAGTGCAGATCATTTCCTCGTCTGGATTCACAGAAGCTCTGGAGCCGACTTCTGATTCCCAGGCTATAGTATGAGTAAACAGCTCTGCAGACTCAACCATCTGTTCTACCCCATACTTATACGGGCAGCTAGAGACTTGGGAGCTGTGAGGAAGCAAGTGCGATTGGGGTGACACCTCTGAGGACTGGAGTATTTGTGATGTTGAAGTTGAGGTGGAGGAGAGCCCACTTAAAGGAGCACTTGATATCCGTTGAAGCACCTGATGTTTTTGTGCCTCATCTGGAATTTGTAGTGATTGGCGTGGCCGTAAGAAAGGGATCTTATCACATTGTCGGCTAAAAGATGTAGACATCTTAGTTTGGCTGGAAGATGGTCTTTCTTCTGCAGATGTTACTGTTGCTTTAACACCTACCCCACGGACTCAACCTATTTTTCCCTTCCCAACATGCCTATTCCCCTTTTCACCATCAGCAGGCCTTTTTCCACTCATTTTGGTGGTTAACTAATTGACAACTCTGGAGTTGTTTGCACAAAAAACAATGGATGGGAACCGAGCAGAGCTGAGTGGCCAAACTGTGGTATTAGCCCAAAAGTATTGGCTGGGTTAGATGCAGTAAAACAATTTTATTACATACACAGGTGGTGGAGCTTAGTATAGATGGACTAATAGAATAAGTCCCACACACTGCTACAAGCCCCAAATTTTTTTCAGAGCTATATGCAGATAAAAATTATTTTTAATTTGCAACCTGGTGGAGGTTAGCATAGATGGACTAATAGAACAAGTCCCACACACTGCTACAAGCCCAAATTTTTTTTCAGAGCTAGATGCAGATAAAAATTATTTTTAATTTGCAACCTGGTGGAGGTTAGTATAGATGGACAAATAGAAAAAGTCACACACACTGCTACAAGCCCAAAATATTTTCAGAGCTAGATGCAGATAAAAATAATTTTTAATTTGCAACCTGGTGGAGGTTAGTATAGATGGACTAATAGAAAAAGTCCCACACACTGCTACATGCCCAAATTTTTTTTCAGAGCGAGATGCAGATAAAATTTATTTTTAATTTGCAACCTGGTGGAGGTAAGTACAGAAGCACTAATAGAACAAGTCCCACACATTGCTACAAGTCCAATTTTTTTTCAGAGCTATATGCAGATAAAAATTATTTTTAATTTGCAACCTGGTGGAGGTTAGTATAGATGGACTAATAGAACAAGTTCCGCACACTGCTACAAGCCCAAATTTTTTTTCAGCACTAGATGCAGATAAAAATTATTTTTAATCTGCAACCTGGTGGAGGTTAGTATAGATGGACTAATAGAACAAGTCCCACACACTGCTACAAGCCCAAATTCTTTCTCAGAGCTAGATTCTGATAAAAATTATTTTTAATTTGCAACCTGGTGGAGGTTAGCATAGATGGACTAATAGAACAAGTCCCACACACTGCTACAAGCAAAAAAATTTTTTCACAGCTAGATGCAGATAAAATTTATTTTTAAATTGCAACCTGATGGAGGTTAGTATAGATGGACTAATAGAACAAGTCCCACACACTGCTACAAGCCCAAATTTATTTCAGAGCTACATGCAGATAAAAATTATTTTATTTTGCAACCTGGTGGAGTTTAGTATAGATGGACTAATAGAACAAGTCCCACACACTGCTACAAGCCCAAATATTTTTTCAGAGTTAGATGCAGATAAAAATTATTTTTAATTTGCAACCTGGTGGAGGTTAGCATAGATGGACTAATAGAACAAGTCCCACACACTGCTACAAGCAAAAAATTTTTTTCACAGCTAGATGCAGATAAAAATTATTTTTAATTTGCAACCTGGTGGAGGTTAGTATAGATAGACTAATAGAACAAGTCCCACACACTGCTACAAGCCCAAATTTTTTTCAGAACTAGGTGCAGATAAAAATTATTTTTAATTTGCAACCTGGTGGAGGTTAGTATAGATGAACTAATAGAACAAGTCCCACACACTGCTACAAGCCCAATTTTTTTTCAGAGCTAGATGCAGATAAAAATTATTTTTAATTTGCAACCTGGTGGAGGTTAGTATAGATGGACAAATAGAAAAAGTCACACACACTGCTACAAGCCCAAATTATTTCCAGAGCTAGATGCAGATAAAAATAATCTTTAATTTGCAACCTGGTGGAGGTTAGTATAGATGGACTAATAGAAAAAGTCCCACACACTGCAACATGCCCAAATTTTTTTTCAGAGCGAGATGCAGATAAAATTTATTTTTAATTTGCAACCTGGTGGAGGTAAGTACAGATGCACTAATAGAACAAGTCCCACACATTGCTACAAGCCCAATTTTTTTTCAGAGCTATATGCGGATAAAAATTATTTTTAATTTGCAACCTGGTGGAGGTTAGTGTAGATGGACTAATAGAACAAGTTCCGCACACTGCTACAAGCCCAAATTTTTTTTCAGCACTAGATGCAGATAAAAATTATTTTTAATTTGCAACCTGGTGGAGGTTAGTATAGATGGACTAATAGAACAAGTCCCACACACTGCTACAAGCCCAAATTCTTTCTCAGAGCTAGATTCTGATAAAAATTATTTTTAATTTGCAACCTGGTGGAGGTATAGATGGACTAATAGAACAATTCCCACACACTGCTACAAGCCCAAATTTTTTTTCAGAGCTAGATTCTTATAAAAAATATTTTTAATTTGCAACCTGGTGGAGGTTAGTATAGATGGACTAATAGAACAAGTCCCACACACTGCTACAAGCAAAAAAATTTTTTCACAGCTAGATGCAGATAAAAATTATTTTTAATTTGCAACCTGGTGGAGGTTAGTATAGATGAACTAATAGAACAAGTCCCACACACTGCTACAAGCCCAAATTTTTTTTCAGAGTTAGATGCAGATAAAAATTATTTTTAATTTGCAACCTGGTGGAGGTTAGCATAGATGGACTAATAGAACAAGTCCTACACACTGCTACAAGCCCAATTTTTTTTTCAGAGCTAGTTGCAGATAAAAATTATTTTTAATTTGCAACCTGGTGGAGGTTAGTATAGATGGACTAATAGAACAAGTCCCACACACTGCTACAAGCCCAAATTTTTTTTCAGAGATAGATGCAGATAAAAAATATTTTTAATTTGCAACCTGGTAGAGGTTAGTATAGATGGACTAATAGAACAAGTCCCATACACTGCGACATGCGCAAATTTTTTTTCAGAGCTAGATGCAGATAAAAATTATTTTTAATTTGCAACCTGGTGGAGGTTAGTATAGATGGACTAATAGAATGATGCTATGCCTAAAAGATTTACTTGGCTAGGTGTAGTAAAAAATTTTTTATTCTATACACAGGTGGTGTAGCTTGCAACACAGATAGGCTACTCCACTGACTAACTCACACTGCAATAGGCCAAAAAGGGCTTGCTTAGCTAGATTTAGCCAAATGCTGTGAAAAACACTTGCACAGCACTGGCACAGATCTCCCTGGCAAAAAGTCAGAGGAAATGCTGTAAAATAGTCCTCAAATGGACTGCAATTACAATTAGTCCCTACTCCCAACCTATCTATTTCAGAGCACAGACCTGCATGATAAAAGTCGTAGGAAATGATGTAACCTAGTCCTCAAAAGGACTGCAATCACAACTATTCCCTACTCCCAAGCTATCTGTAGATTTGTGCGAAAATTGGCTTGAAATGAACACTCAAAGTATAGCGCACACAGCAACAGCGGTGCCGTCTAACACGCAGCTGCAGCAGTGAGAAAATGGTGGCTACATGAAAAATGGCTCATATGGCAAGGACATGTGAAATACTCTGCCAATGACACATCCCCTTGCTTGTGTGAAAAAAAGCAGTTCGCTCCGTGTGTGAACTGCTGATAGGCTGACAGATTGCACCTCCCCACTGTAAATGCGGGAAAGAGAAAAAAAATGGAGATCTTCATTATTTATGCTGAGATCCATCCCCTGCCCCTCCCCCCGCCCCGCTGTACACTCAAACTGCGTATTAACATTAATTTTCAGCATTACTGAGAAAAAATCCAGTTATGATTTTGGTGCACGAACAGTTATCGAACATAACCTCGAACAGCCGGATTTTTTTCAAATCGCTCGTGTTCGCCGAACGGCTCGAACACTGCCCAAAACAGCTCGAATTTGAGATTGGCGAACAGTTCGAGTCGAACACCGCTCATCTCTATTCACCAGCAAATCACCCCCACACCATCACACCTCCTCCTTCATGCTTCACGGTGGGAACCAGGCATGTAGAGTCCATCCGTTCACCTTTTCTGCATTGCACAAAGACACGGTGGTTGGAACTAAAGATCTCAAATTTGGACTCATCAGACCAAAGCACAGATTTCCACTGGTCTAATATCCATTCCTTGTGTTCTTAAGCCCAAACAAGTCTCTTCTGCTTGTTGCCTGTCCATAGCAGTGGTTTCCTAGCAGCTATTTTACCATGAAGGCCTGCTGCAGAAAGTCTCCTCTTAACAGTTGTTGTAGAGATGTGTCTGCTGCTAGAACTCTGTGTGGCATTGACCTGGTCTCTAATCTGAGCTGCTGTTAACCTGCGATTTCTGAGTCTGGTGACTCGGATAATCTTATCCTCAGAAGCAGAGGTGACTCTTGGTCTTCCTTTCCTGGGGCGGTCCTCATGTGAGCCAATTTCTTTGTAGCGCTTGATGGTTTTTGCAACTGCACTTGGGGACACTTTCAAAGTTTTCCCAATTTTTCAGACTGACTAACCTTCATTTCTTAAAGTAATGATGGCCACTCGTTTTTCTTTACATAGCTGCTTTTTTCTTGCCATAATACAAATTCTAACAGTCTATTCAGTAGGACTATCAGCTGTGTATCCACCTGACTTCTGCACAACACAACTGATGGTCCCAACCCCATTTATAAGGCAAGAAATCCCACTTATTAAACCTGACAGTGCACACCTGTGAAGTGAAAACCATTTCCGGTGACTACCTCTTGAAACTCATCAAGAGTGTGCAAATCAGTCATCAAGGCAAAAGGTGGCTATTTTGAAGAACCTAGAATATAAGACATATTTTCAGTTGTTTCACACTTTTTTGTTAAGTATATAATTCCACATGTGTTAATTCATAGTTTTGATGCCTTCAGTGTAAATGTACAATTTTCAAAGTCATGAAAATACTGAAAAATCTTTAAATGAGAAGGTGTGTCCAAACTTTTGGTCTGTAGTGTGTATATATATATATATATATATATATATATATATATATATATACAGTGCCTACAAGTAGTATTCAACCCCCTGCAGATTTAGCTGGTTGACACATGCGGAATTAACTTGGCATTGTGACATTTGTACTGTAGATCAGCCTGGAAGTGGGAAATGCACTGCAGCAAATTTTGTTTTTGTTTTGTTTTTTTAAAACGTTAAAAGTTAATTCAGAGTGTCATTTATTATTCAACCCCTCAAACCACAAGAATTCTGTTTGGTCCCCCTAAAGTATTAAGAAGTAGTTCAGGCACCAAGAATAATGAGCTTCACATGTGTGGATTAAAGATCTCTTTTGCCAGCCTTTTCTGACTATTTAAGACCCTCCCCAAACTTGTGAACAGCACTCAGACATGGTCAACATGGGAAAGACAAAGGAGCATTCCAAGGCCATTAGAGACAAGATAGTGGAGGGTCACAAGGCTGGCAAGGGGTACAAAACCCTTTCCAAGGAGTTGGGCCTACCTGTCTCCACTGTTGGGAGCATCATCCGTAAGTGGAAGGCTTATGGAACTACTGTTAGCCTTCCACGGCCTGGACAGCCTTTGAAAGTGTCCTCCCGTGCCGAGGCCAGGCTTGTCTGAAGAGTCAAGGCTAACCCAAGGACAACAAGGAAGGAGCTCCGGGAAGATCTCATGGCAGTGGGGACATTGGTTTCAGTCAATACCATAAGTAACGTACTCCACCGCAATGGTCTCCGTTCCAGACGAGCCTGTATGGTACCTTTACTTTCAAAGCGTCATGTCAAGGCTCGTCTACAGTTTGCTCATGATCACTTGGAGGACTCTGAGACAGACTGGTTCAAGGTTCTATGGTCTGATGAGACCAAGATCGAAATCTTTGGTGCCAACCACACACGTGACGTTTGGAGACTGGATGGCACTGCATATGTCCCCAAGAATACCATCCCTAAAGTCAAGCATGGTGGTGGCAGCATCATGCTGTGGGGCTGTTTCTCAGCCAAGGGGCCTGGCCATCTGGTCCGCATCCATGGGAAGATGGATAGCACGGCCTACCTGGAGATTTTGGCCAAGAACCTCCGCTCCTCCATCAAGGATCTTAAGATGGGTCGTAATTTCATCTTCCAACAAGACAACGACCCAAAGCACACAGCCAAGAAAACCAAGGCCTGGTTCAAGAGGGAAAAAGTCAAGGTGTTGGAGTGGCCTAGTCAGTCTCCTGACCTTAACCCAATTGAAAACTTGTGGAAGGAGCTCAAGAATAAAGTCCACATGAGACACCCAAAGAACCTAGATAACTTGGAGAAGATCTGCATGGAGGAGTGGGCCAAGATAACTCCACAGACCTGTGCCGGCCTGATCAGGTCTTATAAAAGACGATTATTAGCTGTAATTGCAAACAAGGGTTATTCCACAAAATATTAAACATAGGGGTGGTATAATAATTGACCCACACGTTTATGTTTAAAATTTAATAAAATTCAACTGAGCAACATAACTTTTTGGTTTGTAAGATTTATGCTTCTGTTCATAAAACCTACTCTCGTTTGCAGTTTGAAGGCTCTAACTTATTTGCATCTTATCAAACCAGCTAAATCTGCAGGGGGTTGAATACTACTTGTAGGCACTGTATATATATATATATATATATATATATATATATATATATACACTGAATGAATGAAATATTCTCATTGAATACTTTGTTCTGTACAAAGTTGAATGTGCTGACAACAAAATCACATAAATCATCAATGGAAATCAAATTTATTAACCAATGGGGGCCTGGATTTGGAGTCACCCCCAAAATTAAAGTGGAAAACCACACTACAGGCTGATCCAACTTTGATATAATGTCCTTAAAACAAGTCGAAATGAGGCTCAGTATTGTGTGTGGCCTCCACGTGCTTGTATGACCTCCCTGCAACGCCTGGGCATGCTCCTAATGAGGTTGCGGAGAGTCTCCTGTGGGATCTCCTCCCAGACCTGGACTAAAGCATCCGCCAACTCCTGGACAGTCTGTGGTGCAATGTGACGTTGGTGGATGGAGCAAGACATGATGTCCCAGATGTGCTCAATCGGATTCAGGTCTGGGAAACAGGCGGGCCAGTCCATAGCTTCAATGCCTTCATCTTGCAGGAACTGCTGACACACTCTAGCCACAAGAGGTCTGGCATTGTCCTGCATTAGGAGGAACCCAGGGCCAACTGCACCAGTATATGGTCTCACAAGGGGTCTGAGGATCTCATCTCGGTACCTAATGGCAGTCAAGCTACCTCTGGCGAGCATATGGAGGGCTGTGCGGCCCTCCAAAGAAATGCCACCCCACACCATTACTGACCCACTGCCAAACCGGTCATGCTGAAGGATGCTTCAGGCAGCAGATCGCTCTCCACGGCGTCTCCAGACTCTGTCATGTCTGTCACATGTGCTCAGTGTGAACCTGCTTTCATCTGTGAAGAGCACAGGGCGCGAGTGGTGACTTTGCCAATCCTGGTGTTCTGTGGCAAATGCCAAGCGTCCTGCACGGTGTTGGGCTGTGAGCACAACCCCCATCTGTGGACGTCGGGCCCTCATACCACCCTCTTGGAGTCAGTTTCTAACCGTTTATGCAGACACATGCACATTTGTGGCCTGCTGGAGGTCATTTTGCAGGGCTCTGGCAGTGCTCCTCCTGTTCCTCCTTGCACAAAGGTGGAGGTAGAGGTCCTGCTGCTGGGTTGTTGCCCTCCTATGGCCCCCTTCTCGTCTCCTGGAGTACTGGCCTGTCTTCTGGTAGCGCCTCCAGCCTCTGTACACTACGCTGACAGACACAGCAAACCTTCTTGCCACAGCTCGCATTGATATGCCATCCTGGATGAGCTGCACTACCTGAACAACTTGAGTGTGTTGTAGAGTCTCATGCTACAATGAGTGTGAAAGCACAACCAACATTCAAAAGTGACCAAAACATCAGCCAGAAAGCATTGGTACTGAAATGTGGTCTGTGGTCCCCACCTGCAGAACCACTCCTTTATTGAGTGTGTCTTGATAATTGCCAATAATTTCCATCTATTGTCATTTCCATTTGCACAACAGCATGTGAAATTGATTGTCAATCAGTGTTGTTTCCTAAGTGGACAGTTTGATTTCACAGAAGTTTGATTTACTTGGAGTTATATTCTGTTGTTTAAGTGTTCCCTTTATTTTTTTGTGCCGTGTATGTACAGCTCTGGCAAAAAATTAAGAGACCACTGCAAAATTTTCATTTTCTCTGATTTTTCTCTTTATAGGTAAATTTTTGAGTAAAATGTACATTGTTGTTTTAGTCTATAAACTACTGACAACATGTCTTCGGAATTCAAAGCTAAAAATTTTGTATTTATTTGCAGCAAATGAAAAATCATCAAAATAATAAAAAAGAAACAGTGCTTTCATACCTCAAATAATGCAAAGAAAATAAGTTCTTATTCATTTAGAAACAACAATACTCATGTTTTACCTCAGGAAGAGTTCAGAAATCAATATTTGGTGGAATAACCATGATTTTAAATCATAGCTTTCATGTGTCTTGGCATACTTTCCACCAGTCTTTCACACTGCTTTTGGGTGACCTTATGCCACTCTTGGCATAAAAATGTAAGCAGTTCTTCTTTATTTGATGGCTTAAGACTATCCATCTTCCTCTTGATTACATTCCAGAGGTTTTCAATGGGGTTCAGGTCTGGAGATTGGGCTGGCCATGACAGGGTTTTGATGTGGTGCTACTTCATCCACACATTGATTGACCTAGCTGTGTGGCATGGGGCATTGTCCTGCTGGAAAAAACAGTCCTCAGATTTGGGGAACATTGCCTGAACAGAAGGAAGCAAGTGTTTTTCAAGGATAACCTTGTATGCGACTTGATTCATACATCCTTCGCAAAGATTAACCTGCCCAATTCCAGCCTAAATCCCCAGATCATCACCAATCCTCCACCAAATTTCAAAGTGGGTGCAAGACACTGTGGCTTGTATGCCTCTCCAGTTCTCCGTCTAACCATTAGACGACCAGGTTTTGGGCAAAGCTGAAAATTAGACTCATCAGAGAAGATTACCATACTCCAGTCCTCTATGGTCCAATTCTTATGGTCTTTGACAAACTTCAGCCTGGCTCTACTTTGCTTCTCATTGATGAAAGGCTTTTTTTCTAGGTTTACATGACTTGAGGCCTGCGTCTAGGAGCCTGTTACGAACTGTTCGTGCCGTGCACTTTACCCCAGCTGCCATTTGACATTCCTTTTGTAGGTCACTTTATGTCATCTTGCGATTGCTGATTGACATTCGAATAAGATGATGGTCATCCCGGTCAGTGGAGAGTCGCTTTCGCCCTCTGTTGGTCTGTAGCTTTGTTGTCCTCAATATCTGCTGCTTGACCTTGTTGCAATGGACTGCCTTCTTCGAAATTTTAAGGATGGAGGCAACATGACACTGACTGTATCCCTCTGCTAGTAAAGCCAGAATTGAGTCCTTCTTTTCCTCACTCAAGACTTTTATTTTCAACTGCTTTGGCATGGTTAAAGTTATTTTTTTCATTCAAATTACTTTTGAGCTATTCCTAGCACTTGTTTTGCCATCCAGCTTGTCCTATTGCAAGAGGATTGTGAAGACCACAGAAATGTTTTTTATACTTTCCCTTGTTACATAAGATTTGGTACAGGTGATCACTAGTGATGGGTGAGCATTAAAATGCTTGGGTGCTCAACCTGAGCAATGAGCCCAATGTAAGTCTATGGGAAACTCGAGCATTTTTCAGGCGGCTCCCCCCGGCGGTCTACAGAGGACCGAAAAATTGCCCAAATCTATGGGAACAGCACTCAAATGGCATGGGAACAGAATGGAGAAGATGCCTGGAAGCATTTATGACTCCCAGGTCACTGCTGTCAACAATGTTGTCAGAGGTATTATGTCACTTTTATGGACTCACAATAAAACATACTAAAACGAAACCAAAATGGAATTTCCTGGGAAATATGTTAAGGAACATCCTTTCCAGGGTAATGACTTGTATATAAGGCAAAATAAATAACCAAAAACAAAAATATTCCTCCATACCTTGGGCTATGTTCACACGTAGGTTTGATGCGTTTTTGCACTTTTGCTTTGCTTTCAACTTTGACAAATGCATTCACCAGGAAATGTCATTTTAACATTTTACCATCCTATTTGGCCTAGTGGTGTGTTAGACATGATCAGACACATCCTGTTATATTCATGAAAGTCACAAAGCCTAATTTTATAGGGCCATCAGGCGGCCTTTACTATTCTTAGAGAGCCATCAGCCGGCTATGCTTTGTTGTTCCAATTACTAAATAGTGGGTCTCCTATACTGTTATTGCGTATGCAGTGAGTGGCAGGGCTGCCCAAAATTTGCATGCACCCCAATGACCCTTTGAAAATTTGGACGTACCCCAATAACCCTTTGAAGAGACTTAGAGGTGGGCCTCCTGAAAAAAAATGTTCCCATTATTAGGAAGTGTGTCTCCCATACTGTTTGCCTATGCAGTGAATGCAAGGGCGGCCAAAAATTTGGACCAACTCCAATGCCCCTTGGAAGAGACGTAGAGGAGGGCCTCCTTAAAACAATGTTCCCTTTATTAGAAGTGGGTCTCCCATTGTGTTTGCCTATGCAGTGAATGCAAGGGATGCCAAAAATTTGGAGCCACTCCAATTCCACTTGGAAGAGACGTGGAGGTCAGAGGGTCTTTTGAAACCAATGTTCCCATTATTAGAAAGTGGGTCTCCCATTGTGTTTGCCAATGCAGTGAATGCAAGGGCTGCCAAAAATTTGAAGGCACTACAATGCCCCTTGGAAGGGACGTGGAGGTCAGAGGGCCTCCTGAAAACAATGTTCCCATTATAAGGAAGTGGGTCTCCCATAGTGTTGGCCTATGCAGTGAATGCAAGGGCTGCCAAAAATTTGGAGGCACTCTAATGCTCCTTGGAAGAGAAGTGGAGGGCCTCATGAAAAAATGTTCCCATTATTAGGAAGTGGGTCTCCCATAGTGTTGGCCTATGCAGTGAATACAAGGGCTGCCAAAAATTGGGAGGCACTCCAATGTCCCTTGGAAGAGACGTGGAGGAGGGCCTCATAAAAAAATGTTCCTATTAGAAAGGAGCGGGTCTCCTATACTTGTAATGCCCATGCCCTAAGTGTATGGGCTGACAAACATTTACCCCTGGGGGGTATACATGAACATACTGTATAAAATATTTTTTTTACGGGCATCATAAACACCTTTAAAAAAATGATGTGCGTGTTGCATCATGGACCCCGGTCACCCTGGTGATATGGTGGTGGAGGATGGGGATGAGGATAAGGAGGAGAACAAGAGCAAATAGCCAAAATCAGGAAGCGTATACCCATGTGTGGGTGTGAAAAGGTGAATGGGAATACACCTCCCAAAAAAGGCACTGGATTTGAGTTTATGTTACGCTGCTATCATTTGGTGGTGTTGACTAGTGTTGAGCCACCCCCGTAGTGTTCGAGTTCGGTTCGGTTCGTCGAACACCCGTGTGTTCGCCGAACTGTTCGTCGAACTGTTCGTCGAACACCTTCGAACACCGTTAAAACCAATGGCAGGCAAACAAAAACACATAGAAACACATAGAAAACACCTTCAAAGGTGTCCAAAAGCTGACAAACTGCTCAGAAGACATAACTAACACATGGAAATGTGACAAGTTGTAGCGCTGGCGTCCCTGCCCTCTGCTAGGCAGGGACGCTGCTCCCCTCACCGCTCTGCTGGCAGCGCGCGCTCCGTCCCGGCGTCCTCCTCCTGCTCTGCTCCGTGCCCGGCGTCCTCTCCCCGCTCTGCTCTCAGCGCGCGCTCCTTCCCGGCCCCTGTGCTTAGGGCGCGCGCGCGCTCCCCTCCTCTTAAAGGGGCCGCGCGCGCCGTCCTAAGGAGTCCCCGGCCAATGGCCGGAGGACTTCATCATATATAAGGCACCTCCTCCAAAATGGAGGGGCCCGAGCAATGTTGTTTGCACCTGTGTCTCACCTGTGCTTCAGCCCTCAGGTCCCGTTGCCAGTTACCTGCCAGTTACCTGCCAGTTTCCTGCCAGTTTCCTGCTAGTTACCTGCCTGATTCCTGCCTGAATACTTGTTACCTGTCTGCCAGTCTGAGGTCCGACGGTCTGCCTTACTACTCCTGTCAGTCTGTCTAAAGGACCAGCCTGCCCGCTCACCTGGGAGCGCATATCAGCTACCTGCCTGCTTGCCTGAGGTCCGACGGTCTGCCTTACTACTCCGGTCAGTCTGTCTATGGACCAGCTTGCCCGCTCACCTGGGAGCGCTTCTCCGTTATCTGCCTGCTTGCCAGCCCGGAGGCTCCGTTGTCACGTGCTGTGACCACCAGCTATCTCAGAGACTCTTGCCCGCTCACCTGGGAGCGCATCTCCGTTACCTGCCTACTTGCCAGCCCGGAGGTCCCGTTGTCACGTGCGGTGACCACCAGCTATTCCAGAGACTCTTGCCCGCTCACCTGGGAGCGCTTCTCCGTTACCTACCTGCCTGCCAGCCCGGAGGTTCCGCCGTCACGTGCCGTGACCACCTGCTATTCCAGAGACTCTCGCTTGCTCACCTGGGAGCACACATCTACCATCTGCCTGCTAGCCTACCCGGAGGCTCTGCCATCACAGGTCGTACCTACCCCTTACCCAGAGACTGCCCTGATCACTTGCCGTAACTCCCTGTCCGTTCACCCAGAGACTGCCACCCGCTCCCTTACAAGGGCCGCCCCCTTGTATAATAGCTCAGAGGTTCCGCCTCCCGGACCCGTTACACAAGTACATATAGTCATGCGAAAATAAAAGAGGTGGAGGAGTAAAAGGAGGGGGAGACACAGATATAGGCATGTCATGCCCTTCTAAAATCCAAAAAGTGAGAAGCCGACACGGCCAGTCCGCTCCTGCCCGTGCCACCTCCGTGTCGCCGGGTTTGTGCCCGAGCCGCGGTGAACCCTGACGGCCAGCCCCCCTCTCCCAATACTGGTGCCTGTCCGCTGGTGGGTCGAGCGAGCCCCCCTGTGGTGGAGGCAGCTCTAAGCTTTTTAATTTAAATTGTCTCTCTAATTTGAATGAATACACTTTAAATCCATTTACAAGGATCTATTGGAGGGCAAGTCTCATGCCAGCAGCCGCGGTAATTCCAGCTCCAGTAGCGTCCACTAAAGCTGCTGCAGTTAAAAAGCTTTTATAAGGATCGAGCTCGGCTGTCCACCGCAAGGCATCCTACTGCCAGTCCCAGCCCCTATGCCTTGGGGTGCCTCCTGATGCTCTTCACTAAGTATCCCATGGTCCCGAAGCATTTCCTTTGAAAAAATTAAGTGTCTAAACTACAGGTGGTGCAGCTTGCTTAACAGCCGGGATAATCCGCTCACTAGCAGACACTGCTACTAGGCACAAAGTATTTCCTGGGCTAGATGCAGTTAAAAATTTGTAATTAGATACTCTCGTTGGATGCTGAGAAAGCATTCCATAGAGTCTCCTGGCACGCCATATATGATTCTCTTAAAAAGCTTGGGGTAGGGGTCTAGGGGACCCTTTTATAGCCAAAATCACGGCCCTGTATCGCAATACGTCACCTAGGCTGAAGATAAATGGAACTGTAGCACCCTGAGGGCTCGGTTGCTACAGACGTATTGCACCTCACCCAGAGGTGTGATATCTCACTCTCAGGTAAGGATGGAGTGTGGATCAGGACCCGACACCTGCATGCATTACACCACATTGCCGTGGGGCAGGGCGACCAATATGCCCCTGAGATGGGCACGACAGTCCCTGTCCCTGGCTGGAGTGGGGGGAGGGAACACTGAGGAAGGGGAACCCTGTAGTGCAGGAGCAGGGAGGAAGCAGTTCCTGGGTGCATTGAGAAGGGAGTATAAAAGGTGGGCACCATCTTAGTTCAGTGCAGAGAAGTCTGAGCAGAAGTGGCAGGGAGCAGGGGCTCTGCATGAGCTCTGCTCCGGAGGCGGGCCTAGTAACAGAGGCCCAGGCCTGGAAGAGGGAGAAGGAAGGAAGAGGAGCGGAGAAGGCTCCAGGAACGAGGAATGAAGGGATCCCAGGGGTGCGGACGGGCGAGTCGCCACCGCACGCCCGAATCCACCTGCGTGGAGGGGTCAGGCCAAAGGGGGAGACCGGTCCCCGAACTAGTGGAGGCAGGAAACGACCCTCAGCTAGAAACCGGAGGCTCTGACATTTTATGTGGCGCAGCCCCTCGCTACACCCGCTAGGAAGGCACCACATAGGGTCAGGGAAACTGGCGCCAAGTTTACCAAGAGGAGGCCCGAGGCAGCCGGACAGAAGTGTTGGTAAGAAAGGCCAGACAAAGGACACACAAAGGGGGTCCTGTGAAGTGCTCCAAAGTTATCTGGGAGTTGTCTGAGCCCCTCACCTGGTGAGCACAGTACGACGTGGGCAGCCGTTACCTGCAGACGTGGTCTGGATAATAAGAACTGTGAGTAAAGGCCCTGAACTGCATCACTGACTCCGTGTCGTTACTGCTGCTGCCCTGCACCATCACCCCCATCCTCCGCATACACTGCCCTGAGGCTATACTCCTCCCGTGGGGAGTTATGCTACGCTCTGCTGCACCCACAACACCAGCCTCAGTGGTCTGCCCTGTAGCGGCGGTTCACTCTGACCGCAATCCACGGGTGGCGTAGTCGGACATTTAAACATGAAAACCACATAAATAGTTCCGCCACTGGTTTGACCGCCCTGAGCCACGGAACCGGGTCGCCGCCACGAAGACTACAACCACCAGCATCCACCAAAAAGGGTCCGGCTCCGGGTGTCCCAAGGCCCAGGGGGTGCGTCAGAACATTTTCATCACCTTTCACAATCACCAATGGGACAAGGCAGTGATGTCCTCTGTCCCCTCTCTTATACATCCTAGTGACGGAGCACCTGCTCTCATCAATTCGCCATAACCCCAATATTAGGTGGATTGAGGTGGGAGGCACCGAGTACAAGTGCTCTCTATTTGCTGATGATGTCCTAGTATATATCACTCAATCACATATATCCATCCATGCTGTTATGGCTGAAATAGATCACTTTGTTACATGGTAAAATTTTAAAATCAATGCAGCGAAGTCTGAGGCCCTCGATGTCTCCCTCCCCAAATCCATATAGGATTCCATCCAGTCCAACTTTCCCTTTGCCTGGCCCTCACAGGGTTTCAAATACTTAGGAATTCCTATTCATAGAGACCTCTCCCATCTATGTTATCTTAATTTTGGGCCCTTTATTGAACAACTCCATACAGACCACGGTTGGCAAGTTAGAACTGTAAGATTCACTACGTGAACCACTGGTGTTTTGTGGAAAAGCACATGTACACCGCGTTCCAAATTATTATACAAAAAGTGTTTAGGAGTGATAAGGGAAGAATTTGTTTGTTTGTCAGTTAATCTCATTGATGGTGATGTGTGTCAGGGCTCTTTATATCACTGTAAGCAATTGCAGACACCTGTGCTAATTAGTTTGGCAGGTGTGTCCAATGAAAGGCAAGACTACTTAAGAAGGCTCTCTCACATTATTAAGCAGCCTACATTTTCTGCCAAAATGGGAAAGAAAAAGGATGTGTCGGCTGCTGAGAAGCAACAAATTGTGGAGTGTTTAGGTCAAGGCATGACTACAATCAACATTGTGCGATGATCAGGATGAAGTGTCTTCGCAATCAAGAAGTATGTAGCTGATTCACAGTACACACGTGTGCGTGCTGATAAGGGCAAATTGAGGACTCTTTCCTACAGGCAATTACGTCAGGTTGAAAGAGCAGCGGCAAAAAAGCCTTGTCATAGCAGCAGACAAGTTTTTGAAGCTGCTTGTGCCTCCAATGTCCCCGAACAAAAAGATGCAGGGTCCTTCAGAGGTTTGCAGCTGTGCATGCGCCATCCTGTCGACCTCCTCTATCCACTTCACACAAGCAGAAACGGCTCCAGTGGGCCAAACATTACATAAAGACTGATTTCAAAACTGTTTTGTTCACGGATGAGTGCCGTGCAGCGCTCGATGGTCCAGATGGATGGAGTGGAGGATGGCTGGTTGATGGACACCCCACGCAAACACGGCTACAGCGCCAACAAGGAGCAGGTGGAGTAATGTTTTGGGCTGGAATCATGGGGAGAGAGATTGTCGGCCCCTTTAGGATCCCTGAAGGCGCTAAAGATGAACTCCATAATGTATGTGGATTTTCTCAAACAGCACTTCCTGCCATGGTTCAAGAAGAAGAACCGTGTATTTCACAGCAAGATCATTTTTCTGCATGATAATGCACCATCTCATGCTGCACATAAAACATCTGCATCTCTGGCTGATATGGGCATAAAAGGGGACAAACTTATGGTGTGACCCCCATGCTCCCCTGACCTCTACCCCATTCAGAACCTTTGGAGCATCATTAAAAGGAGTGTCTATGATGGCGGGAGGCAGTTCACATCTAAGCAACAGCTCTGGGAGGGTATTCTGTCCTCATGCAAAACAATTGAAGCAGAAACCATCCAAAACCTGACAAATTCAATGGACGAGAGAGTTCAGAAGCTCCTTTCGAACAAGGGGTCCTATGTGAAAATGTAACATCACCTAGAATAAAGTTTTGAGTTGAAAACTGTTTGATTTCAGTTTCTAACAACCTGCTAATGCTTATAATTTCAAAAATGACCATTTTTTTGGTCTTTATTAAAATGAAAAGGTTGATCGAAAAGTTTGGGGGATCTAAGAGTGTGGCAACCCAGTAGTCATGATTACTTCGAATTCTGACAATATGAGGGTCATGCTGCAGGTAGTGCAGCAAGAAGGCACTTATGTGCCTTGCGCATCTCGGAGCCCCAAAATTATTTTCCGGGCTAGATGCAGCTAAAAATTATTTTTAATTTTCAATCTGGTGAAGCTTTAGTATAGATGGCCTAATAGGATCAGTGCTGCACACTGCTACAAAGCCCAAATTATTTTCCAGTCAAGATACAGATAAACATGATTAGTAATTTGAAAGCTTAAAACGGTTGGTAGGGTGATTTTAACCAATCATCAAGCTTTTACTCTCCCCAGGATGACACAGGGGTAGAAAAGTCGTTTTGGATCCATGATTTGTTCATCTTTATGAACGTGAGTCTGTCTACATTATCAGTGGAGAGCCGCGTGCGCTTATCTGTCAGCACACCACCAGCAGCGCTGAACACACGTTCAGACAGAACGCTGGCTGCGGGGCATGACAAGATCTCCAAGGCGTAAGTGGCTAGCTCCGGCCATTTATCCAGATTGGAAGCCCAAAAAGAGCAAGGGTCCAGTGACACAGTCGTGGCTTCAATGTTTACTTGGAGATACTCCTGTACCATCGTCTCTAGGCGTTGACTATGTGTCAGACTTCTTGTCTCCTGTGGCCTTGCAAAGGATGGGCTAAAAAAGTGGTGAAATGATTCCGCAAAATTGATGTTACCAGCAGATACTGTGGTTCTGTTACGGTTTGAGTGCTGAACACTTGACGGTCCCACGGTTGGCAAGTTGGAACTGTGAGATTCACTACGTGCACCACTGGTATTTTGTGGAAAAGCACATGTAAGATTCTGCAACAGTCTCTGCTGATACTCCTGCATGCGTGCATCCCTTTCTATGGCAGGAATAATTTCTGCAAATTTACTTTTGTACCGGGGATCTAACAGTGTGGCAACCCAGTAGTCAGGATTATTTCTAATTCTCACAATTCGAGGGTCATGTTGCAGGTAGTGCAGCAAGAAGGCACTCATGTGTGTTGCGCATCCAGGAGCACCAAGTCCCTGTTGTGTTGGTGGCGAGGTAACAATCATGCTTCCTTCCTCTGTCCTCTCCCCCCAACCTCGCACAACAGAAATGTGATCAAGGTCTCCCTCATCTGATGAGTCTTCCATCAGTTCGTCCTCCACTTCTTCCTGGGCTCCTGCACCTTCCTCACTAGTTTGGCTGCTACCATGCGCCCTGGTAAAACCATCTCCCCCACCCTCACATGCCTGCCGCCTTGGTGCTGCCAACCGTCTGGACCTTGCAGATGTTAGCCCTTCCGCATACAACTCCTCCTCCTCTACTTCCTCCACCTCCTCTTGTGCCACCACCTGACTCCGAATTCTGTTTAACATGTGCTCCAGCATGTAAATCACCGGAATAGTCATGCTGATAATGGCATCGTCAGCACTAAACATCTTCGTCGCCATTTCAAAACTGTGCAGAAGGGTGCATAGGTCCCTGATCTGAGACCACTCCTCCAGCGTGATTTGCCCCACCTCTGAATCTCGTTGGCCCAGGCTATACGTCAGAACGTATTGCACCAGGGCTTGTCGGTGCTGCCACAGTCGCTGCAACATGTGCAGAGTTGAATTCCACCGGGTAGGCACATCGCATTTTAGCCGGTGAAGTGGCAGGCCCAACGACTTCTGTAGAGATGTAAGTCGCTGAGCTGCGGGATGCGAACGGCGGAAGTGAGCACACAGCGACCGTGCCCTCTGCAGAAGGCCATGTAGTCTGGGATAGTGGGCTAAAAATTGCTGGACAACCAGGTTCAACACGTGAGCCATACAAGGCACGTGTGTGACATTGCCCCGGCGAAGGGCCGCACCCAGGTTTGCAGCATTGTCGCACACGGCCTTCCCTGGTTTCAGGTCCAGTGGAGACAACCATTCATGAAATTGGTTCTCCAGAGCTGACCACAACTCCTCAGCTGTGTGACTCACATTTCCCAGACATTTCAATGTAAAAACCGCCTGATGACGTTGAGCCCTACTGCCAGCATAGTAAGGAGGTGTGCAGGATCCCTTCTGCGCAGTTAGAAAGCTTGTGGCATGACCAGACAGGCTTTGGGTGCAGGTGGAAGACCGAGAGGAGGTTGAGGAGGCAGAAGCAGTGGAGGAACTTTGACATAAAGAGGATTGACGCACAACTCGTGGGGACGGCAAGACTTGGACAGCAGCCCCTTGTCCTGCTGTCACCATAGTTACCCAGTGCCCAGTCAGCGACATGTAACGCCCCTGTCCATGCCTACTCGTCCAAGTGTCTGTGGTGAAATGCACCCTGTCACACACAGATTTTCTCAAAGAAGCGGTGATGTTGTGTGCGACATGCTGGTGGAGCGCAGGCACACCTTTCTTTGAGAAGTAGTGCCGACTGGGCATCTGGTACTGGGGCACTGCGACGGACATAAGGTCTCGAAAATCCTCTGTGTCCACCAGGCGGAAAGGCAGCATTTCTGTAGCCAAGAGCTTGCAGATGGTGAAATTCAACCTCTTAGCTTTCTCATGGCTAGGAGGAAATGGTCTTTTACTTGTCCACATCTGAGGGACCGAGGGCTGGCTATTGTGCTTAGACGGGGTTGATAAGGGTGTCCCCGGCAAACTGCCGGTCTGTGAGGAAGATGCAGGCGGACATGTTAGGTTGCCTTGATCCAAAGGTGGTGCTATCGATGTCGGACAGCGCTCAACACCAGCTGGTGTTACCACCTCCAAAGAAAATGATGACCTGCCAATCACGCTGGCTGTTGCGGGTAAAGAGGTGGCAGGTCTGCGCCCCAAAACAGGTGTGACTGCTGTCCCCCCAGTCACAGAGGATGAAGAGGCCGCGGATGCACAAGATATGGCAGACGGTGATTGGCCCAGCCGGCTAGGCCGCATTGTAGCACACTGAGCTTCCCACTGCAACTTATGCTTCATGTCCATGTGCCGGTTCATGCATGAAGTACTCAAACTATGTATTTTTTGGCCTCTACTTAGCTTTTGCTGACAAATGTTACAGATAACACGAGTTGGGTCATCTTTATCGATCTGAAAAAATGCCCAGGCTATGCAAGGCTTAGCACCCATGCGACCTGAAGAGCCACCACGACTTGTGGTGAGAGGCAGAGTTGTGTTTGAGGATGCAGTTGTTGACGTGCTTCCAGTACTACGTCTCTGTCCAGGAAGGCGCAACCTGACCTCGTCGTCACTAGCATCTTCCTCCACCTCCTCTGCTGACCTCATCTCTTGGCTGACTGTGGGTTGACAGTAAGTGGGATCTCCGACCTCATCATCATCACCCTGTGCGTTATCACACCCGTCGTCCTCAGAGCCAACCTGTTCTGCCCTGACAAAAAACTAAAGTTGTCGCTCCAATCAGGTATTTGAGTCTTATCATCGTCTTCCTCATTGTCTCCACCAACAGGAGTTACAGTTTGGGAATGAGGGTCTACATTATGGTCAGAACCTTCTGCGTCTGGTCCTGGATCCGACTCATAAAGATTCTGGGCATCAGTGCAGATCATTTCCTCGTCTGGATTCACAGAAGCGCTGGAGTCGACCTCTGATTCCCAGGCTATAGTATGAGTAAACAGCTCTGCAGACTCAACCATCTGTTCTACCTCATACTCAGACGGGCAGCTGTAGATTTGGGAGCTGTGAGGAAGCAAGTGCGATTTGGGTGACACCTTTGAGGACTGGAGTATTTGTGATGTTGAAGTTGATGTGGAGGAGAGCCCACTTAAAGGAGCACTTGATATCCGTTGAAGCACCTGCTGTTTTTGTGCCTCATCTGGAATTTGTAGCGATTGGCGTGGCCGTAAGAAAGGGTTCTTATCACATTGTCCGCTAAAAGAAGTAGACATTTTAGTTTGGCTGGAAGATGGTCTTTCTTCTGCAGATGTTACTGTTGCTTTAACACCTACCCCACGGACACAACCTTTTTTCCCCTTCCCAACACGCCTATTCCCCTTTCCACCAGCAGCAGGCCTTTTTCCACTCATTTTGGTGGTTAACTAATTCACAACTCTGGAGTTGTTTGCACAAAAAAACAATGGATGGTAACCGAGCAGAGCTGAGTGGCCAAACTGTGGTATTAGGCCAAAATTATTGGCTGGGTTAGATGCAGAAAAAAATTATTTTGAATTTGCAACCTGATGGAGGTCAGTATAGATGGGCTAATACAAATAGTCCCACACACTGCTAGAAGCCCAAATATTTTTTCAGAGGTACTGTAGATGCAGATAAAAATTATTTTTAATTTGCAACCTGATGGAGGTCAGTATAGATGGACTAATAGACCAAGTCCCACACACTGCTAGAAGCCCAAATATTTTTTCAGAGCTAGATGCAGAAAAAAATTATTTTTAATTTGCAACCTGATGGAGGTCAGTATAGATGGACTAATAGACCAAGTCCCACACACCGCTAGAAGCCCAACTATTTTTTCAGAGCTAGATGCAGAAAAAAATTATATTCAATTTGCAACCTGCTGGAGGTCAGTATAGAAGGACTAATAGAACAAGTCCCACACACTGCTAGAAGCCCAAATATTTTTTCAGAGCTAAATGAAGAAAAAAATTATTTTTAATTTGCAACCTGATGGAGGTCAGTATAGATGGACTAATAGACCAAGTCCCACACACTGCTAGAAGCCCAAATATTTTTTCAGAGCTAGATGCAGAAAAAAATTATTTTTAATTTGCAACCTGATGGAGGTCAGTATAGATGGACTAATAGACCAAGTCCCACACACTGCTAGAAGCCCAAATATTTTTTCAGAGCTAGATGCAGAAAAAAATTATTTTTAATTTGCAACCTGATGGAGGTCAGTATAGATGGACTAATAGACCAAGTCCCACACACTGCTAGAAGCCCAAATATTTTTTCAGAGCTAGATGCAGAAAAAAATTATTTTTAATTTGCAACCTGATGGAGGTCAGTATAGATGGACTAATAGACCAAGTCCCACACACCGCTAGAAGCCCAACTATTTTTTCAGAGCTAGATGCAGAAAAAAATTATATTCAATTTTCAACCTGCTGGAGGTCAGTATAGAAGGACTAATAGAACAAGTCCCACACACTGCTAGAAGCCCAAATATTTTTTCAGAGCTAAATGAAGAAAAAAATTATTTTTAATTTGCAACCTGATGGAGGTCAGTATAGATGGACTAATAGACCAAGTCCCACACACTGCTAGAAGCCCAAATATTTTTTCAGAGCTAGATGCAGAAAAAAATTATATTCAGTTTGCAACCTGATGGAGGTCAGTATAGATGGACTAATAGAATGATGCTATGCCCAAAAGATTTTACTTCACTAGGTGCAGTAAAAAAATTGGTATTCTATACACAGGTGTTATATCTTGCAACACAGATAGGCTACTCCACTGACTAACACACTCTGCAATAGGCCAAAAAGGATTAGCTTTGCTAGATTCAGCCAAATGCTGTGAAAAAAACTTGCACAGCACTGGCACAGACCTGCCTGGCAAAAACTGATAGGAACTCATGTAACCTAGTCCTGAAAAGGACTCCAATTACAATTAGTCTTTACTCCCACAACCTATCTATTTAAGAGCACAGACCTCCCTGATAAAAGTCGTAGGAAATGCTGTAACCTAGTCCTTAAAAGGACTGCAATCACAACTATTCCCTACTCCCAAGCTATCTGTATATTTGTGCGAAAATTGGCTTGAAATTAACAAGGTATAGCGCACACAGCAACAGCGGTGCCGTCTAACACGCAGCTGCAGCAGTGAGAAAATGGTGGCGACGGGGAAAATGGCTTGGTCTTATAGGGCAAGGACATGTGACATACACTGCCAATGACACATGCCCTTGCTTGTGTGAAAAAAAGCACTTCGCTCCGTGTGTGCGCTGCTGATAGGCTGACAGATTGCACCTCCCCACTGCAAATGCGGGAAAGAGAAAAAAAAATGGAGATCTTCATTGTTCCTGCAGAGATCCATCCCCTGCCCCTCCCCCCACCCCGCTGTACACTCAAACTGCGTATTAACATTAATTTTCATCATTACTGAGAAAAAATCCAGTTATGATTTTGGTGCACGAACAGTTATCGAACATAACCTCGAACAGCCGAATTTTTCTCAAATTGTTCGTGTTCGCCGAACGGCTCGAACACCGCCCAAAACAGCTCGAATTTGAGATTGGCGAACAGTTCGAGTAGAACAACGCTCATCTCTAGTGTTGACAAGTCTGGCCCAATTCAGCCCTTGTTCATTTTTATGAGTCAGCCTGTCAGCATTTTCAGTTGACAGACGGATGCGCTTTTCAGTTATAATGCCACCAGCGGCACTAAAAACCCCCTCTGATAAAACGCTGGCGGCAGGGCAGGCCAGGACCTCCAAGGTGTAGAGAGCCAGTTCATTCCACGTATCCATCTTGGATACCCAATAATTATAAGACACAGCGGAATCACGGAGGACGTTGGTACGGTGGGCAAGGTACTCCCTCAGCATCTTCCCAAACTTTGCACTCCTTGTGACAGTACCCCACGACTCAGGGCCTGTGCGATGGGAGGGGCTGAGAAAATTCTCCCAGAACTTTGACAGTATTCCCCTGCCTCTGCCGGAATGAAATTCTGTCTCACTCGCCTGTACTCCTTGGTTGTCCAACGAAGTGTGCCCTCTGCCACCAGCGTTTTCAGATGGGAATTTTTTTAATAGTTCCGCAACAAGGGCCTTCTGGTACTGCCCCATTTTTGTAGACTTGTCCGCCTCAGGAATAAGAGATATAAAGTTCTCCTTGTAGTGTGGGTCTAGAAGTGTCACCAACCCGTAATGACTGTCACCCCAAATTTTGAGAACAGAGTAACATAAACTCAGCCATGCGTGCCAGACTGCTAACAGGCAAGACTTCCATGTCCTCACCAAGAGGATGACTGACCATGCTCTCCTCCTCCTCCTCTCTGTCCTCAGGCTATCCATGCTGAACAGACGGTATGACAGTTGTGCAGGTAGTACCATCTATAGCGCATGAAACTAGCTCCTGTTCTTCCTCCTCCTCTTCCTCATTGTCACTCAATCCACGTTGAGATGAGATGAGGCTTGGCTGTGTGTAATCACCCTGTATGGTTCCTTGCACCATCTCATCGTGCTCCACCTGCAATGCATCCTCTTTGATTGTGAGCAGAGAGCGTTTCAGAAGACAGAGAAGTGGGATGGTGATGCTAATTATGGCGTCATCGCCGCTCACCATCTAGGTGGAGTCCCCAAAGTTTTGGAGGATGGTACATATGTCTGACATCCATGTCCACTCCTGAGGTCTTATGTGTGGAGTCTGAATTGACTGCTGACGGCCTTGTTGATGCTGGTAGTCAACAACTCCCCTCTTCTGCTCACAAATCCTTCCCAATATCTGCAGTGTAGACTTCCAACTCCTGGGGACATCACACACCAGTCTGTGATCCGGAAGCTGCAAACGCTAGTGAAACACGGCAAGAGGTGTGGAAGCTGTAGGTGACTTTCTAAAATGGGTACACAGGCAGCGTACTTTAACAAGCAGATCCGACAGCTCAGGGTAGGATTTCAGAAACTGCTGAACCACGAGGTTAAGCACATGGGCCAAGCATGGTATGTGTGTGAGCTTGCCTCGCCTCAGAGCTGCCACCGGGTTCCGGCCATTGTCACGCACGACCATGTGGTGTGAGCCACAGATCTGCCTGCTCTTTCAGAGCTGTGCGCAACTCTTCAGCATTGTGCGGTTTGTCACCTAAGCATATTAGCTTCAGCACAGCCTGTTGCCGCTTGGCCAAGGCAGTGATTCAGTGCTTCCAGCTTGTGACTGATGTGGTCATTTCGGAGATGGAGGCTGAAGAGGAGGAGGAGGCTGAGGAGGATGATGGTTAGGAGCTGTAGACTTTGGTGGCAACCCTGATTGGACCTAGGGCCCGCAACCCTTGGCGTCGTGAAGATGTGTTCCATACCAAGGTCCGACTGGGTCCCTATATTAACCCAGTGTGCCGTCAACGAGATGTACCGTCCCTGCCCACAAGCACTTGTCCACGTATCCGTGGTTAGGTGGAATTTCCCGGTAACTGCGTTGTTGAGGGCTAATGTTGTGGAACACGTGCTTGTGTAATGCGGGGATGGCACACCGGGAGAATTAGTGGCGGCTGGGGACTGAGTACTGAGGGACTGCCGCCGCCATCAGGATGCGGAATGCTTCTGTCTCCACGAGCCTAAAACGCCAAATTTCGAGCTCAAGCAGTCACAAAATGTGGGCATTTAGTAGTGTGACCTGTGGGGCATTGGCTGTGTATTTGCACTTGCGTTCCAAGGACTAGGGTATGGACAACTGAATGCTTCGCTGGGACAAGGACGTGGACGTGCTTCCTGATGCTGCTAGTTGAGAGTGTGCAACGATAGGTGCAGGGAAGGAGGCATCTTCGCATGCACCCTGGACAGGGGATTGGCTTGCATGCACAAGAGCGGAAAAAGCAGTGGTGCCACCCACAGACACTGTTTCTGGACCCAGGGGTTCGGCCCACAAAGTCGGGTGCTTTGCTGCCATGTGCCTGATCATGCTGGTGTTTGTCAGACTGTTAGTTTTACTACCCCTGCTGATGCTGGCCTGGCAGGTGGTGCAAATGGCCTTTTTGGGGTTATTGGCAGAGTCTTTAAAAAACAACCAGACTCTGGAAAATCTAACAGTTGTACTGGCAACTTCCTTTGTGTTGGTGTTATGGGGAACGGTTGCCTGCCTTCTGTCTGCGGCCACCTCACTGCTTCTTCCTGCCTGTTGGGGTGCTCTGCCTCCCTCCCCCTGTGTGCTGCTGTCCTCGCTCTGCATGTCCTCCTGCCAGGTGGGGTCAGTTACTATATCATCCACCACCTCGTCTTCCACTTCCGCACCTGGTCCTCCTCCTGACTTTCTGCCAATTGTGTCTCTTCATCGTCTCTTGTGACACTTTCCCACCGGCACTTTCGTGTGACCGTGGCTGCTCAAATATTCATGCGATCTCCTCTTGCCCCGCTTCAAGTGGACCGGACGAGAGTCCCAAATCTATAAATGGAAAAGTGAACAGCTCTTCGGAGTTTACAAGTGTGGGATCAATTGTCTCTGGGCACTCGGCATGGTGGGAGGAAGGAGGATCAGGGTGAGGAATATGCGGTCCAGACTCACAGCTACTGAGACTTGACTGTGTGGAAGAAAGGGTGGTGGTGGTGGTGGCTAAGTGACTGGAAGCATTATCTGCTATCCAACCAATAACTTTTTCACACTGCTCTGTGTTCAATAGTGGTGTGCTGCGGTCCCCTAGGAATTGGGACAGAAAGGTCGGTCGAGAAGATGAGGGTGTTTGCTGTGGCACAATTTCAGCTTGCCCACGGCTTCAGCCTCTGCATGCACCATCACCATCACATCCAGTTCCCCATCCCTTGTCATGTGCCTTGCCCATTTTAAATGGAGCACAATGTCTTCCATGCTCACTACAAATGGCTGAATTTGGAGCGAACTTATATGTGATCCGTGTCACAGACAAACCACAGTTTTAAATAGCTGGTCTGTAGGTAACTATTTTGAATGGCAAACTGGTGTCAATATCTTCACTGACACACTGAAACAAATTTTTAATGGAGGCCAGAAATGGCAGTATTTTCTGAAAACGTCTATTTGATCCGTGTGACGGAGAAAACACAGTTTTAAATAACTGGCCGGTAGGTAACTATTTTGAACAGCAAACTGGTGTCAATAGCTTCACTGACACACTGAAACAAAATTTCAATGGAGGTCAGAAATGGCAATATTTTCATAGCAACTATATGTGATCCGTGTGATGGACAAACCATAGTTTTAATTAGCTAGATTTTTAGCGCTGTAATATAGAAAGGACCTGGCTGTATACTGCAGTGCCAACAAGCAAATGGCGCAGAAAAATGGTGTTCTCTAGATTTCTTTTTAAGCAAATAATGAGGATTAAGATCCCCAAAAAAATTATTCCTGACCCCTGAGACCTGGGCCTATGTCTAGAAATATCAAACAGCAGCAGCAGACAAAACTGGAATGGAGCCTCTTGTACTATATGCACTGCAGTCTGCTGTATACACTGCCAGCCTGCCTATATACACTGCCTGCCTGATATATCCCTGCACATGGACTAGTCCAAGCAAATAATCAGGATTCAGATAAAAAAAATATTCCTGGCCCCAGATACCTGGGCCTATTTCTACAAATATCTGTAAAAGCACTGGAATGGACCCTCTTGCTATGTGCACTGTAGTCTGCTATATACCCTGCCTGCCTGCCTGCCTAGCACTGATATCTCTGCAGCTGGATTAGTCCTCAGAAGGACTGTTTGTTGCAATGGATATGTGTCTGTAATATAGTTTGGTAAACCTACACTAACTAGAAACAAGCAAATCTCTCCCTAGCTCAGCAGCACCTCTCCCTACACTGTCTGATTCCGAAGTGACTGTGACGAGCACAGCGGCGCCAGGTATGATATAGGCCTGATGACGCTGTGCGGCCAGCCAATCACTGTAATGCCACAACCAAACCAGTAGCAAGCATGCTTGCTCATCACTAGTGATCACCTAATCAGAAGCATGTTAAGTAGAATGAGGTGTACTTTGGTTGGAATTCAACTGACGCTGGAATGGAATGGCTGTCAGACATGTAGAGATGGTGATTTTTAGAAAACTGTGCAGTGGTCTCTTAATTGTCGCTATAGCTGTAAATATAGTACAGACCAAAAGTTTGGACACACCTTCTCATTTAAAGATTTTTCTGTATTTTCATGACTATGAAACTTGTACATTCACAATGAAGGCATCAAAACTATGAATTAACACATGTGGATTTATATACTTAACAAAAAAGGGTTCTTCAAAGTAGCCACCTTTTGCTTTGATGACTGCTTTGCACACTCTTGGCATTCTCTTGATGAGCTCAAGAGGTAGTCACCGGAAATGGTTTTCACTTCACAGGTGTGCCCTGTCAGGTTTAATAAGTGGGATTTCTTGCCTTATAAATGGAGTTGGGACCATCAGTTGTGTTATGCAGAAGTCTGGTGGATACACAGCTGATAGTCCTACTGAATAGACTGTTAGAATTTGTATTATGGCAAGAAAAAAGCAGCTAAGTAAAGAAAAACGAGTGGCCATCATTACTTTAAGAAATTAAGGTCAGTCAGTCCGAAAAATTGGGAAAACTTTGAAAGTGTCCCCAAGTTCAGTTGCAAAAACCATCAAGTGCTACAAAGAAACTAGGAAAGGAAGACCAAGAGTCACCTCTGCTTTTGAGGATAAGTTTATCCGAGTCACAAACCTCAGAAATCGCAGGTTAATAGTAGCTGAGATTAGAGACCAGGTCAATGCCATACAGAGTTCTAGCAGCAGACACATCTCTTCAACTACTGTTAAGAGTATACTTTGTGCAGCAGGCCTTCATGGTAAAATAGCTGCTAGGAAACCACTGCTATGGACAGGCAACAAGCAGAAGAGACTTGTTTGGGCTAAAGAATACAAGGAATGGATATTAGACCAGTGGAAATCTGTGCTTTGGTCTGATGAGTCCAAATTTGAGATCTTTGGTTCCAACCACCGTGTCTTGGTGCGATGCCGAAAAGGTGAACGGATGGACTCTACATGTCTGGTTCCCACCGTGAAGCATGGAGGAGGAGGTGTGATGGTGTGAGGGTGCTTTGCTGGTGACACTGTTGAAGATTTATTCAAAATTGAAGGTATACTGAACCAGCATGGCTGCCACAGCATCTTGCAGCCGCATGCTATTCCATCCGGTTTGCGTTTAGTTGGAGCATCATTTATTTTTCAACAGGACAATGACCCCAAACACACCTCCAGGCTGAGTAAGGGCTATTTGACCAAGAAGGAGAGTGATGGGGTGCTACGCCAGGTGACCTGGCCTCCACAGTCACCAGACCTGAACCCAATCGAGATGGTTTGGGGTGAGCCGGACTGCAGAGTGAAGGCAAATGGGCCAACAAGTGCTAAGCATCTCTAGGAACTCCTTCAAGATTGTTGGAAAACCATTTCCGGTGACTACCTATTGAAGCTCATGAAGAGAATGCCAAGAGTGTGCAAAGCAGTCATCAAAGCAAAAGGTGGCTACTTTGAAGAACCTAGAATATAAGAGATATTTTCAGTTGTTTCACACTTTTTTGTTAAGTATATAATTCCACATGTGTTAATTCATAGTTTTGATGCCTTCAGTGTGAATGTACAATTTTCATAGTCATGAAAATACAGAAAAATCTTTAAATGAGAAGGTGTGTCCAAACTTTTTGTCTGTACTGTATATATATATATATATATATATATATATATATACTGTATATATACAAACAGTTGAAACCATATGTTCACATACACTACATAAAAAGACACATATGTGTGCTTTTCTCAATGTCTGACATGAAATCAGAATAAACGTTTCCCGTTTTAGGTCAATTAGGATTACAATAATTTTTAATATTTGCCAAGTACCAGAATAATGAGAGAGAGAGAATGTTTTAAGGCATTTTTATTACTTATTTCAAAGTCAAATATTTATATACACTATGATTACTATGCCTTTAAACAATTTGCTTGGAAGCTTTTGATTTTTTTTTTTGGGCAACATTTGAGTAAATGTTGATGTATTTGAATGCACACCTGAAACACACTGCTTCTTTGAATAGCATCATGGGAAAGTCTAAAGAAATCAGCCAAGATATCAAGAAGAAAATTGTAGACTTGCGCAAGTCTGGCTCATCCTTGGGTACAATTTCAAGATACCCGAAGGTGCCTCGCTCATCTGTACAAACAATTATACACTGTACAAACAAGATGGGAATTTCCAGCCATCATCCGCTCAGAAAGGAGACGGGTTCTGTGTACCAGAGATGAACGTGCTTTGGTCCAACATGTCCATATCAACCCAAGGACCTTGTGAAGATTAGAGATGAGCTAACATTTCAATGTTTGGTTCGAGAAAGTTTGACGAACAAATAGACATTCGCAGAATCTATTCGCCGAATATTCGATAAATATTTCCGAATCCCATAGAAGTCTATGGAGGGACCCAAAAAATGCATATACAACACCTACAAATGGGCCCAAAAGCTGTCAAAATACATCAAATTAGGTGTAGACACCAGGGAAATGCCATCAATTGACCCAGAGTGCAAGCAGTATAATTATTATTACTATGACAGCCACATTTATTTCGTGGCGCTTTGCATGTCAAAAGGGGTCAACGACTGGTACAAGAGGAGAGAGGACCCTGTCTGCTAGGGCGCACAAACAATCTACAAAGGATGAGGGAGAATACAGTAGGTCAGGGTACAGCAAGTCGTGCAGCGGTATGCTGGAGCGAGGGTTACCGCATATTGTACGCTTGTCACAAGAAGTGGGTCTTCAGCTTCCTTTTCAAGGTTTCCACGGTAGGTGACAGTCTGATTTGTTGGGGTACAGAGTTACACAGTAGCGGAGATGCACCAGACAAATCTTGTATTCGATTGTGACAAGAAGAAATAAGAATCATAGAATCATAGAATCATAGAATGGTAGAGTTGGAAGGGACCTCCTGGGTCATCTACTCCAACCCCCTGCTCAAAGCAGGATTCACTAAATCATCTCAGACAGATGTCTGTGCAGCCTCTGTTTGAAGACGTCCATTGAAGGAGAACTCACCACCTCTCGTGGCAGCCTGTTCAACTCATTGATCACCCTAATTGTCAAAAAGTTTTTTCTAATATCTAATCTGTGTCTCCTCCCATTCAGTTTCATCCCATTGCTTCTAGTCTTTCCTTGTGCAAATGAGAATAAAGATGATCCTTCTACAATGTGACAGCCCTTGAGATATTTGTAGACAGCTATTAAGTCTCCTCTCAGTCTTATTTTTTGCAAGCTAAACATTCCCATATCCTGTAACCGTTCCTCATAGAACATGGTTTGCAGACCGTTCACCATTCTGGTCGCTCTTCTCTGAACTTGCTCCAGTTTGTCAATGTCTTTTTTTAAATGTGGTGCCCAAAACTGGACACAGTATTCCAGATTAAGTCTGACCAAAGAGGAGTAAAGTGCGATAATGACTTCACGTGATCTAGACTGTATGCTTCAGTTAATACATCCCAGAATTGTATTTGCCTTTTTTGCTGCTGCATCACACTGTTGACTCATGTTCAGTCTATGATGTATTAGTATACCTAAGTCTTTTTCACATGTGCTGTTATGTAGCTCTATTTCTCCCATTCTGTATATTCTTTTTTCATTTTTATTGCCCAGATGTAGTACTTTGCATTTTCCCTGTTAAAAAACATTCTGTAAGTTGCTGCCCATTGCTCCAGTTTATTTAGGTCTTTTTGAAGCCTCTCTCTCTCTTCTCTAGTGTTAGCTATCCATCCTAGCTTTGTGTCATCAGCAAATTTAATCAGTTTACCCTCAATTCCTTCATCTAAATCATTGATAAAGATGTTGAACAATACAGGTCCCAGGACAGAGCCCTGTGGTACCCCACTTGAGACATTCATCCATCTGGATGTGAAGCTATTTACGACTACTCTTTGAGTCCGGTCACTAAGCCAGTTATGAATCCACCTAACAGTTGCCTTGTCCATTCCATACTTGGTCATTTTTTCAATAAGGATGGTGTGAGATACTTTGTCAAATGCTTTGCTGAAGTCAAAATATACTATATCTAAAGCATTTCCCTGATCCACCCAGTCAGTGATTCTGTCATAAAAGGAAATTAAGTTAGTCTGCATGACTTGTTAGTTACAAACACATGCTGACTCTGGTTAATCACTTCATTCTTATCCAGGTACTTACATACATGTTGTTTAATAATTTGTTCAAAGATCTTTCCTGGTATAGAAGTCAGACTCACCGGCCTATAGTTCCCTGGGTCCACCTTCTTCCCCTTTTTGAAGATAGGAACAACATTTGCTCTTCTCCAGTCTTCTGGGACTTCTCCTGTTCTCCAAGAATTTTCAAAGATTATGGAGAGTGGTTCTAAAATTTCTTCTATGATCTCCTTCAGTTCTCTGGGGTGTAATTCATATGAATCTGGAGACTTGAACTCGTTTATGTTAGCTAAATATTCCCTCACAGTCTTTCTGTTTATAGATAACCTGGATTCTTCTCTTCCTTTAATAGGACAGTGAAGATCTGTTGATGTTACATTTTCTTTCTGAGAGAAAACTGATGCAAAATAGGATTTAAAAAAGTTTGGCCTTCTCAACATCCTTTCTTAACATTTCACCATTTTCATCCTGTAAAAATCCTATAGCATCTTTGACTCATCTTTTACTTTTGACATACCCCCAAAATCCTTTTTTATTGCTTTTGACATCTCTTGCAAGCCGTTATTCATTGTCAGCTTTAGCTAACCTGATACGTGCCCTTGAGGTTCTGCAGACTGCATTATAATCTTCTTTAGATATGCCTCCCTCTTTCCATTTGATAAACATTTCTTTCTTTCTTTTTAGCATGTGTATAACTTCTGTGTTCATCCATCCTGGTTTCCTTAAATGTTTCACATTCTTCCAACTTTTCGGGATTGTTTACGATTGTGCTTTGAGAATCTCATTTTTAAAAATTTCCCATCCTTCCCGGACATTTTTGTCCTTAAGGACATCCAGCCTATTCTCTTTCTGAGTTGCTTTAAATCTGCCTTTCTGAAATCTAACCAAGAAGTTTTAGTCTTTACATGTCTTCCTACTCTAGTTATCCAAAATTCTATAATAGCATGATCGCTGCCTCCTAGGGTCCAAGCCACTTTTACCTCCTCAACCATTTCCTCCTTGTTTATAAGAATTAGATCCAAAGTAGCAGATCCCGTTGTTTTCTCCCCTACCTTTTGGAAGATAAAGTTATCAGCAAGAGAGGATAGAGGAAGAGGGAAGTAGAGAAGGAGATCTTGGAAGGATTAGAGGTTGTGTGCAGGTAACTAGTACAGGGAGACTAGGTCACACATGTATGGAGGAAACAGGTTTTCGATGGCTTGGTATGTCAAAGCTAGGCTTTTTAACTGGAGTGTCTGGACAACAGGGAGCCCGCGTAGGGATTGACAGAGGGGAAAAGCCTGGGAATAGCAGGGTGACAGGTGGATTAATCGGCCAGCACACTTTAGGATAGATTGGAGAGGTGCGAGAGTGGTAGAAGGGAGGTCACAGAGCAGGAGCTTGTAGTAAAAGAGGCAGGAGTTGATGAGGGCATGCCCTGGTGTTTTTCTAGATGCATAAGCAAAGGCAGCCCTTCCAACATCAGCACACACTTTTCGTTGGTGCTTAGCCACAGACAAAGATCTTTATTTACACCTTGAATTTAATCACAACAGAGTTGGACAATGGCCTGATCTGCAATGCGTTTTGAGAAATCACTTAAGAAGCTTAGCACTGAAGCCTTGCAGCGCTGAGGTCCTGGGTTCAAATCCCGTCAAAGACCACATCTGCAAGGATTTTGTTTATTCTCCTCATGTTTGCTTGGGTTTACCCCTCAGTAAAAAAGCAGCCATATAGTGTCTAGGAACCTTCACACAGACTTTTCTTAGCCAGGGCTGCTTCTAGGCAGGGTTGGACAGGCCCACCAGGGAATCCTCCGGTGGGCCCTGGCTTCTCCATCAGGAGAGTTCATGATAGCGCAAACTTTGCAGCTGCTATGGGGCTCTTGAGCAGGGGAGAAAGCTGGGTCTTCAGAATCAAATGGGAAGGACTATTCAAATAGATTCTATATTCTAGAATATTAACTGTCCTATCTGAAATTCATTTACGGGAGAGGTATCACAGTATGGATAGCGTATTACACCGATCCAGCCAGGTATTGCCTTATACTGTGTGCTGCTGTGCTGGCCAAAAAAAATGTAAAATCTATTCTAATCCCTATCGATAACACTGTTAGATGCATTTACAATAGGGACAGGTGCTGCTAGGTGGTATAATCACCAGCTACACATGAGTGTTCATTCTGGTTGTATCAATGTCTTCCACAGTCCATAACTTTTTCTTTTTTTTCTTTGGCCTTATATACAAGACATTACCCTGGAAAGAATGTTTAACATTTTTTCCATTTTAGCTTGTTTTTTGTATGTTTTTTTCATCAGTCCGTAAAAGTGGCGTAATACTCTGACAACATTGTTCACAGATATGCTATTTGTCAGCGGCCAACTGTGAATAGGTTTGAACCCATAAATGCAATACTTTAAATGGAGTGTAATATTTGACACGCTGATAAAAATTGCTGGATTGTTAGGGCAGTCATATGTGATAATGTCTGATCGCCACGGTTTCCGACAGTCGCCTAATAGTATGGTATTTGTCAGTGACCAATTGTCAATTGGTTCAACAAAACACAGCTGGCTGACTTTAAATGGAGTGGAATATTTGGCACCCTCCACAAAATTTCTGTATTATTACAGCAGTCATGTGGATCACGTGTGTCTGATCATTGAAAAAAGTTCCTCTGCTTCCACAATACAATAATGTGAATAAAAGTAAAAAAATCTGTCTGTACTCTGCGAACAAACAAATGGAGCCGTAAAATGGTGTACACTGACACACTGCTACAAACTGTAAATGTAGGACAATATTTTCCACATTCAATCAAATGGTTGGATTTGTACCGCAGTTATATGTGATAGGTCTGATGAACAACCACGGTTTTAAATAGCGGGCTTGTAGTTTACTATTCTTCACAGCGACCACATGTGAATAGCTTCACTGACACACTGCAACAAACTGTAAATGGAGGCCAATATTTTCACTACAAATTTCTGGATTTTTATTGCTGTAATATGGAAAAGATCTGGCTGTATTCTGCAGTGCTAACAAGCAATTAGAGCAGAGAAATTGTGCACTCTGGATTGCTTTTTAAGCAAATAATCAGCATTAACATCCAAAAAAAATTATCCCTGGCTCCTGATACCTGGGGCTATGTCTACAAATATCTGTAACAGCAGAATCAGACAGAACGTGCAATGGACCCTCTTGTGCTACATATGCTGCCACAAACCCTGCCTGCCTGCCTAACTCCTGCTATCACCACTGAATATATTCAGCTGGATTAATCCTCAGAAGGACTGTTAGTTCAGATGGATATATAGATATGTTGTGGAATACCTACACTAACTAATAAACAAGCAAATCTCTCCCTCACCCAGCAGCATCTCTCCCTACACTGTCTGTTTCCAGGGTAGACTGTGATGAGCCTAGTGTCACCGGGTCTTAAATAGACCCGATGATGCTATGTAGCCATCCAATCACTGTAATGCCACTACGGCATTACACTGCGTGGCAAGCAATCCCTGCATGTTCATTGGCTCTCTAAAGAGCGTCAAACATGCAGGGCGAGGACCCAAGCTCCCACCTGAGCAAGCAGAAAATACTCACCGAGCGAGGAGCTTGTCGAGCACCATGATGCTCGGGCGAGAACCGAGTAGTGGCGAGCACGTTCGCACATCACTACTCAAGACATCAGCCAGGAATTTAAAGCTTGGGCGGAAATGGGTTTTCCAAGTGGACAATGACCCGAAGCATACTGCCAAAATGGTAACAAAGTTCCTTAAGGATAACAAAGTCCATGTTTTGGAGTGGCCATCACAAAGCCGTGATCTCAATCCTATTGAAAATTTATGGGCAAAGCTGATAAGGTGTGAGCAAGGCGACCTACAAACCTGGATCAGTTACAACAGTTTTGTCAGGAGAAATAGGCCCAAATTCTGACCAACTGTTGTGAGAAGCTTGTGGAAGGATATCCCAAACGCTTGACCCAAGTCATTCAGTTTAACAGCAAAGGTACCAAATACTAATGAAATGTATGTAAACTTTTGACTTTGAAGTAAGTAATCAAAATGCCTTAAAACATTCTCTCTCTCATTATTCTGGCAATTGGCAGATATAAAAAATGATGGTAATCCTAATTCACCTAAAATGGGAAAGGTTTATTCTGATTTCATGTCAGATATTGAGAAAAACATGCATATGTGTCTTTTTAAATAGTGTATGTAAACTTTTGGTTTCAACTGTATATATCATATATATATATACAGCTATATGGATATAAAATACATAGGTTACAGTAATTTGTCCTTTTCAGTCAATTTGCCACATATTTGTTTTTACCTGGAGACCAAGCTCCAATATTGTTATTTGCTTTACATAATTAAAATTAAGAATTCACTCAGGTGGCAAGACTAATACTTCACAGGTTATCGAAATGTCAACTCATGCAGTGTTAATACATAAGAAGAGGAGAATTCTCATCATTTAAAGCTGAATAAGAATTAATTGGTTTGTGCATTACCAGTGCACATTAATTGAAAAGCAACAATGGCTAAATCCACAATTTCTATATTCTGCATGCATAATAGTTACAGCACTGGACTTTGCTTCCTAGCAATATATTATTAATGTATAAACAATTTCCTACATTTCTACAGTGATGGAATATGCATTCAGTATTTGAATTGGTTGTATATGTTTGTGAAGCGAACACCAGAAGAGCATAACAATAAAACACTGGCTTGGGATATGGAGAGTATAGAAGGATTTGCCGTTGTCTGCTGTCCTTTTCTTCTTTTTAAATATGAATATTATTGCTTTAGTAATGACAATAATTACACACACACACACACACTATAGTACAGTACAGTAATTACAGCCCTAGACTGATGATCTGTTGATTTTTTTTAGTTTTAGGCCCAATTTAGAAGTCTAGATATAGACTGGCCACAAGTCTTCCACCCAAAACTCAACAGGCTCATACAGTGGATTGGAAAAAATATTCAACCCCCTTGGCTTTTTACTTATTTTGCTACATTGCAACCTGTGTTTAAATACTTTTGTAATTGGTTTTGTGTGTGATTCGTCAGCACTAAATAGTCTAACTTGGTGAAGTGAAGTGAGAAAAATATAGGCATAAATTAAATTTATGGGATCAAATAACTAAATACTGGTATGTGCAAATGTATTCACCTCTTTTGCTATGAAGCCCCTAAATTTTTTTTGTGCAAGCCATTACCTTCATAAGTCACAGGGTCACAGGCTTAGTGAAAGGAAGTCCACCTGTGTGCAATATAAGTGTCACATAGTCTGTCAGTATATACACACCTTTTCTGAAAGGCCACAGAGGCAGCAACATCATTAAGTGAGAGGCAGCACTAACAAAACAACACCTTGAAGACCAAGAAGATTTCCAAACAAGTCAGGGATAAGATTGTTGATAAGTCCAAGTCAGTGTTGGGTTATAAAATAATATCCCAGTCTCTGATGATCCCCCAGAGCACCATCAAATCAATTATCATCAAATGGAAAGAACATGGTACCACAATAAACATGCCAAGAGAGGGCCGGCCCACCAAAACTCTTAGCCCAGGCAAGGAGGGCATTAATCAGAGAGGCAGCACAGATACCAAAGGTAACCTTGAAGTAGCTGCAGAGTTCCCAAACAGATATTGGAGTATCTGTTCATATGGCCACACTAAACTGTACACTTCATAGAGGTGGCCATTATGGAAGAGTGGGCAGAAAAAATCCTTTACTTACATGCAAAAATTGTAAGGCTCATTTTGAGTTTGCCAAAAGACATGTGGGAGACTCCCCAAAAGTATGGAGGAAGGTGCTGTCGCAGCCCCATGCTGTGGGGATCATTTTTGGCAGCAGGGATGGAGAAAATGATCAGAGTACAGGGGAAGTTGGATGATGCGAAACACAGTGATATTCTTGAGGAACACCCGTTTCAGTTTGTCGGTGATTTGAGACTGGGAAAAAGGTTCACCTTCCAACAAGACAATGAACCTAAGCATATAACTAAAGCAACACTCAAGTGGTTAAGGGGAAACGTGTAAATGTTTTGGAGTTGTCAAGTCAAAGCTCAGACCTAAATCCAATTGAGAATCTGTGGTCAGACTTGAAGATTGCTGTTCAGCAGAGGAAACCATCTAACTTGAAGGAGCTGAGGCACTTTTGCCTTGAGAAATGGCAAAAAAAATCAAAGTGGCAAGATGTAGAAAGTTCATATAGACTTATCCAAAGTGACTTGCAGCTGTAATTGTCGCAAAAGGAGGCTCTACAAAGTACTTACTTTAGGGGGGTGAATAGGTATGCACACTGAAGTTTTCAACTATTTTGTCCTGTTTGCTGTTTGCTACACAATATAAAGAAAAACAAATGTTCACACTTGTAGGCATGCTTTTTACATGAACTGATGGAAACCCTAAAAAATATAATATAACTGGCCAAGCGTCCCTCTGTCTTATGCCTCTATAGACTGCGCATACGCGACACGCAGTCTGGCTCCGGACAGAAGAACGCATCCAGCCGTTTCAGGTAAGAGGATTGTATGGCGCCGGAGCTCGCGGTATGTGTACACACTGAACGCATACCGCGATCTCCGGCGCCATAAGGACATACTTACCTGACCTGGAGGAATGTTGTCACGGCGCCTCTGTTCTGGCCGGAGGTGGACTGCGGCGTCGGAATCAGCGCATGCACATGGAGCACTATCCAGCGCCATTTTACTGAAGACACATTTGCAGTGTGTCTTCAACAAAATGGCACCAGACAGCGCCATGCATACCAGGATTAGGGGATGAGGGGGGCCATGCATACCAGGATTGGGGATGAGGAGGGGTCATACAAACCAGGATACAGATGAGGGGCCATGCATACCAGGATTGGGGATGAGGGAGGCTATACATACCAGGATTGGGGATAAGGGGGGCCATATATACCAGGATTGGGGATAAGGGGGGCCATACATACCAGGATAGGGGATGAGCGGGGCCATACATACCAGGATAGGGGATGAGGGGGGCCATACATACAAGGATAGGGAATGAGGGTGGCCATACATACCAGGATAGGGGATGAGGGGGGCCATACATACCAGGATAGGGGATGAAGGGGCCATGCATACCAGGAGAGGAGATGAGGAGTGCCATGCATACCAGGATAAGGATGATGGGGGCCTTGCATGTATGGATGATAAGGGGCACCATGCATACCGGGATGGGGATCAGGGGTGCCATCTATACTGGGATGCGGATCAGGGGTGCCATTCATACTGGGATGGGATGGGGGCCACGTATAATAAGAAGGGGGGGATATATACCAGGATTGGGGATATTAACTGAATTGGGGACATCTATAATATAACCAGGGATGTGTCCTTCTGTCCGAAGCCTCTATAGACTGCACATGTGAGACGCGCCTATAGTGTCTGGCTCCAAACAGAAGAACGCATCCTGCCGTTACAGGTAAGAGAAGTGTATGGTACCGGAGATCGCAGTATGCGTAGACACTGAATGCATACCGCGAGCTCTGGCGCCATAAGTACATACCTGACCCGAAGGAATGTTGCCACGGCACCTCTGTTTTGGCCGGAGTCCGGGGGAGGAGTGCAGCGTCGGAAATGGAGCGTGCACATAGCGCGCTATCCGGCGCCGGACAGCGTGGTATGGGCACACGCGTACTCTGGCACCACAGTCCTCCCCCGGCCTTCGGATGGGGGCTGCACCACGCAACAAGATGGAGGCTGCACCACACAACAGGAGGGGGACTGTACCACGCAACAGGAGAGGGGCTGCACCACGCAACAGGAGGGGGACTGCACCACGCAACAGGAGGGGGGCTGCATCATGCAACAGGAGGGGGGCTGCACCACGCAACAGAAAGGGGGCTGCACCACGCAACAGGAGGGGGGCTGCACCACGCAACAGGAGGGGGGCTGCACCACACAACAGGATGGGGGTTGCACCATGAAACAGGATGGGGGCTGCACAATGCAACAGGATGGGGGCACATACACCAATAAAAATGCTCGCCTCCCAGACACGGGTTCAATAGCTAGTATATATATGTGTGTGTGTGTGTGTGTGTATATATATATATATGCAGCATATATATACAGTATATATATATATATATTGTAAGGCAGCGCTAGTCATCATAATGGGAGATACTCGCTGCATCGGGTCAATTAAGGCACATAAGCAATGTCCTTCCGATAATTCACAATGCAGTTTATTATTTCGTCATAAACCGCTAATCACACAGTCCATCTTAGTATGCGCCCGGCATGTTTACACCTATCACCTCCGGGAGCTTCTCAAGTGGCAGACCGGCATATTACACACATCACAATTCGGGAGCCTTTCCAGCGACAGATACGTCCACTTGGCTCTCGTTATAGCCCTCGGCTAGGCAACAACATAAATGTCCATATAATGCAGCGTTTTACCTTTAGCAGGTTTTGGCTGCTACAGTCCGTTTATTCCGCCACCACTGTGGCTTTGCGGCTTTCCCAGGTGGGTGTCTCTAGCCGTCGTCCCCTCGTAGGCTACTGGTATGTCTTCCACACTTGACATCCAGCCTGCGCCTTTCAGGGTTCTGCACCAAGCCGGCTCTCCCTCAAAGGCTACTGACATCCACGCACCGGATCCAGGCTCGGCCTTTCAGGCTGCCAGGCTTCACTCTCGGCCTCCCTAGGCCTCACATAAACGGTGTCCCACACACACGGAGCAGAGGCCTCATGCCTCACACCGAACACACCTGTCTCAAATTACCAGGGTTTATATATCCTGTGCACACACACACACATACTGACAGGACCTTGCTGATGTCACAGTCATGTGATCAGTCAGCTGTGTGTATAGTTCCTGTGTGCTGTCCCAGTCATGTGTACAGACCTTTACTGTGCATACAGGACCTGTGTGATGTCACAGTCATGTGACCAGTCACCTGAGGGGGAAGGTATATGGTCAGGTAAAACACATCCTAGACCATTACCGTAATGCCAGCAAGTCGCTGCATTACAATATATATATAAATAAACATACAAGTATACATATGATGTGCGAATTTCAGTTTTGAGTAGAAGTCTATTTCACTAGAATAAGTTAAGGGGAATCTGTCACCCCCTGGCACTTAGCTGACCTCTAATATGGGCATACAAGTGATAGAAATGTAAATTTATACATACCTGTATGCCTCATATTAGAGGTCTTGTTGCTGTGAAATGTCTTTTTATTCAGTCAAGTTTCTGATGCTTCCAGGCCGGGGGTCTGGAAGAAATCCCCACCTCCTGTGGTAATTACAATGTTTCCACCCTCCCCTGCATGTCAGTGCCTGGATTTGGCTGCTGCAACTGCACAACACAGGGCACTGTGACATAACAATACACTCCGGAAGACACGTAGATAAGAAAACATTTTTTTCCATTTTTTAAGAAGTGGGACTCCTTAACTGGTAAAACCTGTGCGCTAGGTGCAAGGGCTGAAAAACATTTACACCTGGGGAGTATACATATACTGTATATATGTGATCAAATTGTAGATGTAAGCCTCATACACATCCTGTAAAAATTATGAAGGAGGGCATCATACACACCCTGGAAAAATTAAAACCCTTGAAAAATTAAAATTGAGGGTTGCATGATGACTCTCCAAAGATTTTGAGTTAGGGCAGACTAATGACCCTACATTTGAATTGGCTTTATGTAATCCGGTGGGTTTGAGAATCCTGGGGCTTGTTCATTTTAAATGAGGGCCGCTTGATAACCCTATAGCCCTATAACGATTTTAATTGGGGGCCACCTGATTATTCAATAAAGATTTGTGGGTAGGGAGAATACAGGATCTGTTCCTCCCTCTGGTGGCCTATGGATCTAAGTAATATACCATCTACTATTTGCTGGTTTGATTGATTGCTACCTGAGACTGGCTGTGCAGAATCTAGGCGCAAATACCATATAAGTAGGATGGCATTTTTTGTTGCAACTGTAACTGCATTAGCATACTGATTATTAAGCTATGCTATTGTGGCATGGTTAGCCTATATGATTGAATGCAATTTCCTTATTATGATTTTTGCAATTTGTTTCTTCCGCTCTGAATATGTCTGCATATAGTAACCCTCTTTCACTACTTGGATCTTGATTGACTGTTAACTGAGGTTAGCTATGCAGAATTCAGGCACAATTGCTATATAAGTTGAAGATGCACCTTCTTTTTTATGATTTTTGGCATTTACACTTGTATTTTACTTATTATCTTCTGGATATGTCTGCATATAGAAATCTTATCTCACTATTTGGATTTGTTATCTATGGTCCGTGTCCCCCATTTTTGGAGGCATATTGCCCTGTATTTTTAATTGTATTCTTGCTTTTATGTATTAATAATTAATAAAATGACATTTTCATTATCAAGCTGGAATCTCTTTATATCTAACCAATATTTGCTGTAGCAGATACGGGTTGTGAACCCTGGATGACATGCAAAGGAGGGCCTCAGAAAACATTTTTTTTACCATGTGGAAGGACCAAGACTGGTAAAGCCTATCCACTAAGTGCAAGGGCTATTTCTTTTTACCCCTAGGGGGTATATATATATATATATATATATATATATATATATATGTATGTATTGTGGTAGATCGGCTCACTCGGCTGCATATAGAGGTAGACACGGAATACTGGCTCTTTAAATTTGTTGTTGTTTTATTAAAAGGCATAGGCCAATATAGAGTTCATTAAAAATAAACACGGCCCTTCTGGCATAATAGCAAAACAAAAGAAAATGTCTAGCATAGTCTTTGTACCTGCCAGGTCCGACCACTGAGGGTTTAGCAAAACACACGGTTCAGCATAACACATGCAAGCTCCTCTCTGGAGCAAGCCTCTCCAGATACTGACCAACAACTGAGTCAAAAGGCTGGCTATTTAAATCCCAGACCACGCCCTGAGGTGGAGAACAATCTTCCGCCTGCTCTTTGGTTCTTCTTACAAAACACGGCCTTTTAAACATGGCTGATTAGCCCTCTTTGCACCTACCATGCAGGAGAAAACATGTTTCACATCACTGAAGCTAATAGCCTCAGTGAAACATATCTCTCCTCCAGTATTCTGCCAGTGACTTTGTCACAGTATGTATGTAAGAAAATTGTAGAGGGGAAGCCTCATACACATCCTGTATAAAAGTTATGCAGTAGGGTATCACAAACTCTGCAAAATTTAAGTACGAGGGTCTCATCATGACCCTATAGATATGTTGGAGGAGGAGGACACAAAAAAAGAAGAAAGGACGATCCATATACCCGTGTTTGGGTAGGAAGGGGAGCATGGGAAAACAACAGTAAATAAGGAACATTAAAATTGGCTTAATGTTCCACGGCTGTCATTCGATGGGGTTGTGAAGTCAGGGCCAATCCCGACCTTGTTCATTTTGAAAAGTATTAATTAGTGTTGAGCGAGCACTAAAATGCTTGGGTGCTCAAAGCTCGGGCAGAGCTCACCGTGATACTCGGGTGCTCGACCCGAGCAACGAGCCCAATGTTAGTCTATGGGAGACCCGAGCATTTTTGCGGCGGCAGTCTGTAGAAAGCCTAAAAAGTGCCCAAAACGATAGTGACAGTGCTCAAATGACATGGGGACAGCATGGGGATCGACCCAGGAAGCATTTCTGACCCCCAGATCACTGCTGTCAACAATGTGGTCAGAGGTATTAAGCCACTTTTATGGGCTCACAATAAAACGTTCAAAAACGAAACTGAAACGGTTTTCCTGTGAAATATGTTAAGGAACATCCTTTCCAGGGTAAAGACTTGTGTATAAGGTAAAATAAATAACCAAAAACAAAAATATTCCTCCACACCTTGGGCTATGTTCACAAGTAGCATTTTTTATGCGTTATTGCACTTTTGTATTGCTTTCAACCGTGACAAATGCATTCACTGGGAAATGTCATTTTAACATTTTACAACCTTATATGGCCATTTGCTTTGTGACACATGCATACAGTGCTGAAAAGACATGGGGACAGCATGGGGAAGACCCCTGGAAGCATCTCTGACAGCCAGGTCACTGCCTAAAAGTGTGGCCATCAGAAGTGATCCTTGCTGCATCAGAAGATGCAGACTTGCAACTATCCCAGTGCAAGTCCTTGTCCCAGGGCAGTGTTCAATTGTACCTCCCCCATTCCTTGCAATGCAAGCGCAAGTATGTAGCCTGCCACCCACCCACCTCCAGGCTGCAATACCATACTGCTTGCTTGCTTGCACTTGAAATTGGGCCTTTTAGGCATGTGGAGGCGGAATCTGACCACCACGTCATGGCTGCGTCGGTGGCCTGGTATCCATACTCAGTCCCCAGCCGCCAGGGGGCAGCCGGTTGTCCATACTCAGTCCCCAGCCGCCCCATGGCCGGGTGCTTACACACGGTCCCCAGCCGCCTGGGGGCGGCCGGTTGTCCCTAAACGGTCCCCAGCCGCCCCTATTTGAATGACAGCCTAAACACAAACACGTGGACAAGTGAAAGTGGCCAGGGATGGTCCATCTGATTGACGCCTTCACACTGGGTTAATATTGTGGAAGCCGGGACACAGTTGGACACTGGGATGCAACACATCCTCCAGACAAAGAGGATTACGGGTCCTGGGTCAATCAGGCTTCAACACAAAGTTCAGAAGGTAGACAGCAGCAGTGGTCGGCCTCCTACACAACGAGTAACTTATTCATGATCATGAGGCCATCCATCTAGTAAGCTTTCTACTCCTTGGAATGCAAGCGCATGTATGTAGTAGAGGCTAGGCCTGAGGTGGTCAGCGTTTTGGCGCATATCCTACCTCCTCCGAGGATTGCTGGATGTTTTCCTGCTACTATCCCAGTTCTTTAAAACAAAGCTTCAGGTTATGAATGATGGATGAGGTGGTGGCAAAGGAGAAAGCTCAGGAGGAACAGGGACCATTCACATCAATATCAGGCCAGTCAATCACACATGTCTTGTAGGATATCTTTCTGTACCAAAAGGAGCGGTTCGGACACAGTTATAGGGCATACAGTGAGTGCAATGCCTACAAAAAATTTTGTGGCAATCAAATGCCCCTTGGAAGTGACATGGAGGTCAGAGGGCCTTAACTAAACCATTTTTCCATTTATAGCAACTGGGTCTCCTGTACACTGTTTGCCTAAGCAGTGAATGGAAGGCTTTCCAAAAATTATGAGGAACTGCAATGCCCCTTGAAACAGACATGGATTACAGCGTACTAAAAACCTTCTACCCATTATTGGGGAGTGGGTCTCCCTTAGTGTTCGCCTACACAATGAATAGCAAAAGCTGACTAAAATTAGGAGGAAATCCAATGCCCGTTGGAAGAGTCGTGGAGGTTAAAGTTAATTAAAAACAACATTTTAATGCCCCTTGGAAGAGGTGTGGAGTTCAGAGAGGTTTAACAAGACGCTTTTAATGCCCCTTGGAAGAGACGTGGAGGTCACAGTAGCTTAACAAGACGGTTTTATTGCCCCTTGGAAGAGTGGTGGAGGTCACAGTAGCTTAACAAGACAGTTTTAATGCCCCTTGGAAAAAACGTGGAGGTCAGAGTGGTTAAACAAGACGGTTTCAATGCCCCTTGGAGGAGTGGTGGAGGTCACAGTAGCTTAACAAGACGGTTTTAATGCCCCTTGGAAGAGTGGTGGAGGTCACAGTAGCTTAACAAGACAGTTTTAATGCCCCTTGGAAGAGTGGTGGAGGTCACAGTAGCTTAACAAGACAGTTTTAATGACCCCTGGAAGAGACGTGGAGGTCACAGTAGCTTAACAAGACGGTTTTAATGCCCCTTGGAAGAGTGGTGGAGGTCACAGTAGCTTAACAAGACAGTTTTAATGCCCCTTGGAAGAGTGGTGGAGGTCACAGTAGCTTAACAAGACAGTTTTAATGACCCCTGGAAGAGACGTGGAGGTCACAGTAGCTTAACAATACGGTTTTAATGCCCCTCGGAAGAGTGGTGGAGGTCACAGTAGCTTAACAAGACAGTTTTAATGCCCCTTGGAAGAGACGTGGAGGTCAGAGTGGTTTAACAAGACGGTTTTAATGCCCCTTGGAAGAGTGGTGGAGGTCACAGTAGCTTAATAAGACGGTTTTAATGCCTCTTGGAATAGTGGTGGATGCCACAGTAGCTTAACAAGACGGTTTTAATGCCCCTTGTAAGAGACGTGGAGATCACAGTAGCTTAACAAGACGGATTTAGTGCCCCTTGGAAGAGTGGTGGAGGTCACAGTAGCTTAACAAGACAGATTTAATGCCCCTTGGAAGAGACGTGGAGATCAGAGTGGTTTAACAAGACGGTTTTAATGACCATTGGAAGTGTGGTGAAGGTCACAGTAGCTTAACAATACAGTTTTAATGCCCCTTGGAAGAGTGGTGGAGGTCACAGTAGCTTAACAAGACAGTTTTAATGCCCCTTGGAAGAGACGTGGAGGTCACTGTAGCTTAACAAGACAGTTTAAATGCCCCTTGGAAGAGACGTGGAGGTCAGATTGGTTTAACAAGACGTTTTTAATGCGACTTGGAAGAGTGGTGGAGGTCACAGTAGCTTATCAAGACGGTTTTAATGCCCCCTGGTAGAGTGTTGGAGGTCACAGTAGCTTAATAAGACAGTTTAATGCCCCTTGGAAGAGACGTGGAGGTCACAGTAGCTTAACAGGACTGTTTTAATGCCCCTTGGAAGAGTGGTGGAGGTCACAGTAGCTTAGAAAGACAGTTTTAATGCCCCTTGGAAGAGAAGTGGAGGTCACAGTAGCTTAAGAAGACGGTTTTAATGCCCCTTGGAAGAGTGGTGGAGTTCACAGTAGCTTAACAAGACAGTTTTAATGCCCCTTGGAAGAGACGTGGAGGTCAGAGTGGTTTAACAAGACGGTTTTAATGCCCCTTGGAAGAGTGGTGGAGGTCACAGTAGCTTAATAAAACGGTTTTAATGCCTCTTGGAATAGTGGTGGATGTCACAGTAGCTTAACAAGACGGTTTTAATGCCCCTTGGAAGAGACGTGGAGGTCACAGTAGCTTAACAAGACGGATTTAGTGCCCCTTGGAAGAGTGGTGGAGGTCACAGTAGCTTAACAAGACAGATTTAATGCCCCTTGGAAGAGACGTGGAGATCAGAGTGGTTTAACAAGACGGTTTTAATGACCATTGGAAGTGTGGTGAAGGTAGTAGCTTAACAAGACAGTTTTAATGCCCCTTGGAAGAGTGGTGGAGGTCACAGTAGCTTAACAAGACAGTTTTAATGCCCCTTGGAAGAGACGTGGAGGTCACTGTAGCTTAACAAGACAGTTTAAATGCCCCTTGGAAGAGACGTGGAGGTCAGATTGGTTTAACAAGACGTTTTTAATGCGACTTGGAAGAGTGGTGGAGGTCACAGTAGCTTATCAAGACGGTTTTAATGCCCCCTGGTAGAGTGTTGGAGGTCACAGTACCTTAACAAGACAGTTTAATGCCCTTTGGAAGAGACGTGGAGGTCACAGTAGCTTAGAAAGACAGTTTTAATGCCACTTGGAAGAGAAGTGGAGGTCACAGTAGCTTAAGAAGACGGTTTTAATGCCCCTTGGAAGAGTGGTGTAGGTCACAGTAGATTAACAACACGCTTTAGTGCCCCTTGGAAGAGTGGTGGAGGCCACAGTAGCTTAACAACACAATTTTAATGCCCCTTGGGAGAGACGTGGAGGTCACAGTAGCTTAACAAGATGGTTTTAATGCCCCTTGGAAGAGTGGTGGAGGTCACAGTAGCTTAACAAGATGGTTTTAATGCCCCTTGGAAGAGTGGTGGAGGTCACAGTAGCTTAACAAGACAGTTTTAATGCCCCTTGGAGAGAGACGTGCAGGTCACAGTAGCTTAACAAGACGGTTTGAATGCCCCTTGGAAGAGTGGTGGAGGTCACAGTAGCTTAGAAAGACAGTTTTAATGCCCCTTGGAAGAGACGTGGAGGTCACAGTAGCTTAACAAGATGGTTTTAATGCCCCTTGGAAGAGTGGTGGAGGTCACAGTAGCTTAACAAGACATTTTAAATGCCCCTTGGAAGAGTGGTGGAGGTCACAGTAGCTTAACAAGACAGTTTAATTGCGCCTTGGAAGAGACGTGGAGGTCAGAGTGGTTTAACAAGACGGTTTTAATGCCCCTTGGAAGAGTGGTGGAGGTCACAGTAGCTTAATAAGACAGTTTTAATGCCTCTTGGAAGAGTGGTGGAGGTCACAGTAGCTTAACAAAATGGATTTAATGCCCCTTGGTAGAGACGTGGAGTTCACAGTAGCTTAACAACACGCTTTTTATGCCCCTTGGAAGAGACGTGGAGGTCACTGTAGCTTAACAAGACAGTTTAAATGCCCCTTGGAAGAGACGTGGAGGTCAGATTGGTTTAACAAGACGTTTTTAATGCGACTTGGAAGAGTGGTGGAAGTCACAGTAGCTTATCAAGACGGTTTTAATGCCCCCTGGTAGAGTGTTGGAGGTCACAGTAGCTTAACAAGACAGTTTAATGCCCCTTGGAAGAGACGTGGAGGTCACAGTAGCTTAACAGGACTGTTTTAATGCCCCTTGGAAGAGTGGAGGAGGTCACAGTAGCTTAGAAAGACAGTTTTAATGCCCCTTGGAAGAGAAGTGGAGGTCACAGTAGCTTAAGAAGACGGTTTTAATGCCCCTTGGAAGAGTGGTGGAGGTCACAGTAGCTTAACCATACGGTTTTAATGCCCCTTGGAAGAGTGGTGGAGGTCACAGTAGCTTAACAAGACAGTTTTAATGCCCCTTGGAAGAGACGTGGAGGTCAGAGTGGTTTAACAAGACGGTTTTAATGCCCCTTGGAAGAGTGGTGGAGGTCACAGTAGCTTAATAAGACGGTTTTAATGCCTCTTGGAATAGTGGTGGATGTCACAGTAGCTTAACAAGACGGTTTTAATGCCCCTTGGAAGAGACGTGGAGGTCACAGTAGCTTAACAAGACGGATTTAGTGCCCCTTGGAAGAGTGGTGGAGGTCACAGTAGCTTAACAAGACAGATTTAATGCCCCTTGGAAGAGACGTGGAGATCAGAGTGGTTTAACAAGACGGTTTTAATGACCATTGGAAGTGTGGTGAAGGTCACAGTAGCTTAACAAGACAGTTTTAATGCCCCTTGGAAGAGTGGTGGAGGTCACAGTAGCTTAACAAGACAGTTTTAATGCCCCTTGGAAGAGACGTGGAGGTCACTGTAGCTTAACAAGACAGTTTAAATGCCCCTTGGAAGAGACGTGGAGGTCAGATTGGTTTAACAAGACGTTTTTAATGCGACTTGGAAGAGTGGTGGAGGTCACAGTAGCTTATCAAGACGGTTTTAATGCCCCCTGGTAGAGTGTTGGAGGTCACAGTAGCTTAACAAGACAGTTTAATGCCCTTTGGAAGAGACGTGGAGGTCACAGTAGCTTAACAGGACTGTTTTAATGCCCCTTGGAAGAGTGGTGGAGGTCACAGTAGCTTAGAAAGACAGTTTTAATGCCACTTGGAAGAGAAGTGGAGGTCACAGTAGCTTAAGAAAACGGTTTTAATGCCCCTTGGAAGAGTGGTGGAGGTCACAGTAGATTAACAACACGCTTTTAATGCCCCTTGGAAGAGTGGTGGAGGCCACAGTAGCTTAACAACACAATTTTAATGCCCCTTGGGAGAGACGTGGAGGTCACAGTAGCTTAACAAGATGGTTTTAATGCCCCTTGGAAGAGTGGTGGAGGTCACAGTAGCTTAACAAGATGGTTTTAATGCCCCTTGGAAGAGTGGTGGAGGTCACAGTAGCTTAAGAAGACAGTTTTAATGCCCCTTGGAGAGAGACGTGCAGGTCACAGTAGCTTAACAAGACGGTTTGAATGCCCCTTGGAAGAGTGGTGGAGGTCACAGTAGCTTAGAAAGACAGTTTTAATGCCCCTTGGAAGAGACGTGGAGGTCACAGTAGCTTAACAAGATGGTTTTAATGCCCCTTGGAAGAGTGGTGGAGGTCACAGTAGCTTAACAAGACATTTTAAATGCCCCTTGGAAGAGTGGTGGAGGTCACAGTAGCTTAACAAGACAGTTTAATTGCGCCTTGGAAGAGACGTGGAGGTCAGAGTGGTTTAACAAGACGGTTTTAATGCCCCTTGGAAGAGTGGTGGAGGTCACAGTAGCTTAATAAGACAGTTTTAATGCCTCTTGGAAGAGTGGTGGAGGTCACAGTAGCTTAACAAAATGGATTTAATGCCCCTTGGTAGAGACGTGGAGTTCACAGTAGCTTAACAACACGCTTTTTATGCCCCTTGGAAGAGACGTGGAGGTCACTGTAGCTTAACAAGACAGTTTAAATGCCCCTTGGAAGAGACGTGGAGGTCAGATTGGTTTAACAAGACGTTTTTAATGCGACTTGGAAGAGTGGTGGAAGTCACAGTAGCTTATCAAGACTGTTTTAATGCCCCCTGGTAGAGTGTTGGAGGTCACAGTAGCTTAACAAGACAGTTTAATGCCCCTTGGAAGAGACGTGGAGGTCACAGTAGCTTAACAGGACTGTTTTAATGCCCCTTGGAAGAGTGGTGGAGGTCACAGTAGCTTAGAAAGACAGTTTTAATGCCCCTTGGAAGAGAAGTGGAGGTCACAGTAGCTTAAGAAGACGGTTTTAATGCCCCTTGGAAGAGTGGTGGAGGTCACAGTAGCTTAACAATACGGTTTTAATGCCCCTTGGAAGAGTGGTGGAGGTCACAGTAGCTTAACAAGACAGTTTTAATGCCCCTTGGAAGAGACGTGGAGGTCAGAGTGGTTTAACAAGTCGGTTTTAATGCCCCTTGGAAGAGTGGTGGAGGTCACAGTAGCTTAATAAGACGGCTTTAATGCCTCTTTGAATAGTGGTGGATGTCACAGTAGCTTAACAAGACGGTTTTAATGCCCCTTGGAAGAGACGTGGAGGTCACAGTAGCTTAACAAGACGGATTTAGTGCCCCTTGGAAGAGTGGTGGAGGTCACAGTAGCTTAACAAGACAGATTTAATGCCCCTTGGAAGAGACGTGGAGATCAGAGTGGTTTAACAAGATGGTTTTAATGACCATTGGAAGTGTGGTGAAGGTCACAGTAGCTTAACAAGACAGTTTTAATGCCCCTTTGAAGAGACGTGGAGGTCACAGTAGCTTAACAAGACGGTTTGAATGCCCCTTGGAAGAGTGGTGGAGGTCACAGTAGCTTAGAAAGACAGTTTTAATGCCCCTTGAAAGAGACGTGGAGGTCACAGTAGCTTAACAAGATGGTTTTAATGCCCCTTGGAAGAGTGGTGGAGGTCACAGTAGCTTAACAAGACGTTTTCAATGCCCATTGGAAGAGTGGTGGAGGTCACAGTAGCTTAATAAGACAGTTTAATTGCGCCTTGGAAGAGACGTGGAGGTCAGAGTAGTTTAACAAGACGGTTTTAATGCCCCTTGGAAGAGTGGTGGAGGTCACAGTAGCTTAATAAGACAGTTTTAATGCCTCTTGGAAGAGTGGTGGAGGTCACAGTAGCTTAACAAAATGGATTTAATGCCCCTTGGTAGAGACGTGGAGGTCACAGTAGCTTAACAACACGCTTTTTATGCCCCTTGGAAGAGTGGTGGAGGTCACAGTAGCTTAACAAGACAGTTTTAATGCCCCTTGGAAGAGACGTGGAGGTCAGAGTGGTTTAACAAGACGGTTTTAATGCCCATTGGAAAAGTGGTGAAGGTCACAGTAGCTTTACAAGACAGTTTTAATGCCCCTTTGAAGAGACATGGAGGTCACAGTAGCTTAACAAGACGGTTTTAATGCCCCTTGGAAGAGTGGGGGAGATCACAGTAGCTTAGAAAGACAGTTTTAATGCCCCTTAGAAGAGACGTGGAGGTCACAGTCACTTAAAAAGATGGTTTTAATGCCCCTTGGAAGATTGGTGGAGGTCACAGTAGCTTAACAAGACGATTTAAATGCCCCTTGGAAGAGTTTTGGAGGTCACAGTAGCTTAACAAGACAGTTTTAATGCCCCTTGGATGAGACGTGGAGGTCAGAGTGGTTTAACAAGACGGTTTTAATGCCCCTTGGAAGAGTAGTGGAGGTCACAGTAGGTTAATAAGATGTTTTAATGCCTCTTGGAAGAGTGGTGGAGGTCACAGTAGCTTAACAAGACAGTTTTAATGCCCCTTGGAAGAGACGCGGAGGTCACAGTAGATTAACAACACGCTTTTAATGCCCCTTGGAAGAGTGGTGGAGGCCACAGTAGCTTAATAACACAAATTTAATGCCCCTTGGAAGAGACGTGGAGGTCACAGTAGCTTAACAAGATGGTTTTAATGCCCCTTGGAAGAGTGGTGGAGGTCACAGTAGCTTAACAAGATGGTTTTAATGCCAATTGGAAGAGTGGTGGAGGTCACAGTAGCTTAACAAGACAGTTTTAATGCCCCTTGGAGAGAGACGTGGAGGTCACAGTAGCTTAACAAGACGGTTTGAATGCCCCTTGGAAGAGTGGTGGAGGTCACAGTAGCTTAGAAAGACAGTTTTAATGCCCCTTGGAAGAGACGTGGAGGTCACAGTAGCTTAACAAGATGTTTTTAATGCCCCTTGGAAGAGTGGTGGAGGTCACAGTAGCTTAACAAGACGTTTTAAATGCCCCTTGGAAGAGTGGTGGAGGTCACAGTAGCTTAACAAGACAGTTTAATTGCGCCTTGGAAGAGACGTGGAGGTCAGAGTGGTTTAACAAGACGGTTTTAATGCCCCTTGGAAGAGTGGTGGAGGTCACAGTAGATTAATAAGACAGTTTTAATGCCTCTTGGAAGAGTGGTGGAGGTCACAGTAGCTTAACAAAATGGATTTAATGCCCCTTGGTAGAGACGTGGACTTCACAGTAGCTTAACAACACGCTTTTTATGCCCCTTGGAAGAGTGGTGGAGGTCATAGTTGTTTAACAAGACAGTTTAAATGCCCCTTGGAAGAGACGTGGAGGTCAGAGTGGTTTAACAAGACGGTTTTAATGCCCATTGGAAAAGTGGTGAAGGTCACAGTAGCTTTACAAGACAGTTTTAATGCCCCTTTGAAGAGACATGGAGGTCACAGTAGCTTAACAAGACAGTTTTAATGCCCCTTGGAAGAGACGTGGAGGTCAGAGTGGTTTAACAAGACGGTTTTAATGCCCATTGGAAAAGTGGTGAAGGTCACAGTAGCTTTACAAGACAGTTTTAATGCCCCTTTGAAGAAACATGGAGGTCACAGTAGCTTAACAAGACGGTTTTAATGCCCCTTGGAAGAGTGGGGGAGATCACAGTAGCTTAGAAAGATAGTTTTAATGCCCCTTAGAAGAGACGTGGAGGTCACAGTCACTTAAAAAGATGGTTTTAATGCCCCTTGGAAGATTGGTGGAGGTCACAGTAGCTTAACAAGACGATTTAAATGCCCCTTGGAAGAGTTTTGGAGGTCACAGTAGCTTAACAAGACAGTTTTAATTCCCCTTGGATGAGACGTGGAGGTCAGAGTGGTTTAACAAGACGGTTTTAATGCCCCTTGGAAGAGTAGTGGAGGTCACAGTAGGTTAATAAGATGTTTTAATGCCTCTTGGAAGAGTGGTGGAGGTCACAGTAGCTTAACAAGACAGTTTTAATGCCCCTTGGAAGAGACGCGGAGGTCACAGTAGATTAACAACACGCATTTAATGCCCCTTGGAAGAGTGGTGGAGGCCACAGTAGCTTAACAACACAATTTTAATGCCCCTTGGGAGAGACGTGGAGGTCACAGTAGCTAAACAAGATGGTTTTAATGCCCCTTGGAAGAGTGGTGGAGGTCACAGTAGCTTAACAAGATGGTTTTAATGCCCCTTGGAAGAGTGGTGGAGGTCACAGTAGCTTAACAAGACAGTTTTAATGCCCCTTGGAGAGAGACGTGCAGGTCACAGTAGCTTAACAAGACGGTTTGAATGCCCCTTGGAAGAGTGGTGGAGGTCACAGTAGCTTAGAAAGACAGTTTTAATGCGCCTTGGAAGAGACGTGGAGGTCACAGTAGCTTAACAAGATGGTTTTAATGCCCCTTGGAAGAGTGGTGGAGGTCACAGTAGCTTAACAAGACATTTTAAATGCCCCTTGGAAGAGTGGTGGAGGTCACACTAGCTTAACAAGACAGTTTAATTGCGCCTTGGAAGAGACGTGGAGGTCAGAGTGGTTTAACAAGACGGTTTTAATGCCCCTTGGAAGAGTGGTGGAGGTCACAGTAGCTTAATAAGACAGTTTTAATGCCTCTTGGAAGAGTGGTGGAGGTCACAGTAGCTTAACAAAATGGATTTAATGCCCCTTGGTAGAGACGTGGAGGTCAGAGTGGCTTAAAAACACGCTTTTTATGCCCCTTGGAAGAGACGTGGAGGTCACTGTAGCTTAACAAGACAGTTTAAATGCCCCTTGGAAGAGACGTGGAGGTCAGATTGGTTTAACAAGACGTTTTTAATGCGACTTGGAAGAGTGGTGGAAGTCACAGTAGCTTATCAAGACGGTTTTAATGCCCCCTGGTAGAGTGTTGGAGGTCACAGTAGCTTAACAAGACAGTTTAATGCCCCTTGGAAGAGACGTGGAGGTCACAGTAGCTTAACAGGACTGTTTTAATGCCCCTTTGAAGAGTGGTGGAGGTCACAGTAGCTTAGAAAGACAGTTTTAATGCCCCTTGGAAGAGAAGTGGAGGTCACAGTAGCTTAAGAAGACGGTTTTAATGCCCCTTGGAAGAGTGGTGGAGGTCACTGTAGCTTAACAATACGGTTTTAATGCCCCTTGGAAGAGTGGTGGAGGTCACAGTAGCTTAACAAGACAGTTTTAATGCCCCTTGGAAGAGACGTGGAGGTCAGAGTGGTTTAACAAGTCGGTTTTAATGCCCCTTGGAAGAGTGGTGGAGGTCACAGTAGCTTAATAAGACGGTTTTAATGCCTCTTAGAATAGTGGTGGATGTCACAGTAGCTTAACAAGACGGTTTTAATGCCCCTTGGAAGAGACGTGGAGGTCACAGTAGCTTAACAAGACGGATTTAGTGCCCCTTGGAAGAGTGGTGGAGGTCACAGTAGCTTAACAAGACAGATTTAATGCCCCTTGGAAGAGACGTGGAGATCAGAGTGGTTTAACAAGTTGGTTTTAATGACCATTGGAAGTGTGGTGAAGGTCACAGTAGCTTAACAAGACAGTTTTAATGCCCCTTTGAAGAGACGTGGAGGTCACAGTAGCTTAACAAGATGGTTTGAATGCCCCTTGGAAGAGTGGTGGAGGTCACAGTAGCTTAGAAAGACAGTTTTAGTGCCCCTTGGAAGAGACGTGGAGGTCACAGCAGCTTAACAAGATGGTTTTAATGCCCCTTGGAAGAGTGGTGGAGGTCACAGTAGCTTAACAAGACGTTTTAAATGCCCATTGGAAGAGTGGTGGAGGTCACAGTAGCTTAACAAGACAGTTTAATTGCGCCTTGGAAGAGACGTGGAGGTCAGAGTAGTTTAACAAGACGGTTTTAATGCCCCTTGGAAGTGTGGTGGAGGTCACAGTAGCTTAATAAGACAGTTTTAATGCCTCTTGGAAGAGTGGTGGAGGTCACAGTAGCTTAACAAAATGGATTTAATGCCCCTTGGTAGAGACGTGGAGGTCACAGTAGCTTAACAACACGCTTTTTATGCCCCTTGGAAGAGTGGTGGAGGTCACAGTAGCTTAACAAGACAGTTTTAATGCCCCTTGGAAGAGACGTGGAGGTCAGAGTGGTTTAACAAGACGGTTTTAATGCCCATTGGAAAAGTGGTGAAGGTCACAGTAGCTTTACAAGACAGTTTTAATGCCCCTTTGAAGAGACATGGAGGTCACAGTAGCTTAACAAGACGGTTTCAATGCCCCTTGGAAGAGTGGGGGAGATCACAGTAGCTTAGAAAGACAGTTTTAATGCCCCTTAGAAGAGACGTGGAGGTCACAGTCGCTTAAAAAGATGGTTTTAATGCCCATTGGAAGATTGGTGGAGGTCACAGTAGCTTAACAAGACGATTTAAATGCCCCTTGGAAGAGTTTTGGAGGTCACAGTAGCTTAACAAGACAGTTTTAATGCCCCTTGGATGAGACGTGGAGGTCAGAGTGGTTTAACAAGACGGTTTTAATGCCCCTTGGAAGAGTAGTGGAGGTCACAGTAGGTTAATAAGATGTTTTAATGCCTCTTGGAAGAGTGGTGGAGGTCACAGTAGCTTAACAAGACAGTTTTAATGCCCCTTGGAAGAGACGCGGAGGTCACAGTAGATTAACAACACGCTTTTAATGCCCTTTGGAAGAGTGGTGGAGGCCACAGTAGCTTAATAACACAATTTTAATGCCCCTTGGAAGAGACGTGGAGGTCACAGTAGCTTAACAAGATGGTTTTAATGCCCCTTGGAAGAGTGGTGGAGGTCACAGTAGCTTAACAAGATGGTTTTAATGCCCCTTGGAAGAGTGGTGGAGGTCACAGTAGCTTAACAAGACAGTTTTAATGCCCCTTGGAGAGAGACGTGGAGGTAACAGTAGCTTAACAAGACGGTTTGAATGCCCCTTGGAAGAGTGGTGGAGGTCACAGTAGCTTAGAAAGACAGTTTTAATGCCATTTGGAAGAGACGTGGAGGTCACAGTAGCTTAACAAGATGTTTTTAATGCCCCTTGGAAGAGTGGTGGAGGTCACAGTAGCTTAACAAGACGTTTTAAATGCCCCTTGGAAGAGTGGTGGAGGTCACAGTAGCTTAACAAGACAGTTTAATTGCGCCTTGGAAGAGACGTGGAGGTCAGAGTGGTTTAACAAGACGGTTTTAATGCCCCTTGGAAGAGTGGTGGAGGTCACAGTAGATTAATAAGACAGTTTTAATGCCTCTTGGAAGAGTGGTGGAGGTCACAGTAGCTTAACAAAATGGATTTAATGCCCCTTGGTAGAGACGTGGAGTTCACAGTAGGTTAACAACACGCTTTTTATGCCCCTTGGAAGAGTGGTGGAGGCCATAGTAGCTTAACAAGACAGTTTTAATGCCCCTTGGAAGAGACGTGGAGGTCAGAGTGGTTTAACAAGACGGTTTTAATGCCCATTGGAAAAGTGGTGAAGGTCACAGTAGCTTTACAAGACAGTTTTAATGCCCCTTTGAAGAGACATGGAGGTCACAGTAGCTTAACAAGACGGTTTTAATGCCCCTTGGAAGAGTGGGGGAGATCACAGTAGCTTAGAAAGACAGTTTTAATGCACCTTAGAAGAGACGTGGAGGTCACAGTCGCTTAAAAAGATGGTTTTAATGCCCCTTGGAAGATTGGTGGAGGTCACAGTAGCTTAACAAGACGATTTAAATGCCCCTTAGAAGAGTTTTGGAGGTCACAGTAGCTTAACAAGACAGTTTTAATGCCCCTTGGATGAGACGTGGAGGTCAGAGTGGTTTAACAAGACGGTTTTAATGCCCCTTGGAAGAGTAGTGGAGGTCACAGTAGGTTAATAAGATGTTTTAATGCCTCTTGGAAGAGTGGTGGAGGTCACAGTAGCTTAACAAGACAGTTTTCATGCCCCTTGGAATAGACGCGGAGGTCACAGTAGATTAACAACACGCTTTTAATGCCCCTTGGAAGAGTGGTGGAGGCCACAGTAGCTTAACAGCACAATTTTAATGCCCCTTGGAAGAGACGTGGAGGTCACAGTAGCTTAACAAGATGGTTTAATGCCCCTTGGAAGAGTGGTGGAGGTCACAGTAGCTTAACAAGATGGTTTTAATGCCTCTTGGAAGAGTGGTGGAGGTCACAGTAGCTTAACAAGACAGTTTTAATGCCCCTTGGAGAGAGACGTGGAGGTCACAGTAGCTTAACAAGACGGAGTTAATGCCCCTTGGAAGAGTGGTGGAGGTCACAGTAGCTTAACAAGACAGTTTTAATGCCCCTTGGAAGAGTGGTGGAGGTCACAGTAGCTTATCAAGTTGCTTTTAATGCCCCTTGGAAGAGTGGAGGAGGTCACAGTAGCTTAACAAGACAGTATTATTGCACCTTAGAAGAGACGTGGAGGTCACAGTAGCTTAACAAGACAGTTTTAATGCCCCTTGGAAGAGACGTGGAGGTCAGAGTGGTTTAGCAAAATGGTTTTAATGCCCCTTGGAAGAGTGGTGCAGGTCACATTAGCTTAACAAGACGGTTTTAATGCCCCTTGGGAGAGTGGTGGAGGTCACAGTAGGTTAACAAGACAATTTTAATGCCCATTGGAAGAGACATGGAGGTCAAAGTGGTTTAACAAGATGGTTTCAATTCACATTGGAAGAGTGGTGGTCACAGTAGCTTAACAAGACAGTTTTACTGTTCCTTTGAAGAGGCATGGAGGTCACAGTAGCTTAACAAGACGGTTATAATGCCCCTTGGAAGAGACGTGGAGGTCACAGTAGCTTAAAAAGACGGATTTAGTACCCCTTGGAAGAGTGGTGGAGGTCACAGTAGCTTAACAAGATGGTTTAAATGCCCCTTGGAAGAGTGGTGGAGGTCAAAGTAGCTTAACACGACAGTTTTAATGCCCCTTGGAACAGACGTGGAGGTCAGAGTGGTTTAAGAAGATGGTTTTAATGCCCCTTGGAAGAGTGGTGGAGGTCACAGTAGCTTAACGAGACGGTTATAATGCCTCTTGGAAGAGTGGTGGAGGTCACAGTAGCTTAACAAGACAGTTTTAATGCCCCTTGGAAGAGACGTGGAGGTCACAGTAGCTTAACAACACGCTTTTAATGGCCCTTGGAAAAGTGGTGGAGGTCACAGTAGCTTAACAAGACAGTTTTAATACCCCTTGGAAGAGACGTGGATGTCACAATAGCTTAACAAGACGGTTTTAATGCCCCTTGGAAGAGTGGTGGAGGTCACAGTAGCTTAACAAGACGGTTTTAATGCCCCTTGGAAGAGTGGTGGAGGTCACAGTAGCTTAACAAGACAGTTTTAATGCCCCTTGGAAGAGACATGGAGGTCAGAGTGGTTTAACAAGACGGTTTCAATGCCCATTGGAAGAGTGGTGGAGGTCACAGTAGCTTAACAAGACAGTTTTTCTGCTCCTTTGAAGAGGCGTGGAGCTCACAGTAGCTTCACAAGACGGTTTTAATGCCCCTTGGAAGAGACGTGGAGGTCACAGTAGCTTAGCAAGACAGTTTTAATGCCCCTTGGAAGAGGCGTGGAGGTCAGAGTGGTTTAACAAGATGGTTTTAATGCCCCTTGGAAGAGTGGTGGAGGTCACAGTAGCTTAACAAGACGGTTTTAATGCCCCTTGGAAGAGTGGTGGAGGTCACAGTAGCTTAACAAGACAGTTTTAATGCCCCTTGGAAGAGACATGGAGGTCAGAGTGGTTTAACAAGATGGTTTCAATGCCCATTGGAAGAGTGTTGGAGGTCACAGTAGCTTAACAATACAGTTTTACTGCTCCTTTGAAGAGGCGTGGAGGTCACAATAGCTTCACAAGACGGTTTTAAATCCCCTTGGAAGAGACGTGGAGGTCACAGTAGCTTAGCAAGACAGTTTTAATGCCCCTTGGAAGAGGCGTGGAGGTCAGAGTGGTTTAACAAGATGGTTTTAATGCCCCTTGGAAGAGTGGTGGAGGTCACAGTCGCTTAACAAGACGGTTTTAATGCCTCTTGGAAGAGTGTTGGAGGTCACAGTAGCTTAACAAGACAGTTTTAATGCCCCTTGGAAGAGACGCAGAGGTCACAGTAGCTTAACAACACGCTTTTAATGCCCCTTGGAAAAGTGGTGGAGGTCACAGTAGCTTAACAAGACAGTTTTAATGCCCCTTGGAAGAGACGTGGATGTAACACTAGCTTAACAAGACGGTTTTAATGCCCCTTGGAAGAGGGGTGGAGGTCACAGTAGCTTAGAAAGACAGTTTTAATGCCCCTTGGAAGAGAAGTGGAGGTCACAGTAGCTTAAGAAGACGGTTTTAATGCCCCTTGGAAGAGTGGTGGAGGTCACAGTAGCTTAACAATACGGTTTTAATGCCCCTTGGAAGAGTGGTGGAGGTCACAGTAGCTTAACAAGACAGTTTTAATGCCCCTTGGAAGAGACGTGGAGGTCAGAGTGGTTTAACAAGACGGTTTTAATGCCCATTGGAAGAGTGGTGGAGGTCACAGTAGCTTAATAAGACGGTTTTAATGCCTCTTGGAAGAGTGGTGGATGTCACAGTAGCTTAACAAGACGGTTTTAATGCCCTTTGGAAGAGACGTGGAGGTCACAGTAGCTTAACAACACGCTTTTAATGCCCCTTAGAAGAGTGGTGGAGGTCACAGTAGCTTAACAAGACAGATTTAATGCCCCTTGGAAGAGACGTGGAGATCAGAGTGGTTTAACAAGACTGTTTTAATGACCATTGGAAGTGTGTTGAAGGTCACAGTAGCTTAACAAGACAGTTTTAATGCACCTTTGAAGAGATGTGGAGGTCACAGTAGCTTAACAAGACGGTTTTAATGCCCCTTGGAAGAGTGGTGGAGGTCACAGTAGCTTAGAAAGACAGTTTTAATGCCCCTTGGAAGAGACGTGGAGGTCACAGTAGCTAAATAAGATGGTTTTAATGCCCCTTGTAAGAGTGGTGGAGGTCACAGTAGCTTAACAAGACGTTTTAAATGCCCCTTGGAAGAGTGGTGGAGGTCACAGTAGCTTAACAAGACAGTTTTAATGCGCCTTGGAAGAGACGTGGAGGTCAGAGTTGTTTAACAAGACGGTTTTAAATGCCCCTTGGAAGAGTGGTGGAGGTCACAGTAGCTTAACAAGACAGTTTTAATGCGCCTTGGAAGAGACGTGGAGGTCAGAGTGGTTTAACAAGACGGTTTTAATGCCCCTTGGAAGAGTGGTGGAGGTCACAGTAGCTTAATAAGACAGTTTTAATGCCTCTTGGAAGAGTGGTGGAGGTCACAGTAGCTTAACAAAATGAATTTAATGCCCCTTGGTAGAGACGTGGAGGTCACAGTAGCTTAACAACACGCTTTTAATGCCCCTTGGAAGAGTGGTGGAGGTCACAGTAGCTTAACAAGACAGTTTTAATGCCCCTTGGAAGAGACGTGGAGATCAGAGTGGTTTAACAAGACGGTTTTAATGCCCATTGGAAAAGTGGTGAAGGTCACAGTAGCTTTACAAGACAGTTTTAATGTCCCTTTGAAGAGACATGGAGGTCACAGTAGCTTGACAAGACGATTTAAATGCCCCTTGGAAGAGCTTTGGAGGTCACAGTAGCTTAACAAGACAGTTTTAATGCCCCTTGGATGAGACGTGGAGGTCAGAGTGGTTTAACAAGACGGTTTTAATGCCCCTTGGAAGAGTAGTGGAGGTCACAGTAGGTTAATAAGATGTTTTAATGCCTCTTGGAAGAGTGGTGGAGGTCACAGTAGCTTAACAAGACAGTTTTAATGCCCCTTGGAAGAGACGCTGAGGTCACAGTAGATTAACAACACGCTTTTAATGCCCCTTGGAAGAGTGGTGGAGGCCACAGTAGCTTAACAACACAATTTTAATGCCCCTTGGAAGAGACGTGGAGGTCACAGTAGCTTAACAAGATGGTTTTAATGCCCCTTGGAAGAGTGGTGGAGGTCACAGTAGCTTAACAAGACAGTTTTAATGCCCCTTGGAGAGAGACGTGGAGGTCACAGTAGCTTAACAAGACGGAGTTAATGCCCCTTGGAAGAGTGGTGGAGGTCACAGTAGCTTAACAAGACAGATTTAATGCCCCATGGAAGAGTGGTGGAGGTCACAGTAGCTTATCAAGATGGTTTTAATGCCCCTTGGAAGAGTGGAGGAGGTCACAGTAGCTTAACAAGACAGTTTTAATGCCCCTTGGAAGAGACATGGAGGTCAGAGTGGTTTAACAAGACGGTTTCAATTCCCATTGGAAGAGTGGTGGTCACAGTAGCTTAACAAGACAGTTTTAATGCCCCTTGGAAGAGACGTGGAGGTCAGAGTGGTTTAGCAAAATGGTTTTAATGCCCCTTGGAAGAGTGGTGCAGGTCACATTAGCTTAACAAGACGGTTTTAATGCCCCTTGGGAGAGTGGTGGAGGTCACAGTAGGTTAACAAGACAGTTTTAATGCCCCTTGGAAGAGACATGGAGGTCAGAGTGGTTTAACAAGACGGTTTCAATTCCCATTGGAAGAGTGGTGGTCACAGTAGCTTAACAAGACAGTTTTACTGTTCCTTTGAAGAGGCGTGGAGGTCACAGTAGCTTAACAAGACGGTTTTAATGCCCCTTGGAAGAGACGTGGAGGTCACAGTAGCTTAGCAAGACAGTTTTAATGCCCCTTGGAAGAGACATGGAGGTCACAGTAGCTTAACAAGACAGATTTAGTGCCCCTTGGAAGAGTGGTGGAGGTCACAGTAGCTTAACAAGATGGTTTAAATGCCCCTTGGAAGAGTGGTGGAGGTCAAAGTAGCTTAACACGACAGTTTTAATGCCCCTTGGAAGAGACGTGGAGGTCAGAGTGGTTTAACAAGATGGTTTTAATGCCCCTTGGAAGAGTGGTGGAGGTCACAGTAGCTTAACGAGACGGTTTTAATGCCTCTTGGAAGAGTGGTGGAGGTCACAGTAGCTTAACAAGACAGTTTTAATGCCCCTTGGAAGAGACGTGGAGGTCACAGTAGCTTAACAACACGCTTTTAATGGCCCTTGGAAAAGTGGTGGAGGTCACAGTAGCTTAACAAGACAGTTTTAATACCCCTTGGAAGAGACGTGGATGTCACACTAGCTTAACAAGACGGTTTTTATGCCCCTTGGAAGAGTGGTGGAGGTCACAGTAGCTTAACAAGACGGTTTTAATGCCCCTTGGAAGAGTGGTGGAGGTCACAGTAGCTTAACAAGACAGTTTTAATGCCCCTTGGAAGAGAGATGGAGGTCAGAGTGGTTTAACAAGACGGTTTCAATGCCCATTGGAAGAGTGGTGGAGGTCACAGTAGCTTAACAAGACAGTTTTACTGCTCCTTTGAAGAGGCGTGGAGGTCACAGTAGCTTAACAAGACGGTTTTAATGCCCCTTGGAAGAGACGTGGAGGTCACAGTAGCTTAGCAAGACAGTTTTAATGCCCCTTGGAAGAGGCGTGGAGGTCAGAGTGGTTTAACAAGATGGTTTTAATGCCCCTTGGAAGAGTGGTGGAGGTCACAGTAGCTTAACAAGACAGTTTTAATGCCTCTTGGAAGAGTGGTGGAGGTCACAGTAGCTTAACAAGACAGTTTTAATGCCTCTTGGAAGAGTCGCGGAGGTCACAGTAGCTTAACAACACGCTTTTATTGCCCCTTGGAAAAGTGGTGGAGGTCACAGTAGCTTAACAAGACAGTTTTAATGCCCCTTGCAAGAGACGTGGATGTCACACTAGCTTAACAAGACGGTTTTAATGCCCCTTGGAAGAGTGGTGGAGGTCACAGTAGCTTAACAAGACGGTTTTAATGCCTCTTGGAAGAGTGATGGAGGTCACAGTAGCTTAACAAAATGGTTTTAATTCCCCTTGGAAGTGTGGTGGAGGTCACAGTAGCTTAACAAGACAGTTTTAATGCCCCTTGGAAGAGACGTGGAGGTCACAGTAGCTTAACAAGACGGTTTTAATGCCCCTTGGAAGAGTGGTGGAGGTCACAGTAGCTTAACAAGACCGTTTTAATTCCCCTTGGAAGAGACGTGGAGGTCACAGTAGCTTAACAAGATGGTTTTAATGCCCCTTACAAGAGCCATGCAGTACAGCATATTAATCTTTGCCTTTGCCTTCCAAGCAAAAGCTGCCAAAAATTAGGACAGAGGATCTTGCAATGCTGGCAACACGGACTACGGTCACCCTGGTGGTATAGTGGTGGTGGAGGCTGAGGATTGAGAGAAGAGCAAAAAACAGCCAAAATGAGGAAGCATATACCCATGGTTGGGTGTGAAGCCGTGCATGGGAATACACCTCCCGAAATAACACAGTGGATTTGACTTTATCTTACTCTGCTGTCATTTGGTGGTGATGAGAAGTCTGGCCCAATCCAGCCCTTGTTCATTTTGATAAGGGTCAGCTTGTCAGCATTGTCAGTTGACAGGTGAGTGCGCTTATCAGTTATAATTCCCCCAGCGGCACTAAAAACACGCTCCGATAACACGCTAGCGGCAGGGCAGGCCAGGACCTTCAAGGCGTACAGAGCGAATTCATTCCAAGTGTCCAGCTTGGATACCCAATAATTAAAAGGCACAGAGGAATCACGGAGGACGCTGGTACGGTCGGCAAGGTACTCCCTCACCATCTTTTGAAACTTTCCACTCCTTGTGAGACTACCCCATGCCTCAGGGCCTGTAAGCTGGGCGGGTCTCAGAAAACTGTCCCAGAAAGTTGACAGTGTTCCCCTGCCTCTGCTGGATTGGAGCTGCGTCTCTCTCACCTGTACATCTTGGTTGATCAACGAACTGTGACCTCTGCCGCTAGCGTGTTCAGATGGGAATCTTTTTAACAGTTCTGCAGCAAGGGCCTTATGGTACTTCCACATTTTTGTAGACCTCTCCACCTCAGGAATAAGAGAGTGAAAGTTCTCCTTGTAGCGGGGGTCTAAAAGTGTCACCAACCAGTAATGACTGTCACGCAACATTTTGACAATGTGAGTGTCACGGTTAAGGCAGCGTAACATAAAGTCAGCCATGCGTGCCAGACTTCCGTGTCCTCACCAAGATGATGACTGACCATGCTCTCCTCCTCCTCCTCCCCCTGTCCTCAGGCCACCCATGCTGAACCGACGGTATGACAGTTGTACAGGTACTACCGTCTACAGCGCATGATACCAGCTCCTGCTCTTCCTCCTCCTCCTCCTCCTCTCCCTCATTGTCCCCCAATGCATGTTGGGATGAGATGAGGCTGGGCTGTGTGTAATCGCCTGCTATGGCTTCTTGATCCATCTCATCATACTCTGGCTGCAATGCCTCCTCTTTAATTCTCTGCAGAGAGCGTTGCAAAAGACAGACAAGTGGGATGCTGACGCTAATGATGGCGTCATCGCCACTCACCATCTTGGTGGACTCCTCAAAGTTTGTCAAGATGGTACATATGTCAGACATCCAGGTCCACTCCTGAGGTCTAATGTGGAGTCTGACCTGAATATCGATGGACTTGTTGCAGCTGGTACTCCACAACTGCTCTCTTCTGCTCACAAATCCTTTGCAACATGTGGAGGGTAGAGGTCCAATGTGTGGGGACATTCCACATCAGTCGGTGTGCCAGAAGCTGCAAACGCTGCTGCAACATAGCAAGGGCGGCGAAAGCTGTAGCCGAGTTGCGAAAATGAGCTGACAGGTGGCGTACCTTAACAAGCAGATCTGGCAACTCGGGGTACGATTTAAGAAACCGCTGAACCACGAGGTTAAGCACATGAGCCAGGCATGGTACGTGTGTGATCTCGCCTCGCCTCTGAGCCGCCACCAGGTTACGGCCATTGTCACACACGACCATGCCTGGATGTAGGTTCAGCGGTCTCAGCCACAGATCTGCCTGCTCTTTCACAGCTGTCCACAACTCACAAGCAGTGTGAGGTTTATCACCTAAGCTTATGAGTTTCAGCCTGTTGCCGCTTAGCTGAAGCAGTACTGCAGTGCTTCCAGCTTGTAACTGATGTGGTGATATCTGAGATGGAGGCTGAACATGAGGAGGAGGAGGAGGATGATGCGCAGGAGCTGTACACTGTGGGGGCAACTCTGACTGACATAGGGCCTGCAATCCTCGGTGTGGGGAGGATGTGTTCCGTCCCAAGGTCCGACTGGGTCCCGGCTTCCACTATGTTTACCCAGTGTGCCGTCAGGGAGATGTACCGTCTCTGGCCACAAGCACTTGTCCACGTGTCCGTTGTCAGGTGGACTCTCCCAGAAACTGCATTGTTGAGGGCACAGCAGATGTTTTGGGACACGTGCTTGTGTAGTGCGGGGATGGCACACTGGGCAAAATAGTGTCGGCTGGGGACCGAGAACCAAGGGATGGCCATTGTCGTAAGGTTGCGGAAGGATTCCGTCTCCACCAGCCTAAGAAGCAGCATTTCCAACGCAAGCAGTCGTGAAATGTGCAAATTTAGGACTGTGGCATGGGGGGCGTTGGCTGGGAATTTGCGCTTTCGTTCAAAGCTCTTGGATATGGACAATTGAACGCTGCGTTGGGCCGTGGACGTGGACGTTGATGCTGTTTCTTGAGAAACTACCATTACAAGTGAAGACTGAGAGGAGGGGGCATCTTTGCATGCAGTATGGACAGGGGATTGCCTTGCACGCACAACAGGGGTTCTATTACACGCACAACAGCGGAAGAAGCAGTGGTGACACCTACTGACACTGGTCGTGGACCCTGGGGTTCGCCCCACAAAGTTGGGTGCTTTGCTGACATGTGCCAGATCATGCTGGTGGTGGTCAGGCTGGTAGTTTTGTCACCCCTGCTGATGCTGGCCTGGCAGGTGGTACAAATGGCCTTTTTGTTGTTATCAGAAGAGTCTTTAAAAAAATTCCAGACTCTGGAAGACCTACCGGTTGTACTGGTAATGTCCCTCGTGTTGGTGTTACGGGGGACTGTTGCCCACCTTCTGTGTGCAGCCACCACACTGCTTCTTCCTGCCTGTTGGGGTACTCTGCTTCCCTCATCCTGTGTGCTGCTGGCTTCGCTCTGCGTGTCCTCCTGCCACGTTGGGTCAGTTATTAGATCATCCACCACCTCCTCCTCTTCCACTTGCGCACCACGATCCTCCTCCTCACTTCGTGGCAATTGTGTCTTATCATCGTCCACCTCTTGTGACAAATTGCCAGCGTCGACTTCCTCTGGCCGTGGCTGTTCAAATATTTGGGCATCGCTACATGGGATCTCCTCTTCCACCACTTCAAGCGGATCAGGTGAGGGGCACAAATATGGAAATGGACCAGTGAACAGCTCTTCAGAGTGTCCAAGTGTGTGATCAGTTGCTGTCTGATGACACTCAACATGGTGGGAGGAAGGAGCATCAGGGTGAGGAGGAGTATGCGGTTGAGACTCACGGCTACTAAAACTTGACCGTGTGGAAGACAGAGCGCAGGTGATGGTGCCCAGGTAACTGGAAGTATTATCTACTATCCAATTAATAATCTGTTCACACTGATCAGTTCGCAATACTGGTGTTGCAGTGTGCTTCCCTAGTAATTCGGTCAAGAAGTGGGAGTGAGAAGATGTAGCTGTTGGTTGTGGTACATTTTCACATTGGCCACGGCCCCGTCCTCTGCACGCACCACCACCAGAACGTCCAGTTCCATGTCCCTTGCCACGCGCCTTGCCCATTGTAAATTAAGTAAAATAGCTTACATTCGCACTATCAATGGAAAAAGGGTAATAAAAAGGAGATTAGAATCATGGAAGAGGAACACCACAGTTGTATTTCTCTGGCCTACACCAGAATCTTTTAAACAGATATATTTGTGTCGGAACACTGAGCGAGACACTCAATTTTTTTTATTTTTTTATGTAAAAAAGGAAAAAAGGTGGATAATACTGAGATTTGAACCGTGGAACTGCAAAACCACAGTTATACTTATGTGTCCTACACCAGACTCTTTTAAACAGATATATTTGTGTCTGAACAGTCAGGGAGACACTATTACTGTTTTTTTACAGAAAAAATGCCAAAAGAAGGATAATACAGAGATTTGAACCGTGGAATTGCAAAACCACTGTTCTAGTTATCTGGCCTACACCAGACTCTTTTAAACAGATATATTGGTGTCTGAACAGTTACAGACACACTCAATTTTTTTTTGGGGGGGGGGATACCAAAAGGTTAATAAGTACGTATTTGTACAGTCTGACTGAGGGAAAAAAAAATACAGGATTTAGATGAAAAAAAAAAGGATTTTTCCTGGCCCCTGAGACCGGTGAATAAGTCTAGCAATTTGACCAGCAGGAGCACACAGGATTGTAACGCAGCGTTTGTTGGTATAACCACTGCGTCTCCTATACAGCCTGCCGACCTGATATCTGGGATGGATATTAGTCCTGAGAAGGACTGTTTGTTTGATTTGGCAGGCTTTAGAGACCCTACACTAACTATTTTGGAGTATAAATCTCTCCCTAGCTCAGCAGCCTAGCCGCCACTATTTCTCCCGTTGTGCCTCCTCCACCTTACACAAGCACATGTCGCAGAACATTACCCGTGTCCTCAACAACACAGTAAATGGGAAGCTCCACCTAACCACAGACACATGGACAAGTGCTTGTGGCCAGGGACTCTACATTTCATTGATGGTACACTGGGTAGGAAGCCAGGACTCAGTAGGACCCTGAGATGGAACATGTGCTACCAATCAGAGGATTACGGGCCCTGGTTCAATCATAGTTTCCCCTATCTTCTACACCTCCTCCTCCTCTTCAGCCTCTGTCTCCAAAATGACCACATCAGTGGGAAGTTGGAAGCACTGCACCATTGACTTAGCCAAGCGGCAACAGGCTCTGCTGAAGCTAATCTGCTTAGGTGACAAACTGCACACCGCTGCAGAGTTGAAAACTGTAACAGAGCAGGCAGATCTGTGGCTCTCACCCCTGAATCTACAACCAGGCATGGTCGTATGTAACAATAGCTGGAACATGGTGGTGGCTCTGAAGCTTGACAACCTCGCACACGTACCTAGCTTGGCCCATGTGCTCAACTTTGTGGTTCTGTGCTTTCTCAAAACCTACCCTGATCTGCCTGAGCTGCTTGTGAAAGTATGCTGCATGCATGCCCATTTCCGAAAGTCAGCTACAGCTTCTGCTGCCCTGGCAGTTCTTCAGCAGCGTTTGCAGCTTCCAGCTCACTGACTGGTGTGCCATGTCACCACACATTGGAACTCAGTGTTTCATATGTTGGCAAGGATTTGCGAGCAGCAGAGGACAGTTGTTGAGTACCAGCTCCAACACACCCGTCGGTATTCCGGTCAACCTCCGCACATTAGAGCTGATGAGTGGGAATGGATGTCTGAAATCGATGCTGTTCTCCAAAACATTGAGGACTCCACCAAGATTGTAAGTGGTTCTCTGTCTACTGAAATGCTCACTGCTCACAATTAAAGAGGAGGCTTTGCAGATGGAGAATAATGAGATGGAGCAAGGAAAAATACAGGGTGTTGCTATACAGCCCAGCCTCATCTCATCTCAATGCGGATTGGGTGATAATGAGGGGGAGGAGGAGGAACAGGAGCTCGTTTCCTGTGCTACAGACGGTATTACCCACACCATATTCATGCCATCTGTTCAGGGTGGATGACCTGAAGAGGGGGAGGAGAGGGAGGATGAGGAGGAGGAACAGGAGGAGGATGAGGAGGAGAACATGAACAGTCATCCTCTTGGTGGGGGCAGGGAAGTCTTGACTGTTGGCAGTTTGGCACACATGGCTGAGTTTATGTTCCACTACCTTTCCCATGATCGTACGCATTTTGGGCAACAGTAATTACTGGTTCGTCACACTTCTAAATCCACGCAACAAGGAGAATTTTCGATCTCTCTTTCCCATGGCGGAGAGGTCCCATCTGATAACACTGGTGTCAGAGGTCACAGTTCCTTGGACAACCAAGGAGTACAGGCAAGGGAGACACAAATCAGATGCAGTAGAGGCAGGGAAACACTGTCAAATGTGTGGGACAGTATTCTCAGACCCTCCTAGTGCCAAGGTCCTGATGCGCGGGGTACTCTGACAAGGAGGGAAAAGTTTGGAAGCTGCTGAAGGAGTACCATGGTGACTGTTCCAGTGTCCTCCATGCTTCCTCTATGCCTTACAACTATTGGGTGTCCACTCTGGACACGTGGAATGAACTGTCTCTCTACACCTTGGAGGTCCTGGCCTGCCCTGCCGCTAGTGGTTTGTCAGAGTGGGTTTTTAGTGCCGCCAAAAGTATTGTAAATGTTAAGTGCATCCGCCTGTCAACTGAAAATGCTGACTGACTCTTATAAAAATGAACAAGGGCTGGATTGGCCCAGACTTCTCAACACCATCGGATGACAGCAGCAGAACATAAACTCAAATTCAGTGGTTTTTTTTGGAGGAACGGGTGGGCCAGTCTATAGCTTTAATGCCTTCATCTTGCAGGAACTGCTGACACACTCTGGCATTGTCATGCATTAGGAGGAACCCAGGGCCAACTGCACCAGCATATGGTATCAGAAGGGGTCTGAGGATCTCATCTCGGTACCTAATGTTAGTCAGGCTACCTCTGGCGAGCACATGGAGGGCTGTGTGGCACTCCAAAGAAATGCCACCCCACACCATTACTGACCTACTGCCAAACCGATCATGCTGAAGGATATTGCAGGCAGCAGATTGCTCTCCCCGGCGTCTCCAGACTCTCTCACGTCTGTCACATGTGTTCAGTGTGAAACTGCTTTCATCTGTGAAGAGCACAGGGCACCAGTGGCGACTTTGCCAATCCTGGTGTTCTGTGGCAAATGCCAAGCGTCCTGCACAGTGTTGGGCTGTGAGCACAACCCCCATCTGTGGACGTCGGGCCCTCATACCACCCTCATGGAGTCAGTTTCTAACCATTTGTGCAGTCACGTTCACATTTGTGGGCTGCAGGAGATCATTTTGCAGGGCTCTGGCAGTGCTCCTCCTCTTCCGGTTGCACAAAGGTGGAGGTAGCGGTCCTGCTGCTGGATTGTTGCCCTCCTTCGGCCCCCTCCACATCTCCTGGTGTACTGGCCTGTCTCCTGGTAGTGCCTCCAGTCTCTGGAAACTATGCTGACAGACACAGCAAATCTTCTTGCCACAGCTCGCATTGATGTGCCATCCTGGATGAGCTGCACTTTCTGAGCAGCTTCATTGGGTTGTAGAGTCCGTCTCATGCTACCACGAGTGTGAAAGCACAACCAACATTCAAAAGTGACCAAAACATCAGCCAGAAAGCATTGGTACTGAGATGTGGTCTGTGGTCCCCACCTGCAGAACCACTCCTTTATTGAGGGTGTCTTGATAATTGCCAAAAATTTCCATCTATTGTCTATTCCATTTGCACAACAGCATGTGAAATTGATTGTCAATCAGTGTTGCTTCCTAAGTGGACAGTTTGATTTCACTGAAATTTGATTTACTTGGAGTTATATTCTGTTGTTTAAGTGTTCCCTTTATTTTTTTGAGCAGTGTATATAAATATATTCTATTCCCTATTGATACTGCTGTTAGCAGCATTTAGAATAGGGACAGGTGCTAGATGGTAACATCAGCTGCAAATGAGTGTTCATTCTGGACACATACATCTCTTCCACAGTGCATGACTTGATTGATTGTTTCCATGCACTCATTGACTGATTCTTAATTTTTGACGGTGATTTGTACTCACAAATACATGAAAGCAGGAAGGATTGTGCAGCGTCAGTGTCTCTGCCTCCTGACGGGGAGAGACGCCGATCCCCTCACCGCCGCGATCCCGGTCCAGCATCCTCTGGCTCCGCTGCTGCGTCTGCCCGGGGTGCGCGCACCGCGGGCAGTTCCCCGAGCACTGTTTTAAAGAGTCCCCGTCCAATGACCAGAGGACTGCCCTTATAGAAGGCACCTCCTCCAAAATGGAGGTGCCTGTGCAAGATTGTTGTTTGTGTGCTAACATGTGAAGACCCGGGGTCTTTTGTGAGCGTAACGCTACTCAGACAACACAGGGTGAGGGTAGAACAGAGTGGCAATACTTAATTGAACCACAAACCGGACAATAAACATATAGAACAGTCCCAGCAAATACCCAAGATAGTCAAACATTACACAGTCTCACCCTTCCTTCTCCGCCTGCCTTGGATAGAACAGTTGTGACTTTGGAGACTTCCAGGGCCAACTACCTCAACCAGCGCTCCCCCGCTTCTGGTGGGCCCCCACAGAGAGAAGGTAGCATCAAGTTTAGAAAGCTATTAGTCCATCGAGGTACAAGGCCAGGAAACCTGAGGGTCCCACCTTGGCTTCTCTGAGAGTTTCCATGGGGCCAGATGACTGGTGGGTCCTATTCTGGTTTCCCCGAATGTCTCCGGGGGTTGCAGGTGACTTGTGGGCCCCTTTTGGCAACCACAAACAATACACATAGCCCCAGGTATCAGGGGACAGGGCACTTTTTTTTATCTTAATCCTAGTTATTTGCTTAAAAACCAAGGCAGGCAGGGTATGTGATAGACTGCAGTGCATGATACAGCACAAAAGGGTCCATTGCATATTCAACTTCTGACTGATCCTTCTGTGGCAAATATTTGTAGACATAGCCCAAGGTATCAGGGGCAAGGGTAATTTTTTTTTTATCTTAATCCTGGTTATTTGCTTAAAAAGCAATCCAGTGTACACAATTTCTCTGCTCCATTTGTCTGTTAGCACTGCAGAATACAGTCAGATCTTTTCCATATTACAGCGATTAAAATCAAGAAATTTGTAGTGAACGTGGAAAATATTGGCCTTCATTTCCATTTTGTTGCAGTGTGTCAGTGAAGCAATTCACATGAGGTTGCTGTGAAGAATAGTATTAGTAAACTAAAGGCCCGCTTTTTAAAACCGTGATTCACACTTAACTACATTCCAAAATCAGCCATTTATAGTGAACGTGGAAAATATTGCCCTTCATTTATAGATTGCAGCAGTGTGTCAGTGTACACCATTTTACAGCTCCATTTGCTTGTTCACAGAATACAGCCAGATTTTTTTTTGTTTTATTCATATTACGGTGTTGTGGAAGCAGAGGAATTCTTTTCAATGATCAGATGCACGTGAACCATATGACTGCCGTAATAATACAGAAATTTCATGGAGCGTCTCAAATATTCCACTCCATTTAAAGTCAACCACCTGTGTTTTGTTGAACCAATTGACACTTGGTCGCTGACGTATACCATACTGTCTGAATACTACATACTACTGAATATACCATACTGTGACTGTCTGAAACCGTGGCCATCAGACGTTATCCCATATTACTGCCCTAATAATTCAGAATTTTTAGTGAGCGTGTCAAATATTACACTCCATTTAAAATATTGCAGTTGTGGGTTCAAACCTATTCACAGTTGGCCGCTAATAAATAGAATATCTGTGAACAATGTTGTCAGAGTATTACGCCACTTTTACGGACTGACAAAAAAAAAACATACAAAAAACAAGCAAAAATGAAAAAAATGTTAAGAAACATTCTTTCCAGAGTATTGACTTGTATATAAAGCCAAAGAAATAAAACAAATAAAAGTTATGAACTGTGGAAGACATTTATGCAACCTGAATGAGCACTCATCTGTAGCTGGTGATGATACTACCAAGTGGCACCTGTCCCTATTGTAAATGCATCTAACAGCGTTATCAATAGGGAATAGAATAGAATAGATTTTACTTATTTTTGGGCAGCACCAGCAGCACGCAGTATAAGGTAATAATACGTGGCTGGATCAATGTAATACATAATCCATACTGCGATACCTTACCCATAAAAGAATTTCAGATAAGACAGTTAGCATTCTAGAATATAGAATCTATTTGAATTGTCCTTCCCATTATTAAGAAGTGTGTCTCCTATACTGTTTTGCATATGCAGCAATTTCAAGGGCTGACAAAAATTAGGACAAACTCCAATACACATTTGAAGAGTTGTAAAAAAAAACAATAAAAATTAAAACACAGTAGGATCTTTCTTTAATATAAAAACCAGACACGTCAATGTAATCTCAATGTAATCAGATTGTTCAGCTCCTTGACTTCCTTCTCCTCCTCTTGTTAGGCCTCCATCTCCAAAATGACTGCATCAGTCACAAGCTGAAAGCACTGCAGCACTGTCTTGGCCCAGCGGCAATAGGCTGTGCTGAAGATAATATGCTTAATGCTTAGGTGACAAACAGCACACCACTGCGGAGTTGTTGAAAGCTGTAACACAGCAGCCTGATCTGTGGCTCTTACTGCTGAAGATACAGCCAGGCATGGTCATGTGTGACAATAGGTGGAACCTGGTGGCAGAGAAATGACAGCCGGAGTAGATACGGTTTCCCTCTATGCCAGTCTTGTCACCGAGCTAAAGAATATGGGTGTGGTGAAAGACAACTCTCACCGAGAAGCAGTGTCAGACAGAAAAACATTGGGCCAACCAGAGGATTTGATTCTGAGGGCCCACCTTTCTCCCCAGCTCAAGAGCCCCATAGCAGCTGCAAAGTTTGTGCTATCATGAACTCTCCTGATGGAGAAGCCAGGGCCCTATCGAGGATTTTCTGATGTGCCCGCCTAACCCTGCCGACAAGCAGCTCTGGCTAAGAAAAGTCTGTGGGAAGGTTCCCGGACACTCTATGGCTGCTTTTTTGCTGAGGGGGGAAACCCACGCAAAAATGGGCAGGACATACAAAATCCTTGCAGATGTTGTCCTTGGTGGGATTTGAAACCAGGACCCCAGCGCTGCAAGGCTTCAGTGCTAACTTCTGAGCCACTGTGCTGCCCTCTCTGTTCTCCCTCTGATATCTAACATACTGGAGAAACTTGCACCTACTGCCACTCAGTATCTCCAGCTCCTTTGTGAGAAAATAATGTATTTGGGCAGCCACTCAGTCTATCAAAATAAATTCCTGAGAAGGAAATTGGGGATGGCTTCGCTATTGGTACTGGGGGCACTGCTAATACCATGGCATCGTATTATAGTTCATTGGAAATATTCCAGGCAGGTTGGAGCCAAGCTGATTCCCATAGAAAAGTACCAGCAGCAAGCTAAGGAGATGGGGGCCTTTATCATCATCACAACCTCGGCACTATGAACTCTCCTGAAAGAGAAGCCAGGGCCCACCGGAGCAGTCTCTGCTTCTCTGGTGGGCCTGTCCAACCCTGCCGAGAAGCAGCCCTGGCTCAGAAAAGTCTGTGGGAAGGTTCCTGGACACTCTATGGCTGCTTTTTTACTGTGGACTAGCTCCAGCAATCTATAAGATTGCAATCTATGATCCCTTCACTGGCTCCCCATTGGCCAGAGACTTCAGTTCAAAACTGTAACCATGACATGCAAAGCCATCCACAACCTGTCTCCTCCATATATCTGTGATCTAGTCTCCCAGTACATACCTGCATGCAACCTCCAATCGTCATAAGATCTCCTTCTCTCCTCCCGTCTTATCTCCTCTTCCCACAGTCGCATACAATATTTTTCCAGTGCATCCCTTTTACTATTGAATTCTGTACACCAACATATCAGACTCTTGCCTACTGTTGAAACCTTTAAAAGATAGCTGAAGACCCACCTCTTCTGACTAGCCTACAACCTGCAGAAACCCTCGCTCCACCATACCGCTGCACGACCAGCTGTACCCTCACCTACCGTATCCTCACCCATCCCTTCTAGACTGTGCGTCTTCATGGGCAGGGTCCTCTCTGCTCTTATAACAGTTAGTGACCTCTTTTCACATGTAAAGCGCAATGGAATAAATGGCGCTATAATAGTAAATAATAATAATTATACTACTTGTACTGTGGGTCAATTGATGGCACTTTCCTGGTGTCTGCCCCTAAATTGATGTGTTTTGGCAGCTTTTTCTCTAAACCAGAAACTCCTTTAAAAAAAGAATGTGGGTGTATCACGGTCACCCTGGAGATATGGTGATGGAGGATGAGGAGAAGGAGGAGGCCGACATAAAATAAAACAATTCCTGAAGGGTAAACCCATGTCTGGGTGTGAAGGGGTGCATGGGAATAGACCCCGCAAAAAATAACCACTGGATTTGAGTTTGTTTGGTGATATCATCTGGTGGTGTTGAAAGCTGTCTGACCCAATTCAGCCCTTGTTCATTTTTATAAGAGTCAGCCTGTCAGCATTTTCAGTTGACAGGCAGATGCGCCTATCAGTTTTATCAGTTATAATGCCCCCGGTGGCACTAAAAACCATCTCTGGCAAAACGCTAGCAGCCAGGACCTCCAAGGCGTAGGAACCCAGTTCATGCCATGTGTCCAGCTTTGATACCCAACAGTTGTAAGGCACAGAGACAGAGAGGAATCATGGAGGACACTGGTATGGTCACCAAGGTAGTCCTTCAGCATCTTCCCAAACTTTTCCCTCCTTGTCAGAGTACCGTGTGTACCAGGGCCTGGGACCTGGGAGGGTCTGAGAAAACTGTCCCAGACCTTTGAAAGTGTTCTGCTGCCTCTGCCGCATCTGGTTTGTCGCTCCCTCGCTTGTACTCCTTAATTGTCCGATAAACTGTCTGACTGTGGCCTCTGCTGCCAGCGTTGTCAGATGGTAATTTTTTTTTTTTTAGAATTCTTCAATAAGAGCCTTAACTTATTTTCTCCAAAAATGAAATCCTTCGGTTACCTCCCTCTACTAACCTAACTATACCTGACTTTGCAATTTCCTTTAGGTGGTGCCACCATAACACCCACTCAGCATGCCAGCTGTCTTAGAGTCATATTTAACACATAACTTTCTTTTATTCAACGTGGAAAATCACTCACTTGCTCATGTCACCTGCACCTTAAAAACAACTCCACAATTCGACCTTTTCTCACCTTTGATACTGCAAAAACTCTTACTGTCACTCTTATTCACTACTGCAACTCTCTTCTAATCGGTCTCTCTCTAAACAGTCTCCTCTCCAATCCTTTCTGATTGCAGCAGCCAGGGTCGTATTTCTATCAAGCCACTTCACCGATGTCTCTACCCTGTGCCAGTCATTGCATTGGTTAAGTTAAACAATCACTACAGAATACAATACAAACTCATCTCTCTCACCCACCAAGCTGTCCACAGTTCTGCACCGGCCTATATGTCATCTCTCATTTCTGTGTATCATCACCCCTCCTGTGCCCTCTTTTCTGCAACTGATCTAAGACTGACATTCTCCTTAATCAGAACCTCACACCTCCGTCTCCAAGAATTCTCTTGTGCCGTGCCAGTTTTCTGTAATGCCCAAAGTGGATTCAACGTTATGGTCATGGTAAAGGTAGGGGAACATAAAGTCAGACTGCCAACAGCCAAGACTTCCCTGTTCTCACCAAGAGTACAACTGTCTATGTTCTCTTCCTCCTCCTCATTATCACCCAATCTGCATTGAAATGAGATGAGGCTGGGCTGAGCAACATCACCCTGTATAGTTCCTTGCTCCGCCTGCAATGCCTCCTTTTTAATTGTGAGCAGCGAGTGTTTCAGTAGACAGAGAAGCAAGATGGTGGCGCTAATTATGGCGTCATCTCCACTTACCATCTTGGTGGAGTTCTCAAATATTGGAGGACGGCACAGATGTCAGACCTCCATGCCCACTCATCAGCTATTATGTGCGGAGGCTGACCTGAATGCCGACGGACGTGTTGAAGCTGATACTCAACAACTGCTCTCTGCTGCTCAAAATCATTCCGAACATCTGCAAGATTGATTTCCAATGCGTAGTCACATCGCACACCTGTCAGTGAGCTGGAAACTGCAAACGCTGCTGAAGCCCTGTCATGACAGTGGAAGCTGTAGCTGACTTTCAGAATTGTGCAATCGCAGCGTAATTTCACAAGCCACTCTGGCAGATCCAGGTAGACTTTGAGAAACCACAGAACCACTAAGTTGAGCACATGGGCCAGGCATGGTACATGTGCGAGCTTGCCTAGCTTCAGAGCCGATACAGCTTTCAACAACTCTGCAACGGTGTGCGGTTTTTCGCCTAATCATTCAGTCTTGCTTATTGTTATTGGCACACACGAAGTTTAAGTAAATTATCTGGAATATGCCCTGAAAAAATGAATCAAGTGTTGGAGATGGAAGCTGAAGAGGAGAAGGTGGAGGAGGAGGTGGTGCAGGAGCTGTGGAATGTAGGGGCAACCCTTATTGACCCATGGCCCTCAATCCTCTGCGTCGGGAGGACATGATCCGTCCCAGGGTCCGGGCTTTCACGATATTATCCCAGTGGAATACGTCAGTGAGATAAACCGTCTTTGGCCACATTGACTTGTCCACTTGCTTGTGGTTAGGCAGTCCTTTCCACTTAAGAGCACTGGGGAGGGCACTGCTAATGTTCTGGGACCCGCACTTGTGGAAGGTGGAGACGATACCAGGAGAAATAATACCAGCTGGGGACCGAGTATGGATACCCGGCCGCTGACATGAGGTTGTGGAAAGCTATCGCCTCCATGAGCCTAAAAGGCAACATTTCAAGTGCAAGCAGTCCAGAAATGTGGCAGTTTAGTATTATGGCCTGTGGGTGGGTGGGTGCTTGGCTACATACTTGTGCTTGCATGCCAAGTAACACAAAGCAATGGAGATGGATGATCCGACCATCATGAATAATTTGGTCGTTGTCTAGGAGACCAACCACTGCTGCTGTCTACCTTCTGAACATTGTGTTGAAGCTTGATTGACCCAGGGCCCACAATCCTCTGCATCAGGAGGAAGTGTTCCGTCCCAGGGTCCCATATTCCACAATATTAACCCAGTGGAATGCGTCAGTGAGATGAACCATCCCTGGCCACATTCAATTGTTCACGTGTTTGTGGTTAGGCAGTCCTTCCCACTAAGTGCACTGGGGAGGGCACTGGTAATGTTGTGAAACCCGTGCTTGTGGAAGGCGGAGACGATACTGCGACAAAAAGTGGCGGCTGGGGACCGAGTATGAACACCCAGGCGCCGTCAACATGAGGTTGTGGAAAACATCTGCCTCCATGAGCCTAAGAGGCAACATTTCTAGTGCAAGCAAGCAGTCCAGAAATGTATCTGTTTACTATTGTGGCCTGTGGGTGTGTGTGTGTGTGGGTGGTTGGCTGCATTGTTGCACTTGCATTCCAAGGACAGGGGTAGGGAAAACTGAACACTGCGCTGGGACAAGGACGTGGATGGTGATGTTTACTAGTCTGCAACAAGTTCAGGGCGGGTGTCATCTTTGCAAGTTCCATGTAAAAGGGATTGGCGTGCACGCACAACAGTGGAAGAGGCAGTAGTGTCACCTACGGACACTGTTTCTGGACCTTGTCATTCGGACCAGCTAGTCGGGTGATTTGCTGTCATGTGCCTGAGCATGCTGGTTGTGGTCAGGATGGTAGTTTTGGTGCTCTTGATGATGCTGGCCTGGCAGATGTTTCAAATGGCCTTTTTTGGGTTATCTAAACAACAGTCTTTAAAAAAAGAACCAGACTTGGGTAGACCTAACACTTGTACTGGCAAATTCTGTCGTGTTGGTGTTCCAGGGAACAGTTGCCTGCCTTGTGTCTGTGGCCACCACACTGCTTGTACCTGTATGCTTCTGTCCTCGCTCTGCATCTCGCCTTGCCAGGTTGGGTCAGTGACTTCGTTGTCCACCACTTCATCCTCCACTTCTTCACCCTGATCCGCATCCACCTTCTGTCCATTGTGTCTCATCAGTGTCCACCTCTTGTGACAGTAATTGCACTTTCCCACCATCACCTTCAGGTGACCATGGCTGCTCAAATCGCTACATGCAATATTCTGTTGCCCTGCTCGAAGCTGGCCGGTCAAGAGTCCCGAATCTATCGATGGAAAACCGATCAGCTCTTTGGGTAACCCTAGACTCTAATTTCTCCTTTAAACCACATATCCAAGCTCTTTCTATTTCCGAGCGGAAGAGCGAAAGGCCAGAATCTATAAATGGAAAGATGAACAAAACAGCTCTTCGGAGTGTCCAAGTGTGGGATCAGTTGTCTCAGGGTACTCGGAATGGTGGGAGAAAGGAGGATCAGGGAGAGGAAGATGTTGACTCCAAATAAAAAAAATCTCCCAGATCCGCACATTCCTCAACCACAAATCTACAAAAACACTAGTGCATGCCCTCATCATCTCCCTTCTCAACGACTGCAACTTCCTGCTTTGTGGACTCTCTTCTGACACTCGCATTCCTCCAATCTATCCTAAACTCTGTTGCCCGACTAATCCACCTGTCTCCTCGCTCTTCCCTGGCCTCTCCTCTCTGTCAATCCCTTCAATGACTCCACATTGCCCAGAGACTCCAGTTCAAAACCCTAACCTTGGCATGCAAAGCCATCCACAACCTATCTCTTCCATACATCTGTGACCTAGTCTCTCGGTACGTACCAGCACGCAACCTTCGATCCTCAGAAGATCTCCTTCTCTACTCCTCTCTTATCTCCTCTTCCCACAATCGCATACAAGATTTCTCCGGTGCTTCACTCCCTTCTCTGGAACTCTCTACCCCACCATTTCTGACTATTGCCTACTGTTGAAACCTTCAAAAAGCACCTGAAGACCCTCCTCTTCCAACATGCATACAACCTGTGGCAAGCCTCGCTCCACCATACCACTGCATGACCAGTTTATCCTCACCTACTGTATCCTCACCCATCCCTTGTAGACTGTGAGCTCTCACGGGCAGGGTCGTCTCCTCTTCTGTACCAGTCGCTGTCACATTTTTGTTAAAGATTATTGTAATTGTTTTTGCGATGTATACCCCTTTTTCACATGTAAAACGTCATGGAATAAATGGCGATAAAATTATAATAATAATGTGGTCCAGACTCATGGCTACTGAGACTGGACCAGGGTGGTGGTGGTGGCAAACTGACTGGAAGCTTTATCTGCTATCCAACCAACAACCTTTTCACACTGCTCTGGCTTCAATAGTGGTGTTCCGTGGCCCCCTAGATATTGGGACAGGAAGGTAGTTTGCCGTGTTTGTTGTGCTCCCTCAGCAGGCACAGTTTAATCTTGCCCACGGCCTCTGCATGCACTGTTACCGTCACCATAATGTCCACTTCCTTGTCCCTTTACATACCTTGCCCATTTTAAATGGAGTTTAATATATGTCACGTTGCCAAAAATGTCTGTATTATTACCGCAGTAATATAGGATCACGTCTGATGAGATGACCACAGTTTTAGGCAGTGACCTAGAAATCAGAGATGCTTCCAGGGGTCTTCCCCATGCTGTTCCCATGTCTTTTCAGCACTGTATGAATGTGTCTGATGATGTCTCACACATCACATGGCCAGATAAGGTAGTAAAATGTTAAAATGACATTTCACGGTGAATGCATTTTTCACTGTTGAAAGCAATGCAAAAGTGGAAAAACATATAAAAGACTTAACGTGTGAATATAGCCCAAGGTGTGGAGGGAGCATTTTTGTTTTTGTATATTTATTTTGCCTCATATACAAGTCATTACCCTGGAAAGGATGTTCCTTAACATATTTCCAAGGAAAATCCATTTTGGTTTTGTTTTTGTATGTTTTATTGTGAGTCCCTAAAAGTGGCGTAATACCTCTGACAACATTGTTGACAGCAGTGACCTAGGAGTCTGAGCTACTTCCAGGAGACTTCCCCATGCTGTTCTCATGTCATTTTAGCACTGTTTCCATCGATTTGGGCAATTTTTAGGCCCTCTGCAAACTGCAGGGGAGGGCCGCCGGAAAAATGGTAGAGTTTCCCGTAGACTTACATTGGGCTCGTTGCTCGGACCAAGCACTCGAGCATTCCAATTTGCTCAACCAGAGCAACGAGTACCAGAGCATTTTAGTGCCCGCTCATCATTATCTGTTACATCTGACACACCCGTGACAAGCAGTGCTGCAGCAGCGCATGCGAGTGCCAGCTCACCGACTGGTGTGTGACTTGACCAAGCACTGGAACTCTACACTGCATATCGTGGCAATGCTTTGTGAGCAGTAGAGGCCAGTTATGGAATACCAGCTCCAACACGCCCGTCGGTATTCTGGTCAGCCTCCACACATCAATTAAAGATTGGGCATGGATGTTTGACATTTGTAAGATTCTCCAAGACTTTGCAGACTCCACAAAGATGGTGAGCAGCAATGACACCATCATAAGTGCAACAATCCCGCTTCTGTGCCTATTTAAATAGTCCATGGTGAAAATTAAACATAAAGCTTTGCATGCGGACCAGGTGGAGCCAGGGAAAGACACATGACAAGGAGATACTGCCCAGCCTCATCTAATCTGCTCAGCATGGATTGGTTAACAATGAGAAGGTGGAGGCTGAGGAGGAAGAATAGGACCTGGCTGATAGCACAAAAGAAGGTGGTACCCACACAAGCTGCGTCCTGTCTCCCTGACATGGATAGGCTGAGGATGTGAATGAGGAGGAAGAAAAGGAGGAGGAGGAAGAGGAGATGGAGAGTCGTCATCATGGTGGAGACAGGGAAGTGTTGGCTGTAAGGAGCTTGGCACATATGGCCGACTTTATGTGCCGCTGCCTTTTCCTCACGTTACCCTCATGTCACATTCATCTTGGCCAAAAAAGAGTACTGGTTATTCACCCTGCTAGACCCATTCTACTGGAAGAACTTTACATCTCTTCATGCTGGTAAACCTTCTAAAATGATGCTATACAAGATGGCCATTGTGGAAACTTTGTTGAAAAATTTTCCATCAGACAACATAAACAGCAGAGGGCAAGCTTCGTTGCCCAACCAAGGAGGAGAGGTGAAAGAGACACACACCAGGTATAGCAGAGGCAGGGGTACACTGTCAAAGGGCTTGGCCAATTTAATGACACCCTCCCAGCCTTCATGCCCTCATGACTGGGTATTTTTGACAAGAAAGGAAAAGCTTTAAAAGATGGTCAAGTGATACCTGGCTGACCAAACTAGTGTACTCCCTACTTCCTCTTTGACCTTCAGTTGTTGGGTCTCAAAGCTGGACAACTGCCATGAGCTGTCCCTCTATGCCTTGGAGATGTTGTGCAGCCCTGCCTCCAATGTCTCGTCTGAGCGTATTTTTATTGCCAGAGAGGGGTTATAACAGACAGGCGCATTCGCCTGTCTACAGAAAATGCTGACAGGCTCACTCTGATAATAATGAACAAAGGCCCGAGTGTTTTTAATGTTATATTTTAATGAGGCCCAACAGTTGTTGCCTTCTAGGGTCTATGGAGGACGCTGCTTATAATTTTGTTCCCTGCTTTGTACTGTGTGCAAAGCCGTTATGAGTATAGGAGTACCACAACTACACTTTTTTCATAATTTTTGAATGAGGCACTACAGTTGGTGCCTTCAAGGGTATATGGATGACCTTGCTTGCAATTTTAAGCAGGATTTGTACTTGCTGCATAGCCTTTATGAGTCTAGAAGTACCAGTACATTACAATTTGAACAGAATGTGTATGAGGCCCTCCTTTATGTCTAAAACAGGGTGTATCTGAGTCCTATTAGGCCCTTAATTTTTTACAATTCTTCCTTCCTTCCTACACTAAAATTTCCTAGTTTTTCATTAAAAAATCGATTTTGGTTTACGTAATTACTTACTGATATTTTTTTTAATTCTTTATAAATTTTGACTTATATGCAAGTTCATTATATAGGAAAACATGTTTCTTAACATTTTTTTCCTGTCAACTGCAATTTCTTGTCGATTTGGAATGTTTTTTTTCAGTCATTGTTTTATTGAAAAGTGTGACAGCATTTTTCTCAGCAGCGTTCTGGGAGTCAAAGATGATTCCAGAGGTCTTCCCCATGCTGTTCTCCTTCCATTCAGCACTTTTCCCATCCATTTGAACATTTTCACTGACCTCCTTGTAGGGTCTGCTGGAAAAATGCTCAAATTTCCCATTGACTCCCATTAAACGCAATACTCAAAATGAGCACGTGAGCATTAGGAATTGCTTTGTCCGAGTAACAAGCACACAAACATTTTAGTGCTGGTTCATCTCTAGTTTCTATGTAATTTGCTTGTAAATAAATTGTAATCAACATCATAAACCTTTGACAAGTATTAGCCTAAAGCATTATATTTTTTTATCTAATTAATAATACTTAACTGTCTTTGGTATAAAGTAGGATTTGTTTTGTTAGCTTTTTTATTCCACTAAGTCCTATGATGTACTGTAACAGTTAACATCATTGTTCTACATTTTTACCCATATTAAGAATATATAGATTTTCTTCTACTTCTAAATTGAAAAAAAAAATGTTAAAGTCATGTAAATTAGCAATTTGTATTCATTGAATTTCATATTTGTATGTCTTCAAAATGCCTTTTGTTTTTTCAAATATCATTCAAATTATTAATAACTTCAAAATCGCTATTTTGTGATATAAAAATAAAGGAAATTTGATATTTTATGATAATAGGTATGGCTGTTTTGTCTGAAAAATTAATGATCAATTGTTTTGATACATGGTTTCAAATTTCACACCTTGAGCATAATCAAATGTCTATTTCTAGCACATAGTTCAGCAATATACCCTGCTAAGATAACAGAGTCTGCACATAAGAATATATTGACGATCATTATGTCTCTGTTTAATGCAAACTTAAGTATATATATATACAGGTGAATCTCACTAAATTAGAATATCATCAAAAAGTTAATTTATTTCAGTTCTTCAATACAAAAAGAGAAAATCATATATTATATAGAGTCATTACAAACAGACTGATCTATTTCAAGTGTTTATTTCTGTTAATGTTGATGATTGTGACTTACAGCCAATGAAAACACAAAATTCATTATCTCTGTAAATTAGAATAATTAACAAAAAACACCTGCAAAGACTTCCTAAGCATTTAAAAAGGTCCCTTAGTCTATTTCAGTAGGCTCCACAATCATGGGGAAGACTGCTGACTTGACAGATGTCCAGAAGGCAGTCATTGACACTAAGTAGATGCAAAGTAAATTGTGCATTTCATTTGGAAATCAATGTCCCATAGTCTGGAGGAAGAGTGGAGAGGCACACAATCCAAGCTGCTTGAGGTCTAGTGTGAAGTTTCCACAATCAGTGATGGTTCGGGGAGCCATGTCATCTGCTGGTGTAGGTCCCCTGTGTTTTATCAAGACCAAAGTCACCGCAGCCGTCTACCATGAAATTTTAGAGCACTTCATGCTTCCCACCGCCAACAAGCTTATTGGAGATGGAAATTTCATTCTCCAGCAGGACTTGGCACCTGTCAACACTACCAAAAGTACCAATACCTGCTTTAAAAACAACAGTATCACTGTGCTTGATTGGCCAGCAAACTCGCCTGACCTTAACCCCATAGAGAATCTATGGGGTATTGTCAAGAGGAAGATGAGATACACCAGACCCAACAATGCAGATGAGCTGAAGGCTGCTATCAAAGCAACCTTGGCTTCCATAACACTTCAGCAGTGCCACAGGCTGATTGCCTCCATGTCATGCCGCATTGATGCAGCAATTGATGCAAAAGGACCCCCGACCAAGTATTGAGTGCATTTACTGAACATACATTTCAGTAGGCCAACATTTCGGATTTTATAAACATTTTTCAAGCTGTTGTTATAAAGTATTCTACTTAACTGAGATAAAGACTTTTGTGTTTTCATTGGCTGTAACCCATAGTAATCAACATTAACAGAAATAAACACCTGAAATAGATCACTCTGTTTGTAATGACTCTATATAATATATGAGTTTCACTTTTTGTATTGAAGAACTGAAATTTTGTTTGAATGCAGATTGCACATTTTCTGTTAATACAATAAACCTCATTTCAAGGCAGATACATTACTGTGTCCAACAGTTATTACATATATCAAACTGAAATAGCTGTTGCAAAACACCAATTTTTATAAAACATTAAGCTTAAGATTACTAGGGGTGCCCAAACTTTTTCATATAACTGTATATATATATATATATATATATATATATATGTTAATGATTATGTGTAAATGATTTTTTTAATCTTTTAACATAACAGCAGCCATAGCAACCACTAAATGCTTCAAGCCCAGCACCCTAATTACTGGGAAAAGTTGTAAACAGCTGCTCATCTGCTCTGTATTGACCACTATAGGGACTGTGTATTATTACTTTTGGTCATTACTTTTGTAAGGCTAGGTTACAGGTTATATATGGATAAAGACATGGATATCAGCTATAATAGAAGACTTTGCCACAATAGGGCATACAGATGTAGCAAAAATTAAGAAGACATATACTGCAGTATGATATGATAATGCAGAAAATAATTATGACTCAAATGTCATTATATGTCACTGCAGACTTCTGAGTCCTAGCAGCATGTACATCACACACTGTCAGGATTCTCCAGTGTTGCCAGTGAAAGAGGGCGATAGAGTGATTTGCATACATGCAGTTATGTGCCGACTAGACGTGCTTGATCTTAATCAATACAAGTGAATTGAGCGAGACTGAGCACATCTAGTTGGAATGTGCCTGAAAGTCTGCAAATCACACACTTGTGGTCATGTGACCGCCGTCTTTCTAGCAATACCAGAAAATCCTGACAGCATGAGCTGCCCATGCTGTAATGATTCAGACTCTATGTTACTACAGAAATTCATCAGAAGACCGGCTAACCCCTTTAAAGTTTGCCACATCATGGCATTTAGCCTCATTATGGTATGTATCATTTCATTTATCATATCAACATTTGCTACACCTGTAGAATAACACTTCACTGATGAGAAGCGCAGTCATTTAAACAGCAAACAAATAAATAAGAGCATGCAGACAGTAGCAAAGGTGGCTACTTGGGTAGGAGCCTGATGATGGTGTACAGACTTGTGTTGTTAGGCCAGATATAACTATCTAAAATATATCTAAGGCTATGTGCACACGATGCAGAAATGCTCAGGATTTTTTCCTGAGCGTTTCTGCATCTCCCTGGCAGAAAAACACGCATGCGGATTGTACATGCGGATTGTACATGCGGATTGTACATGCGTTTTCCTGCCAGGGACATGCGGAAATGAAGCTGTTACCCACTGACATTTCCGCATGCGGATTGACAAGCGCTTTCCAAGCGATTAGCATCACTTGGAAAGTGCTTGTCAACTTCACACTATATAAATCCATGCAAACAGCATGGATTTATATAGTGTGACCCAAGAGAGTGGTAAAAATAAAAAAATAAATGTATACTTACCCTCCGATGGCCCCCGGTGTCCCGCTCACTCCGTTCTCTCTTTCCGGCAACAGTGAATTGAATGACCTGCCGACGTCAGCGTCACGTGACTCGTCACATGACTCTGACGTCAGCGCAGGTCCTTCAACTCACTGCAAAGTGCCGGTAACCAAGCAGGAGCGGTGCGCGGGCCGACAGAAGGTAAGTATACATTTATTTTTTATTTTATTCTTGTTTTTACAGCTTTTTTATGGTACCTGGATGTGGAGGAGAGTCTCATCTTCTCCACACTCTGGTACCATCCGCACATTAGAACGCGCCAATAACGCAAGTACAAATGCAGTCTTGCGGTATTGGCGCGTTCTAATGCAAGCCAATGTCGGCGAAAACGCTGCGTTTCCGCTAAATTAATGGACATGCTGCGGATTTTTGAGCGCAGCATAAACGCTGCGGAAAAATCCGCAGCCAGCATGGGCACAGCACATGCGCATTATCATTGGGGAACATTGCTGCCCTTCTACCATGCGTTTTTAATGTGTTTCCGCAGCGTTTCCGCAGCTGCAAAAACGCTGCGGAAACGCATTAAAAACGCATCGTGTGCACACAGCCTAAAACCTAAAAGACACCTCTTAATCACCAAATGGCAGAAACAAATGTCTAAAATACATCTTTTTTATCAAAATATAGGGCAGACAGAAGTCTATGGCACCACAAGATATGTAAATTGTCATCCAAAGCAGATCTATCCTCCCTGCTCTTTCTCTTCACTCAGGTCATGTGAAAAAACTGTCATCTGATCAGCTCTACCAAACTTCATTGGTCTGAGTTCTGTCATATTTTTACTCTGACAGCATACATCCATATAATATGCTCATCTGAATGAACCCTTAGTGAGATATTCTTCTGCTTCCCAAATGTGTTCTTTCAGTTTTTGAGATTGCAACAGGACAAGGGCATTCATTGTTTGCTAGTTCATCTGTGTTGACAGGTTCTTGATGAGTCATCATGCCTTATCTTAGCACCTAGCTTCTAGTGTTGTTTCTATAGAACCATGGGTGGACCATGCTTCTAATTCCCTATTTATGGAGATCATAGGAATGTTGCACTGATCATGGACATGGCAGCTCAATAATAATTTGCTGTAAGGTGTGTTATGGACACGCGATGCAATCATGTAACAGTATCGAGTTCCTTCAAGTGTTTTGGATTTAAACATTCTACCCTTCCAAATAGAGGCACTAAAAGATGTAAATTCTATAACAAGGGACCAATTTGAAAAGGAGAGAACATTTCAAGTTTTTTCCCTCCTTCTAAAATTCATTGTTGGAATTGCCTCATGAAAAATAATTGCTGTCCAGCTAGCCTTAATGAGTTTCTCAAAACCTGGGAAGAGCCTGGTAAAAAAACACTTTTAGACCAAAAGTACCTTGGGTTTGTTAAATAAGATAAAAGATATTTATTACGATCATTCTAAGATATGTGGCAGCCAACTGGCTAGATGTCTTCACGCTTGAGAGTATAAAATGTACATTTCCCACATTAAAATGTCTGCTGAGGAAATGGAGCAAGTCCCATCAAAAATATCAAACTTGTATAGGGACTACTGCCAGGAGTTATATAGAATAAGGAGAGTATGCAGACATAGATCAGGAATCCCTACTGGCAAGAAATGAAAGAATTTATTCATGTGGATGCTTTAAAGGGATGCTTTAATTAGAAAATGACTAGTGTTGATCGAGCACTAAAATGCTCGGGTGCTCAAAGCTCGGGCCGAGCTCGCCGTGATACTCGGGTGCTCGACCCGAGCAACGAGCCCAATGTTAGTCTATGGGAGACCCGAGCATTTTTGCGGTGGCACCCCCGGCAGTCTTTTAAAAGCCTAACAAGTGCCCAAAACGATAGTGACAGTGCTCAAATGACATGGGGACAGCATGGGGATCGCCCCAGGAAGCATTTCTGACCCCCAGGTCACTGCTGTCAACAACGTGGTCAGAGGTATTAAGCCACTTTTACGGGCTCACAATAAAACGTTCAAAAACGAAACAGAAACTTTTTTCCTGTGAAATATGTTAAGGAATTTCTTTTCCAGGGTAAAGACTTGTGTATAAGGTAAAATAAATAACCAAAAACAAAAATACTCCTCCACACCTTGGGCTGTGTTCACAAGTAGCATTTTTTATGCGTTTTTGCACTTTTGTATTGCTTTCAACTGTGACAAATGCATTCACCGAGAAATGTCATTTTAACATTTTACAACCTTATCTGGCCATGTGCTGTGTGACACATGCATTAAGCGCTGAAAAGACATGGGAACAGCATGGGGAAGACCCCTGGAAGCATGTCTGACACCCAGGTCGCTGTCTAAAAGTGTGCCCATCATAAGTGATCCTTGCCGCATCAGAAGATGCAGACTTGCAACTATCCTCGTGCTAGTTCTTGTCCCAGGGCAGTGTTCAATTGTACCTCCCCCATTCCTTGCAATACAAGCGCAAGTATGCAGCCTGCCACCCACCCACCCCCAGGCTGCAATACTATACTGCTTGATTGCTTGCACTTGAATTTGGGCCTTTTAGGCATGTGGAGGCGGAATCTGGCCACCACGTCATGGCTGCGTTGGCGGCCTTGGATCTATACTCAGTCCCCAGCCGCCTGGCGGCCGGGTTTCCATGCTCGGTCCCCAGCCGCCCCGCGGCCGGGTGTCCACACACGGTTCCCAGCCGCCTGGGGGCAGCCGGGTGTCCATAAACGGTCCCCAGCCGCCCCTATTTCTCCTTGGAACATCCCCCCACACACTTTTCTTAGCCCGGCCTGCTTTAGGGCAGCATGACGAGCCCACCAGAGAACCAGACTCCTCCAGTGGGCCCTGGCTTCTCCATCAGGGGAGTTGAGAGTGCCAAGGTGAGGAGCATGATGATGATGACAGAAGTTAGCATCTGCTTTGTTTTCTTTTAATGCAAGTGTAAGTGTGCAGCTTGCCACCCACCCACCCCCAGACTGCAATGCCATACTGCTAGCTTGCACTTGAAATGGGGCCTTTTAGTTTGGAGGAGGCCGAAGCTGGCCACTACCTCATGGCTGCTTCAGCAGCGAGGTATCCATACTCAGTCCCCAGCCGCCCCTATTTGTCCTGGTGTTCCTTATACATAAGATTAAGCGCGTATACCAAAACATTACCTGTGCCCTCCCCAGTGCATTTAGCGGGAAGAAGAGCCTATTCCGCTGTAGTGTGTGCATGCCAAACCCCTGTTCATGGGACATGCGAAGATGCCTCCCACCCTGCACCTGTCGTTGTAGACTTGCAACTATCCCCATTCAAGTCCTTGTCCCAGGGCAGTGTTCAATTGTACTTCTCCCATTCCTTGCAATGCAAGCGCAAGTATGCAGCCTGCCACCCACTCACCCCCAGGCTGCAATACCATACTGCTTGCTTGCTTGCACTTTAAATTGGGCCTTTTAGGCATGTGGAGGCTGAATCTGGCCACCACACCATGGCTGCATCGGCGGCCTGGTATCCATACTCAGTACCCAGCCGCCCGGTAGCCGGATGTCCCCGCTTGCTCCCCAGCCTCCAGGGGGCGGCCGGGTGTCCATTCTCGATCCCCAGCCACCCCTATTGGTCCCGGTAACCTTTCCCACACTTTTCCTAGCCTGGCCTGCTTTAGGGCAGCATTGCCCGAGCCCACCAGACAACCAGACTCCTCCAGTGGGCCCTGGCTTCTCCATCAGGGGTGTTGAGAGTGCAAAGGTGAGGAGCATGATGAGGATGATAGAAGTTAGCATCTGCTTTGTTTTGTTGGAATGCAAGAGCATGTATGTAGTAGCGGCTAGGCCTGAGGTGGTCAGCGTTTTGGCGCATATCCTACCTCCTCCTAGGATTGCTGGATGTTTTCCTGCTACTATCCAAGTTCTAGGACTCCCGTTAAAACAAAGCTTCAGGTGATAAATGATGGATGAGGTAGTGGCAAAGGAGAAAGAGCATGAGGAACAGGGACCATTCACATTAATATCAGGCCAGTCCACCAGATATGTCTTGTAGGATATGTTTCTGTAACAAAAGGAGCAGTTCGGCTACACAGTTATAGGGCATACAGTGAGTGCAATGTCTACCAAAAATTTCGAGGCACTCCAATGCCCCTTGGAAATGACATGGAGGTCAGAGGGCCTTAACTAAACCTTTTTTTCCATTTATAGCAACTGAGTCTCCTGTGCACTGTTGGCCTAAGCAGTGAATGGAAGGCTTTCCAAAAATTATGAGGAACTGCAATGCCCCTTACAAGAGCCATGCAGTACAGCATATTACAAACATAAGTCCCATTATTGGGGAGTGGGTCTCCCATAGGATTTGCTTATGCCTTCCAAGCAAAAGCTTCCAAAAATTAGGACGGAGCAACTTGCAATGCTCCTTACAAGAGCCATGCAGTACAGCATATTACAAACCTAAGTCCCATTATTGGGGAGTGGGTCTCCCATAGGATTTGCTTATGCCTTCCAAGCAAAAGATTCCAAAAATTATGACGGAGCAACTTGCAATGCCCCTTACAGGAGCCATGCAGTACAGCATATTACAAACATAAGTCCCATTATTGGGGAGTGGGTCTCCCATAGGATTTGCTTATGCCTTCCAAGCAAAAGCTTCCAAAAATTAGGACGGAGCAACTTACAATGCCCCTTACAAGAGCCATGCAGTACAGCATATTACAAACCTAAGTCCCATTATTGGGGAGTGGGTCTCCCATAGGATTTGCTTATGCCTTCCAAGCAAAAGCTTCCAAATATTAGGACGGAGCAACTTGCAATGCCCCTTACAAGAGCCATGCAGTACAGCATATTACAAACATAAGTCCCATTATTGGGGAGTGGGTCTCCCATAGTATTTGCTTATGCCTTCCAAGCACAAGCTTCCAAAAATTAGGACGGAACAACTTGCAATGCCCCTTACAAGAACCATGCAGTACAGCATATTACAAACATAAGTCCCATTATTGGGGAGTGGGTCTCCCATAGGATTTGCTTATGCCTTCCAAGCAAAAGGTTCCAAAAATTAGGACGGAGCAACTTGCAATGCCCCTTACAAGAGCCATGCAGTACAGAATATTACAAACATAAGTCCCATTATTGGGAGTAAGTCTCCCACAGTCTTTGCTTATGCCTTCCAAGCAAAAGCTGACAAAAATAAGGACGAAGGAACTTGCAATGCTGGCACCCTGGTGTTATAGTGGTGGTGGAGGCTGAGGATAAGGAGAAGAACATAAAACAGCCAAAATGAGGAAGCGTATACCCATGTGTGGGTGTGAAGCGGTGCATGTGAATACACCTCCCGAAATAACACAGTGGATTTGACTTTATCTTACTCTGCTGTCATTTGGTGGTGATGAGAAGTCTGGCCCAATCCAGCCCTTGTTCATTTTGATAAGGGTCAGCTTGTCAGCATTGTCAGTTGACAGGCGAGTGCGCTTATCAGTTATAATTCCCCCAGCGGCACTAAAAACACGCTCCGATAACATGCTAGCGGCAGGGCAGGCCAGGACCTCCAAGGCGTAAAGAGCGAGTTCATTCCAAGAGTCCAGCTAGGATACCCAATAATTAAAAGGCACAGAGGAATCACGGAGGATGCTGGTACGGTCGGCAAGGTACTCCCTCACAATCTTTTGAAACTTTCCACTCCTTGAGAGAGTACCCCGCGCCTCAGGGCCTGGAAGCTGGGCCTCTAATCTGTCCCAGAACGTTGACAGTGTTCCCCTGCCTCTGCTGGATTGGAGTTGCATCTCTCTCGCCTGTACGCCTTGGTTGGGCAACGAACAGTGACCTCTGCCGCTAGCGTGTTCAGATGGGAATTTTTTTAAGAGTTCTGCAGCAAGGGCCTTCTGGTACTGCCCCATTTTTGTAGACCTCTCCACCTCAGGAATAAGAGAGTGAAAGTTCTCCTTGTAGCGGGGTTCTAAAAGTGTCACCAACCAGTAATGACTGTCACCCAACATTTTGACAACGCGAGGGTCACGGTTAAGGCAGCGTAACATAAAGTCAGCCATGCGTGCCAGACTGGTAATGGGCAAGATTTCCGTGTCCTCACCAAGATGATGACTGACCATGCTCTCCTCCTCCTCCTCCTCCCCCCTGTCCTCAGGCCACCCACGCTGAACCGACGGTATGACACTTGTACAGGTACTACCGTCTGCAGCGCATGATAGCAGCTCCTCTTCTTTCTCCTCCTCCTCCTCCTCCTCCTCTCCCTCATTGTCCCCCAATGCACGTTGGGATGAGATGAGGCTGGGCTGAGTGTAATCTCCCACTACGGCTTCTTGATCCATCTCATCAGTAACTGCGTTGTTGAGGGCACGGCAGATGCTTTGGGACACGTGCTTGTATAGTGGGGGGATGGCACACCGGGCAAAATAGTGTCGGCTGGGGACCAAGTACCGAGGGACGGCCACCGTCATAAGATTGCGGAAGGATTCCGTCTCCACCAGCCTAAAAGGCAGCATTTCCAACGCAAGCAGTCCTGAAATGTGCGAATTTAGGACTGTGGCCTGTGAGGCGCTAGCTGCGAATTTCCACTTTCGTTCAAAGGTCTGGCATATGAACAATTGAATGCTGCGGTGGGACGTGGACGTGGACGCTGATGCTGTTTCTTGAGAAACTGCCATAACAAGTGAAGACTGAGAGGAGGGGGCATCTTTGCATGCAGTATGGACAGGGGATTGCCTTGCACACACAACAGGGGATTCTATTGCACTCACAACAGTGGAAGATGCAGTGGTGACACCCGCTGACACTGGTCGTGGAACCTGGGTTTCGCCCCACAAAGTCGGGTGCTTTGCTGCCATGTGCCTGATCATGCTGGTGGTGGTCAGGCTGGTATTTTTCTCACTCCTGCTGATGCTGGCATGGCAGGTGGAACATATGGCCTTTTTGGGGTTATCAGCAGTCTTTAAAAAAATTCCAGACTCTGGAAGACCTACCGCTTGTACTGGCAACGTCCCTCGTGTTGGTGTTATGGGGAATGGTTGCCCGCCTTCTGTCTGCGGCCACCACACTGCTTCTTCCTGCCTGTTGGGGTACTCTGCCTCCCTCCCCCTGTGTGCTGCTGGCCTCACTCTGCATGTCCTCCTGCCACGTTGGGTCAGTTACTAGATCATCCACCACCTCCTCCTCTTCCACTTGCGCACCACGATGCTCCTCCTCACTTCCTGGCAATTGTGTCTCGTCATCGTCCACCTCTTGTGACCAATTGCCAGCGTCGACTTCCTGTGGCCGTGGCTGTTCAAATACTTGCGCATCGCTACATGGGATCTCCTCTTCCACCACTTCAAGCATATCAGGCGAGGGGCACAAATATGGAAATGGACCAGTGAACAACTCTTCAGAGTGTCCAAGTGTGGGATCAACTGCTGTCTGACGACACTCGGCATGGTGGGAGGAAGGAGCATCAGGGTGAGGAGGAGTATGCCATCGAGACTCACGGCTACTAAGAGTTGACCGTGTGGAAGACATACCGGAGGTGGTGGTGGCCAGGTAACTGGAAGTATTATCTGCTATCCAATTAATAACCTGTTCACACTGATCAGTTCTCAATACTGGTGTTGTTCTGTGCTTCCCTAGTAATTCGGTCAAGAAGTGGGAGCGAGAAGATGTGGCTGTTGGTTGTGGCACATTTTCACCTTGGCCACGGCCCCGTCCTCTGCACGAACCATCACCAGAACGTCCACTTCCACGTCCCTTGCCACGCGCCTTGCCCATTGTAAACGAAGTAAAATAGCTTACACTTGCACTATCAATGGAAAAAGGGTAATAAAAAGTAGATTAGAACCGTGGAAGAGGAAAACCACAGTTCTATTTCTCTGGCCTACACCCGACTCTTTTAAACAATCTGAACAATCAGGGAGAAACTATTACTGTTTTTCTTTACATAAAAAATACCAAAACCTGAATAATAGAGATTTTTTCCATGGGATGGCAAAACCACAGTTATTGTTTACTGGGGTATACCAGACTTTTTTAAATAGATATAATTGCGGCTGAACAGTGAGTGACACACTCAAACTGTTTTTTTTTTTAGATACCAAAGGCCCAAAACTGGATAGTACAGAGATTTGACCCGTGGAACTGCAAAACCACACTGGGATTTGTCGAGCCTACACCAGACTATTTTCAACAGATATATTTTTGTGTCACAACAGTCAGGGGACACTACTGTTTTTCTTTACGTAAAATATTCCAAAACCTGAATAATAGAGATTTTTTTAAATATATAGATTTGCGGCTGAACAGTGAGCGACACACTCAAACTGGTTTTTTTTTAGATACAAATGGCCCAAAAGTGGATAATACAGAGGTTTGAACCGTGGAAGTGCAAAACAACACTTCTGTTTCTCTAGCCTACACCTGACTATTTTCAACAGATATATTTGTGTCTGAAAAATCAGAGACACGCTTTTTTTTGTGGGGGGGTACACCAGAAGGTTAATAAAACGGGTATTTGTACAGTGTGAAGGAGGAAAAAAAAAAGAGTATTTAGATGAAAAAAAAAGATTTTTCCTGTCCCCTGAGTCCTGGAGCTAAGTCCAGCAATTTCAGCAACAGGAGCAGCACACAGGACTGTAATGCAGCGTTTGCTGGTATAACCACTGCTTCTCCTGTACAGTCTGCCTGCCTGATATCTGGGATGGATATTAGTCCTGAGAAGGACTGTTTGTTTGATCTGGCAACCTTTACAGACCCTACACTAACTATTTCGCAGTTTATATCTCTCCCTAAATCAGCAGCGCTGTCCCTACACTGTCTGATCCGGAGCGACTGTGTCCAAGATGGCGGCGCCCGGTTTTAAATACTCGAGGTGACGCTGTGCGGCCAGCCAATCACTGTAATGCCCACAACCAACATGGCTGCAGCATTACAGTGATTGGCTGGCAATCCCTGCATGTTCTTTGGCTCTGTAAAGAGCGCCAAACATGCAGGGCGGAGACCCAAGCTCCCGCCTGAGTAACCCGGAAATGCACGGTGTTCGCCGAACATCCCGAGTAGCGTGATGCTCGGGCGAGTACCGAGCAGTGTCGAGCATGTTCGCTCAACACTAAAAATGACCTAATAATAAAATACATTTTTTATGTTAAATGCATTTTTTAATTTTGGCAATATTTATTTATTGTTTTTTTTACAAAGCAGAATCTGTATTAAAAAATAAAATCTTATAATTTTCACACTGGTCACTGGGGCTCTTATAGACTCCTACTTCCTTTTGTTTCAAGAAATAACATATGAGTCTGCGCAAAGGTCATTGTGAAAACAGCAGGAGCAGATTCAGATGAGAAATCACCTTTTAGGAATGGTGGATTTATACAGCTGTCATCCAGCTGTGTATAGAGGTGTTACATGTCATTGTAACCCTGCCTCTATTGATAATAAAACTACTGAAACTTTTCCTGAAAATGCAGGAAGTAAGTCTAAAAGCCCCAATAACCAGTGTGAACATTGCAAGATTACTAATTTTTTTTTTTTTATGATTACAATTTTTTTTTTTATAATAATCCTGATATAAAAATAATTTAAATTTTTTTAAAATGCAAGTAAATCAAACACTTGATTTAACCGGTTTCCGACCGCCCACTGTAGATAAACGTTTGGCGCTTGCTGGGCTCTGTGCAGCGACGACTTTTAAAAACGGTGGGTGGTCTCGCAGAGCTCAGGACCCCCAGGGTCCTGCAAGCGCTGCGATTCCGGTGCAGAGCATTAGCTCTGACAGGGGACATCATCGGGACCTGATTGGATCAGGTCCCAGTGATGTTAACCCTTTGCTATGTTCTATATGCCGTGATCTATAGTGATCGCGGCATATAGAAGATAGAAGTAGGAGAGGGGGTCGTCTTACTTACCTCTCTGACGACCCCTGATAGCTTCCAGGACCTGGGGTTGCTATGGCAGCTGGAGGTCACATGACCGCCTCCAGATTTACCATATATGGTGTCCTGTCTGGCTCAGCCTGCAGCTGAAGCCAGGCAGGAGACTGACTGTGAAACAGTCAGCGAAGATCTCATGTAATGTAATACATGTATATTACATTACATGAGATGAGTGATCAGAAAAATAAAAATTAATGTCCCATACAGGGACTAAGTAAAAATGTAAAAAAAAAGTAAAAAAAAAGTTTTTAAACTGTTCGAAAAAAAATCACAAAATAAATAAAAAAAAATAAATAAAATATTAAACCAATAAATCCGTATATTTTTACAAAACCAAAAAAAGTACACATATTTGGTATCGCCGCGTCCGAAACAACCCGAGCTATAAAACTGTCACACTAATTAACTCCTTCTGTGCACACTGTAATAAAAATAAATAAAAAACGGAGCAAAAAAATATGCTTTTTCATCATATCGCCAAACAAAAAGTGGAAAAAAATGCGATCAAAAAACAAAATAGAAATAAAAATGGTACTGCTGAAAACTTCATCTTGTTCAGCAAAAAAAAGCCACCATACAGCTCCATCAGCCAAAAAATAAAAAAGTTATAGCGATCAGAATAAAGCAATGCAAAAAAAATATTTTTTTCTATAAAATTGTTTTATTGTTCAAAAGCGACAAAACATAAAAAAAAATACAGTAAGTGTAGTATCGCTGTAAACGTACTGACCCGAAGAATAACGCTGCCTGATCACTTTTACCACACGCAGAACGGCATAAAAAAAACCCTCAAAAAACAATTCCTGAATTGTTTGTTTTTTTTAATTTTACCTCCCAAAAAACAGAATAGAAAGCAATCAAAAAATGTCACGTACCCAAAAATGGTACCAATAAAAATGTCAACTCGTCCCGCAAAAAACAAGCCATCACATGACTCTGTCGGCTGAAATATGGAAAAATTATAGCTCTCAAAATATGGTGATGCAAAAACTAGATTTTGCAAAAAAAAAGCGTCTTTTAGTGTGTGACAGCTGTCAGTCATAAAAACCCGATATAAATCTGGTATCTCTGTAATCGCACTGACCCGAAGAATAAAGTAATCTAATCAGTTATATCACACTAGGAACGTCGTAAAAAATAAATAAAACCAATTCTTCACCTGTTACTGATTTGTTTATTATGTCTCCCAAAGATCGCAGTAAGGCTCTGCTCACATTTATCCTGCGCTCTGCGCTAAGCGCTTACACCAGAGTTTCCGTGTAAATCTCTGAAATATGTGATTCAGCCGGAACCCATGACGGAAGATTCCCTGTAATGAGGCAGATATAGGCCACTGTGGATGCCGTCTGGCCTGTGTTCCCACGGTTGTTTTAGGCGTGCATAAAAGTGCGGTTGGCCACAGTTTTGTGCACTTCTGCAAAAAAGGACACCGCTAAACAGAGGCCAGACAGAGTCCAGAGTAACTCTGCTGCCTCATTACAGTAAATGGATCCGGCAGGGGTTTCATCTGAATTACATCACTTGGAAATTTAGATGGAAACCCCGATGTAAGTGCTCAGCCTAGAGCGCCGGATAAATGTTACGTAAAATGTTCCCAATAAAAGCTTCAACTCAGTCCTCAAAAAAAGCTAGTCCCCACTCAGGTCCGTCATCTGTTAAAAATATAAGGGACTTCCAAGTTACTGGTATCAGAAAGGCTCTGGAAAAGTGAAATGGCCCTTGCCCCCCAAAAGAAATTCAGAAAATTTTGTGCTCCCAAATCCAAATGCCTATTCTACAATAATTTGTATTGTCAAATAGCACTCCGTCCCCCCCAGATCTCGCCGTATGGCTGAGCGGTATGATACAGCCACATATGGGGTATTGCCACTTTTAGAAGAAATTGTGTGACACATTTCGGCACCATTTTTACCCATTGCCCTGTGTGAAAATGTAAAATCTGAGGGTAAAACATTTTTTTGTGGTAAAAATATAATTATGCTTTTTTCACTGCCCAATGGTATAAATATAAAAATTAAAAAATACTCACTACTTCCCTAGATGAATTCCTTGAGAGGTGTAGTTTACAAAATGGGGTCACTTGTGGGGGTTTCTGCTGTTTCGACACGTCAGCGACTCTTCAAATGTGACATGGTGTCTGCTGCCTATCCCAGCCAACATAGCGCTCCTTTCTCTTCCGAACCCTGCCGTACACCAAAGCAGTGGTTTTCTCCCACATATGGGGTATCGGCGTACTCAGGAGAAACTGTACAACAAATTTCATGGTGCAATTTATCCTGTTACCCTTATGATAATACAAAATTAGGGAATGAAAAACATTTTTTGTGGGAAAAATGTGAAAATTTTATTTTTACGGCTCAATATTATAAACTTCTGTGAAGCAGCTGGGGGTGCAAGGTGCTCACCACACATCTAGATAAGTTCCCTAAGGGGTCTAGTTTCCAAAATGGTGGCACTTGTGGGGGGTTTCCACTGTTTAGGCATATCAGGGGCTCCCCAAATGCAACATGGCGTCCGCTAATTATTCAAACAAATTTTACATTCAAAAAGTCAAATGGCGCTCCTTCCCTTTCAAATGCTGCCGTGCGCCCAAACAATGGTTTGCCTCCACATATGGGGCATCAGCGTGTTCAGGAGACATTGCACAACAAACTTCATGGTGCAATTTTTCCTATTACCCTTATGATAATGCAAAATTAAGGGATGAAAAACGTTTTTGTGGGAAAAATGTGAAAATTTTATTTTTACAGCTCAATAGTATAAACTTCTGTGAAGCACCTTGGGGTTCAAGGTGCTCACCACACATCTAGATAAGTTTCCTGAGGGGTCTAGTTTCCAAAATGGTGTCACTTGTGGGGGGTTTCCACTGTTTAAGCACATCAGGAGCTCTCCAAACGCAACATGGCGTCTGCTAATTATTCAGACAAATTTTACATTCAAAAAGTCTAATGGCGCTCCTTCCCTTCCGAACCCTGCAGTGCGCCCAAACAGTGGTTTTCCCTCACATATGGAGTATCAGCACGCTCAAGAGAAATTGCACAAAAAAATTTGTGGTCCATTTTTTCCTGTTACCCCTGTGAAAATAAAAAAAATTGGGTCTAAAGTAACATTTTTGCGAAAAAAGTTAAATGTTAATTTTTTTCTTCCACATTCCAAAAATTCCTGTGATGCACCTGAAGGGTTAATGAAGTTCTTGAATGTGGTATTGAGCACCTTGAGGGGTGCAGTTTTTAGATTGGTGTCACTTTTGGGTATTTTCTGTCATAAAGACCCCTCAAAGTGACTTCAAATATGATGTGGTCCCTAAGAAAATGTTTTTGTAAATTTTGTTGGAAAAATGAGAAATCGCTGGTCAACTTTTAACCATTATAGCTCCCTAACAAAAAAAATTTGGTTCCAAAATTGTGCTGATGTAAAGTAGACATGTGGGAAATGTTATTTATTAACTATTTTGTGTGACATATCTCTCTGATTTAAGGGCATGAAAATTCAAAGTTTGAAAATTGAAAAATTTTCAAAATTTTCACCAAATTTCCGATTTTTTCACAAATAAACGCAAGTTATATCAAAGAAATGTTACCACTATCATGAAGTACAATATGTCATGAAAAAGCACTCTCAGAATCAGGGGAATACGTTGAAGCTTTCCAGAGTAATTACTTCATAAAGTGACAGTGGTCAGAATTGAAAAAATTGGCCCGGTCACGAAGGCAAAAACAGGCTCTGGTGGGAAGTGGTTAAACAATAGGTAATTAATTATCTGATGACAGTTTCCCTTTAAAATCAGTAAAAGAGGAGAATAACTATTCTTTAGAAGTAGTTATGAAGAGTTGGAATAGACATCAAACAGTCCTAAGTTATACAAGACATTTAGGGAGCTTTCTTGCCTAAGTATTTGACCATGAATGATAACTTGGTAGGATTTGCTTTCGCACCTTCTCTTGCCTTAAGAGCACTGATGGGGTGAAATTACACAGCTCCAAATGTTAGAACCTTGCTCTTAGGTTTTTTCCTTTGCTGGTCACATGACCTTGTTGGCCTATTTAATCCTGCTCCGCCCTTCTGGCTTTGCTGGACTTCATTGTATAACTACTTTCTAGCTAGCCTGTGCTCTGTATCTAACTCTGTTAGTTTGCTTGGTCTACGGACCTCAGTGTTCTATATATTTTGTTTGTTTGTCTGTCTGCTACTATTTCTGTTAGGAGGTGTCCCATTTTCCGCCCAGTCCTTAGTTCTTGTAGGGATTCCTTCCCCACATCTATAGGTCTCCGTACAGACTAGCTTAGGACTTTAGCAGGTCTGATCGCAGGATCAGGTCCCCTGTTACATCGTAGGGATAAAGCTGAGTTCTATTGTAGGGACAGATCTCCTCTCTTTCCTTAGCTCTGGTAGCAGAACATAACAGTAAGTCCAGCCTGCAAATTCTCTAAGGAAAGATTTTTCTGTTCCATCATGGTGTCGGTTCAGGATTTGGCTCATCGCCTGCAAGGACTCTCTCTGGAGGTGGCCGAGCTCCGTCAGCACGTGAGTAACTGTCCTGGAGCACATTTCTTGGAGCCTAAGGTATGTTTGCCGGATTTATTTTTTGGTGAACACCGAGAATTTTTTTCATTTAAAAATGCTTGCTTATTGTATTTTCATTTGAGACCCAAGTCCTCTGGGGATGAATCCCAGCGCATAGGGTTCATAATGTCACTTTTGCGCAAAGAGCCTCAGGAGTGGGCCTTTTCTTTGCAACCTAGTGATACATGCTTCAGATCAGTGGATAGTTTTTTTTCTGCTTTGGGGCTATTATATGATGATCCTGACCGTGTCGCATCAGCTGAGACTGAGTTAAGACGTTTGAGACAGGGATCAGGTAATGTGGAAAAATATTGTACTCATTTCCATCGATGGTCTACTCAAACAGGGTGGAACGATTCTGCTCTGAAAAGTCTATTTCTTGCTGGGCTCAATGAAAGGGTTAAAGACCTGCTAATTGCTTATCCTACACCTGAAGATTTGCAACAGGCTATGCAATTAGCTATACGGGTGGATAGGAGACTGCATGCAAGGGTTAATGAGAGCAAATCCTCTGCTATGTCAGTTTCTGGTTATGAGAATGTGTGTACTAACAGTGGTGAACCGATGGAGATTGGATCGGTGGCACCTCGCTCTCAAGAAAAAGACCGTAGATTTTTTGAAGGCTTGTGTTTCTATTGCGGAAAATCTGGTCATTTGATTAAAGGCTGTGAGCTTCGTATGAAGAAAGAAAAAAAAATGGTCAGTCATGCCCGTATTGCCTGTTTAAATTCCAAGGGTGTATTTTTAGCTGCTTCCACGATTGCTCAGGAAAAATTAATGGAATTTCGGGTGTTTGTCGATTGTGGGTCTACTCTGAATGTAATTGATGGGGGATTCTTGGAAAGACTCAATTTAAAACCCGAACCTTTATCATCCCCCATTGCTGTGGTTTCTGTGGATGGTTCCCCTTTGAAGAATATTACTCTCAAGGTCTGTGAATTTCCTCTCACTATTAATGGTGTTCACCATGAGAAATTGGATTTGGTAGTTTTGAATAACTTGCCTTCTCCAGTAATATTGGGATTGCCCTGGTTAAAATTTCACAATCCTGTACTGGATTGGTCTACCAGTGAAATTAAATCCTGGAGCCATAAATGTTATGACAAGTGTTGTAACGGGCGTATTGCAGCTTTGGATAGGGGAGAATTGCCTGTTCCTATTCAGGATTTTTGGAGAGTTTTTTCTGAGAAGGAATCGCAGGTTTTGCCTCCCCATAGAGACTATGATTGTTCTATTGAATTTGTCCCTGGAGCGACTCTTCCTAAAAGTCGTTTATTTAACCTTACTATTCCTGAGAGGAAGGCTTTGGAGGAATACATACAGACAAGTTTGGCCGCCGGTCACATTAGGCCTTCTAAGTCTCCTGTGGCGGTTGGATTTTTTTTTGTAAAAAAAAAGGACGGCGGTTTACGTCCTTGTCTGGATTTTCGTGAGATTAACAAAATTACTGTACGCAATCCTTACCCACTGCCATTGATTCCTGATTTATTTAACCAGTTAATGGGGGCCAAGTGGTTCTCTAAAATTGACCTTAAGGGGGCATACAATCTGTTGCGCATGAAGGAGGGTGACGAATGGAAGACTGCTTTTAACACTCCTGTGGGTCATTTTGAGAATCTGGTTATGCCTTTTGGTCTTACTAATGCTCCTGCATTTTTTCAGAATCTTATTAATGACATCCTTAGACCTTTGATCGGCAAAAATGTGGTTGTGTATTTGGATGACATTTTGATTTATTCGCCGGATCTGGAGTCTCATTGGCGGAGCGTACGTGAGGTATTACAGTTGTTAATGGACAATTCGCTTTTTGCTAAGCTGGAGAAATGTGAGTTCGCTGTACAGAGAATTAGTTTTTTGGGTTACATTATCTCCAGCGAAGGTTTTGAGATGGACCCGGTTAAAGTTCAAGCTGTACAGGAATGGCCTAGGCCTATTGGTTTGAAATCGATACAGAGGTTTTTAGGTTTCGCCAATTATTACAGAAAATTCATAAAAAAATTTTCTAGTATTGTCAAACCTCTGACCGATCTCCCCAGGAAAGGTGCTGATGCGGTTCAGTGGTCTTCTGAGGCTATTGAAGCTTTTGTGTATCTCAAGGAGAGGTTCACCTCTGCTCCCATCCTTATGCAGCCTGATGTGACTAAGCCGTTTTTGGTTGAGGTTGATGCTTCCTTTGTGGGGGTTGGCGCAGTATTGTCTCAGGATAACGGGGATGGATTACATCCCTGTGCCTTTTTTTCAAAAAAATTTTCGGAGACTGAACTGAATTACGATATTGGTAATCGGGAATTATTGGCTATTAAAATCGCATTTGAACACTGGCGCCACTTCTTGGAAGGTGCGGAATTTCCCGTTCAGGTTCTTACGGATCATAAAAATCTGATATATCTTGATGCTGCCAAGCGCCTGAATGCCCGTCAGGCTAGGTGGGCACTGTTTTTCTCGCGGTTTAATTTCTCCGTTACTTACATCCCTGGTACTAAGAATGTTAAGGCGGATGCCTTGTCTCGCAGTTTTTCTCCCATAGTCGGTGCTGAGAAAGAGGAGAACATTTTACAAGAAGGTGTTGTGATAGCTGCTTTGGACTCCGTTTTGGAAGATGAGATTCTTAAAGCACAGGAGAATGCCCCATCTAACACTCCTCATGGGAGGTTGTTTGTGCCTGGGACCTTTAGGAGAGATTTGTTTGTTGAGTGTCACGAATCTCGGTTGGCAGGTCATCCCGGAATCTCTGAGACCAAGAGACTGGTGGGTCGCAGTTTTTGGTGGCCTGGATGGCAGAAGGAAGTCATTAAGTGGGTGCGTCAATGTACTATATGTGCTAGATCTATGTCCTCACATACTCCTGCTGCGGGGTTGCTTTGTCCTTTGGAGGTTCCCAGTGCTCCTTGGACACATTTGGCTATGGACTTTATAACTGACCCCCCCCCCCTCTGAGGGTTTTACTGTCATCTGGGTGGTCGTGGACCGTTTTAGCAAGATGTGTCACTTGGTTCCCTTCGTCAAACTGCCCTGCGCTAAAACTCTCGCTAAGGCCTTTGTCAAGGAAATTGTCAGACTTCATGGCGTTCCTACTGACATTGTTTCTGATAGGGGTCCTCAGTTCGTGGCTCGTTTTTGGCGTGCCTTTTGTGACAGGTTGGGAGTTCATTTATCGTTCTCGTCCGGATATCATCCTGAATCTAATGGCCAGACAGAAAGGAAAAACCAGGATGTTGAGCAGTTCTTGCGTTGTTTTGTGGCAGACAATCAAGAGGGGTGGTCTGAGTTTCTGCCACTTGCTGAATTTGCTCTGAACAATCATACATCTTCTTCTGCTGGTTGTTCGCCTTTTTTTTGTTGTTCTGGGAGACATCCGTCGTTTGGGTCGTTCTCCAAGTTGGGATCTGCCGTGCCTGAGGAGGAGAATTTTTCCGGTGATTTGGAGAGAGTTTGGACGGATGTGCGTGGTAATCTTCAGGAGGCCAACAGAAAATCTAAAGACTACTTTGATAGGAAACGACAGGAGGTTTTGTTCGCTGTTGGTGACATGGTTTGGTTGTCCTCTAGGAATCTGCGGTTGAGGATTCCTTCTAAGAAATTGGGTCCCAAGTTTGTAGGGCCCTTTAAGGTGCTTCAGGTTGTCAACCAATCTGCTGTTAGGTTGGAGGTTCCTACCTCCTGGAGAATTAATCCGGTATTTCATGTCTCTCTGGTAAAAAAAGCTGTTGTGTCGGGTGGTGATGCCTCTGCCTCTGTTCCTCCGGTGGTGGAGGACGGGGAATATGAAATTTCTCGCATCCTTAACTCTAGACGGTATAGAGGTAGTTTGCAGTATCTTGTGGCCTGGAAAGGTTTCGGACCCGAGGATAACTCTTGGGTGAGGTCAGATGATGTTTCCGCGTCCAGACTTATCAGAGCGTTTCACAGGAGATTTCCTGATAAGCCTGGTCCTAGGGGATCTGGAGGATCCTCTTAGAAGGGGGGGTACTGTTAGAACCTTGCTCTTAGGTTTTTTCCTTTGCTGGTCACATGACCTTGTTGGCCTATTTAATCCTGCTCCGCCCTTCTGGCTTTGCTGGACTTCATTGTATAACTACTTTCTAGCTAGCTTGTGCTCTGTATCTAACTCTGTTAGTTTGCTTGGTCTACGGACCTCAGTGTTCTATATATTTTGTTTGTTTGTCTGTCTGCTACTATTTCTGTTAGGAGGTGTCCCATTTTCCTCCCAGTCCTTAGTTCTTGTACGGATTCCTTCCCCACATCTATAGGTCTCCGTACAGACTAGCTTAGGACTTTAGCAGGTCTGATCGCAGGATCAGGTCCCCTGTTACATCGTAGGGATAAAGCTGAGTTCTATCGTAGGGACAGATCTCCTCTCTTTCCTTAGCTCTGGTAGCAGAACATAACACCAAAATCAATAATTAAGCAGCAGTGCTTCTTGGATTCTGTCACTTGGACATTCATGACACCATAAAACAATGGCATGGGTTAGAAAGACACCCGATTCCACCATTTCTACATTTCTTTTGATTGTCATACTATATTACTACACCACATTTGAATAATCATTATTCTTTAAATCTAAATTCCTGGATACATGAGAGAGAACAGTTACCAACCATGCTCTTTCAAAGAGTATCATCCACTCACACCCCATATTTTCTAAGCAGATTTTACTTTTGGTTTTGATTCAGAGACTTTCTTATGCTCAAATGTGTTAGAAGGCACAGTGATGTATCACATCCTTAGAGAGTTAATGTTGCAAATATTTAAAAATCTTAAACATTTTCACCCAGACTTACCCCTCTCAGGGATCATTTATCTTCAATTTTATTTTTCACATTTTACAGTCTGTACCACTCCAATAGAAGCCCCTAAACTAACCTCCTACAACTGCAGTGTGCTACTAATATCAACTACATCTGACAGGCCCTCAATTGTTATCTCAATCGTAACTAGTTCAAAATTTTTGTTTTGATACATAAACTATGATCAGCATGCAGAGCTAAGGAAAAGAACGACAAGATGCATATCAGGTGGTAAAGATATACTGCACTTTTTCGCCAATTATTTTCTTCTGTATTGGAGACCTGCTGGAGATGAGGTGAGTATGCCGAATGTTTGATGAGATTGTGTTGACTTCAAACCATTTATTTGAGATGAGCAGATCTTTTTTAAATTTGAATTTGCCATCTTAGTCCGATTTTCCCAGAATATTTGCTTTATGGCAAATTGTCCGCATAGCACATAATTAAAAGCCTCTAATTGCATGGAAAAGAGCCTTAATGTATAAAATTCTTAATTCCCCTTAGAGTCTAATGAACCAGTTTTGAGCTATACAATGCAAATGCAACCTTTTTAATGGCCAAGTGACATCAACATATCTAGCTAGGGGAAAACAGATGGTAAGCAGTGGTAACTAGCAACCTATTTAGCCACACGCTGTAGTTTCAGACTTTGTAGGCTGCTTTTATTGTATAAATGTTACAAAAATTATCCCTTTTTTGGTGAAAAAGGAAGGAGCTGTGGAATTTTCACAAATTGAGTGCAAACATTATCCCTGTTTGGGTAGTATCAAGAGCTTGGCACTTTGCCAAACAAAGATGCAATAGCTTGTTCACAAGCCATCCAAAAATTATTCCTTTAATTATGAAGACAAAACAGATGTACAGTTTTTTTTAAATGAAGCGGTTATTGTTTCTCAACTAAAAGTGAAAAATTATCCTTTTTGGTGTTTGCAACTGGTTTGCTAATCACAGAATTATTGGGCAATTACACAGACTTTTTCTCAAGATGTTCAAAAATTATTCGCTTTTTGGTGGAGACAAAACAGGAGTACTGTTTTCAATGTGAAGAATATATGGCTTGTTGTCACCAAGCCATTAAAAAAATTAGCCCTATTTTGGGAGTGGTTTCATATTTGTGTATCCTCAAGACTGAAAATTTCCCATAAAGTGGCCAACTGGAGATATATGGCTGCAGTTTGAAGCCAGCAATAACAGCTCTGGCTGCAGCAGTACTACAATATACTGTAGATGACATGATGGATAGGGAATAGATGAATGTTGAATGCAGTCCATCATGATTGGTACAACGGTATAGAAGACAGACAACAGGCAATCAGTCAGGCAGGTAGTATGGTCTGATTTAATCATTGGCATCAATTGTAGGTGAATGAAAGTTGATACTGATCCATGCCTGATTCATTTTGACAAATGTTAGATTTCAATGCTTGTGTTAGATAAACCGCTCCACTTGACAAAGCCAGCGACTGCTCTGAACACGCCTTCTGACATTACACCAAAGGTTGGACAATGACAGTATGTTCACAAAAAATTCGGCCAGTTCTTGCCACTGGTGCAATCTATTGACTCGGAAGTCCATAGGATTGGAACACAGGATATCTACTTGCAAAAAGACTGTGCAGATAAGAATGACCCTGGCTGTTTAGGTGATGCAACTCTGTTTGCTGATATGCTGATTAGTTTGTTGCACTGGCAGATAAACCTTCTGGTTTATCATGTCGCATATATTGTAATTGTTAATACTCAGGCAGAAAATTGCACTCATGGAATAGAAATAATTTAGTTTTGGTAATTTTAAACAATTTAGCACTTCTGACATTTTCCTCTCTAGCATGCACTGCAAGTTAGAAGCTGCAACAATGGAAATGTTAACTCTGCAGAGAGCTCATAGTGGTCACCTGGTTATACATGTGGTTGGCAACTGACCACGGTGCAAAAGCTTCATCATTTAGGGAACGCAGATTTTCCTGATAATAAACCAATTCCCTCATCCCAACAATTTCTTAACAATTTTGAAAATAAATTATATATTTTTTTAAGAAAATTTCACTTAGACGGGTTTTTCCACGAGCAAAAATTAATTTTAATAAACAGATTTTGGAATAATAATAACTTCCACAATTGGATGCATTTAAATAAAATGTTCCTGTGCAGAGATAATCTTATAAATATGCCCCCTGTGTAGTTGCTGTGTCTGACCGTGCAGGAGAATAGTTTGATCATACCACATCTCCTGGGCAGGGGGTGAGAAAAAAATGCTGATTCTGTCATTGAGGTAAAACACTGTTTAAAAAAGCAGGCAGGGAAATGTTTTACCTCACAAAAAGAATCAGCTGAGATCCCCGGCTGTAATGTCTGTATACTCTTTTGCTTCCCCTCCGCCAAGGATATGGGGTATAATCAGACCATGTCCCTGGTATGGTCAGATGCAGCCATTACACAGTGCATAGCAGGGGTACATTTGTAACATTATCTCAGCACAGGAACATTTTATTTAAACACATCCAATTATGGAAGTTATTATTATTCCAAAATGTATTGATTAAAATGAACTTTTGTCCGTTGGAAAACCCCTTCAAGGAATACAAAGAATTTTGGTTTGATAATTTTAAGCAACTTTTCCCTTTCTGACTTGCCTGACAAAGGGATCACACAGATGGGGAACTGTTGACTCTTCAAGGAGCAAAGAGGGGTCTAGTCATACATGCGATTAGTAACTGTCCACTGTGCAAAAACTTCACTGATTGGGAAACAGAGATTTTCCTGATAATACCCAAATTGCCAAATTATAATTTTTTTGAAAGAAAACTTAACTTAATCTGTAAACACGATTTTACACCTGAAACGAAGGGCATGTATGTATGTAAAGGTGCTATAATGCTGTTCATGTCCTTACCTATCTTGTAAAAATCCATTTTGTTTTTCAGAAATCCATAGTTGAAATTGTATGCTAATGAGTTGCAAGTTCAGTGGGAAGTGGAAAATAATTTGTGGCATTGTGGCAACAGCCAGCAAGATTGATGTCGTGTCTACGATTGGTAAATGCAACTAGTCAAACAGTTGCAAAACCTTACACTTTTATTGTTTTATTGTTAGTAAGTTTGTAATATTTTTTTTTTAAATGATTGATGTCCCTCTCTTTTCAACCAAATTGAAACATAATTTTAGGAAATCAAAAATGCTAGGTTTGCTAAATTGCTACAGGTTCATGACAGGCAACAAACATGTGGCAATAATGCACTACATCTCCAGCTCGATGTTCACTGTAGGCTGGAGATTTTGGCCACGAGCAAGCACCAAAGTCCACTGCGAATGATTCTGGGCTTACTTGCAGCCGGAAGCCCCAGCCCCCAGATGTCAGTAGGCATGAATAGTTATCTCTTGAGCCTGTTCGCGGCCAGAAGTTCTTGCCTAGAGTGAACACAAGGCTGAAGATGAAATGAAATGGAGGATCGGATGGTGAGCAGGGAGTAGAGGAGATGTATAGAGATGAGAAAAAACCCAAACTTTAAAATTCAGGGTTCGAACCAGACACATAGTGTCCGGAGCTGAACTCTGAACACGGATTTATCTTCGAAGTCCATTTTACAGTTCAGGAGAGACAGGATTTTCCATCACCAAAGTTTGGGTCCCCATTGCTTTCTATGGGTTTGGGTTCAGGTTCAAGTTTAGGTACAGTTCTGGTACCCGAACCAGACTTTGACTAAAGTTTGGTGGAACTCGAGAAACCCAAACTTCCACGAGACTGCTCATTCCTAGAGATGTACAGAAAAGTGAGTGATGAGGTAAGCATAAGTATTTTATTTTTTATTCTTACATTTTACATTTATTATGCTATGGGGTTGAAAAGGCTTTAGTGCATAGTAAGTGATATTACATTTGTGGAGCATAAATTCTCTGCCATATCAATTTCCTGGTAAAATCCATGCAAATCGGGCAAATTTTAGTTATGTCAGATCCGTTTACCCTCACTAGTGATGAATGAGCACTAAAATGCTCGGGTAGTCATTGCTTGGGTCGAGCAAATCGTAACGCTCGGGTGCTCAACGCAAGTAACGAGACCAATGTAAGTCAATGGGAAACTCGAGCATTTTTCCAGCGACCCCCCCAGAGGTCTGCAGGGGGCCTAAAAATTGCCCAAATCGATGGGAACAGGGCTCAAATGACATGTGAACAGCATGGAGAAGACCGCTGGAAGCATCTCTGACTCCCTGGTCACTGCTGTGAACAATGTTGTCAGAGTATTATGCCACTTTTACAGACTCACAATAAAACATACAAAAATGAACCAAAAATAGACTTTTCTGGAAAAAATGATAAAGGACATTCTTTCCAAGGTAATGGCTTGCATATGAGGCAAAATAAATCCCCCCCTCCCCCAAAAAAAAAATACTCCTCCACACTTTGGGCTATGTTCACACGTAGCATTTTGTATGCAATTTTTTGCAATTTTGCATTGCTTTCAACAGTGAAAAATACATTCACTAGTAAATGTCATGTTAACATTTTACTACCTTATCTGCCCATGTGGTGTGAGAAACAAATCAGATACATCCTGTTTCATTTATGAAGGAGGGACTGTGACAGTTACAAAGTCTATTTTTACAGGGCCATCAGGCAGCCCTTACTATTGTTAAAGGGCCAGCAGATGGCCCTCACTATTTTTGGAGGGCCATCACCCTGCTATGCTTTATTGTTCCCATTATTAAGGAGCAGGTCTCCTATACTGTTATTGCGTATGCAATGACTTCAATGGCTGCCCAAAATTTGGAGAAAAACCCCAATACCCCTTCGAAGAGACGTAGAGGGGGGCCTCAGTTAAAAAAATGTTCCCATTATAAAGGATTGGGTCTCCTATACTGTTATTGCATATGCAGTTACTGCAAGGGCTGCCCAAAATTTGGAAAAATCCCAATACCCTTTTGAAGAGACGTAGAGGAGGGCCTCAGTAAAAAACAAATGTTTCCAATATAATGGAGTGAATCTCCTTTACTGTTATTGCATATGCAGTGACTGGAAGAGCCCCAATACCCCTTTGAAGAGACATAGAGAAGGGCCTCAGTGAAAAAAAAATTCCATTATTAAGAAGTGGGTCTCCTATAGTGGTATTGCCCATGCAGTGACTGCAAGGGCTACCAAAAAATTGGATGCACTTCAATATCTCTTTGAAGAAATGTAGAGGAGATCCTCATTAAAAAAAATGTTACTATTGTTAAGTAGTGGGTCTCCTATACTGGTAATGCCCATGCACTAAGTGCATGGGCTGAAAAACATTTACCCCTGGGCTTATACATGAACATACTGTATAACATGCAGAATGTTAGAAGTAGGCCTCTAAAAAAATTTGCTACGGGCATCATAAACACCCTTAAAAAATTATGTAGGTGTTGCATCATGGTCACCCTGATATGGTGGTGTAGGATGAGGAGAAGTAGGACAACAGAACATAGACAAAATCAGGAGGCGTATACTCATGTCTGGGTGTGAAGAGGTGCATGGGTATAGACCCCCACAAAAAAGCCACTGCTTATGTTCCGCTGCTATCATTCGGTGGTGTTGAGAAGTCTGGTCCAATCCAGTCCTTTTTCATTTTAATAAGAGTCAGCCTGTCAGCATTTTAAGTTGACAGGCGGATGCGCCTATCAGTTATAATGCCCCTGGCAGCACTAAAAACCCGCTCTGACAAAACGCTAGTGGCAGGGCAGGCCAGGACCTCCAAGGCGTCGAGAGCCAGGTCTTGCCACCTGTCCAGCTTGGATACCCAATAGTAATAAGGCACAGAGGAATCACGAAGAACGTTGGTGCGGTGAGCCTGGTACTGTCCCACAAATTTGAAAGTGTTCCCCTACTTCTGCTGCATCGTGTTTGCGTCTCCCTCGCCTATACAATTTGGTTGTCCAACGTACTGTGACTTCTGCTGCCAGCGTTTTCAGATGCTAATTTTTTAAATAATTCCACAACAAGGACCTTCTTGTACTGCAAAATTTTATTACACCTCTCCACCATGGGAAGCTAATTACTGTCGGCCAAAATGTGTACAACGTGAGGGTCATGGGAAAGGCAGAGGAACATAAAGTCAGCCATGTGTGTCAGACTGCAAACAGCCAAGTCTTCCCTGTCATGACCAAGGGGATGACTGTCCATGCTCTTCTCTACCACCTCCTCCTCGTTCTCCCTCTCCTAAGGCCAGCCACGCTCAACTGATGGTATGAATGTTGCATGGGTAGTACCGTCTGTAGTGTAGGAAACCAGTTCCTGTTCCTCCTCCTCCTCATTATCACCCAATCCACTTTGGGATGAGATGAGGTTGGGCTGTGTGGCATCACCCTGTATGGTTCCTTGCTCCAGCTCATCATGCTCACCATCTTGGTGGAGTCCTCAAAGTTTTGGAGGACAGCACAGATGTCTGACATTAATGCCCACTCATCAGCTCTTATGTGCGGAGGCTGACCTGAATAACAAGGGGCATGTTGAAGCTGGTACTCAACAACTGCCCTCTGCTGCTTACATATCCTTTCCAACATCTGAAAGGTTGAGTTCCAATGTGTGGTGACATTGCACACCAGTCGGTGAGCTGAAAGCTGCAAATGCTGCTGAAGAACGGCGAGGGTAGCAGAAGCTGTAGGTGACTTTTGAAAAAGGCGTTCTTTGACAAGTAGCTGAGGCAGATCCGGGTAGGTTTTGAGAAACCGCTGAACCACTAGGCCCGCAATCCTCTTGGTCAGGAGGACGTGTTTCATCCCAGGATCCGACTGGGTCTCAGCTTCCACTATGTTAACCGAGTGTGCCGTCAGCGAGCTGTACCATCCCTGGCCTCAAGCACTTGTCCATGTGGTTAGGTGGACTTTCCCAGTAACTGCGTTGTTGAGGGCACAGGTAATGTTCTGGGACATGTGCTTGTGTAATGCAGGGACAGCACACCGGGAGAAATAGTGGCAGCTGGGGACAGAATGCTGAGGGATGGACGCCATCAGGTTGCGGAATGCTTCCATCTCTACGAGCCGAAAAGGCAACATTTCAAGTGCAAGCATTCAAGAGATTGTGTGAGTTTAGTATTGTGGTCTATGGGGCGTTGGCTGCGTATTTTTGCTTGCGTATAAAGGACTGGGGTAGGGACAATTGAAAGCTGTACTGGGACGTGGAGGGTGATGGTTGAAAATATGCAACAACAGGTGCAGGGCGGGAGCCATCTTCGCCTGGGCCATGGACAGAAGATTGACGTGCACGCACAACAGCAGAACAGGCAGTAGTGTCACCCGCAGACACTGTTTCTGGACCCTGGTGTTCAGCCCAACTAGTCGTGTGCTTTGCTGTCATGTGCCTGAGCATGCTGGTGGTGGTCAGGCTGGTAGTTTTGCTGCCCCTGCTGATGCTGGCATTGCAGAGGTTGCAAATCTCCTTTTTGGGGTTATCTGGACACTCTTTAAAAAAGAGCCAGACTCTGGAAGACCAAACAGTTGGACTGGTAACTTCCCTTGCGTTGGTGTTCTTGGGAACAGTTGCCCGCCTTGTGTCTGTGGCCACCCCACTGTTTGTTCTTGCCTGTTGTGGTGCTACGCCTCCCTCCCCCTGTGTGCTGCTGTCTTTGCTATGCATGTCACCTTGCCAGGTTGGGTCACTGACTTCATCGTCCACCACATCGTCTTCCATTCACGCACCCTGGTCCTCCTCCTGACTTGCTGGCAATTGTGTCTCATCATCATCCACCTCTAGAGACAGTAATTTCACTTTCCCTCAGTTGCCTTCATGTGACCGTGGCTACTCAAATATATGGGCATTGCTACTAGTGATGAGCGAATATGTTCAAAATCCGATCTCATATGTTAAGTTCAACACGAATGTGGCACATTTGGATTCGTGATCGGAAAAACGAACAAAATTTGTTAAATTCGGCAAAATCGGTAATGTTTGGTGAATTTACGTGGTAACGTGATTGCAGGGCAACTACTGCATTTTTTACAGTTTTGCAACCATAGTGTTTGCTTATGATGAGCGGGGAGATGTGGCAGATGAGTGGGGGGGCTGGTGAAAGCTCAGAACAGGTCAAATCAGCGGCGCGCTTTTTCTTTTTTTTCCTTCCTGTAGGCGGTAACTTTAAGTCAGGAAAGTGCGGCTAGCCAATCAGAGCGCAGGAAGCATCCACAGTGTCCCAGACACAAGGGCTTTTGCAATTGGCTGCTGAAATCACATGTCCTCTCCATATAAAAACCGGCCATGTTCCCTCAGCGCCATTTAATGCATGTCACTGAAGGAGATAGACGCTGCTGAGTGTGCTGTGTCCTGTGAATGAGAGATATTAGCTAGATAGATGGGCGCTTCTGTGGAAGTCAGATAGTGTAGATAAGTCCTGTGCTGTGTACCTGTTCAATCGACCTTGCAGCCTTGTTTTTTTTTTTTTTTTTGTGCAATTACTGAGATTCTCACAGAAAGAGCAGGGTCTATGGCTCAGAGCAGTGTTGTGCATTGGTTGTACTGTGCTCCATGCAGACATTCAGTCTATTTGTGCACTTGCTAATGTGATAAAGCAAGCAAGCAAGCCCTTGTAGGCCACTTTTTGTTTTTTGTGGGGTTGAAATTCAGCTATCTGCAGAGCTTGTCAGTGCAGAGCTTCTGAGTGCAGAGCACAAAAAACTTTTTTTTTCATTTGCTAATATAATAGTGCAAGCTGTGTTAGTCCAGTTTGTCATTTTTTTGGTGGATGAACTTCAGCTTTATACAGAGTAAAACAAATATTTTTTGCTGTGCTAGCCACAGTCCACCAAAGATTTTTTTGTGTCACAGACGTGTTACACTCTGCTATAAGCCACCGAGTGCTTTTAGTGGCAGTGAAATTCAACTGTTTACAGAGTAAAAAAAATATTTTTTCTATTGCTAGTCTGAGTGCACCAAAGATTTTTTGGTGTCACAAACATGATACACTTTGCTAAAAGCCCCATACCATTTTAGTGGCGGTGAAATGCAGCTGTATGCAGAGTAAATAAATCTATTTTTTACTGTGACTAACGTGGTACAGCAGGCTAGATATAAGTTTGAAATATCTTGGAGCATATATTCTATGTTATACAGGCCTCATCCACTGTCAAAAAATACTTTCTTTGATTCCTAATGTTATACAGTAGGGGACATCTCAGTTTGAAATTGTTCGCAGCATATCTCCTATGTTATACAGGCCTCATCCACACTAAAAAAATACTTTCTTCTGTTACTAACGTCATACACTAGGGTACATTTCAGGGTGCCAATAGAGAGTGGTTTACTGCGATCGATGGGGGTTGGCGATACCAGAAAAACTAATAGTGAAGGTGTCAGTGAAGGTGAGGAACAAATGGAAGAAGAGGTGATGGACGAGCAACAGTCAGAACATGAAAAGGATAATTAACCCCTCTCTGTTCATGTTTGGCGGGTGGAGACGGAGGAAACAAACATCAGAATAACCCAGCCACCAACACAGCATGGGCTTGAACCTCAGGAAAGAGGCCGACATATGAGTGCGTTCTTGCTGCACTATCTGCAACATGATCCCCATATAGTTATGATTGAAACTAGTGCTGACGATTGGGTTGCCACTCTGTTAGATCCACGTTATAAGAGTAAATTTTGTCAGATCCTTCCTGCCCTGGAAAGGGACTCGCGAATGCTGGAGCATTGAAACATGCTTTTATACAACCTTAACATATGTTTTCCCCAAGCCAGCAGTAAGGTACACAGTGTTCATCGCAGCTCTACACTTCCAACCTCTGTCATGTCAATTCATCAACGCCAAAATATTAGCAGCAGCAGTAGTGTAAGTGGCAGAAGCAATTTCTATGAGTCCTTTCACAAATTTTTTAGACCAGCTCGTGCACCTGCACAACAGAATACAAGTCTGACACGTGGTGAACTACTGTAGAGGATGGTGCACTCCTGATTGAGTCTCCATCTGCTGGGTTGGCTGTAGTGGAAGAGGTTTTGGTTCCTAATTCTACAATTTCTAATGTAGTGAAATTAGTGCCAATTTGCTGGTGTCTGCCACTATTTTTGGGAAATGTGGAGAATCCTGATTGGGTCTCCATCTGTTGGGTTTGGCTGTAGTGGAACAGGTTTCTGTCTCCCTTAAACTACTTCTACTCTTGATAATTGATGCCACTTTGTGGGTGTTACGCCCTAATTTAGGGAAATGTGAACACTCCTGGTTAGGTCTCCATCTCTTGGGTTTGTCGTAGTGGAAGAGGTTTTGGTCTCCATCTTTTTTTATAGTTATACTGTAGTGAAATTAATTATTTGGTGCAGATATTGTTCTCCACAAAGTAATACACAAACATGATTAACTTAAAATTGGTTTTCAATAAATAACCATCAGCCGCCCCATAAAACGCATCAGCGGCTTCTTCCTCCTCCTCTGTTACAGTGGCAAGTATTGTCACGCAGGTCTCCGACTGCAGAACCTACGGTTGTATACTCACTCCAATTAGGCTGAGTGAGAGCCCATCAGCTGTAACAGAAACTGACATGCCTGCTGTGTTTGTTTCTCTGAGCACACCACATGTTTCTCAATCCACAGTAACATCTCCGCCTGCACCTCACTCACAGTCTGGCAGTTTGTCCGTTTAACCGTACTCTGCCCTCTCTCAGCACTGCAGCCAGCCCTCAGTCCCGCAGTTGTGATCAGGTAAAAGATTGTTTACTCCTACACAAGACAAAGCTAAGAGGTTGAACTCCACCATCTCCAATCTGTAGGCCATGGAAATGGTGGCCTTAGGCTCTAATTATTTCAAATGTGAACAGTTCTGCTTGTGTCTCCATCTACTGGGTTTGCTGTAGTAAAAGCGGTGTCGGTCCCAGAGGCGTAGCTAGGGCTTTGGTTCAGGGGGAGCGAAACTTCTGAGTGGGCCCCTAACCAGGTAACCCTGATTATAACTATGGTGGCGCACCCAGATAGTGGATGTAGGAGAACCTCAGTGCTGTTACTAAAAATAATCTCTATACAAAGACCAGCACTGATATTACCACCATATGGTGACATCAGTCCTGCGGAACATATAAGAAATCACTGCACAGTTATATATAGTAACATACAGCCGATGTTCTTTTTTATTCAATTGTTCACTTTTCCCGTCCTTTCCATCTGGCCCAGACTGACACGGCGACTTCTCCATCCAGGACTCAGAGTCTCAGGTCTGCAGAGATCACAACAAAGACACATTTGACTCCTTACATTTCAGGCACCATCCACATCCATTCCCAACCTGAACAAACCCCTCATCCTGCTGATAATCCAATACTGAGCCTCTTTTGCTGTATGTGTCACTATTACTGCACCTTCTGTGTGGTACTGTGTGCCCTCTAGATGATAAAACAAACCTCTAGAATATAGTAATGCCCTGTGTAAGTGCACTAGAAAACAGTGCCAACATTGTCCCCCTAGAAAGTAATAATGCCCTCTGTGTGCCCCTTTGACACTCATAATAACCTGCGTTCCCCTATAACAGTAAGTGCCCACTTAACATTTAATAATATCCTGAGTCTCCCCCCATGTACAGCTCCCCTCTACGCAGCATGATGCTCTCCCGTACATGGTATAATTCCCCCGCACCGTATAGTACCCCCCATAGGCAGAGTATGTGGCATAATCGCCCCCATAGGCAGAGTCTGTGGCATAATCCCCCCCAAAAGGCAGAATCTGTGGCATAATCCCCTCCATAGTCAGTGTCTGTGGCATAATCCCCCCCCATAGGCAGTGTCTGTGGAATAATTCCCCTCCATAGGCAGAGTCTGTGGCATAACCCCCCCATAGGCAGAGTCTGTAGTATAATCCCCCCATAGGCAGAGTCTGTGGCATAATCCCCCCCCCATAGGCAGAGTCCATGGCATAATCCCCCACATAGGCAGAGTCTGTGGCATAATCCCCCCATAGGCAGAGTCTGTGGCATAATCCCCCCCCCCCCAATAGGAGAAATAAATGAATAATTAAATGAATAAATAAATAAAAAAATAAACACAATACTTACCTCTCCTCCACGTTCCCCCGCTGCTCCAAGCGACCGCACACATCTTAGGACAGCAGGCTGGGCGCCAAGTGATGACGTCACTAACATCAGACTCAGAGGGGGGACTGATGGGAGAGGAAGCGTCGTGCTCCCTATCTCATCACTGAGCTTGCGATGACGGGCAGGGGGGGCCTGATGCTGGCACCGGGGCCCCCCACTCCTGCTCATGGGCCCCATATCGGCCGCCGGGCAGTGCAGGGATATAGAGTCTCCCTGCTCTGCCCGCAGTGTAACTGTAAAGGCGAGTATAGATTGGGAAGGGAAAAGAGGAAAAGATGAGAATGGAAAATAAAATATAACGTTTATTGAAAATTTCTATTAAAGTAGATAAATTTGTGCAAAACGTGCATTAATAAATGCATACAGGGTCACCATCTATCAAATGGTGACCCACAAAAACCCGGTCCGTAGTGAGGTGGAAAAAATATTAATAGAAATGCCTAACCCAGTCCCTTATTTATTGGGTTATCGCTGTATATTATACACCTAAATTAGCCCAATGAAAATTCATTACCAGTTATCTATTGAACAATTGACATACAGTAGATTGCTCATATAAATGTGAGCTATATTCTGCACCTAATATCCAAGTCATATAGTCTGACACTGCCTGTTGTGATAATCAATTATGGATCATGCTTTATTATATGTATAAATGTGCTCATGATCCTATCTCAGGTGTTGAGCTCTGTAAATGCCGGTAAATGCTTTGACAGTTTACACCTTCAAGCCATAGATTTATGCTAGTACCGATTAAGGAGACAGATTAGTAGTGTAAAGAGTGGTCTCGAGATGGTATTCCCTAGCCACACTATTCATCTCCAGTCCCTCTCCTGAGTTTGCGATCAGTACGCCCGACCGCACATGAATTGCCGGGCTGATAGCTGCACGTGCTTGCTCATAAATCTCCGGAGTGGCTCACACATGAGATAGCGGTGTCAGCATGCTGTATTATGCCAGGACCACAAGACAATCGATCACTGTACAATACTGCAATGATCGTAGGTAAACTAAATTCTGCAGTCTCTAAGGTGCCGCACACATATGACTGCGTTCAGAATGCTAACCACGCTAAGACCACAGAGCACCTGATCTTTACACATGTGCTGTATGGATCACAGGCTAGCCAGAGGACCTTAAATCAAAGTTGCTCAGAATATTGCACCATTATTCATTGGTATAATCAATTTCCCTATCCACCTATACTATCAGAGCACGGGACTCAGTCCCCGAAGCGCGTTTCGCCGGTATACCAGCTTTTTCTAAGGGCCAGCAGTCGGCCCTCGCTATTCTTAGAGAGCCATCAGCCAATTATACTTTAGTGCTCCCATTACTAAACAGTGGGTCTCTTATACTGTTATTGCGTATACAGTGAGTGGCAGGTCTGCCCAAAACTTGGATGCACCCCAAAACCCATTTGAAAATTTGGAAGCACCCCAATATCCCTTTGAAGAGACTTAGAGGAGGGCCTCCTGAAAACAATGTTCCCATTATTAGGAAGTGGCTCTCCCATACTGTTTGCCTATGCAGTAAATGCAAGGGCTGCCAAAAATTTGGACCTACTCCAATGCCCCTTGGAAGAGACGTAGAGGAGGGCCTCCTGAAAAAAAATGTTCCCATTATTAGAAAGTGGGTCTCGTATTGTTTGCCTATGCAGTGAATGCAAGGGTTGCCAAAAATTTGGAGGCACTCCAATGCCCCTTGGAAGAGACAAGGAGGTCAGAGGGCCTCCTGAAAACAATGCTCCCATTATTAGGAAGTGGGTCTCCCATTGTGTTTGCCTATGCAGTGAATGCAAGGGTTGCCAAAAATTTGGAGGCACTCCAATGCCCCTTGGAAGAGACATGGAGGTCAGATGGCCTTCTGAAAACAATGTTCCCATTATTGGGAAGTGGGTCTTCCATAGTGTTGGCCTATTCAGTGAATGCAAGGGCTGAAAAAAAAAATTGTGAGGCACTCCAATGCCCCTTGGAAGAGAAATAGTGGGCCTCCTTAAAACAATGCACCCATTATTAGGAAGTGGGTCTCCCATTGTGTTTGCCTATGCAGTGAATGCCACGGTTGCCAAAAATTTGGAGGCACTCTAATGCCCCTTGGAAGAGACATGGAGGTCAGAGGTCCTCCTTAAAACAATGCTCCCATTATTAGGAAGTGGGTCTCCCATTGTGTTTGCCTATGCAGTGAATGCAAGGGTTGCCAAAAATTTGGAGGCGCTCCAATGCCCCTTAGAAGAGACGTGGAGGTCAGAGGGCCTCCTGAAAACAATGTTCCCATTTTTAGGAAGTGGGTCTCGCATTGTGTTTGCCTATGCAGAGAATGCAAGGGCTGCAAAAAATTGGGAGGCACTTCAATGCCCCTTGGAAGAGACGTAGAGGGCCTCATGAAAAAAATGTTCTCATTATTGGGAATTTGAGGAACCAGGAAGATCCAGCTGAACAAATCTTCTAAAATCCATATTTTATTCGGTCATACAAAAAATATTAAAAGTCCACCCTGGAGAGGAACAGCAAACGCGTTTCGAACTATAAGTTCTTAATCATTGCATAGCAAAAAAACACCAAGGAAGTGGTATTTATATGTCATGTCCTGCTATGCATCTGTTCTAAGCAAGGTTAATCAAAAATTTAAACACACATACCATATTAAAACCGTATAGCATAGAAACAATGCATATAAATGTGAATAATCCAAGAGAAAAAAAAAAAGAAAAAAAAAAAAAGGAACATAAACATAATAATCTATAAATAATCACTCATAATGATACATCAAATCATGTCTGATATTTAAACCTGCTGGTACACGTGTATTTAAAGTATAAATCCACCAACTTTTTCTATTAAGGAGTTTTCTCCTATGATCACCCCCTCTATGAGGTTTCAACACTTTTTCTATGCCCGTTACTATAAATGTTGAAGTATCTCCATTATGGCATAACAAAAAATGTCTTGATGCTGCAGAACACCTGATACTTAATTTATTATGTGCATCTGATAAATGCCGTCTGATGCATTTTTTCAAGGGAGTACACGTACATCCCATGTATTGGAGACAGCACGCACTGCATGAAATAATATATATGACCTAAGTAGTATTACAATTAATAAAAAATTTTATGTTATATTTTATATTGGTAGAAAAAGATGTAAAAGTCGCTGCATTTTTAACATGGCTGCAGCAAGTGCAAATGGAGTGACCACATTTATAAAAACCAGTTGTGTGTAGCCAGGTACTAGAATTAGAAGGATCTTGTTTGAGAAAAAGACTAGGGGATAAAAGATCACCCAAAGTGGGTGCCTTATGAGCTGTGAACCTAACTGGTGTTAGTAGTACTTCTCTCAATTTGGGATCTGTAGAAAGCATAGGAAGATATTTGTTAATAATATTTTTGATCATTGAAAATTGGGGGCTATACTGAGAGACAAAGGTGACCTGGTTGGATCCATTCACACCATCTGAAGGGTGATTACTGAATTTAGGTCCAATCATATCACTCCTGTTTTTGGAGCTAACTATGTTGTATGCTCTTTTTAAAGTCCATTTGGGGTAATGTCTGGCTGATAGTGTATCTAGAACTTTTTTTGCTTCAACCTCATATTGTCGTGGGTTACTAGTATTCCTTTTTGTTCGTATTAACTCTCCTACTGGTATATTAATTATAGTCTTTTTATTATGACAAGAGGAAGCCAATAAGGTAGAATTTCTTGATAAACTTTTTCTATAGGGTGTGACAGTAACGGTGTGATCAGTCAGAGTCAAAGTAATATCTAAAAAATCAATCGAATTGGATTGTATATTATGGGTGAATTTAAGATTCATAGAATTATCCGAAATGAATTTGAAAAATTCATTCGCCTCTGACCTTGTCCCATCCCATATCAGGAGCAGGTCATCTATATAGCGACCATACCACCTGATATGGGAGGAGAAAGGACCAGAGTCAGAGAAAATGTACTGTTTTTCCCAAAAGGCCATAAAAATATTGGCTATAGAGGGAGAGAAACCTGCCCCCATTGAAGCTCCGCATGTCTGTAGAAAAAATTGTTTATTAAAGGAAAAATAGTTGTGGCTGAGTAAATATTCGACTGAATGCACCAAAAACCGTTGTAAATCTTCACTATAAGTGCTATAAGTATGGAGATGGTATGATAATATGGAGATCATTAATGTGTGTGGTATACACGGATAAAGACCTATGACATCACATGAGAGCCAAAGGGATGAATTCCCCCATTCAGTATTATCAAGAGATGCTATAAGATGTTTAGTATCTTTAATGTAACCAGGTAATTGTTTGACTAAAGGTTGTAGGAATATATCGGCCCACATACTGAGTTTTTCATTTAAACTACCAATACCTGCCACTATTGGGCGGAAGGGTGGGGGAAAAATACCTTTATGTATTTTAGGAAGGGAATGATATATGGCAGTAATAGGACATTTAACCAAAAGATCCTCTGCTAATTTATCATTGATGACTCCCAATTGTATACCATAGGCTAATAAATTTTCTAATTCTTTTTTAAACTTAAATATAGGGTCATTTGGTAGTGCTTCATAGGTATTGCTGTCCTATAACATATCTAGGTTCATTTTCTCATATAGGCCTCCATCTAGGAGTACCACTGCTCCTCCTTTATCTGCTGGTCTCACTATAAGATCGTTATTATTTTTAATATCCATGATAGCATCTCTTTCCAGTTTAGTCAAATTGGAAGCCAGTCTCCCTTCATGTTTTAGAGATTGCTTTAGAGAATGCAAGTCCCTTTCCACAGCTTCCTGAAAGTCATCTAGAACAGCCAGTCTTGATTGAAGTGGATAGTAGTAAGGATTCTTGATGATATATTTATGATTCAAATTAGTGCAGTCCTGTATATTCTCCGACTGTACTAATTTGAATCATAAATATACCATCTGGAAAGAGATGCTATCATGGATATTAAAAATAATAACGATCTTATAGTGAGATCAGCAGATATAGGAGGAGCAGTGGTGCTCCTAGATGGAGGCCTATATGAGAAAATGAACCTAGATATGTTACAGGACAGCAATACCTATGAAGCACTACCAAATGACCCTACATTTAAGTTTAAAAAAGAATTAGAAAATTTATTAGCCTATGGTATACAATTGGTAGTCATCAATGGTAAATTAGCAGAGGATCTTTTGGTTAAATGTCCTATTACTCCCATATATCATTCCCTTCCTAAAATACATAAAGGTATTTTTCCCCCACCCTTCCGCCCAATAGTGGCAGGTATTGGTAGTTTAAATGAAAAACTCAGTATGTGGGCCGATATATTCCTACAACCTTTAGTCAAACAATTACCTGGTTACATTAAAGATACTAAACATCTTATAGCATCTCTTGATAATACTGAATGGGGGAATTCATCCCTTTGGCTCTCATGTGATGTCATAGGTCTTTATCCGTGTATACCACACACATTAATGATCTCCATATTATCATACCATCTCCATACTTATAGCACTTATAGTGAAGATTTACAACGGTTTTTGGTGCATTCAGTCGAATATTTACTCAGCCACAACTATTTTTCCTTTAATAAACAATTTTTTCTACAGACATGCGGAGCTTCAATGGGGGCAGGTTTCTCTCCCTCTATAGCCAATATTTTTATGACCTTTTGGGAAAAACAGTACATTTTCTCTGACTCTGGTCCTTTCTCCTCCCATATCAGGTGGTATGGTCGCTATATAGATGACCTGCTACTGATATGGGATGGGACAAGGTCAGAGGCGAATGAATTTTTCAAATTCATTTCGGATAATTCTATGAATCTTAAATTCACCCATAATATACAATCCAATTCGATTGATTTTTTAGATATTACTTTGACTCTGACTGATCACACCGTTACTGTCACACCCTATAGAAAAAGTTTATCAAGAAATTCTACCTTATTGGCTTCCTCTTGTCATAATAAAAAGACTATAATTAATATACCAGTAGGAGAGTTAATACGAACAAAAAGGAATACTAGTAACCCACGACAATATGAGGTTGAAGCAAAAAAAGTTCTAGATAGACTATCAGCCAGACATTACCCCAAATGGACTTTAAAAAGAGCATACAACATAGTTAGCTCCAAAAACAGGAGTGATATGATTGGACCTAAATTCAGTAATCACCCTTCAGATGGTGTGAATGGATCCAACCAGGTCACCTTTGTCTCTCAGTATAGCCCCCAATTTTCAATGATCAAAAATATTATTAACAAATATCTTCCTATGCTTTCTACAGATCCCAAATTGAGAGAAGTACTACTAACACCAGTTAGGTTCACAGCTCATAAAGCACCCACTTTGGGTGATCTTTTATCCCCTAGTCTTTTTCTCAAACAAGATCCTTCTAATTCTAGTACCTGGCTACACACAACTGGTTTTTATAAATGTGGTCACTCCATTTGCACTTGCTGCAGCCATGTTAAAAATGCAGCGACTTTTACATCTTCTTCTACCAATATAAAATATAACATAAAATTTTTTATTAATTGTAATACTACTTATGTCATATATATTATTTCATGCAGTGCGTGCTGTCTCCAATACGTGGGATGTACGTGTACTCCCTTGAAAAAACGCATCCGATGGCATTTATCAGATGCACATAATAAATTAAGTATCAGGTGTTCTGCAGCATCAAGACATTTTTCGTTATGCCATAATGGAGATACTTCAACATTTATAGTAACGGGCATAGAAAAAGTGTTGAAACCTCATAGTGGGGGTTATCATAGGAGAAAACTCCTTAATAGAGAAAGTTGGTGGATTTATACTTTAAATACATGTGTACCAGCAGGTTTAAATATCAGACATGATTCGATGTATCATTATGAGTGATTATTTATAGATTATTATGTTTATGTTCCTTTTTTTTTTTTCTCTTGGATTATTCACATTTATATGCATTGTTTCTATGCTATATGGTTTTAATATGGTATGTGTGTTTAAATTTTTGATTAACCTAGCTTAGAACAGGTGCATAGCAGGACATGACATATAAATACCACTTCCTTGCTGTTTTTTTGCTATGCAATGATTAAGAACTTATAGTTAGAAACGCGTTTGCTGTTCCTCTCCAGGGTGGACTTTTAATATTTTTTGTATGACCCAATAAAATATGGATTTTAGAAGATTTGTTCAGCTGGATCTTCCTGGTTCCTCATGTTCGTCTGGTAGCACTCCTGGCTCCGTGCTGTTGATCTTCTAGGTGGGTGAGCTGATTTTTCCCTTTCTTTTTCTGCCATTATTGGGAATTGAGTCTCCCCGGATGTTGGCCTATGCAGTGAATGCAAGGGCTGCCAAAAATTGGGAGGCACTCCAATGCCCCTTGGAAGAGACATAGAGGGACACATGAAAAAATGTTCCCATTATTAGGAAGTGGGTCTCCCATAGTATTGGCCTATGCAGTGAATGCAAGGGCTGAAAAATAAATTGGGAGGCACTCCAATGCCCCTTGGAAGAGACGTAGAGGGCCTCTTGAAAAAATGTTCCCATTATTAGGAAGTGGGTCTCCTATAGTGTTGGCCTATGCAGCGAATGCAATACCTGAAAAAAAAATTGGGAGGCACTCCAATGCCCCTTGGAAGAGACGTAGAGGGCCTCATGAAAAAATGTTCCCATAGGAAAGGAGAGGGTCTCCTCTATTTGTAATACCCCTGCACTAAGTGTATGGGCTAACAAATATTTACCCCTGGCGGGTATACATGAACATACTGTATAAAAAAAAATTTTTACGCCCATCATAATCACCCTTTAAAAAAATTATATGGGTATTGCCTCACAGACCACGGTCACCCTGATGATATGGTAGTGGAGGATGAGGAGAAGGAGGAGGATAAGGGCAAATAGCCAAAATCAGGGAGCATATACCCATGTGTGGGTGTGAAAAGGTACATGTGAATACACCTCCCAAAAAAAGACACTGGATTTGAGTTTAGGTTACGCTGCTATCATTCGGTGGTGTTGAGAAGTCTGGCCCAATCCAGCCCTTGTTCATTTTTATAAGAGTCAGCCTGTCAGCTTTTTCAGTTGACGGGCGGATGCGCTTATCAGTTATAATTCCACCAGCCGCACTAAAAACCCGCTCTGATAAAACGCTAACGGCAAGGCAGGCAAGGACCTCCCAGGCATAGAGAGCCAGTTAATTCCACGTGTCCAGCTTGGATATCCAATAATTATAAGGCACAGAGGAATCACGGAGGACGTTGGTACGGTCGGCAAGGTACTCCCTCAGCATCTTCCCAAACTTTGCACTCCTTTGCACTCTGGAGAGTACCCCGTGCCTCAGGGCTTGTGTGATGGGAGGAGCTGAGAAAATGCTTTCAGAACTTTGACAGTGTTCCTCTGCCTCTGCCGGATTGGAGTTGGGTCTCTCTCGCCTGTACTCCTTGGTTGTCCAAAGAACTGTGACCTTTGATGCCATCTTTTTCAGATGGGAATTTTTTAAATAATTTCACAACAAGGGCCTTCTGGTACTGCCCCATTTTTGTAGACCTGTCCTACTCGGGAGAAAGAGGTATGAAGTTCTCCTTGTAGCGTGGGTCTAGAAGTGTCATCTACCAGTAATGACTGTCACCAAAAATTTTGAGAACGCGAGGGTCACGGGAAAGGCAGCGTAACATAGCAGTCTGGCACGCATGGCTGAGTTTAACAGGCAAGACTTCCATGGCCAGTGTCAGGCAGCTGCTGCAAAGGCAAATAAAATAATGGGATGCATTAAAAGAGGCATAGATGCTCATGAGGAGAGCATAATTTTACCTTTATACAAGTCATTTAGAATACTGTATACAGTTCTGGTCTCCGGTGTATAAGAAAGACATAGCTGAACTAGAATGGGTGCAGAGAAGAAAGACCAAGGTTATTAGAGGACTGAGGGGCCTGCAATACCAAGACAGGTTATTACACTTGGGATTAATTAGTTTGGAAAAAGGAAGGCTTAGGGGTGATCTTATTACTATGTACAAATATATGAGAGGACAGTACAAAGACCTTTCTACTGATCTTTTTACTCTGAGGCCTGAGTCGGGGACAAAGGAGCATCTTCTACGTCTGGAGGAAAGAAGGTATATTTATAATTGTGGCACCCCAGAGGGTCTGGTTGCCACAGTGGCATTGCTTCCCTCAAAAGAAGTAATGCGATGTCTGGAGGCAAGCAGGGGTTTCCTGGTCAGGAACATAACACATGCAACACTTCCTGGCTCTAGACCAGCAAGTGGAGGACCCTCTCCTTTGCAACTGGATCTGGAGGCAGGGTTAGTTTAGCTAGTGCGAGGAGTTGAGTTTAGGACATTGAAGAGAGAGGAGCTAGGGACTGGAGCTGGAGATAGCTCGTCCTAGCTGGACTACACAGAGAACCGGACACCGGAGTCCGAGGCTGTGGGACCCTTCAGACCCAGCAGCAGATACTGCAGGGCAGGAGATTGCAGGTCTCCTGGCCCCCATCAGACGCCCGGAGGCTCAGTAGCACAGAGGGACCAATACTGCCACAGAGGAGCGAAGCATCCACAAGGCCTGCGCTACCAGCCATATGGGTGAGCACCGCACATTACACTCAGGGACGTGGGCTACAACGCAGCTACAAGCAGAATAGCCAAAAGAGTATAGTAAGGACGGCAGGCCTACAACTCCACCTGGCCAGGAAGACTGTATGCTTGCTCCTAGACTGACCAGACTCTTATCTCTAGCCAGTACTCCAGTCCAGGTCAGTCTAATTGCTACCAGTAAAGACCCTGGGACTGCACTATACAGACTCTGTGGTTATTTCTGCACCACGAAACCCTGCACAACCACCATCATCCACACACACTGCCCTGAAGCTAACTCTTCCTGTGGGGAGTTATACCACCTTTGCTGCTATACCACCGGCTTCAGAGGACTGTTCCGCAGCGGCGGTCTCTATTAACCGCACTCCACAGGTGGCGTAGTCGGACATTATATAACCTATATACATCTACTACCCTTGGATTGACCACCTGGGTCACGGACCGGGTCACCGCCACGGTGACTATAACCCCCAGCATCTACAGGCCCGACTCCGGGTACCTCACGGACCAGGGGGCACGTAAATTTGGCATAGTCGGCAGGATTTCATGCCCGTTACCAACGGGTACTGTACGCCTTCACGAACTGTGTCACATACCGTGGCGAAGTTTTCCACCAATTGCCGCTGTTTCCCGCCATTGTCCGCCATTTCCGGGTCACCACGTGGGAAGAAGAGGGCGTAACCGTTGGAAGCGTGCAAAGCCCAAGCCCCACCTCACGCACTGACGCAGCGCCAGATCCTGGAAGGAGCCACAGCGAGCGCTGACATCAGACGCATGCGATGCCAGGTCCTAAAAGGAGACCATCGCCTGCGGAACTGCGGCCTACGGGAAGCAAAGTGAAAGAAGGTAGGCCACGGTTCACTAGGGGAGAGGAAGACGCCCAATATGGAGGGAACTTCAGCCGAAGGCGTGGCCACTGCCACGGTAATGCCATTCTCCATGCCATATATACCGGGGGCAGTGTGGTAGCCCCAGTACTCAGGAGAGTCGCACACCCTGAGTGACTTTAAAGAAAGACTGCGCAGCTTATTTAAAGTGTACCCCCTGTCCGAGGAGCAGAAAGTGAGCATCCTCATAGGCCAGTTGATTGGTGCAGCCCAGAGAGAAGTGAAGTCCTGGTTAGCCAGAGACAAAGGGACTGTGAAAGAGATACTGGCCTGCCTAAAGGACACCTTTGACACCCGTACTACAGCTGAGATAAAAATGAAGTTTTATGGGTGCAAACAACGGGTGCAGGACAGTGTACGGGACTATGCTTTAAACCTGCAGGAGGCACTGAGGGCCATCAAACAGGTAGATCCCGACAGTGTGCAAGATGAGAACAGAATGTTAACTGAGCTGTTTATTGAGGGTCTACTGTCCAGCGCTCACCGGACACAGCTGCGCATAATGGCTCTGTAAAGCCCTGATCTGGACTTTGCACAATTTAAAGACAGAGCCAACCGGGTGCTGTGAGAACCAACACCAGGTGGCGCTACATCTCACCGGCGCCCAGCTATCACCTACCACCAGGAGGTGGCACCCTTTTCCCCAGAGCCTGTGGGAGCTGATGCACAGACTCTGGACAATGATCCGTCTACAGACCTGCACCTTCAGGTCCAAGAGCTGACTAAAAGTGTAGCTGCACTAACCAAAACTGTGCAGTCCTTGCGGGTGTCCCCCAAAGGGAAGATCCAGCTGGCTTCCAGTCTGGAGGACGTCCCGTGGTGACAACAGAGGAGGATTACACCAACCAGAGGGAGGAACTGTGACCGCTATGACCAGGACGGACAACCCATCTGCTGCCGCTGTCACAAGCCAGGACATTATGCAAGGTACTGTAATTTAAAAAAGCAAAACCTGGGGCAGAGGGCCAACCCCCAGGCGTAAGACCACCAGGCCCACACAACAGGCGAGACAAGTATGTGGGGGACGACCGGTCCTACCTGTCGTGCTTGACGGCATCCCGATGAGCGCGTTGCTGGACACTGGATCCGAGGTGCTCACTATCCCCTACATTCTCTACCAACGCTACTGGACTGATTCAGACATTACGTGCCATCTAGATGAATATTTAAGCATTTATGCCAGCAATGGTCAGCCTGTACCTCAAGTGGGGTATAAAGAAGTGACCATAAAGGTTGGCAAAGTGGAATTGCCGGTGCAAGGAATGATAATTGTTGACATTGATCGCCGAGAAAGTCATCCCATGAAAACCTTAGGCACTAATGTCATTGAAAATTGTCTTTCAGAAATTATTGTCTTGTTACAGCAGGTTGCAGAGACCACCAGTTCCAGTCAGCAGTGGGTTCTGCAGAGAGAAATCAAAGCCCTGATAAGAAGACAACAGGTAGAACTGTCTGCTGGTGAAATTGGCAGTGTCAGGATGAGTGACCCATTCCCCATTGCCATGCCCCCAAGAAGTGAAATGTTGATATGCTGCTGGGCAGCAATCAGTCTCAGGGGTAGAGATTAGTGTTGAGCCACCCCCGTAGTGTTCGAGTTCGGTTCTGTTCATCGAACACCCGTATGTTCGCCGAACTGTTCGTCGAACACCGTCGAACACCGTTAAAACCAATGGCAGGCAAACAAAAACACAAATAAACACATAGAAAACACCTTCAAAGGTGTCCAAAAGCTGACAAACTGCTCAGAAGACACAACTAACACATGGAAAAGTGACAAGTACATATAGTCATGCGGAAAGAAAAGAGGTGGAGGAGTAAAAGGAGGGGGAGACACAGATATAGGCATGTCATGCCCTTCTAAAACCAAAAAAGTGCGAAGCCGACACGGCCAGTCCGTTCCTGCCCGTGCGACCTCCGTGTCGCCGGGTTTGTGCCAGAGCTGCGGTGGACCCTGACGGCGAGCCCCCCTCACCCAATACTGGTGCCTGTCCGCTGGTGGGTCGAGCGAGCCCCCCTGCGGTGGAGGCAGGTCTAAGCTTTTTAATTTAAATTGTCTCTCTAATTTGAATGAATACACTTTAAATCCTTTTACAAGGATCTATTGGAGGGCAAGTCTCATGCCATCAGCCATGTAATTCCAGCTCCAGTAGCGTCCATTAAAGCTGCTGCAGTTAAAAAGCTTTTATAAGGATCGAGCTCGGCGGTCCACCGCAAGGCGTCCTACCGCCAGTCCCAGCCCCTTTGCCTTGGGGTGCCTCCCCGATGATCTTCACTGAGTGTCCCGGGGGCTCGAACCATTTCCTTTGAAAAAATTAAGTGTCCAAACTACAGGTGGTGTAGCTTGCTTAACAGCTGGGATAATCCGCTGACTAGTAGACACTGCTACTAGGCACAAAGTATTTCCTGGGCTAGATGCAGTTAAAAATTTATAATTAGATACTCTCGTTGGATGCTGAGAAAGCACTACATAGAGTCTCCTGGCACGCCATATATTATTCCCTTAAAAAGCTTGGGTTAGGGGTCTAGGGGACCCTTTTATAGGCAAAATCACGGCCCTGTATCGCAATACGTCACCTAGGCTGAAGATAAATGGAATATTTTCATCACCTTTCATAATCACCAATGGGACAAGGCAGGGATGTCCTCTGTCCCCTCTCTTATACATCCTAGTGACGGAGCACCTGCTCTCATCAATTCGCCATAACCCCAATATTAGGTGGATTGAGGTGGGAGGCACCGAGTACAAGTGCTCTGCATTTGCTGATGATGTCCTAGTATATATCACTCAATCACATATATCCATCCCTGCTATTATGGCTGAAATAGATCACTTTGTTACATGGTCCAAATTTTAAAATCAATGCAGCGAAGTCTGAGGCCATCGATGTCTCCCTCCCCAAATCCATACAGGATTCCATCCAGTCCAACTTTCCCTTTGCCTGGCCCTCACAGGGTATCAAATACTTAGGAATTCCTATTCATAGAGACCTCTCCCGTCTATTTTATCTTAATTTTGGGCCCTTTATTGAACAACTCCATACAGACCACGGTAGGCAAGTTAGAACTGTAAGATTCACTACGTGAACCACTTGTGTTTTGTGGAAAAGCACATGTACACGGTGTTCCAAATTATTATGCAAAAAGTGTTTAGGAGTGATAAGGGAAGAATTTGTTTGTTTGTCAGTTAAACGCATTGATGGTGATGTGTGTCAGGGCTCTTTATATCACTGTAAGCAATTGCAGACACCTGTGCTAATTAGTTTGGCAGGTGTGTCCAGTGAAAGGCAAGACTACTTAAGAAGGCTGTCCCATATTATTAAGCAGCCTACATTTTCTGCCAAAATGGGAAAGAAAAAGGATGTGTCGGCTGCTGAGAAGCAACAAATTGTGGAGTGTTTAGGTCAAGGCCTGACTACAATCAACATTGCCAAGACACTTCATCCTGATCATCGCAGAATAAAGAAGTATGTAGCTGATTCACAGTACACATGTGTGCGTGCTAATAAGGGAAAATTGAGGACTCTTTCCTACAGGCAATTACGTCAGGTTAAAAGAGCAGCGGCAAAAAAAGCCTTGTCATAGCGGCAGACAAGTTTTTGAAGCTGCTGGTGCCTCCAAAGTCCCCCGAACAACAAGATGCAGGGTCCTTCAGAGGTTTGCAGCTGTGCGTAAGCCATCCTGTCGACCTCCTCTATCCACTGTACACAAGCAGAAAAGGCTCCAGTGGGCCAAACAATACATGAAGACTGACTTCAAAACTGTTTTGCTCACCGATGAGTGCCGTGCAACGCTCGATGGTCCAGATGGATGGAGTGGAGGATGGCTAGTTGATGGACACCCCACGCAAACACGGCTACGGCGCCAACAAGGAGGAGGTGGAGTCATGTTTTGGGCTGGAATCTTGGGGAGAGAGATTGTCTGCCCCTTTAGGATCCCTGAAGGGGTAAAGATGAACTCCATAATGTATGTGGAGTTTCTCAAACAGCACTTCCTGCCATGGTTCAAGAAGAAGAATCATGTATTCCACAGCAAAATCATTTGCATGCATGATATTGCACCGTCTCATGCTGCACATAACACATCTGCATCTCTGGCTGATATGGGCATAAAAGGGGACAAACTTATGGTGTGACCCCCATGCTCCCCTGACCTCAACCCCATTGAGAACCTCTGGAGCATCATCAAAAGGAGTGTCTAGGATGGCGGGAGGCAGTTCACATCTAAGCAACAGCTCTGGGAGGGTATTCTGTCCTCATGCAAAACAATTGAAGCAGAAACCATCCAAAACCTGACAAATTCAATGGACGAGAGAGTTCAGAAGCTCCTTTCGAACAAGCGGTCCTATGTGCAAATGGAACATCACCTAGAATAAAGTTTTGAGTTGAAAACTGTTTGGTTTCAGTTTCTAATAACCTGCTAATGCTTATAATTTCAAAAATGACCATTTTTTTGTTTTTTATTAAAATGAAAAGGTTGATCGAAGAGTGTGGGGGATCTAAGAATATGGCAACCCAGTAGTCAGGATTATTTCGAATTCTGACAATCTGAGGGTCATGTTGCAGGTAGTGCAGCAAGAAGGCACTCATGTGTCTTGCGCATCTAGAAGCCCCAAAATTATTTTCCGGGCTAGATGGAGCTAAAAATTATTAGTAATTTTAAATCTGGTGGAGTTTAGTATAGATGGCCTAATAAAATCAGTACTGCACACTGCTACAAGGCCCAAATTATTTTCCAGCCAAGATACAGATAAACATGATTAGTAATTTGAAAGCTTAAAACGGTTGGTGAGGTGATTTTAACAAATCATCAAGCTTTTACTCTCCCCAGGATGACACAGGGGTAGAAAAGTCATTTCGGATCCATGATTTGTTCATCTTTATGAACGTGAGTCTGTCTACTTTATCAGTGGAGAGCCGCGTGCGCTTATCTGTCAGCACACCACCAGCAGCGCTGAACACACGTTCAGAAAGAACGCTGGCTGCGGGGCATAACAAGATCTCCAAGGCGTAAGTGGCGAACTCATTTATCCAGATTGGAAGCCCAAAAAGAGCAAGGGTCCAGAGACACAGTCATGGCTTCAATGTTTACTTGGAGATACTCCTGTACCATCGTCTGTAGGCGTTGACTATGTGTCAGACTTCTTGTCTCCTGTGGCCTTGCAAAGGATGGGCTAAAAAAGTGGTGAAATGATTCCGCAAAATTGATGTTACCAGCAGATACTGTGTTTCTGTTACGTTTTGAGTGCTGAACACTCGACGGTCCCACGGTTGGCAAGTTGGAACTGTGAGATTCACTACGTGCACCACTAGTGTTTTGGGGAAAAGCACATGTAAGATTCTGCAACAGTCTCTGCTGATACTCCTACATGCGTGCATCTCTTTCTATGGCAGGAATAATTTCTGCAAATTTACTTTTGTACTGGGGATCTAAGAGTGTGGCAACCCAGTAGTAGTCAGTATTATTTCTAATTCTCACAATTCGAGGGTCATGTTGCAGGTAGTGCAGCAAGAAGGCACTCATGTGTCTTGCGCATCCAGGAGCACCAAGTCCCTGTTGTGTTGGTGGCGAGGTAACAATCATGCTTCCTTCCTCTACCCTCTCCCCCCAACCTCGCACAACAGAAATGTGATGAAGGTCTCCCTCATCTGATGAGTCTTCCATCAGTTCATCCTCCACTTCTTCCTGGGCTCCTGCACCTTCCTCACTAGTTTGGCTGCTAACATACAACCTGGCAAAACCATCTCCCCCACCGTCACATGCCTTCCGCCTTGGTGCTGCCGACCGTCTGGACCTTGCAGATGTTAGCCCTTCCGCATACAACTCCTCCTCCTCTACTTCCTCCACCTCCTCTTGTGCCACCACCTGACTCAGAATTCTGTTTAACATGTGCTCCAGCATGTAAATCACCGGAATAGCCTTGCTGATAATGGCATCGTCAGCACTAAACATCTTCGTCGCCATTTCAAAACTGTGCAGAAGGGTGCATAGGTCCCTGATCTGAGACCACTCCTCCGGCGTGATTTGCCCCACCTCTGGATCTCTTTGGCCCAGGCTATAAGTCAGAACATATAGCACCAGGGTTTGTCGGTGCTGCCACAGTCGCTGCAACATGTGCAGAGTTGAATTCCACCGGGTAGGCACATCGCATTTTAGCCGGTGAAGTGGCAGGCCCAACGACTTCTGTAGAGATGTATAGATGTAAGTCGCTGAGCTGCGGGATGCGAATGGCGGAAGTGAGCACACAGCGACCGTGCCCTCTGCAGAAGGCCATCTAGTCCCGGATAGTGGGCTACATATTCAACGCGTGAGCCATACAAGGCATTTGTGTGACATTGCCCCGGCGAAGGGCCGCACCCAGGTTTGCAGCATTGTCGCACACGGCCTTCCCTGGTTTCAGGTCCAGTGGAGACAACCATTCATGAAACTGGTTCTCCAGAGCTGACCACAACTCCTCAGCTGTGTGACTCACATTTCCCAGACATTTCAGAGTAAAAACCGCCTGATGACATTGAGCTCTGCTGCCAGAATAGTAAGGAGGTGTGCAGGATCCCTTCTGCGCAGTTAGAAAGCTTGTGGCATGTCCAGACAGGCTTTGCGTGCAGGTGGAGGACCGAGAGGAGGTTGAGGAGGCTGAAGCAGTGAAGGAACTTTGAGATAAAGAGGATTGACGCACAACTCGTGGGGACGGCAAGACTTGAACAGCAGCCCATTGTCCTGCTGTCACCATAGTTACCCAGTGCCCAGTCAGCGACATGTAACGCCCCTGTCCATGCCTACTCGTCCAAGTGTCTGTGGTGAAATGCACCTTGTCACACACAGAGTTTCTCAAAGAAGCGGTGATGTTGTGTGCGAGATGCTGGTGGAGCGCAGGCACACCTTTCTTTGGGAAGTAGTGCCGACTGGGCATCTGGTACTGGGGCACTGCGACGGACATAAGGTCTCAAAAATCCTCTGTGTCCACCAGGTGGAAAGGCAGCATTTCTGTAGCCAAGAGCTTGCAGATGGTGAAATTCAACCTCTTAGCTTTCTCATGGCTAGAAGGAAATGGTCTTTTACTTGTCCACATCTGAGGGACCGAGGGCTGGCTGTTGTGCTTAGACGGGGTTGAGAAGGGTGTCCCCGGCAACCTGCCGGTCTGTGAGGAAGATGCAGGCAGACATGTTAGGTTGCCTTGATCCAAAGGTGGTGCTATCGATGTCGGACAGCGCTGAACACCAGCTGGTGTTTCCACCTCCAAAGAAAATGATGACCTGCCAATCATGCTGGCTGTTGCGGGTAAAGAGGTGGCAGGTCTGCGTCCCAAAACAGGTGTGACTGCTGTCCCCCCAGTCACAGAGGATGTAGAGGCCGCGGATGCACAAGATGTGGCAGACGGTGGCTGGCCCGACCGGCTAGGCCGCATTGTAGCACAGTGAGCTTCCCACTGCAATTTATGCTTCATATCCATGTGCCGGTTCACGCATGAAGTACTCAAACTATGTATTTTTTGGCCTCTACTTAGCTTTTGCTGACAAATGTTACAGATAACACGAGTTGGGTCATCTTTATCGATCTGAAAAAATGCCCAGGCTGTGCAAGGCTTAGCACCCATGCGACCTGAAGAGCCACCACAACTTGTGGTCAGAGGCAGAGTTGTGTTTGAGGATGCAGTTGTTGACGTGCTTCCAGTACTACGTCTCTGTCCAGGAAGGCGCAACCTGACCTCGTCGTCTCTAGCATCCTCCTCCACCCCCTCTGCTGACCTCATCTCTTGGCTGACTGTGGGTTGACAGTAAGTGGGATCTCCAACCTCGTCATCATCACCCTGTGTGTTATCACACCCGTCGTCCTCAGAGCCAACCTCTTCCTGCCCTGACAAAAAACTAAAGTTGTCGCTCCAATCAGGTATTTGAGTCTCATCATCGTCTTCCTCATTGTCTCCACCAACAGGATTTACAGTTTGGGAACGAGGGTCTAAATTATGGTCAGAACCTTCTGCGTCTGGTCCTGGATCCGACTCATAAAGATTCTGGGCATCAGTGCAGATCATTTCCTCGTCTGGATTCACAGAAGATCTGGAGCCGACCTCTGATTCCCAGGTTATAGTATGAGTAAACAGCTCTGCAGACTCAACCATCTGTTCTACCCCATACTGAGACGGGCAGCTGGAGACTTGGGAGCTGAGAGGAAGCAAGTGCGATTGGGGTGACACCTCTGAGTACTGGAGTATTTGTGATGTTGAAGTTGAGATGGAGGAGAGCCCACTTAAAGGAGCACTTGATATCCGTTGAAGCACCTGCTGTTTTTGTGCCTCATCTGGAATTTGTAGCGATTGGCGTGGCCGTAAGAAAGGGATCTTATCACATTGTCCGCTAAAAGAAGTAGACATCTTAGTTTGGATGGAAGATGGTCTTTCTTCTGAAGATGTTACTGTTGCTTTAACACCAACCCCACGGACACAACCTTGTTTTCCCTTCCCAACATGCCTATTCCCCTTTCCACCAGCAGCAGGCCTTTTTCCACTCATTTTGGTGGTTAACTAATTCACAACTGTGGAGTTGTTTGCACAAAAAACAATGGATGGGAACCGAGCAGAGCTGAGTGGCCAAACTGTGGTATTAGCCCAAAAGTATTGGCTGGGTTAGATGCAGATAAAAATTATATTGAATTTGCAACCTGGTGGAGGTTAGTATAGATGGACTAATAGAACAAGTCCCACACACTGCTACAAGCCGAAATATTTTTTCAGAGCTAGATGCAGAAAAAAATTATATTGAATTTGCAACCTGGTGGAGGTTAGTATAGATGGACTAATAGAACAAGTCCCACACACTGCTACAAGCCGAAATATTTTTTCAGAGCTAGATGCAGAAAAAAAATATATTGAATTTGCAACCTGGTGGAGGTTAGTATAGATGGACTAATAGAACAAGTCCCACACACTGCTACAAGCCGAAATATTTTTTCAGAGCTAGATGCAGAAAAAAATTATATTGAATTTGCAACCTGGTGGAGGTTAGTATAGATGGACTAATACAACAAGTCCCACACACTGCTACAAGCCAAAATATTTTCTCAGAGCTAGATGCAGAAAAAAATTATATTGAATTTGCAACCTGGTGGAGATTAGTATAGATGGACTAATAGAACAAGTCCAACACACTGCTACAAGCCGAAATATTTTTTCAGAGCTAGATGCAGAAAAAAATTATATTGAATTTGCAACCTGGTGGAGGTTAGTATACATGGACTAATAGAACAAGTCCCACACACTGCTTCAAGCCAAAATATTTTTTCAGATCTAGATGCAGAAAAAAATTATATTGAATTTGCAACCTGGTGGAGGTTAGTATAGATGGACTAATAGAACAAGTCCCACACACTGCTACAAGACGAAATATTTTTTCAGAGCAAGATGCAGAAAAAAATTATATTGAATTTGCCACCTGGTGGAAGTTAGTATAGATGGACTAATAGAACAAGTCCCACACACTGCTACAAGCCGAAATATTTTTTCACAGCTAGATGCAGAAAAAAATTATATTGAATTTGCAACCTGGTAGATGTTAGTATAGATGGACTAATAGAACAAGTCCCACACACTGCTACAAGCCAAAATATTTTTTCAGAGCTAGATGCAGAAAAAAATTATATTGAATTTGCAACCTGGTGGAGGTTAGTATAGATGGAGTAATAGAACAAGTCCCACACACTGCTACAAACCGAAATATTTTTTCAGAGCAAGATGCAGAAAAAAATTATATTGAATTTGCAACCTGGTGGAGGTTAGTATAGATGGACTAACAGAACAAGTTCCACGCACTGCTCCAAGCCGAAATATTTTTTCAGAGCTAGATGTAGATAAAAATTATATTGAATTTGCAACCTGGTGGAAATTAGTATAGATGGACTAATAGAACAAGTCCCACACACTGCTACAAGCCGAAATATTTTTTCAGAGCTAGATGCAGATAAAAATTAAATTGAATTTTCAACCTGGTGGAGGTCAGCATAGATGGACTAATAGAACAAGTCCCACACACTGCTAAAAGCCGAAATATTTTTTCAGAGCTAGATGCAGATAAAAATTATATTGAATTTGCAACCTGGTGGAGGTTAGTATAGATGGACTAACAGAACAAGTCCCACACACTGCTCCAAACCGAAATATTTTTTCAGAGCTAGATGCAGATAAAAATTATATTGAATTTGCAACCTGGTGGAAATTAGTATAGATGGACTAATAGAACAAGTTCCACACACTGCTACAAGCCGAAATATTTTTTCAGAGCTAGATGCAGATAAAAATTATATTGAATTTGCAACCTGGTGGAGGTTAGTATAGATGGACTAATAGAATGATGCTATGCCTAAAAAGTTTTACTTCACTAGGTGCAGTAAAAGAATTTGTATTCTATACACAGATGGTGTAGCTTGCAACACAGTTAGGCTTCTCCACTGACTAACACACACTGCAAGAGGACAAAAAGGATTTGCTTTGCTAGATTTAGCCAAATGCTGTGAAAAAAACTTGCACAGCACTGGCTCAGACCTGCCTGGCAAAAAGTGATAGGAACTGATGTAACCTAGCCCTCAAAAGGACTGCAATTACAATTAGTCTTTACTCCCAACCTATCTATTTAAGAGCACAGACCTGCCTGATAAAAGTGATAGGAACTGATGTAACCTAGCCCTGAAAAGGACTGCAATCACAATTAGTCTTTACTCCCAACCTATCTATTTAAGAGCACAGACCTGCCTGATAAAAGTCATAGGAAATGATGTAACCTAGTCCTGAAAAGGACTGCAATCACAACTATTCCCTACTCCCAAGCTATCTGTAGATTTGTGCGAAAATTAGCTTGAAATTAACAAAGTATAGCGCACACAGCAACAGCGGTGCTGTCTAACACGCAGCTGCAGCAGTGAGAAAATGGTGGCAACAGGGAAAATGGCTGGGTCTTATAGGGCAAGGACTTGTGACATACACTGCCAATGACACATGCCCTTGCTTGTGTGAAAAAAGCAGTTCGCTCCGTGTGTGCACTGCTGATAGGCTGACAGATTGCACCTCCCCACCGTAAATGCGGGAAAGAGAAAAAAAAATGGAGATCTTCATTATTTATGCATAGATCCATCCCCTGCCCCTCCCCCCGCCCCGCTGTACACTCAAACTGCGTATTAACATTAATTTTCAGCATTACCGAGAAAAAATCCAGTTATGATTTTGGTGCACGAACAGTTATCGAACATAACCTCGAACAGCCAAATTTTTTTCAAATTGTAAATACAGTGAATAGTAAATAAAAAGTTTACCCAAATTAAAAATAGAGATAAGGATAAAATAAATAAAAATATGGCATATGGCTGTTATGATCTGCAACATGTACTAAGGAAAGATAGGGGAAAGCTGTCCCTACAGTAAGACTAAGCTGAATCCCTACGATGTAGCGGGCTGCCTGTTCCTAGTGAACAGACTCGCCTTAGTCCTCGGCTAGTCTGAATGAAGACCTATAGAAATAAGGGAGGGGACCCTAAAAGAACTAAGGACTGGGACAAAAATGGGACACCTCCTAAACAGAAAAGTTGTTGCAGAACACAAAAAGACAAACTGACAAAAATGTACTAGAGGTCCCAGAGGACCAAGCGAACTTGACAGAGAAAGGCACCGAAGCACCAGGCTAGAGAAACAGTCAAACATTGAAGTCCAGCAAAGCCACAAGGGTGGAGCTGGAATATAAAGGCAGATGGTCACGTGACCGCAAAACACAAGATGGAAAAAACAAACAGGAGGGTTCTAACAATGGCATCATGGCTGGCCATTCCAGAAAAATCTGATGTGTCAACCTTAGCAGTAAACCTTGTAAGCAAATGAAAATTGTGATGTTTTTGGATGCTGAAATACCGCAAAAAAGCTGTAAGAAATGATTAAAATGTAATTTGTAGCCCTAAATGGTATAAATTAAAACATTGTCTCGCCCTGCAAAAAATAAGCCATCACACAACTCTATTGACCAAAAAATTAAAACGATTTTCAAATTTCTGATTTTGTTCTCACCACTAAAATAAAAAAATGGATAATTGTTATATTGCTGTCATTTTATTGATGAGGAAAATCATATTGACTGGTCATTTTTTACTACACAAGGTAAGAGATAAAAACAATTGAAAAAAAAATGTCAGAATTGCATTTTTTTTCGCATTTTCATCACACCTGGAATTTTTTTCCCATTTTCAAGTACACTATATGGTAGTTTGAATGGTGTCATTCAAAAGTACAACTTGTCCCCCAAAAAATAAGCCCTCATATGTCTATGCAATTATGGCTCTTGGAAGAAGAGGCATGCTGAGTTTGATAGCATGTATTTCTATGCAGCTGTCACGTTCTGGTCGAGAAAGTTGACTGCTAGCCTAAGCATTGCGTAGCGATTTTCATCCGAGTTATATGGTCATCTGACTCTGCTCTGATGCAATGCTATGTGGAAAATCTGCACATGCAGTAAACTCAGTGTTCTCTCAAGATAAATTGACATGTTGCTGATTTGAAACAATGCAAAAAATAAAGCACAGTGGCATCATATTTATAGAAATCCCACTTAGTTTTTTTTTATGTTGAGGCAACTAACCTGTGATGCAATTTTTAAATCTGCAACAAATCAACTTCTCTTGTGGTAAATTTTAACGAATGCGGATTTTTCTGAAATTCTAGTAGAAATCAATTCCACTCAAGTATATTCACTCATATCTACTTGATACAAATTTTACCAGTGAATTGAGAGTGAATGATCTGTGAAAGAGGAAAAAGCAATAGATTTCTCTAGTAAAAAAATGCAAAGTTTTTTTTACATCTATTGTACTATTGATTTATCTAAAATAGCACAATATTGTCTGAAATAGAAAGCAGATGCCAAGTCGCGTTTGCATTGCCCCTGATGTGCCAAAAGAGCAGAAACCCCTCACAAGTGAACCCATTTTGAAAATAACACCCATCAAGAAATTTATATAGAGGTGCGGTGAGCACTTTGAATCCACATATGCTTTACCCAAATTTATAAAGTTGAGCCGTGAAAATGAAAAAATACATTTCTCCCACAAAAATGTTGCTTTAGACCCAAATATTTAAATTTCAAAATGGTAACAGGAGAAAATGGACTCAACATTTGATGTGACATTTCTTTTGAGTACACCAATACCCCACATTTGGTGGAAAATTACTGTTTTGTTGCACAGCAGGGCTTGGAAGGCAAGGAGCATTATTTTACTTTTGGAGCATGAAATTGGCTGGAATAGATAGTGGGCGGCATATGTAGTGAAAAACTACTGTTTGGGTGCACTGCAGGTCTCGGAAGAGAAGAAGCACACTTTAACTTTTGGAGCACAAAAATGTCTGAAATAGATTGCTGACTCCATGTCACATTTGCAGGGCACCTGATGTGCCTAAACAGTGGAAACCCCCCACAAATGACCCTATTTTGGAAATTACTTCCCTCAAGGAATTTATCTAGAGGTGCAGTGAGCATCTTGAACCCACAGGTTCTTTATCGAATTTTTAAAGTTGAGCCGTGAAAATGAAAAAAAAAATTTTTCCCACAAAAATGTTGCTTTAGCCACATATTTTTCAATTTCACAAGAGGAAATGAACCACCTACTTTATTGTACAATTTCTCCTGAGTATGCCAATACCTCATATGTTGGAGAAAACTGCTGTTTGGGCACAAAGTAGAGCTCCAATAGAAAGGAGAGTCGTTTTGGAAAGCAGACTTTGCTCATGTGGAGAAGAGAAGTAATCCCAAACAAATGACTCCATTTTGGAAACTAAAACCCTCAAGGAATTCATCTAGGGTTGTAGTGAGCATATTGCTACCACATAATTTTAGAACATTAGGACATGAAAATTAAAAATTACTTTTTTAATAAAATGTTGTTTTCACCCCACATTTTTAATTTCCACAAAGAATAATAGGAAATGGACCCAATATTTAGAAAGCAATTTCTTTATGAATGCAGCAATGCTCTATACAGTCATGGCTGAAAGTGTTGGCACCCTTGAAATTGTTCCAGAAAATGAATAATTTCTCCCTGAAAATTATTGCAATTACACGTTTTGTTATAGACATGTTTAATTCCTTTGTGTGTATTGAAACAACACAAAAATTCTGTGACGAAAAGGTAAATTAGACATTATTTCACACAAAACTTCAAAATGGGCAGGACAAAATTGTTGGCACCTTTCTAAAATTGCGGGTAACCAACTTAATTTCAAGCATGTGATGTTCGTTGAAACTCACCTGTTGAAAGTAACACTGCAGGGCTGAGAAGAGGGGGTAATTTGACTTTCCATGCTTGGATTTTAGTGAATTGTCTTTTGGGCGCCATGTCACCAGCACATCTGAACTGATAGGAACACACAAAAGCACTGATTTACAAAGAAAGTATTTATTGCATCGACATATTCTGAGAGCTATAACTTTTTATTTTTTCACTGAACGAGCTGTTGTGGAGGACTGTTTTCTGCAGGATGAGTTGACATTTTTATTTGTACCATTTCGGACTACATAATTTACTTTGATCGCTTTTTTTTATCGACTTTCGGGTGGCAAACAGTACAAAAAGCAGAAGTTTATAAATGGTTTTTATTATTTTTTTTTACAGCTTTCAACTGGCGGTTAAAGTGATCAGTCCATTGTATTCTTCAGGTCATTCTGATCACAGTGATACCAGATTTGTACGGGTCTTTTATGCTTTGTGTGTCAGTATGATGGAAAAGCAGTATTTTTGGTGTGTTTTTAATTTATTTTTTATGGTGTTCATGAAATGGCTTAAATAATATCACAGTTTTATAGATTGGTATCTCCACATCCGGAATGAACCAAACATGCATATGTTTTTGCTTTTACAGAATAACACCATTTTTCCTTGTAAAACACTTTTCCAATTTTTTGGTATTTTCCCTTTTATTTTTTCACATTTTTACAAACTTTATTTCACTTTTTTTTTCACTTTTTTGCCTAGTCTCAGTATGGGACATAAACTTTTCCTGGTCTGATCACAGATCTAATACTCTGCAATACTTCTGCATTGCATGGCGATAGAGCTGTCAATCAGACACAGGCAGAAGGTATGTCAGGTTCTGCTCTTTGCAGAACCCAACAGGCCATTGTACCTGGGTGACCTCCTGGCTATTTTTCGGCCTAGGGTCACCATGGAGACTATTGACATGACAAAATTGCAATCGCATTGTGCCAATCAGAGCAGAGAGGGAGCTCACTCCCTCTTTAAGCAGATTGATGCCACTGTCGCTCTTGACAGCAGCATCAGTGGGGTTAAACACCCTCTGTCATCAGTAGAACTGATCGTTGGCGTTACTGTAAGGTGTCAGTTATGATATATAACTGACAACAGCTGATAATTTTGCCGGCTCTGCTAGTGAGTCGGTGCAATCATCTCACTGTACATGTATTGCAGTTTGAGGGAACACACTTCCCATGGTGTCGTATATGTATGGCTTTTGTAGTGAAGGGGTTAAACAAAATGTGTAATTTGACCAAGAAATAACCTGTCAGTGTGTTAACATTGATGGTCCACAATATTAATGCCCTCACATAGTGCCCCTTTTTAGATTTCCCCATTTGTAAAGTGGCAGTCATGCATAGGAGATTTATTGATGTTACCTTCCTCTACCTACAGGATATGATGTTCCAAAGCACAACAGGAGAACCATATGTATACATCTATGTTTCTGAATTTTATGTAGTCCTCATGGAGAAAACGGTCATAGGGGCATAAAATAATACTATTAATTCAACTGTATTAAATATCATTAAATAGAACATCATGCTCTCCAATAAGCCCAATGTTTGTGAGTGTTCCCACGATGCATTCCTGGTGCATTGTTGTGGCATGATTTTCTGAAATTGGGGTAGAATTCCCCAATTTTTACAATTATTTTTTAAATCATACAAAAAATTGCATTGATAATACAACATGTGAACATAGCCTTGGGGAAATTTAATAAAACTGGTTCTTAGGAAAATTTTAGCGGTTACCCATAAGCAACCTGTCAAATTCCAGCTTTCTTTAATTGTCTTTTTCATTTTTTAGAGTACTTTATTGTAAATTGTTATAAATATAAGCACTATTTTGCAGGTGGTATTAGCATAGTAAGAGTGACAATATACAGTATAGAGTAGATATTATATATGTTCATAATAAGCCAATTTAGATGACATATTAATCGAAGTATAAATGAAACACAGAGGTCGCACACTTTGAAATGTGAGACATATGTACTGCATGAATGAATATTCCTCTTGAAAAGTAAATGTATTGGAAAAGAATCTAGTCTATTAATAGGACTTTCTAGCTAAAATTTATATTTTTTCAAATATGATATATTAGATATAATGTTACCATGGAAACTAATTACTTTTATTCAAACTTCTTTTCTTATCTTTACCAGAACTTATTAATTGCTATGGCAACACCTTTAAGACAGAACATTGAGTCTTGATCTATTAAAATACCCCCAAAAACTCAGTCACCATGACAACAATAAAAGTTCAACTGAATGTTTCAGATATTTTCTGATTAAATGAAGTACAATAATCAAACGATGTCACTCCATTTTTGACGCCAACCCCTACTGGAGAGAGTTCATGACTTTCTGTGCGAAATTTTAAAAAATATGCAAGTAATGAGCATGGATTAAATGAAGAAAATTCCCAAGAGTCTAATCTTTTGACAAGCTCAATATAGAAAGCATTAACAATATAAAAGCATTAACCCCTTCATGACCTTGGAGTTTTTCCATTTTTGCACTTTCATTTTTTTGCTCCCTTTCTTCCCAGAGCCATCACTTTTATTTTTCAGTCAATATGGCCATGTGAGGAATTTTTTTTTTGCGGGACGAGTTGTACTTTTGACTGACACCATTGATTTTACCATATAGTGTACTGGAAAACAGGAAAAAAAATAAGTGTTGTGAAATTGCAAAAAAAAGTGCAATTTCAAGTAGTTTTTTTTACCATGTTCACTAAATGCTAAAACTGACTAGCCATTATGATAAATAGGTTATTTTTTATTTAAGTGGTGAAAAAAAAACGAAAAAAAAAAAAAACAGTGCTATTTTCCGAGACCTGTAGTATTTTCATTTTTCTGGATCTAGGGGTGTGTGAGGGCATATTTTTGTGCGTTGAGCTGATATTTTATTGATACCATTTTGGGGCAGATACAATGTATTGATCTCCTGCTATTGCATTTTATCATAATGTTGCAGCGACCAAAAAACGTAATTCTGGAGTTCTGATTTTTTCCTGAGTATGCCGTATAATTAATTTATATTTTGATAGATCAGATGTTTAACGCTGCAATACCAAACATTTGTATTTTTTTTTTAATGGGGCAAAATGAGGTTGATTTGAACTTTTATATTTTTTCAATTTTTTAAATATTTTGAAACATTTTTTTCACACTTTTTATTGGCTTCAATAGTCTCATTAGGAGACTTGAAGCTGCGATCAATCGATCGCTTTTACTACTCTTAGCAGGGCCGAAGCCCTGCTATGTGTAGCAGAAATGATCATCTTCTATGATCGCCAGCCATGGTTGTCCATAGGAAATTTGCAACGACTGGCACGGGGGTCTTCTGCAGACCCCTGACTGTCATGCCAACCCATCGGCACCCCACGATCATGTGGCAGGGGTGCAGATGGGCAGGGCTTGTGATGCGTATCTGGTAAGAGATTGACAGCGACATTTAACTTGTTAACAGCCGCATGTAGATCACGATTTCACCCGTGGCTGTAAGGGGCACATGACTACTGATTAAATCAAAATTGACATGAAGGGATACATTTTTCTTATACTTTGTTCCTCCTTCCACTGTGCTTTACATTATCATTGCTGTCCGGAATGGGGTCACAACCTAAATTCTTTATCAGTATGTCTTTGGAGTGTGGGAGGAAACCAGAGTACCTAGAGGAAACCTGTGCAAACGCAGGGAGAACATACAAACTCCTTGCCGGTGTTGTCCTTCATAGGATATGAACAAAGGACCCCAGAGCTGCAAAGCAACAGTGTAAAAACAGGTAGCCCCAGTAGAAAAGCCCTGCTCATAAAGACCATCTAATCAACAGTGGGAACCACAGGATGGGAATTCTCATAGTAAATATAAAAATCAGTCATTAGTAAATAGAGATGAGCTGTGTTCGACTAGAACTGTTCGCCAATCTCAAATTCGAGCTGCTTTGGGCGGTGTTCGAGTTGTTCGACGAACCCGAACGATTTGCAAAAAATTCGGCTGTTCGAGGTTATGTTCGATAACTGTTCGTGCACCAAAAGCGTGTCCTGCATGTCTGGTGCTATTTAGAGCACCAATCATGCAGGGATTGTCTGCCACTCACTGTAATGCCACAGCCATGGTGGTTGTGGCATTACAGTGATTGCCCAAATCGATGGGAAAAGTGCTCACAGTGAAACATGAAAAGCCGGCAATTCAGCAGCAGCATACACCGGTACCCGACAATTTAGAACAGAAAGAATAGAGAATCACACATAGATTAGAAAGATAGAAACATGTCAGTCACATATATATGAAGTACAGTGACAGTGTTGCTTACGGTACTTGTCATTTAGTGTAAAGGATTTATTAAAAAAAACATTAGTGTTTTCATGCACCGTCTCTTTAAAAAAGCCGGCCGGCATTTCAGCAGCGGTACCCGACAATTTAGAATAGAAGGAATAGAGAATCACACATAGATTAGATAGATAGAAACATGTCAGTCACATATATATTAAGTACAGTGACAGTGTTGATTACTGTACTTGTCATTTAGTGTTAAAATAAAGGATTTATTTAAAAAAAAATTGGCGTGGGGTTCCCCATAATACTAGGCTCTAGCGGAGATTAAGCAGACGGCTGGGGCAGATGTTTGAAGCCTGGGAAGGGGGTAATACCCACGGAGCTTCCCAGGCTACTAATATCAGCCCCCAGCTGAATACCTAGCCTTTACTAGCTATTAAAATGGGGGACCCTCAAAAAAAATGACGTGGGGTCCCCCCTATTTTAATAGCTCGCAAAGGCTATGCAGACAGCTGGGGGCTGATATTAATAGCCCAGGAAGAGTGCCATGAATATTGGCTGACATCAACCCCAGCCCTATTACCCCACTGCCACCGCTACAGGGCAGTGGGAAGAGCGAGGCTAAGTGCCAGAATTGGCGCATCCTATGGATGCGCCATTTCTGGGGCGGCTGACGGCTGGTGTTTCTAGCCTGGGAGGGGGCCAATATTCATGGCACCCTTCTTGGGCTATTAATATCAGCCGCCAGCTGTCTGCCTAGCCTTTGCTAGCTATTAAAATAGGGGGGACCCCACGTCATTTTTTTGGGGGGGTCCCCCATTTTAATAGCTAGTAAAGGCTAGGTATTCAGCTGGGGGCTGATATTAGTAGCCTGGGAAGCTCCATGGGTATTACCCCCTTCCCAGTCTTCAAACATCTGCCCCAGCCGTCTGCTTAACCTCCGCTAGAGAATAAAATTACAGGGAACCCCACGCCAATTTTTTTTTTAATAAATCCTTTATTTTAACACTAAATGACAAGTACAGTAACCAACACTGTCACTGTACTTCTTATATATGTGACTGACATGTTTCTATCTATCTAATCTATGTGTGATGCTCTATCTTTCTGTTCTAAATTGTCGGGTACCGCTGCTGAATTGCCGGCCGCCTTCTTTAAAGAGACGGTGCATGAAAACACTATTATTTTTTTAAATAAATCCTTTACACTAAATGACAAGTTCAGTAAGCAACACTGTCACTGTACTTATTATATATGTGACTGACATGTTTCTATCTATCTAATCTATGTGTGAAGCTCTATTCTTTCTGTTCTAAATTGTCGGGTACCGCTGCTGAATTGCAGGCCGGCTTTTTTAAAGAGACGGTGCATGAAAACACTAATATTTTTTTTAATAAATCCTTTACACTAAATGACAAGTACAGTAACCAACACTGTCACTGTACTTCTTATATATGTGACTGACATGTTTCTATCTATCTAATCTATGTGTGATGCTCTATTCCTTCTTGTCTAAATTGTCGGGTACCGGTGTATGCCGCTGCTGAATTGTCGGCCGGCTTTTTTAAAGAGAGCGTCTTCAGAGCTGTTCGTCAGCTTTTGTACACCTTTGAAGGTGTTTTCTATGTGTTTCTATGTGTTTTTGTTTGCCTGCCATTGGTTTTAACGGTGTTCGACGGTGTTCTAAGGTGTTCGACGAACAGTTCGACGAACAGTTCCTCGAACATCCCGGTGTTCGACGAACCGAACCGAACCCGAACACTACGGGGGTGGCTCAACACTATTAGTAAAGTAGATACCTGAAGAAATAAGGCATACAAGGGACACCAATACAGACACCCCAAAGTGTGTTTCGCTTATTCATCAGGATGATTGAATATCGAATCAGGGTACCAAGAAGGTGATGTTATTAGAGGGAGTGTGGGTTTTAGTCAGTGGACAAGAGTGAATAGAGCAAAAGATCTTCTCATTGAAGGTCTGCTTCTTCTGCAATAAATTTGAAAACCCCCAAGGCTGTGGGCAAGATGAAACTGTGCCTGCTGAGGGGGCAAAACAAACACCCATATCATGTCGAACTACCGTCCTGTCCCAATTACTAGGGGACCTAAGAACGCCACTCTTGAAGCCAGAGCAGTGTGAAAAGGTTGTTGTTTGGATAGCAGATAATGCTTCCACTTAGTTTTCCACCACCACCATCCTGTCTTCTACACGGTGCAGTCTCAGTAGCCGTGAGTCTGGACCACATATTTCTCACACTTCCTCCCACCATGCCGAGTGCCCAGAGATAAGTGATGCCACACTTGGACACTCCAAAGAGCTGTTCACTTTTTCATTTATAGATTCAGGCCTCTTGCCCGGCCTGCTTCAAGCGGGGCAAGAGGAGATCGCATGTATTGATGCCCAAATATTTGAGCAGCCATGGCCACATGAAGGCGATGGTGGGAAGCTGTCTCAAGAGGTGGATGATGATGATGAGACACAATTGCCACCAAGTCAGGAGGAGGCCCAGGGTGCATACATGTAAGAGGAGGTGGTGGACGATGAAGTCACTGACCCAACCTGGCAAGGTGACATGCATAGTGAGGACAGCAGCACAGAGGGGAGTGAGACATAGTACCACAAAAGGCAGGAAGAAGCAGTGGAGTGGCCACAGACACAAGGCGGGCAACTGTTCCCCGAAACACCAACACGAGAGAAGTTGACAGTCCAACCATTAGGTCTTCCAGAGTCTGGCTCTTTTTTAAAGACTGTCTAGATAACCCCAAGAAGGCCATTCGCAACCTCTGCAATGCCAGCATCAGCAGGGGCAGCAAAACTACCAGCCTGACCACCACCAACTTGATCAGGCACATGACAGCAAAGCCCCCGACTAGCTGGGTCGAATGCCAGGGTCAAGAAACAGTGTCCGCGAGCGAAACTACTGCATGTTCCGCTGTGTGCGTGCATGCCAATCCTCTGTCCATGGCGCAGGCGAAGATGCCTCCCACCCTGCACCTGTCATTGCACGCTTGCAACCATCACTGTCAGAGTCCATGTCCTTGTCCCAATGCAGTGTTCAGTTGTCCCTACTCCAGTTCTTTGAATGCAAGCGCAAATAAGCAGCCAATGCACCACGGGCCACACTACTAACCTCTCACATTTCTCAAATGTTTGCACTTGAAACTTTGCCACAACCTAATGGCGGCGGCCGTCCCTTTGGTACTCTGTCCAAAGCCACTTCTATTTCTCCCGGTGTGCCATCCCTGCATTACACAAGCACCTGTCCCAGAACATTACCCGTGCCCTCAACAACGCAGTCACTGAAAAGGTCCACCTAACCACGGACACGTTGACAAGTGCTTGTGGCCAGGGATGGTACAACTCGATGACGGCACACTGGGTTAATATAGTGGAAGCCGGGACCCAATCAGAACCTGGGACGGAACATGTCCTCCCGACGCCGAGGATTGCGGGCCTTGGGTCAATTAGGGTTGCCCCCACATTGTACAGCACTATGGTTTCAACCGGAGGAATACAGATTTGATACACTGACCATCACTGAAACCTTGGAGATGTTTAGAGAACCAAGGTTGGGACAATAAGGTCACCTCACCATATACCTCAATTGACTCTGTCAGCTTCCAAAGGTTGCTGCTACCCCATTTCTGTGGGAGCCCACCAAAAGCAGAGTGCTAATGGTTGGGTTAGTTGTCCCAGGAAGCCCTGAAGTCATAAATGTTCTATTTCCCGGTGAGACAGCAGAAGGGTGAGCCTCTTTAATTTGCACCATCTTGTGTATTTTGTTGGAACTGTACTATATGTTATTGACTGTTGGTGATCTAATAAAGTATCACCCCACTATTTTACCCTAATCCTGTGATGTCTGAGTAGTATTCTGCCCATGGTAATTAGTATGGTCATTCAGAAGGATGAGCTCTGGTCCATGCACTCTTTCTAAAGACAGCCAGGCAAGCGGACGAGAGCACCCACTGACCCTAGTGTCTCCACAACACCATTAAACAAGCAACACCTTGAAGACCACGGAGATCTCCAAACAAGTCAGGGTCAAAGTTGTTGAGAAGTTCAAGTCAGGGTTGGGTTATAAGGTTAAAAAAAAATATTCCTATCTCTGATGATCCTCAGAGCACCATCAAATCCATTATCATCAAATGGAAAGAACATGGTACCACAAGAAACCAGCCACAAGAGGGCCACCCAGGCTAGGAGGGCAATAATCAGAGAGGCAGCAAAGGTAACCCTGAAGAAGCTGAAGAGTTCCCAAGCAGAGACTGGAGTATCTTTCCATATGACCACAATAAGCCGTACACTCCATAGAGGTGGCCTTTAAAGGAAGAGTGGGCAGAAAAAAGCCTTTAATTCCAAACAAAAATTGTAAGGCTCGTTTTGAGTTTGCCAAAAGACATGTGGGTGACTCCTCAAATGTAGGAGGAAGATGTTGTGGTTAGATGAGACAAAAATTTTACTTTTTGGCCACCAAGGTAAACACTATGTCTGGTGTCAAATCAATAGAGTTCATCACCCCAAGACCACCATCACCACAGTGAAACATGGTGGTGATAGAATCATGCATAGTCGAGGGGAAGATAGATGGTGCAAAGTGCAAGATATTCTTGAGCAAAACCTGTTTCAGTCTGTTAGTGATTTGAGACTGGAACGAAGGTTGACCTTCCAACAAGACAATGACCCAAAGCATACTGCTAAACCAAAACTCGAGTGGTTTAAGGGGAAACGTGTAAATGTTTTCGAGTAGTCTAGTCAAAGCCCAGACCTTAATCCAATTAAGAATCTGTGGTCAGACTTGAAGATTGCTGTTCACCAGAGGAAACCGTCTAATTTGAAGGACATGGAGCAGTTATGCCTTGAGGAATGGGCAAAAATCCCAGTGGCAAAATGTGGAAAGCTCATAGAGACTTATCCAAAGCGACTTGCAACTATAATTGCTACAAAAGGAGGCTTTACAAAGTACTGCCTTTAGGGAGGTGAATAGTTATGCACACTGAAGTTTTCAGCTATTTTGTCCTATTTCTTGTTTGCTTCTAAATAAAAAGAAAGCCAAATGTTCACAGTGGTAGGCATGTTCTTTACATGAACTGATACAAACCTTAAAAAAAAACAGTAAAGCTCCAAGTTGTGAGGCAGCAAGACATAAACAATGCCAAAGAAGTGAATACATTCAGAAGCCACTGTAGTGCTATTCTCGCTTGCGATGTCAGTTTAGGTGGACGACCATATCTTCCTAGGTTTGCAGTTGGCAATACTCCTTCCATTGGATGATGGATTGAACAGTACACTGTGAGATATTTAGAGCTTGGGCATATTTTTTTTAAAACTTAACCCTACTTTACCCTTCTTCATAGCTTTATCGCTGACCCGTCTGGTGTGTTCCATGGTTTTCATGATGCTGTTTTAACCCCCAAACAAACATCTGAGGCATTCACAGAACAGCTGTAGTTATCCAGAGAATAAACTTCACCCAGGTGGACTCAATTTGGTAATTATATGACTTCTGGAGGCAAATAGTCAAAAAATATATATTTTTTAAACAAGCAAAAAAATGGTGAGGTATACCATTCAGTGAAAGACTAGGGTCATATGAGCATACTGAAATGAGCAGGTCAATTAAGCAGATCACGCTCAGATCAAACACTGCTCAGAGTTTGAACACAGTGTAATCACAGTGTGCCCCAATTTTTTCGGATGAGAAGAAGATGGAGAAAAAAGTTTCTCCATTTTCTCCATTTTGTCAGTCCATGGAAATCAGATTAAATATTGGATCAAACTCAGCATGCTGCGTTTTCTCCCCGGACCGGTTGCGTCCAAGGAAAAAATTAGACATGTGCGCAGCTGCTTAGAATAACATTGGACCGAGTACGATCCAATATTTTCTCAATTTGGTTATGTGCATAAGCCCAAACATTGTATAATTAGCATTAGAGGGAACAGATATAAGTATTAATATTGCACAGAGTTCTGTTAATATTATAATTAGTGATGAGCGAGCACGAAAATGCTCGGGTGCTCGATGCTTGGGTCGAGCACATAGGAATAGTCGGGTGCTCGACCCGAGCAACGAGCCCAATGTAAGTCTATGGGAAACTTGATCATTTTTCAGGCGGCTCCCCCTGGTGGTCGGCAGAGGGCCTAAAAATTGCCCAAATCGATGGGAACAGTGCTCAAATGACATGGGAGCAGCATGGGGAAGACCCCTGGAAGCATTTCTGACTCCCAGGTCACTTTTGTCAACAACGCTGTCAGAGGTATTACGCCACTTTTAGGGACTCACAATAAAACATACCAAAATGAAACCAAAATGGATTTTCCTGGGAAATATGTTAAGGAACATCCTTTCCAGAGTAATGACTTGTATATAAAACAAAATAAATAACCAAAAACAAAAATGCTCCTCCAAACATTGGGCTATGTTCACACGTAGCATTTTTGATGCGTTTTTTCACTTTTGCATTGCTTTCAACTGTGACAAATGCATTCACCAGGAAATGTCATTTTAACATTTTACAACCATATCTGGACATGTGGTGTGTGAGATATCATCAGACACATAGTGTTTAATTTATGAAGGAGGGACTCAGAGTCACAAAGCCTATTTCGTAGGGCTATCAGGCGGCCTTTACTATTCTTAAAGGGCCAGCAGTCGGCCCTCACTATTTTTAGAGAGCCATCAGCCGGCTATGTTTTATTGTTCCCATTACTAAATAGTGGGTCTCCTATACTGTTATTGCGTATGCAGTGAGTGGCAGGGCTGCCCGACATTTGGATGCACTCCAATACCCCTTTGAAGTGACCTATAGGAGGGCCTCCTGAAAACAATGTTCCCATTATTAGTTAGTGGGTCTCCCATTGTGTTTGCCTATGCAGTGAATGCAAGGGTTGCCAAAAATTTGGAGGCACTCCAATGCCCCTTGGAAGAGACGTGGAGGTCAGAGGGCCTCCTGAAAACAATGCTCCCATTATTAAGAAGTGGGTCTCCCATTGTGTTTGCCTATGCAGTGAATGCAAGGGCTGCAAAAATTGGGAGGCACTCCAATGCCCCTTGGAAGAGATGTGGAGGAGGGTCTCATAAAAAAATGTTTCCATTAGAAAGGAGCGGGCCTTCTATACTTGTAATGCCCAGGCACTAAGTGTATGGATTGACAAGCATTTACCCCAGGGGGGGTATACATGAACATACTGTAAAAAAAATTTTTTTACGGGCATCATAAACACCCTTTAAAAAAATTATGTGGGTGTTGCATCACGGACCACGGTCACCCTGGTGATATGGTGGTGGAGCATGAGGATGAGGAGAAGGAGGAGCACAAGAGCAAATAGCCAAAATCAGGAAGCGCATATCCATGTGTGGGTGTGAAAAGGTGCATGGGAATACACCTCCCAAGAAAAGACACTGGATTTGAGTTTATGCTACGCTGCTATCTTTCGGTGGTGTTGAGAAGTCTGGCCCAATCCAGCTCTATTTCATTTTTATTAGAGTCAGCTCCTCCCTGGAATCCATGCCTGAGCATTGTGTTCTGTCAGTTGGCTTCCAGTCACTGATGTGCCAGGTCCTGTCTATGCTTCCTGCCTTGTGGTATCAGTTCCCATGTCTGAACTGTGTCCTGTCTGAACTATTTCTAGCCTGATTTCTTCTGCCTATCCTGGAGGCTGTATTTCCAGGCCAGTGTGAACACGCTCCTAGCCTGTTCTTTCTGCCTTCTAGGGGCCGCATACCTAGACCCACTCCTGTATCTTGCTGCTGTGTCTGTTCTTGACTGAATACTCTCCTAGCCTGTTACCTGTTTTTCTCTATGTCTGTACCTTCCCTTTTCCTGCAGAATCTGATCCCGTACCGAACTCCTACTCGTTGTCCCTGTACTCCCGCTTGTGAGTTTAGAGTACACTCGCTACTTCATTGCAAGTATCCTGTGTGTACCTGGTTCTGCCTTTCCTTTCCAGTCTGTTCCGTGTGAACAGAGCCCTGTCCCCTCTGCTCTGCCTTGCTCACCGCTCCGGAGGTTCTTGCCTGCTCTGCCTTGCTCGCTGCTCCGGCAGTCTCGCTCTGCTCTGACCCTTTGCTCGCTGCTCCGGCAGTCTCGCTCTGCTCTGACCCTTTGCTCGCTGCTCCGGCAGTCTCGCTCTGCTCTTACCCTTTGCTCGCTGCTCCGGCAGTCTCGCTCTGCTCTGACCCTTTGCTCGCTGCTCCGGCAGTCTCGCTGTGCTCTGGCCCTTTGCTCGCTGCTCCGGCAGTCTCTCTCTGCTCTGACCCTTTGCTCGCTGCTCCGGCAGTCTCGCTCTGCTCTGACCCTTTGCTCACTGCTCCGGCAGTCTCGCTCTGCTCTTACCCTTTGCTCGCTGCTCCGGCAGTCTCGCTCTGCTCTGACCCTTTGCTCTCTGCTTCGGCAGTCTCGCTCTGCTCTGACCCTTTGCTCGCTGCTCCGGCAGTCTCGCTCTGCTCTGACCCTTTGCTCGCTGCTCCGGCAGTCTCACTCTGCTCTGACCCTTTGCTCGCTGCTCCAGCAGTCTCGCTCTGCTCTGACCCATTGCTCGCTGCTCCGGCAGTCTCACTCTGCTCTGACCCTTTGCTCGCTGCTCCAGCAGTCTCGCTCTGCTCTTACCCTTTGCTCGCTGCTCCGGCAGTCTCGCTCTGCTCTGACCCTTTGCTCTCTGCTTCGGCAGTCTCGCTCTGCTCTGACCCTTTGCTCGCTGCTCCGGCAGTCTCGCTCTGCTCTGACCCTTTGCTCGCTGCTCCGGCAGTCTCACTCTGCTCTGACCCTTTGCTCGCTGCTCCAGCAGTCTCGCTCTGCTCTGACCCATTGCTCGCTGCTCCGGCAGTCTCACTCTGCTCTGACCCTTTGCTCGCTGCTCTGGCAGTCTCGCTCTGCTCTGACCCTTTGCTCGCTGCTCCGGCAGTCTCGCTCAGCTCTGACCCTTTGCTCGCTGCTCCGGCAGTCTCTCTCTGCTCTGACCGTTTGCTCGCTGCTCCGGCAGTCTCGCTCTGCTCTTACCCTTTGCTCACTGCTCTGGCAGTCTCGCTCTGCTCTGACCCTTTGCTCGCTGCTTCCGCAGTCTCGTCCTGCTCCTCTCTCGCTCACTGCTCCAGGCTGCCTAGTCCTGCTCTTGCTCGCCACTCTGGGCGGCCTCACTCTGCTGTTTGTCCACCGCATCTGCGGTTCTGTTCCTGAGTCCCAGTCTGTACTGGGTCCTATCCACTCGGTGCTCCAACCTGTCGTACCTGCCAGTACCTCCCTGCCTGCATACCAGTCGTGCTTACCAGCATCCGCCAGTCTGCATACCAGCCGTGTCTGCCTATACCCAGCAGTCTGTGTGCCAGCCTAACCGGCCTGTTCCTGTATTCCCCTGTGTGGGTCACAAGCCGTGTTCGGGGTCTGTCCTGGACTAACACCTGGTCCCTCTGCTCGGTTCCTCCTTGGTGCACTGGCGTCGTATGCCGTCGTGCGACCCTGGTCGGATCGGGTGGATACTTAGTTACGCTTCTCCAGGCATTCACTCTCCGGCACGGTCCAGTGGAATCACTACATATACACGCACACGCCACTCAGCCCGGGCGTGTGCATTACACACAGCAGTCTGCTATATACCCTGCCTGCCTGCCTATGTACACTGCCTGCCATCTCTGCAGATGGATTAGTCCTCAGAAGGACTGTTTGTTGAGATGGATATGTGTAATGTACTTGTTTTCTCCCTACACTACCTAATACACAACCAAGTCTCTCCCTAGCTCGGCAGCGCCTCTCCCTACACTGCCTGATTGCGGAGTAGACTGACGTGCACAGCGGCGCCAGGTCTGATATAGACCTTATAATGTTGTGCGGCCAGCCAATCACTGTAATGCCACAACCACCATGGCTGCGCCATTACAGTGAGTGGCAGGCAATACCTGCATGTTGATTGGCACACTAAAGAGCACCAAACATGTAGGGAGGGGACCCGAGCATCTGCCCGAGAATCTCGCAAGTACTCCGAGCATCTCGAGAACAGAGATTCTCGGGCGAGTACCTGCCAGTATGCTCGCTCATCACTAATTATGATCTACTACTAAAATAGAAAGATTTTGCATGATATCATACTGCATGTTTTTGGCAATTTGTTAAACGAGTAGTCACAGTCTGATGAGTATTTATCTTTCAGGGCTTATTGCACCCCTTTACCTTTATGAGTCAAATAAAATTACTTAAAACCATCAATTTACAGAATCTAGGTTTATAAATCTGGTGCATGACAAGCACATATTTAGGAACTGCATCAGAAATAATTTCAGAATGTACCCGAATATGTTCTAAATGTTCGAGTATACAAATGTCACTTGTAGCGATAAATTGGTGTCATATAAACAATTGTGAGATGTATATTACTATAGTAAAATCGCCTTCAAACACATCCACAGAAGAATATGCAATGAATCAATATGGAAGCTACAGTGTTGCTATTATTCTTAGTCAATGACAGTCTAGTCTATAAAAAGCATTCAGATGTCATCCACATCAAATTTTCTTGCTGGCAAAGAAGCTGCCAGCATACCCAGAGGCCTGTTAGCAATAAGATGACAAGCTTTAGGCTACCACAATAATAATCCCGCAAGGGGAAACACATTTTTGCTGTAAATGAATGGAAAATAAACTATTTTGTACTATAATGACTATTTTACTGCTGTGAGGTCAGGTGAGCTTTCAGATACTGATCACCATTGAGAAATACAATGTAATTGTTTTGATCATATTAACAAACTGTCAATAATCAAATGTGTTGTATTAATGTTATCTTAAAAGGAACCTGTCAGCTAAAAATCCGCTAGTTACCTGCAGATATAGTGGTAATCTGCAGGTAGATATAGTTTTTAATATGTTCATCTGCCTTAGACTAGGGTCACACGAGCATATATTCTCTAATCCAGGAGAATCGAGCCAATTATGCAAAACACACTCTGATCAAACTCTGAGCAGGGATTGATCAGAGTGTCATCATAGTGTGATCCGATTCTCTTGGATGAGAAGATTGAGAATAAAGTGCCACCATCTTCTCCATTCTGTCAGTTAGTGAAAATCAGACTGCACTCATATATCAACCGAGTGCAGTCTGATGTTTCCCATGCACTCATTAATTTGCATGGCTGACTGCAATCCAAATATCGGATGAAACTTGAGCATGCTGCGATTTCCCCTGACTGGCTCTGTCTTAGGAAAAAAATTGGACATGTGCACAGCCCCATGTGTGATCCGTTTTTTTGTCGATTCACACTTAGACCAATAATGCGCTCATGTGCATGAGCCCTTAGTAGAAGAGTGACGAGAGTAACGAGAAAATGAAGCTATATTCTCCCTGCAACTGTTTGCTTCCAGTTATTGGGGCAGTGACAGGAGCTGTGTGTGCAGATCAGGCTGTAAGTCAATTATAAAGTGACCAAGGGCGGTAGCCGTGGATGAGTTGCTGCTCCATGTCAGCCTGGGATTTTACAGGAAAATCATTTTCCCATCCCAATGTGCTACCAGGTGTGGGGTGTATCACACTCAGTAATAGGCCTCAGGCTTCCGCTGTCTCCAGGCCTCCAGCTTCTGGAGCCAACGCACATGACTCAGTTTGTTTTAACACACAGAAATTTACTGGACAGTTAAAGTTTATCAGATTGTAACATGCAGTATAGGGCACAACACTTCTCATTTCTTATTTCCTTAATGCAGCACATTTTCAGCATTACTGTCCATTCTCCAGGACTATTCCTAAGGCTGTGTGCCCACAATGCATTTTTTAAGCGCTTCCGCAGTGGCAAAAATGCTGCAGAAACACTTGAAAAATGCATGGTAGAAGGCCTGCCATGTTCCCCAATGATAATCCGCATGTGCTGTGCACATGCTGCGGAAATTTCCGCTGCGGATTATCATTGCGGAAAAAAACGCAGCACTACCAATTATTTTGCAGAAGTGCTGCGTTTTCACTGCCATTGACTTGCATTAGAACGCATGTATTCCAATTCACTAGATAAGCACATGCGGAATACATGCGTTCAATGTGCGGATGGTACCCAGGTCTAGAGAAGAGGAGACTCTCCTCCGGACCTGGGTACCATAAAAAACTGTAAAAAAAAGATTAAAATGAAAAATATACATTATACTCACCTTCTGATGGCCCCCGGTGCGCTCATCCTTCCATGCCGGCAGATTGCGATGGACTGGAGGACCTGCGCTGACGTCATAGTCATGTGACGGCAGGTCCTTCAGTGCAGTGTACCGCGATCTGCAGGCATCCAGGACGGAGCGAAGCAAGACACCGGGGGCCATCGGAAGGTAAGTATAGATTTATTTTTTTATTTTGAAACATTCTTTTGGTCACAGTATATAAATCCATGCCGTTTGCATGGATTTATATAGTGTGACCAAGTTGACAAGCACTTTCCAAGTGATGCTAAAATCGCTTGGAAAGCTCTTGACAACCCGCATGCGGAAATGCTTGTGAAGAACGCTTCACATCCGTATGTCCCTGGCAGTAAAAACGCATGTACAATCCTTATGCGTTTTTTCTGCCAGGGAGATGCAGAAATGCTCAGGAAAAATCTGGAGCATTTCTACATTGTGGGCACATAGCCTAAGATTTCTGGCTCTGTCAGCCCCAGGGATTTCCCATCCACCGCCCCAGTACACCCGGGATCCGTTACCTTCTTTTCACATGGTTCCACGTCCATCTTCCTCTGTGCACCAGAGGATAAGGCACTTTTCATAGTACCTGTATCGAGCCTTGAGCTATGGACATTGCTGGAATGTCTGCAAGTCCCAGGAAGGCCTCCCTCTGACCAAAACGATAGATCCATACTTTCACTATCAGACCACTGCAACTTGAACTTGACCTTGTTAACGAACTTCCCTATTTCCCTCCTATCAGGACGCAGTCCCTTTTTACTGGGGCTTCCCCCTTCCACTATGGGCTAGTCCCGAACTTTAACTCTATGTATGTTCATGTAGCTAACAGATCTACTTTACAAAAATTGTGCCTTTGCATACATCAAATATATTAGACTTATAATGCTTACCAAAGTCTATCTTACCCTATAGTCACTACCTTATGTGCTAAAACGTAACCTATGTCTTACTGTATACTTTAAACATTATGATATCACAGTCAACTTCACAATACACACTTAAAACCACATGTATGAAAACGTATGACATTATTCACATAACGCGATTGGGGTAGGAATGCGACAGCATTGTCCACCACTCTGACAAAATGAGCAGGTAAACTGATTACAGCACAATCACTGTCTAGTGAGCAATGACTGTTAGGACAGGTGCATATGACCACTTTCTCTAGATCTGAGAAAATTGGTCCAATTATGCTGATCAGACTCGGAGTTACTCAATAAGTAGGTATCGGCAAGCGCGCAGTGAGCATATGGTGTACACACCTCCGGATTCCAACGCATGGAATATGTGTATACGCCCCAGTATGGTCATTGTCAGCTTCACGATAGCCCAATTAATGTTATTCGCTGCCACCACCGACCAAATTTGAGCTATAACACAGGCCTTGTCATACACCTGCTTTCTGGTAGCGTATGGCTTCGGGGGAGGGAATGATTACAGAGCAAAAGAAACAGAACTATTAAATTTTATATTTAATCCAAAAGGGAGGCATTGTTTATGAAAAATATACAAAGATTTTATAAATGGAGACATTTACAGTACAGAATATACAGTTCCACAAAATAAAAAGGGATTAAAGGAGAACTTACTAAAAAGATCGCAGAGGTGATTCAGTTTAGCTGTAGGGGAGGTGCAACAATGCCCGTTCAAAGAACGTGACCCTTTGCTTATAGAATCTATACCTCCCAACAATGAGTACTGACCCACCCTCGGCTGGGTCTTTTATGTCGAAGGGTGGAACCTGCCCACACATCCCCTGTGATGACATCACGTGGGCTGGGCTCCAGCCTTCATATTTATATTAAACATCTAACTTCCACGATAACTGAACGCTCGTTGATCGCAGAAGCTTGCCAGTGACCCATTCTTCTTTTTTACGAATTTACCTTTCCTTAGAAACTACACATGGCACAGCTGCGGTCCGTTATTCTTTCAATTTTGCGCCACGGCTCACTGGAGGGACTCACAGCTACGGAAAAATAAGAATATCGTTCCTTAGCTGACCCTGCCACTAAAAATACATGTACCATTATTATCGGCGTTATGGAACTTCAACATTTTGTGTTGGTGCTGAAAAAACTGCATATTTCTGTTGAATTCTTTTGAAATATTTCTCAACAAGGTGTAAATTTATCACAAGCATGTGCCACTGGAAAACACACTCGCATATTAATTGTGTTAATCGCTCCATTTGTGGTAGCATTTGCCTACAAGCCACTTCTCTGTGGGCTAATTTCCATACAGACAGCTCTTTAGAATGTCAGCTTTTCTCCTCTGACAATGCCATCCATAAGATGCGCCAATTCTGGCACTTAGCTTCGCTCTGCCCACTGCCCTATGGTGGTGGCAGGTGGGGTTATATGGCTGGGGTTGATGTAAGCTTTTAGTGCCAGCTGACATCAAGCCCCGGTTAGTAATGGAGAGGCATCTATAAGACTCCCCCATTACTAACCCCATAGTTAAAGTGAAATAAAAACACCCACATCCAGAATAAAATATTTTATTTGAAATAAACACACAGACTCTTTTAATATTCTAAATTAAACCCTACTTACCACTGCGCCCATTTCCTCTAAATCCATTGTCACCTGCAATAAAAATAAAATAATAAACCAACCTAATCCTTACCTTTCCGACGTGAAGAACATAATTCATGTGTCTCACGATGGATCCAACTCTGCTACATCTAGATGGCAGGCTGCATAGTAGCTTGACGTGTTCATCCAGCATGCCATCCAGCAGAAACACTGAGGAGCTCATGTTATGATCTGCAACATGTACTAAGGAAAGATAGGGGAATGCTGTCCCTACAGTAAGACTAAGCTGAATCCCTACGATGTAGCGGGCTGCCTGTTCCTAGTGAACAGACCCGCCTTAGTCCTCGGCTAGTCTGAACGAAGACCTATAGAATTAAGGGAGGGGTCCCTAAAAGAACTAAGGACTGGGACAAAAATGGGACACCTCCTAAACAGAAGTTGCTGCAGAACACAAAAAGACCAACTGACAAAAATGTACTAGAGGTCCCAGAGGACCAAGCGAACTTGACAGAGAAAGGCACCGAAGTACCAGGCTAGAGAAACAGTCAAACACTGAAGTCCAGCACAGCCAAAAGGGTGGAGCTGTAATATAAAGGCAGATGGTCACGTGACCGCAAAACACAAGATGGAAAAAACAAACAGGAGGGTTCTAACAGTACCCCCGCTTTTATGGGGATCCTCCAGGCCCAGGCCTATCCGGAACCCTCCTGTGGGAAGCTTTAACAAGCGTAGGAGCAGAGACATCATCCGTCCATACCCAGGAGTTGTCTTTGGGACCGAAACCCTTCCAGGAGACAAGATACTGTAATCTCCCTCTATGCCATCTAGAATTCAAGATACGAGAAATTTCATTTTCGCCGTTTTCCACCACAGGAGGAACTGTGACAGTGGCGTCCCTATCAGATACATCAGCCTTTTTCAACAAGGAAACATGAAACAAAGAATTAATCTTCCAGGAAGTAGGGACATCCAACCTAACAGCAGATGGGTTAACAACCTGAAGCAGTTTAAATGGATCCACAAACTTAGAACCCAGTATTTTAGAGGGAATCCTCGACCGCAGGTTCATCGAGGACAACCAAACCATGTCACCCACAGTAAACAAAACCTTCTTACGTTTCCTGTCAAAATACTTCTTGGACTTCTTGTTAGCCTTTTGAAGGTTGCAACGTACATTAGTCCAAACTCTCCAAATCACCGGAAAAATTCTCCTCCTCCGGCACCGCCGACCCCAGTTTGGAGAAGGAACCAAAAGATGGAAGTCTCCCAGTACAACAAAAAAAAGGAGAACACCCAGCAGAGGAGGATGTATGATTGTTAAGAGCAAATTCTGCGAGAGGCAGAAACTCAGACCACACTTCTTGATTGTCCGCCACAAAGCAATGCAAAAACTGTTCAACATCCTGGTTCTTTCTTTCAGTCTGTCCATTAGACTCAGGATGATAACCAGATGAAAATGACAAATGGACTCCCAACCTGTCACAAAAAGCACGCCAAAAGCGAGCCACAAACTGAGGTCCTTTATCAGAAACAATATCCGTGGGAACGCCATGGAGCTTGACAAACGCCTTAGTGAGTGTCTTGGCGGAGGGCAACTTAATGAATGGAATCAAATGACACATCTTACTAAAATGGTCCACGACCACCCAGATGACAGTAAAACCCTCGGACACAGGAAGATCAGTAATAAAATCCATTGTGAGATGACTCTAAGGTGCACTAGGAACCTCCAGAGGGCAAAGCAACCCCGCAGCAGGCGTATGTGAAGCCTTTGACCTAGCACACACAGTACACTGACGCACCCACTTGATGACTTCCTTCTGCCATCCAGGCTATCAAAAACTGCGACTGATAAGTCTCTTAGTCTCCGAAATTCCTGGATGACTTGCCAACCGAGACTCATGACACTCCACAAACAAATCTCTCCTAAAGGATCTAGGCATGAACAACCTCCCATGGGGAGTGTTAGATGGAGCATCATCTTGAGCTTTCAGAATCCCATTCTCCAAAATGGAGTCCAAAGCCGCCACCACAACTCCTTTCTGTAAAATGCTTTCTTCCTCCGCGGCACCGACCGTAGGAGAGAAGCTGTAAGATAAAGCATTGTCTTTAGCATTCTTAGTACCAGGGATATAGGTAACAGAAAAATGAAACCAAGAAAAAAAAAGTTCCCACCTAGCTTGACGGGCATTCAAGCGCTTGGCAGCATCCAGATAGATCAAATTCTTATGATCTGTGAAAACCTGAATAGGAAATCTAGCGCCTTCCAAAAAATGACGCCAATGTTCAAACGCAAGTTTAATAGCCAGCAACTTCCGATTTCCAACATCATAATTCAGTTCGGTTTCTGAAATTTTTTTTGAAAAGAAGGCACAAGGATGTACTCCATCCCTGTTCTCCTGAGTCAAAACTGCTCCGACTCCCACCGATGAAGCATCGTCCTCGACCAAAAAAGGCTTAGTCTCATCAGGCAGCATAAGGATAGGGGCAGAGCTGAACCTCCCTTTGAGTTACTCAAACGCTTCAAAGGCCTCAGTATTCGCACCTTTCCTGGTGAGATAGGTTAGAGGTTTAACAATTACAGAAAAATTCTTAATGAATTTCCTGTAATAATTGGCAAAACCCAAAAATCTCTGTATAGATTTCAAACCAATAGGCCTAGGCCATTCCTGCACAGCCTGAACCTTCACAGGGTCCATCTCAAAGCCCTCACTGGAGACAATGTAGCCCAAAAAACTAATTTTCTGCACAGCGAACTCACATTTCTCCAGCTTAGCAAAGAGTGAATTATCACTCAATAACTGCAAAGCTTCACGTACACTCTGCCAATGGGACTCTAGATCTGGTGAATAAATCAAAATGTCATCCAAATACACAACCACATTCTTACCAATCAAAGGTCTCAGGATGTCATTAGTAAGGTTCTGAAAAAATGCAGGTGCATTTGTAAGACCAAAAGGCATCACCAGATTCTCAAAATGACCTACCAGAGTGTTAAAAGCAGTTTTCCATTCATCACCCTCCTTCACTCGTAACAAATTGTATGCCCCCCCGGAGACCAATTTTGGAGAACCACTTGGCTCCCACTAACTGGTTAAACAAGTCAGGAATTAACGGCAATGGGTAGTAATTGCGTACGGTAATCTTATTAATTTCACGAAAATCCAGACATGGACGTAAACCGCCATCCTTTTTTTAACAAAGAAAAATCCAACTGCCACAGGCGACTTAGAAGATCTAATGTGACCAGCAGCCAGGCTAGTCTGTATGTAATCCTCCAAGGCCTTACTTTCAGGGATAGTCAGATTAAACAAGCGACTCTTGGGAAGAGTAGCACCCGGAACAATCTCAATGGCGCAATCATAATCCCTATGAGGAGATAAAACTTGCGACTCCTCCTCCGAAAAAACCCTCCAAAAATCTTGAATAGGTACCGGTAATTCCCCTTTTCCACCGCTGCAATGCGACCATTACAACATTTATCATAGCACTTCGGACTCCAAGACTTAATCACATTAGTAGACCAGTCCAATAAAGGATTGTGCAGTTTTAACCAAGGCAATCCTAGAACAACTGGAGAGGGTAAATTGTCTAAAACAACCAAGTCCAAAATTTCTTGGTGAACTCCATTGATAGTGAGGGGAAATGCAGCAGTCTTGTGAGTAATACATTTCAAGGGAGTGTTATCAATTGCAATCACAGAAATAGGTGATGACAAAGGTTTGGATTTCCATTTAAGGTTTTCCAAAAACCCTTTATCAATCACATTAAGTGTTGAACCACAATCCACAAATACCTGAAATTCAATCAAATCTCCCTGCAAAGTAGTACTCTCAGAAAGAAATACTCCAGCAGAGCGTAAACAAGCTATACGGGCGTAACTGACCTTTCTTTTCTCTTTACTTAAACGATGCTCACAATGCTTAATCAAATGGTCAGCTTTACCACAATAAAGACACAATCCCTCAGTAAACCTCCGGTCTCTTTCCTGAGAGCAGAGTGACATCGCCCCAACCTCCATTGGTTCTCCACCGTCAGAGCAGATTTTCTGAGGACTAGGAACTGACATTACAGGAGTCTTTACCTCATTGAGCCTGCACCTCAGTCTCCTGTCTATACGAACAGCTAACTGCATAGCATCCTGCAGAGTCTCAGGTGCAGGGAATGCAATTAGCAAATCCTTAACCCTTTCACTCAGACCAGCAAGAAATAAACATCTCAGCGCAGGATCATTCCATTTAACTTCTGAAGCCCATCTCCTGAAGTGTGTGCAATAATTTTCAACATCATCTGACCCCTGATTTAAATGCCTGAGTTCTGATTCAGCAGATGAGATTCGATCAGGATCGTCATATAATAGCCCCATAGCAGAAAAAAATTATTCAACAGACCTTAAACACGGATCATTAGGCTGGAGAGAAAAGGCCCACCCCTGTGGTTCATTGCGCAAAAGTGACATAATAAAACCAATGCACTGTGATTCATTCCCAGAGGACCTTGGTCTCAAACTAAAATATAACAAACAAGCATTTTTAAAGGAAAAAAAAATCTTGCTGTTTATCATAAAAAATATCAGGCGGTCCTACCTTGGGTTCGACAAAATGCGCTCCAGAACAGCTACTCACGTGTTGCTGAAGCTCGGCCACCTCCAGAGACAATCCCTGCAGGCGTTGAGCCAAATCCTGGACGGAAACCATACTGATCCCCAAATTTCTTTCCTTTTATTTTTTTGGGATGGACTTACTGTTGTGATCTGCAACATGTACTAAGGAAAGATAGGGGAAAGCTGTCCCTACAGTAAGACTAAGCTGAATCCCTATGATGTAGCGGGCTGCCTGTTCTTAGTGAACAGACCCGCCTTAGTCCTCGGCTAGTCTGAACGAAGACCTATAGAATTAAGGGAGGGGCCCTAAAAGAACTAAGGACTGGGACAAAAATGGGACACCTCCTAAACAGAGAAGTTGTTGCAGAACACAAAAAGACAAACTGACAAAAATGTACTAGTGGTCCTAGAGGACCAATCAAACTTGACAGAGAAAGGCACCGAAGCACCAGGCTAGAGAAACAGTCAAACACTGAAGTCAGCACAGCCATAAGGGCGGAGCTGGAATATAAAGGCAGATGGTCACATGACCGCAAAACACAAGATGGAAAAAACAAACAGGATGGTTCTAACAGCGCATGCTTGCGCTCCTCAGCGATTCGAAGGCTATCATTAAGTTGAGCGGGGTCCATGTCATATGAACTCTATTCAATTCATTGACGTCAGCGTGAGCGTGAGAAATTTCTCACCGCGCATGCACGGACTTCATTCATGCTCCCGGTGCTGCAAATGATGTCAGCGCATGCACAGTGAGAACTTTCCCACGCTCGCGTTGATGTCAATGAGTTGAATGTCAATGAGTTCATATGACATGGACCCCGCTTAACTCAATGACGGCCCGTGAGTCACTGAGGAGCGCAAGCATGCGCTCCTCATTGTCTCTGCATGATGGCAGGCTGGATGGTCGCATCCAGCTACTATTCAGCCTGCCATCTAGATGTAGCAGACCTGAACCCGTCAAGGGACACAGGGGTTCTGTTCTTCAAGTTAGAAAGGTGAAGATGAGGTTGGTTTATTATTTTATTTTTATTGCAGGTGACAAGGGATTCAATGGAATGGGCGTAATGCTGAGTAGGGTTTATTTTAGAATATTAAAGGAGTCTGTGTGTTTATTTCAAATAAAATATTTTATTCTGGATGTGGGTGTTTTTTTTTTTAACATTTCACTTGCACTATAGGGTACCTAATGGGGGCGTCTTATAGACACCTCTCCATTACTAACCTGGGCTTGATGTCAGCTGGCATTATAAGCTGGCATCAACCCCATCCCATGCAAGGTGTGGAAAAGACTTAGTGCAAAACAAAGAGAAGAGGGAAAGGGAGCCCAAACTCAAGGGAAATGGGGAAGTGGAGACTTCCTATGTTGATCTAGCGTCTAGATTGATATGACTAATGCAGTACGACTGACCAAAGAGCATGTTTGTATGAATATCTTATGCACCTTACCAGTCTCCTGCCCAACTGCCATGTATAACTGCACTTTTAACTATTGCATTTAAAATCTATTGCACGTGTGACCTCGCAGGCGTGCTATCCCGAGCCAGAGCTGATTATATATGAAATGAAATGTCTACTAGAATCCAGCACCAGTTGGTCATACTTAGTAATTAGCCAATTGGAACAAGGCCAGAGCAGGCAATGCTATGCAGGATAAACAACCAATGTTAAACAAAGAGGCCATAAAACAGTGAAATAGAAAGCATTGAACACTTTAAAACAGAAACATAAAAAAACACAGGAGCAATGAATTAAATACCATGTAAAAATCTTGCAAGAGAATATGACTTTGTTCACACTTATCATTAGACAGCACACAAACGGATGGATGAATTAAATACCATGTAAAAATCTTGCAAGAGAATATGACTCATTGTTTTGCCTCCAGAAACTGGTAGGTCAGTAATAAAATCCATGGACATGTGTGTCCATGGCCTACTAAGGATAGGTAGCAGAAGAAGAGTACCAGACGGACTGGAATGCGAAACCTTACAACGCGCGCAAATACTACAATCAGCTACGTGTTCAATCACATCCCGATGCAGCCCAGGCCACCAAAGACGACGAGAGAGGAAGTCCGCGGTTGTCTTACCACCAGGATGCCCAGCAAGCAGAGAGTTATGATGTTCCTTAATTATTTGGGGCACAGATCAGATGGTACAAATAATCTTCCTGAAGGGCAGGAGGCAGGGACGTCCCCCTGAGGAGCCTCCAATACCTCACCCTCCAGTTCAGGAAACTGCTGAAATGACTACTCCTTTCTGTAATATCGGGGTAGGGTTCTCATGGTCACCACCACCAGGGAAGCTCCGGGACAAAGCATCAGCCTTGACATTTTTGACTCCTGGACGAAAAGTGACAACAAAATTGAACCTAGCAAAAAACAGGGACCATCTGGCTTGCCTAGGGTTGAGAAGTTTAGCTGACTGGAGGTATGACAGGTTCTTATGGTCAGTAATAACAGTAATAGGATGGACAGCCCCCTCTAACCAATGTCGCCATTCTTCAAACGCCAATTTGATCGCCAAAAGTTCCCTATCACCCATAATTTCTCTCAGCCGAAGAGAATTTTTTAGAAAAGAAGGCGCACGGACACCATTTACCAGAAGACTGACCCTGAGACAACACAGTCCCAAACGCGACATCCAACGCATCAAACTCCACAATAAAGGGTTGGGAATCATCAGGTTGACTGAGTATAGGTGCAGTGGAAAAATGATTCTTTACGGAAGAAAAAGCCTGGAGGAAAGCATCCGACCATTTGGAAAAATCAGACCCCTTCTTAGTCATGTCAGTAAGGGGTTTCACTATAACAGTGTAATTTAGATGAATTTCTGGTAAAAATTAGTAAAGCCCAGAAAACGTTGTAGAGCCTTCAGGTTCTTGGGACGTTCCCAATCAAGGACTGCACGGATTTTCTCCGGATCCATCCGAAAACTTGAAGATGACAACAAGTACCCCAAAAACTGCACCTCCTGAACTGCAAAAACACATTTTTCCAGTTTGGCATAAAGTTTGTTATCCATTAATATCTGGAGCACCTGCTTACCATGCCCTCAATGTGTCTTAAAATCAGGTGAGTAAACCAAAATATCGTCCAGAGCATTTATCAGGCGGCTCCCCCGGCGGTCTGCAGAGGGCCTAAAACATGCCTAAATCGATGAGAACAGTGCTCAAATGACATGGGAACAGCATAGGGAAGACCCCTGGAAGCATTTATGACTCCCAGGTCAATGCTGTCAACAATGTTGTCAGAGGTATTATGCCACTTTTACGGACTCACAATATAACATACAAAAGCAACACCAAAATGGATTTTCCTGGGAAGTATGTTAAGGAACATCTTTTCCAGAGTAATGACTTGTATATAAGGCAAAATAAATATATAAAAACAAAAATTTTCCTCCCCACCTTGGGCTATTTTCACAAGTAGCATTTTTGATGCGTTTTTGCACTTTTGCATTGCTTACAACCAAGACAAATGCATTCACCAGGAAATGTCATTTTAACATTTTACAACCTTATCTGGCCATGTGGTGTGTGACACATCATCAGACACATCCTGTTTCATTTATGATGGAGGGACTCAGAAAGTCACAAAGCCTATTTTTATAGGGCCATCAGGCGGACCTTACTATTCTTAAAGGGCCAGCAGTTGTCCCTCTCTATTGTTAGAGAGCCATCAGCCGGCTATGCTTTGTTGTTCCCATTATTAACGAGTGGGTCTCCTATACTGTTATTCGGTATGCAGTGACTGCAAGGGCTGCCAAAAACTTAGGAGCAACACAATACCCCTTTGAAGAGACATAGAGGCTGACAAAATTTGGGAAAAACCCCACTAACAAATTTAAAGACACATAGAGCTGGGCCACAGTAAAGAGTACGACATGTTCCCATTAGAAAGGAGAGGGTCTGCTATTCAGTTATAGGGTACGCAGTGAGTGCAGCGGCTGCCAAAAATTAGGAAGAACCCTACTAACAATTTAAAGAAACAGAGTTGGGCCACAGTAACAACTTGTTCCCATTAGAAAGGAGAGGGTCTGCTATATAGTTATAGGGTATGCAGTGAGTCCAACGGCTGCCAAAATTTAGGAAAAACCCCACTAACAATTTAAATACACATAGAGCTGGGCCACAGTAATGACGTGATTCCATTAGAAAGGAGAGGGTCTCCCATACTGTTTGCCCAAGCAGTGACAGCAATGGCTGTCAAAAATGTGGAGGCACTCCAATTCGCCTTGGAAGAGATGTAGAGGTCAGAGGCCCTCCTGGTAACAATGTTCCCATTATTAGGAAGTGGGTCTCCGATAGTGTTGGGCTATGCAGTGAATGCAAGGGCTGCCAAAAATTTGGACCTACTCCAATTCCTCTTGGAAGAGACATAGAGGAGGGCCTCCTGAAAAAAAATGTTCCCATTATTAGGAAGTGGGTCTCCCATACTGTTTGCCTATGCAGTGAAGCAACAGCTGCCAAAAATGTTGAGGAACTCCAATGCCCCTTGCAAAGAGACGGGGAGGTCAGAGGGCCTCCTGCAAACAATGTTCCCATTATTAGAAAGTGGATCTCCCATACTGTTTGCCTATGCAGTGAAGCAACGGCTGCCAAAAATTTGGAGGAACTCCAATGCCCCTTGCAAGAGTAATAGATGTCAGAGGGCCTCCTGCAAACAATGTTCCCAATATTAGGAAGTGGGTCTCCCATAGTGTTTGCCTATGCAGAGAAGCAACGGCTACAAAAAATTTGGAGGAACTCCAATGCCCCTTGCAAAAGGCGTAGAGGTCGGAGGGTGTCCTGAAAATAATGTTCCCATTATAAGGAAGTTGTTCTCCCATACTGTTTGCCTATGCAGTGAAGCAACGGCAGTTTAATAGGCAGTGTAGGTACAACAGAACTTATATTACACATATCCATCTCAACAAACAGTCCTTCTGAGGACTAATCCATCTGCAGAGATATCAGGCAGGCAGTGTAAATAGCAGATAGCAGTGCATATAGCACAAGGGGCTCCATTCCAGTTCTGTCTGCTGCTGCTGCTTTTAGACATTTCTAGACATAGACCCAGGTCTCGGGCCAGGAATAATTTTCTTTGTATCTTAATCCTCATTATTTGCTTAAAAAGCAATCCAAAGAACACCGTTTATCTGCGTCATTTGCTTGTTGGCACTGCAGAATACAGCCAGGTCCTTTCCATATTACAGAGCTAAACATTCAGCTATTTAAAACTGTGGTTTGTCCGTCACATGGATCACATATAATAATTGCGCTGAAAATATTGCCCTTTCTGGCCTCAATTTAAACTTTGTTGCAGTGTGTCAGTGTGAACTGATTCACACGATGTCGGCGCTGTTAAAAATAGTTAACTACAGGCCAGCTATTTAAAACTGTGTTTTCCCCGTCACACGGATCACATAATTGTTCTGAAAATATTGATGGCCTCCATTTAAATTTTGCTGCAGTGTGCCAGTGAACTGATTGACACCAGTTTGCTGTGGTTTCTCTGTCACACGGATCACATATAAGTTTGCTCCAAATTCTGCCATCTCTGGCCTCCATTAAAAAATTTTGCAGTGTGTTAGCAAAGTTTTTGACACTGGCTTGCTGTTCAAAATTATTACCTACAGGCCAGGTATTTAGAATTGTGGTTTGTCTGTCACACAGATCACATATAACTTCGCTCCAAATTCAGCCATTTGTAGTAAGCTTGGAAGATGTTGTCCTCCATTTAATATGGGCAAGGCACGTGGCAAGGGACGGGGAACTGGACGTGATGGTGATGGTGCATGCAGAGTCCGAGGCCGTGGGCAAGCTGAAATTGTGCCACCAGAAACACCCACATCTTTTCGCCTGACCTTCCAGTCCCAATTCCTAGGGGACCGCAGAACATCACTATTGATCCCAGAGCAGTGTCAAAAGGTTATTGGTTGGATAGCGGATAATGCTACCAGTCACATTGCCACCACCACCACCAACCACCCTGTCTTCCAAATGGTCAAGTCTCAGTAGCCGTGAGTCTGGACTGCATATTCCTTCCCCTGATACTCCTTCCTCCCACCATGCCGAGTGCCCGGAGACAACTGGTCCCACACTTGGACACTCAGAAGAGCTGATCACTATTCCATTTATAGATTCAGGCCTCTTGCCTGGTCCACTTGAAGAGGGACAAGAGGAGATCGCATGTAGCGATGCCCAAATATTTGAGCAGCCACGGTCACACGAAGGCGATGGTGGGAAAGTGTCACAAGAGGTGGACGATGAGAAGACACAATTGCCAGAAAGTCAGGAGGAGGACCAGGGTGCGGAAGTGGAAGACGAGTTGGTGGATGATATAGTAACGGACCCAACCTGGCAGGAGGACATGCAGAGCGAGGACAGCAGCACACAGGGGGAGGGAGGCAGAGCAACCCAGCAGGCAGGAAGAAGCAGTGTGGTAGACACAGACAGAAGACAGGCAACCGTTCCCTGTAACACCAACAGTACAACTGTTAGGTGTTCCCGAGTCTGGTTGTTTTTTAAAGACTCTGCCGATAACCCCAAAAAGGTCATTTGCACCACCTGCCAGGCCAGCATCAGCAAGGGTGGCAAAAAAAACAGCCTGACCACCACCAGCATGATCAGGCAGATGGCAGCAAAGCACCCAACTTTGTGGGCCGAAGCTCAGGGTCCAGGAACAGTGTCTGCGAGTGGCACTACTGCTTCTTCCATTATTGTGCATGCAAGCCAATCCCCTGTCCATGGTGCATGCAAAGATGCCTCCTGCCCTGCACCTGTCGTTGCACACTCTCAAGTAGCAGCATCAGGAAGCACATCAACGTCCTTGTCCCAGCGCAGGGTTCAGTTGTCCATACCCCAGTCCTTGGAACTAGACAACCAACAGAAGATTAGACCCCTAAAATATAACTTTTATTTGAATATGCTAAAAAGGACTCAGTAGTCACCATAACAACAAACACAAAAACAAGACAAAATGCCAGGGAACAGGGATAAGTCACACATCAGTCAGGAAGGATTACGGGCTCTATCTGTCCCTATTTTGTCCCTAAATTCTCTCCGTTCCTGACAGCGGAGGTTGGCACCCTAATTTTTGCTCCGTGGCGCCCCCGCTCAACGTCGGTGTCCCTAATGTCCCTGGTAAATCTCTATCTTTATATTTAAAAAACCACAATCGTGAATAAAAGATAGAGAAAAGTGAACGTACAGATTAAGAAGCCGACAATTCATCATAGATATGCATTTAAGGAGACCCAAGTCTATATATTGCAACAATAATAATAGCCCTGGGAATTTTTTAGAAGGTAAAATTTGTCTCAAGATAGCTGGTTTATTACATTCATACACAAGCCAGCATATACTAAATAACCAAAGCTAATAAAGAAGGTTCTGTTATATGAGACTAATCCCCAGAAGTAATGCCCACAGACCAGTATCACATGTGCATCCTGCTCTATGTCGTTCTAAATTGTCAGAGCCAGAATGTGATAGAGACTGTAACACATACAAGCTACTGAGTCCTTTTTAGCATATTCGAATAAAAGTTATATTTTAGGGGTCTAATCTTCTGTTGGTTGTCTAGTTTTGCAATTGGGCCCCGCTTATACATTCCTTGTTCAGGTGTTTACCCAGTCCTTGGAACGCAAGCGCAAATACACAGCCAATGTCCCACTGGCCACACTACTAAATTCACACATTTCGCAACTGCTTGCGCTCGAAATGTTGCCTTTTAGGCTCGTGGAGATGGAAGCATTCCGCAACCTGATGGTGGCGGTCGTCGCTCGGTACTCGGTCCGCAGCCGCCACTATTTATCCTGGTGTGCCATCCCTGCATTACAGAATTGTGGGCAGGGATGGTAAATATCGCTGACGGTACACTAAGTTAACATAGTGGAAGCCGGGACTCAGTCGGACCTTGGGACGAAACACGTCCTCTCAAAGTCAAGGATTGCTGGCCTTAGATCAATCACGGTTGCCCTCATAGTCTACAGCTCCTACACCTCATCCTCCTCAGACTCCTCCTCCTCTTCAGCCTCCATCTTCGAAATGACCACATCAGTCACAAGCTGGAAGCACTGCAGCACTGCCTCGACCAAGCGGCAACAAGCTGTTCTGAAGCTAATATGCTTTGGTGACAAACAGCACAATGCTGAAGAGTTGTAGACAGCTCTGAAAGAGCAGGCGCGTCTGTGGCTCACACCGCTGAACCTACAGCCAGGCATGGTCGTGTGTGACAATGGCCAGAACCTGGTGGCGGCTATGAGATGAGGCGAGCTCACACGCATACTGTTCTCCCGTGCCCGTACTCTTGGTCTTTCTTTAACCCCTTAATAACATCTGACATACTAATACGCGTCTGTGCCCTGGGACTTAAGAGCCAGACCCGTATTAGTACGTCATCGCGATCGCGCGCGCACACAGGCTGTGCGGGCGCGATCGCCGCCGGGTGTCAGCTGATTGTCACAGCTGACACCCGGTACTATGTGCAGGGAGCGGTCCTGCACCGCTCCCAGCACATTAACCCCTGCGATGCTGCGATCGAAGTCGATCGAAGTCGATCGCGGCATTGCGGGGGCAAGGGGAGGTGATCGGCGATACTCACCTCCTCTTCCGGCTTCCAGCGCAGTCTGAAAAGGCTTCCCGGGTGTTGCCATGACGACCCGATGTCGTCATGACAACATCCGGGTCACCAGAGAGCAGGAAGATTGCTTGGACATGCGCAGTGCATCTCCAAGCAATCTTCACACTGTGCACTTCTGACAGCCTTCATGGCATAGGGATGGTGCTCCATTCCTGTGCCATGCAGGCGATCAGAAAAAAAAAAGTGAAAGTCCCAGAGTGGGACAAAGTAATAAAGTGTATAAACTGTGTGAAAGTGGGAAAAAAAAAAAAAAATGTGCAAAAATATTATAAAAAAATAAAAAAAATAATACACCAAAAATAAAAATATAGTGTACCCATCAATAAATATTATTATAAAAAAAATAAAAAAAAAACAATAAAAGTACACATATTTGGTATCGCCGCGTCCGGAACAACCTGAACTATAAAACTGTCTTACTAGTTAACCCCTTCAGTGAACACGGTAAAAAAAAAAAAAAAAACGAAGCAAAAAACAATGCTTTATCACCATACCGCCAAACAAAAAGTGGAATAACACGTGATCAAAAAGACGCATATAAATAAAAATGATACCGCTGAAAACGTCATCTCGTCCCGCAAAAAACAAGCTGCCATACAGCTCCATCAGCCGAAAAATAAAAAAGTTATAGCTCTCAGAATAAAGCGATACTAAAAAATATTTTTTTCTATAAAATAGCTTTTATTGTGTATAAGCGCCAAAACATAGAAAAATTATACAAATGTGGTACCGCTGTAAACGTACTGACCCGAAGAATAAAGCTACCTCATCAATTTTACCAAACGCGGAACAGAATAAAAATAAAAAAAAAAAACAATTCCTGAATTGTTGGTTTTTGTTTATTCTGCCTCCCAAAAATCGGAATAGAAAGCGATCAAAAAATGTCACGTGCCTGAAAATGGCACCAATAACAACGTCAAGTCATCCCACAAAAAACGAGCCGTCACATGACTGTCTGCCAAAATCTGGAAAAATTATAGCTCTCAAAATATGGCGATGCAAAAACTAGATTTTACAAAAAATGCGTCTTTTAGTGTGTGACAGCTGTCAGTCATAAAAACCCCATATGATTCTGGCATTGCTGTAATCACACCGACCCGAAGAATAAAGTCTAGTGTTGAGCCACCCCCGTAGTGTTCGAGTTCGGTTCGGTTCGTCGAACACCCGTGTGTTCGCCGAACTGTTCGTCGAACACCTTCGAACACCGTTAAAACCAATGGCAGGCAAACAAAAACACATAGAAACACATAGAAAACACCTTCAAAGGTGTCCAAAAGCTGACAAACTGCTCAGAAGACATAACTAACACATGGAAAAGTGACAAGTACATATAGTCATGCGAAAATAAAAGAGGAGGAGGAGTAAAAGGAGGGGGAGACACAGATATAGGCATGTCATGCCCTTCTAAAATCCAAAAAGTGAGAAGCCGACACGGCCAGTCCGCTCCTGCCCGTGCCACCTCCGTGTCGCCGGGTTTGTGCCAGAGCCGCGGTGAACCCTGACGGCCAGCCCCCCTCTCCCAATACTGGTGCCTGTCCGCTGGTGGGTCGAGCGAGCCCCCCTGTGGTGGAGGCAGCTCTAAGCTTTTTAATTTAAATTGTCTCTCTAATTTGAATGAATACACTTTAAATCCATTTACAAGGATCTATTGGAGGGCAAGTCTCATGCCAGCAGCCGCGGTAATTCCAGCTCCAGTAGCGTCCACTAAAGCTGCTGCAGTTAAAAAGCTTTTATAAGGATCGAGCTCGGCTGTCCACCGCAAGGCATCCTACTGCCAGTCCCAGCCCCTATGCCTTGGGGTGCCTCCTGATACTCTTCACTAAGTATCCCATGGTCCCGAAGCATTTCCTTTGAAAAAATTAAGTGTCTAAACTACAGGTGGTGTAGCTTGCTTAACAGCCGGGATAATCCGCTGACTAGCAGACACTGCTACTAGGCACAAAGTATTTCCTGGGCTAGATGCAGTTAAAAATTTGTAATTAGATACTCTCGTTGGATGCTGAGAAAGCATTCCATAGAGTCTCCTGGCACGCCATATATGATTCTCTTAAAGAGCTTGGGGTAGGGGTCTAGGGGACCCTTTTATAGCCAAAATCACGGCCCTGTATCGCAATACGTCACCTAGGCTGAAGATAAATGGAACTGTAGCACCCTGAGGGCTCGGTTGCTACAGACGTATTGCACCTCACCCAGAGGTGTGATATCTCACTCTCAGGTAAGGATGGAGTGTGGATCAGGACCCGACACCTGCATGCATTACACCACATTGCCGTGGGGCAGGGCGACCAATATGCCCCTGAGATGGGCACGACAGTCCCTGTCCCTGGCTGGAGTGGGGGGAGGGAACACTGAGGAAGGGGAACCCTGTAGTGCAGGAGCAGGGAGGAAGCAGTTCCTGGGTGCATTGAGAAGGGAGTATAAAAGGTGGGCACCATCTTAGTTCAGTGCAGAGAAGTCTGAGCAGAAGTGGCAGGGAGCAGGGGCTCTGCATGAGCTCTGCTCCGGAGGCGGGCTTAGTAACAGAGGCCCAGGCCTGCAAGAGGGAGAAGGAAGGAAGAGGAGCGGAGAAGGCTCCAGGAACGAGGAATGAAGGGATCCCAGGGGTGCGGACGGGCGAGTCGCCACCGCACGCCCGAATCCACCTGCGTGGAGGGGTCAGGCAAAAGGGGGAGACCGGTCCCCGAACTAGTGGAGGCAGGAAACGACCCTCAGCTAGAAACCGGAGGCTCTGACATTTTATGTGGCGCAGCCCCTTGCTCCACCCGCTAGGAAGGCACCACATAGGGTCAGGGAAACTGGCGCCAAGTTTACCAAGAGGAGGCCCGAGGCAGCCGGACAGAAGTGTTGGTAAGAAAGGCCAGACAAAGGACACACAAAGGGGGTCCTGTGAAGCGCTCCAAAGTTATCTGGGAGTTGTCTGAGCCCCTCACCTGGTGAGCACAGTACGACGTGGGCAGCCGTTACCTGCAGACGTGGTCTGGATAATAAGAACTGTGAGTAAAGGCCCTGAACTGCATCACTGACTCCGTGTCGTTACTGCTGCTGCCCTGCACCATCACCCCCATCCTCCGCATACACTGCCCTGAGGCTATACTCCTCCCGTGGGGAGTTATGCTACGCTCTGCTGCACCCACAACACCAGCCTTAGCGGTCTGCCCTGTAGCGGCGGTTCACTCTGACCGCAATCCACGGGTGGCGTAGTCGGACATTTAAACATCAAAACCACATAAATAGTTCCCCCACTGGTTTGACCGCCCTGAGCCACGGAACCGGATCGCCGCCACGAAGACTACAACCACCAGCATCCACCAAAAAGGGTCCGGCTCCGGGTGTCCCAAGGCCCAGGGGGTGCGTCAGAACATTTTCATCACCTTTCACAATCACCAATGGGACAAGGCAGGGATGTCCTCTGTCCCCTCTCTTATACATCCTAGTGACGGAGCACCTGCTCTCATCAATTCGCCATAACCCCAATATTAGGTGGATTGAGGTGGGAGGCACCGAGTACAAGTGCTCTCTATTTGCTGATGATGTCCTAGTATATATCACTCAATCACATATATCCATCCCTGCTGTTATGGCTGAAATAGATCACTTTGTTACATGGTAAAATTTTAAAATCAATGCAGCGAAGTCTGAGGCCCTCGATGTCTCCCTCCCTAAATCCATATAGGATTCCATCCAGTCCAACTTTCCCTTTGCCTGGCCCTCACAGGGTATCAAATACTTAGGAATTCCTATTCATAGAGACCTCTCCCATCTATGTTATCTTAATTTTGGGCCCTTTATTGAACAATTCCATACAGACCACGGTTGGCAAGTTAGAACTGTAAGATTCACTACGTGAACCACTGGTGTTTTGTGGAAAAGCACATGTACACCGCGTTCCAAATTATTATGCAAAAAGTGTTTAGGAGTGATAAGGGAAGAATTTGTTTGTTTGTCAGTTAAACTCATTGATGGTGATGTGTGTCAGGGCTCTTTATATCACTGTAAGCAATTGCAGACACCTGTGCTAATTAGTTTGGCAGGTGTGTCCAATGAAAGGCAAGACTACTTAAGAAGGCTCTCTCACATTATTAAGCAGCCTACATTTTCTGCCAAAATGGGAAAGAAAAAGGATGTGTCGGCTGCTGAGAAGCAACAAATTGTGGAGTGTTTAGGTCAAGGCATGACTACAATCAACATTGTGCGATGATCAGGATGAAGTGTCTTGGCAATCAAGAAGTATGTAGCTGATTCACAGTACACACGTGTGCGTGCTGATAAGGGCAAATTGAGGACTCTTTCCTACAGGCAATTACGTCAGGTTGAAAGAGCAGCGGCAAAAAAGCCTTGTCATAGCAGCAGACAAGTTTTTGAAGCTGCTTGTGCCTCCAACGTCCCCCGAACAACAAGATGCAGGGTCCTTCAGAGGTTTGCAGCTGTGCATACGCCATCCTGTCGACCTCCTCTATCCACTTCACACAAGCAGAAACGGCTCCAGTGGGCCAAGCATTACATGAAGACTGATTTCAAAACTGTTTTGTTCACGGATGAGTGCCGTGCAGCGCTCGATGGTCCAGATGAATGGAGTGGAGGATGGCTGGTTGATGGACACCCCACGCAAACACGGCTACAGCGCCAACAAGGAGGAGGTGGAGTAATGTTTTTTGCTGGAATCATGGGGAGAGAGATTGTCGGCCCCTTTAGGATCCCTGAAGGCGCTAAAGATGAACTCCATAATGTATGTGGATTTTCTCAAACAGCACTTCCTGCCATGGTTCAAGAAGAAGAACCGTGTATTTCACAGCAAGATCATTTTTCTGCATGATAATGCACCATCTCATGCTGCACATAAAACATCTGCATCTCTGGCTGATATGGGCATAAAAGGGGACAAACTTCTGGTGTGACCCCCATGCTCCCCTGACCTCTACCCCATTCAGAACCTTTGGAGCATCATTAAAAGGAGTGTCTATGATGGCGGGAGGCAGTTCACATCTAAGCAACAGCTCTGGGAGGGTATTCTGTCCTCATGCAAAACAATTGAAGCAGAAACCATCCAAAACCTGACAAATTCAATGGACGAGAGAGTTCAGAAGCTCCTTTCGAACAAGGGGTCCTATGTGAAAATGTAACATCACCTAGAATAAAGTTTTGAGTTGAAAACTGTTTGATTTCAGTTTCTAACAACCTGCTAATGCTTATAATTTCAAAAATGACCATTTTTTTGGTCTTTATTAAAATGAAAAGGTTGATCGAAAAGTTTGGGGGATCTAAGAGTGTGGCAACCCAGTAGTCATGATTACTTCGAATTCTGACAATATGAGGGTCATGCTGCAGGTAGTGCAGCAAGAAGGCACTTATGTGTCTTGCGCATCTCGGAGCCCCAAAATTATTTTCCGGGCTAGATGCAGCTAAAAATTATTTTTAATTTTAAATCTGGTGAAGCTTATTATAGATGGCCTAATAGGATCAGTGCTGCACACTGCTACAAAGCCCAAATTATTTTCCAGTCAAGATACAGATAAACATGATTAGTAATTTGAAAGCTTAAAACGGTTGGTAGGGTGATTTTAACCAATCATCAAGCTTTTACTCTCCCCAGGATGACACAGGGGTAGAAAAGTCGTTTCGGATCCATGATTTGTTCATCTTTATGAACGTGAGTCTGTCTACATTATCAGTGGAGAGCCGCGTGCGCTTATCTGTCAGCACACCACCAGCAGCGCTGAACACACGTTCAGACAGAACGCTGGCTGCGGGGCATGACAAGATCTCCAAGGCGTAAGTGGCTAGCTCCGGCCATTTATCCAGATTGGAAGCCCAAAAAGAGCAAGGGTCCAGTGACACAGTCGTGGCTTCAATGTTTACTTGGAGATACTCCTGTACCATCGTCTCTAGGCGTTGACTATGTGTCAGACTTCTTGTCTCCTGTGGCCTTGCAAAGGATGGGCTAAAAAAGTGGTGAAATGATTCCGCAAAATTGATGTTACCAGCAGATACTGTGGTTCTGTTACAGTTTGAGTGCTGAACACTTGACGGTCCCACGGTTGGCAAGTTGGAACTGTGAGATTCACTACGTGCACCACTGGTATTTTGTGGAAAAGCACATGTAAGAATCTGCAACAGTCTCTGCTGATACTCCTGCATGCGTGCATCCCTTTCTATGGCAGGAATAATTTCTGCAAATTTACTTTTGTACCGGGGATCTAACAGTGTGGCAACCCAGTAGTCAGGATTATTTCTAATTCTCACAATTCGAGGATCATGTTGCAGGTAGTGCAGCAAGAAGGCACTCATGTGTGTTGCGCATCCAGGAGCACCAAGTCCCTGTTGTGTTGGTGGCGAGGTAACAATCATGCTTCCTTCCTCTGTCCTCTCCCCCCAACCTCGTACAACAGAAATGTGATCAAGGTCTCCCTCATCTGATGAGTCTTCCATCAGTTCGTCCTCCACTTCTTCCTGGGCTCCTGCACCTTCCTCACTAGTTTGGCTGCTACCATGCGCCCTGGTAAAATCATCTCCCCCACCCTCACATGCCTGCCGCCCTGGTGCTGCCGACCGTCTGGACCTTGCAGATGTTAGCCCTTCCGCATACAACTCCTCCTCCTCTACTTCCTCCACCTCCTCTTGTGCCACCACCTGACTCCGAATTCTGTTTAACATGTGCTCCAGCATGTAAATCACCGGAATAGTCATGCTGATAATGGCATCGTCAGCACTAAACATCTTCGTCGCCATTTCAAAACTGTGCAGAAGGGTGCATAGGTCCCTGATCTGAGACCACTCCTCCAGCGTGATTTGCCCCACCTCTGAATCTCGTTGGCCCAGGCTATACGTCAGAACGTATTGCACCAGGGCTTGTCGGTGCTGCCACAGTCGCTGCAACATGTGCAGAGTTGAATTCCACCGGGTAGGCACATCGCATTTTAGCCGGTGAAGTGGCAGGCCCAACGACTTCTGTAGAGATGTAAGTCGCTGAGCTGCGGGATGCGAACGGCGGAAGTGAGCACACAGCGACCGTGCCCTCTGCAGAAGGCCATCTAGTCTGGGATAGTGGGCTAAAAATTGCTGGACAACCAGGTTCAACACGTGAGCCATACAAGGCACGTGTGTGACATTGCCCCGGCGAAGGGCCGCACCCAGGTTTGCAGCATTGTCGCACACGGCCTTCCCTGGTTTCAGGTCCAGTGGAGACAACCATTCATGAAATTGGTTCTCCAGAGCTGACCACAACTCCTCAGCTGTGTGACTCACATTTCCCAGACATTTCAATGTAAAAACCGCCTGATGACGTTGAGCCCTACTGCCAGCATAGTAAGGAGGTGTGCAGGATCCCTTCTGCGCAGTTAGAAAGCTTGTGGCATGACCAGACAGGCTTTAGGTGCAGGTGGAAGACCGAGAGGAGGTTGAGGAGGCAGAAGCAGTGGAGGAACTTTGACATAAAGAGGATTGACGCACAACTCGTGGGGACGGCAAGACTTGGACAGCAGCCCCTTGTCCTGCTGTCACCATAGTTACCCAGTGCCCAGTCAGCGACATGTAACGCCCCTGTCCATGCCTACTCGTCCAAGTGTCTGTGGTGAAATGCACCCTGTCACACACAGAGTTTCTCAAAGAAGCGGTGATGTTGTGTGCGACATGCTGGTGGAGCGCAGGCACACCTTTCTTTGAGAAGTAGTGCCGACTGGGCATCTGGTACTGGGGCACTGCGACGGACATAAGGTCTCGAAAATCCTCTGTGTCCACCAGGCGGAAAGGCAGCATTTCTGTAGCCAAGAGCTTGCAGATGGTGAAATTCAACCTCTTAGCTTTCTCATGGCTAGGAGGAAATGGTCTTTTACTTGTCCACATCTGAGGGACCGAGGGCTGGCTATTGTGCTTAGACGGGGTTGAGAAGGGTGTCCCCGGCAAACTGCCGGTCTGTGAGGAAGATGCAGGCGGACATGTTAGGTTGCCTTGATCCAAAGGTGGTGCTATCGATGTCGGACAGCGCTCAAGACCAGCTGGTGTTACCACCTCCAAAGAAAATGATGACCTGCCAATCACGCTGGCTGTTGCGGGTAAAGAGGTGGCAGGTCTGCGCCCCAAAACAGGTGTGACTGCTGTCCCCCCAGTCACAGAGGATGAAGAGGCCGTGGATGCACAAGATATGGCAGACGGTGGTTGGCCCGGCCGGCTAGGCCGCATTGTAGCACACTGAGCTTCCCACTGCAACTTATGCTTCATGTCCATGTGCCGGTTCATGCATGAAGTACTCAAACTATGTATTTTTTGGCCTCTACTTAGCTTTTGCTGACAAATGTTACAGATAACACGAGTTGGGTCATCTTTATCGATCTGAAAAAATGCCCAGGCTATGCAAGGCTTAGCACCCATGCGACCTGAAGAGCCACCACGACTTGTGGTGAGAGGCAGAGTTGTGTTTGAGGATGCAGTTGTTGACGTGCTTCCAGTACTACGTCTCTGTCCAGGAAGGCGCAACCTGACCTCGTCGTCACTAGCATCTTCCTCCACCTCCTCTGCTGACCTCATCTCTTGGCTGACTGTGGGTTGACAGTAAGTGGGATCTCCGACCTCATCATCATCACCCTGTGCGTTATCACACCCGTCGTCCTCAGAGCCAACCTGTTCCTGCCCTGACAAAAAACTAAAGTTGTCGCTCCAATCAGGTATTTGAGTCTTATCATCGTCTTCCTCATTGTCTCCACCAACAGGAGTTACAGTTTGGGAATGAGGGTCTACATTATGGTCAGAACCTTCTGCGTCTGGTCCTGGATCCGACTCATAAAGATTCTGGGCATCAGTGCAGATCATTTCCTCGTCTGGATTCACAGAAGCGCTGGAGTCGACCTCTGATTCCCAGGCTATAGTATGAGTAAACAGCTCTGCAGACTCAACCATCTGTTCTACCTCATACTCAGATGGGCAGCTGGAGATTTGGGAGCTGTGAGGAAGCAAGTGCGATTTGGGTGACACCTTTGAGGACTGGAGTATTTGTGATGTTGAAGTTGATGTGGAGGAGAGCCCACTTAAAGGAGCACTTGATATCCGTTGAAGCACCTGCTGTTTTTGTGCCTCATCTGGAATTTGTAGCGATTGGCGTGGCCGTAAGAAAGGGATCTTATCACATTGTCCGCTAAAAGAAGTAGACATTTTAGTTTGGCTGGAAGATGGTCTTTCTTCTGCACCTACCCCACGGACACAACCTTTTTTCCCCTTCCCAACACGCCTATTCCCCTTTCCACCAGCAGCAGGCCTTTTTCCACTCATTTTGGTGGTTAACTAATTCACAACTCTGGAGTTGTTTGCACAAAAAAACAATGGATGGTAACCGAGCAGAGCTGAGTGGCCAAACTGTGGTATTAGGCCAAAACTATTGGCTGGGTTAGATGCAGAAAAAAATTATTTTTAATTTGCAACCTGATGGAGGTCAGTATAGATGGACTAATAGACCAAGTCCCACACACCGCTAGAAGCCCAAATATTTTTTCAGAGCTAGATGCAGAAATTTTTTTTATTCAATTTGCAACCTGATGGAGGTCAGTATAGATGGACTAATAGACCAAGTCCCACACACTGCTAGAAGCCCAAATATTTTTTCAGAGCTAGATGCAGAAAAAAATTATTTTTAATTTGCAACCTGATGGAGGTCAGTATAGATGGACTAATAGACCAAGTCCCACACACCGCTAGAAGCCCAAATATTTTTTCAGAGCTAGATGCAGAAAATTTTTTTATTCAATTTGCAACCTGATGGAGGTCAGTATAGATGGACTAATAGACCAAGTCCCACACACTGCTAGAAGCCCAAATATTTTTTCAGAGCTCGATGCAGAAAAAAATTATTTTTAATTTGCAACCTGATGGAGGTCAGTATAGATGGACTAATAGACCAAGTCCCACACACTGCTAGAAGCCCAAATATTTTTTCAGAGCTAGATGCAGAAAAAAATTATATTCAGTTTGCAACCTGATGGAGGTCAGTATAGATGGACTAATAGAATGATGCTATGCCCAAAAGATTTTACTTCACTAGGTGCAGTAAAAAAATTGGTATTCTATACACAGGTGGTATATCTTGCAACACAGATAGGCTACTCCACTGACTAACACACTCTGCAATAGGCCAAAAAGGATTAGCTTTGCTAGATTCAGCCAAATGCTGTGAAAAAAACTTGCACAGCACTGGCACAGACCTGCCTGGCAAAAACTGATAGGAACTGATGTAACCTAGTCCTGAAAAGGACTCCAATTACAATTAGTCTTTACTCCCACAATCTATCTATTTAAGAGCACAGACCTGCCTGATAAAAGTCATAGGAAATGCTGTAACCTAGTCCTTAAAAGGACTGCAATCACAACTATTCCCTACTCCCAAGCTATCTGTATATTTGTGCGAAAATTGGCTTGAAATTAACAAGGTATAGCGCACACAGCAACAGCGGTGCCGTCTAACACGCAGCTGCAGCAGTGAGAAAATGGTGGCGACGGGGAAAATGGCTTGGTCTTATAGGGCAAGGACATGTGACATACACTGCCAATCACACATGCCCTTGCTTGTGTGAAAAAAAGCACTTCGCTCCGTGTGTGCGCTGCTGATAGGCTGACAGATTGCACCTCCCCACTGCAAATGCGGGAAAGAGAAAAAAAAATGGAGATCTTCATTGTTCCTGCAGAGATCCATCCCCTGCCCCTCCCCCCGCCCCGCTGTACACTCAAACTGCGTATTAACATTAATTTTCATCATTACTGAGAAAAAATCCAGTTATGATTTTGGTGCACGAACAGTTATCGAACATAACCTCGAACAGCCGAATTTTTCTCAAATTGTTCGTGTTCGCCGACCGGCTCGAACACCGCCCAAAACAGCTCGAATTTGAGATTGGCGAACAGTTCGAGTAGAACAACGCTCATCTCTAATAAAGTCGTCTAATCACTTATACCGCACAAGGAACGTCGTCAAAAATAAACTCTTGAGTTAGGATTGGGCTAGGGTTAGGGCTGGGTTTGGGGCTAGGGTTGTGCTGGGGCTAGGGTTGTGCTGGGGCTAGGGTTGTGCTAGGGTTAGGGCTGGGGTTGGGATTTTTTTAAAAAGTAAGAAAAAAAGATGACGATATGGCGACTAGTGTTGAGAGCAAGTGCTCGCTACTTGAGTTTGCATCGGGTGCTCTGGTATGCATTGAGTATCGTGGGTATTTGAGTGACATGCTCGAGTCTCTGCCCCATATGCTTCGCGGCCAAAAAACTTTACAGGGATTGCCTGCCATGCACGAACGATCCCCGCATGTTTTTTTTGGGTGTCTAATAACCGTGAAACATGGGGAGCAGGGACTCGAGCATGTCACTCGAGCACACGCTGTACATGGTGCATACCTGAGTACCCGATGCAAACTCAAGTAGCGAGCACTTGCGCTCAAGAATAATGACAACTTATTCAATATTGATGACCTAATGTAAACAAATTCTGTGCCGTACCTCTGGGTTCAAAATGTTCACTATACACCTTAATAAAATCCTTGAGGGGTATAGTTTGGACACTTGTGGGGGAGCTCCACTGTTTAGGCACATCACGGGCTCTCCAAACGCGACATGGTGTCCGCTAACAAATTGAATGGAAAATCGGCTCAAATTGTTAGCGGACGCCATGTTGCGTTTGGAGAGCCCTTGTGTGCCCAAACATTGGAGCTCCCCCACAAGTGACCCCATTTTGGAAACTAGACCCCCCAAGGCACATATCTAGATGCATAGTGAGCACTTGGAATCCCCAGGTGCTTCACAAATTGATTCGTAAAAATGAAAAAGTGAAAAAAAAAACACTTTTTCATTTTTATGAATCAATTTGTGAAGCACCTGGGGTTCCAAGTGCTCACTATGACTCTAGATAGGTGCCTTGGGGGGTCTAGTTTCCAAAATGGGGTCACTTGTGGGGGAGCTCCAATGTTTGGGCACGCAGGGACTCTCTAAATGCAACATGGTATCCGCTAACAAATTGAATGGAAAATCGGCTCAAATTGTTAGCGGACACCACATTGCGTTTGGAGAGCCCCTCTGTGCCCAAACTTTGGAGCTCCCCCACAAGTGACACCATTTTGGAAACTAGACCCCCCAAGGCACCTTTCTAGATGCATAGTGAGCACTTGGAACCCCCAGGTGCTTCACAAATTGATTCATAATAATGAAAAAGTGAAAAAAAAAAACAATTTTTCATTTTTATGAATCAATTTGTGAAGCACCTGGGGTTCCAAGTGCTCACTATGAATCTAGATAGGTGCCTTGGGGGGTCTAGTTTCCAAAATGGGGTCACTTTTGGGGGAGCTCCAATGTTTGGGCACACAGGGACTCACCAAATGCAACATGATATCCGCTAACAAATTGTCGGCTCAAATTGTTAGCGGATATCATGTTGCATTTGGAGAGTCCCTGTGTGCCCAAACATTGGAGCTCCACCACAAGTGACCCCATTTTGGAAACTACACCCCCCAAGGCACCTATCTAGATGAATAGTGAGCACTTGGAACCCCAGGTGCTTCACAAATTGATTCATAAAAATGAAAAAGTGTTTTTTTTTTCACTTTTTCATTATTATGAATTAATTTGTGAAGCACCTCAGGGTTCCAAGTGCTCACTATGCATCTAGAAAGGTGCCTTGGGGGGTCTAGTTTCCAAAATGGGGTCACTTGTGGGGGAGCTCCAAAGTTTGGGCACAGAGGGGCTCTCCAAACGCAATGTGGTGTCCGCTAACAATTTGAGCCGATTTTCCATTCAATTTATTAGCGGATACCATGTTGCATTTAGAGAGTCCCTGTGTGCCCAGACATTGGAGATCCCCCACAAGTGACCGCATTTTGGAAACTAGACCCCCCAAGGCACCTATCTAGGTTCATAGTGAGCACTTGGAACCCCTAGGTGCTTCACAAATTGATTCGTAAAAATGAAAAAGTGTTTTTTTTTTCACTTTTTCATTATTACGAATCAATTTGTGAAGCACCTGGGGGTTCCAAGTGCTCACTATGCATCTAGAAAGGTGCCTTGGGGGGTCTAGTTTCCAAAATGGGGTCACTTGTGGGGAAGCTCCAAAGTTTGGGCACAGAGGGGCTTTCCAAACGCAATGTGGTGTCCGCTAACAATTTGAGCCGATTTTCCATTCAATTTGTTAGCGGATACCATGTTGCATTTAGAGAGTCCCTGTGTGCCCAAACATTGGAGCTCCCCCACAAGTGACCACATTTTGGAAACTAGACCCCCCAAGGCACCTATCTAGATGTATAGTGAGCACTTGGAACCCCTAGGTGCTTCACAAATTGATTCGTAAAAATGAAAAAGTGTTTTTTTTTCACTTTTTCATTATTACGAATCAATTTGTGAAGCACCTGGGGGTTCCAAGTGCTCACTATGCATCTATAAAGGTGCCTTGGGGGGTCTAGTTTCCAAAATGGGGTCACTTGTGGGGGAGCTCCAATGTTTGGGCACACAGGGGCTCTCTAAACGCAACATGGTGTCCGCTAATTATTCAAGCAAATTTTACAATCAAAAAGTCAAATGGCGCTCCTTCCCTTCCGAGCCCTACAGTGCGCCCAAACAGTGATTTTTCCCCAAATATTGGGTATCTGCGTGCCCAGGGGAAATTGCACAACAAATTTTGCGGTCCATTTTTTCTTGTTACCCCTGTGAAAATAAAAAAAATTGGGTCTAAAGTAACATTTTTGTGAAAAAAGTTAAATGTTCATTTTTTTCTTCCACATTCAAAAAATTCCTATGAAGCACCTGAAGGGTTAATAAAGTTCTTGAATGTGGTTTTGAGCACCTTGAGGGGTGCAGTTTTTAGAATGGTGTCACTTTTTGGTATTTTCTGTCACAAAGACCTCTCAAAGTGACTTCAAATGTGAAGTGGTCCCTAAAAAAATGGTTTTGTAAATTTTGTTGGAAAAATGAGAAATCGCTGGTCGACTTTTAACCCTTATAGCTCCCTAACAAAAAAAATTTTGGTTCCAAAATTGTGCTGATGTAAAGTAGACATGTGGAAAATGTTATTTATTAACTCTTTTGTGTGACATAACTCTCTGATTTAAGGGCATAAAAATTCAAATTTTGAAAATTGCAAAATTTTCAAAATTTTCGCCAAATTTCCATTTTTTTCACAAATAAACGCAAGTGATATCGAAGAAATTTTTCCACAATCATGAAGTACAATATGTCACGAAAAAATAATCTCAGAATCAGGGGTGATCCGTTGAAGCGTTCCAGAGTAATTACCTCATAAAGTGACAGTGGTCAGAATTGTAAAAATTGGCCCGGTCATTAACGTGCAAACCACCCGCGGGGCTTAAGGGGTTAAAAAGGGGTTTTAGTATACAGTTTGTCTTGTGACGCCACCTGTGGTTTCCAGTAATGGTTACCAGTGCTGCTACAGACCTCCGGGGTGATGGGATGGGAGCCTGGATGTTTCTGCTCCCCACAAGCGGAGCGGGTCCCTGGGGCAGTGTAGGTGCAAATGGTGGTGATGCTGGGACTTGTGGTGAAGGAGAGATGGCGCAGCGGAAATAACTGACAGAGGCAGTGCAGTGCAGTCATCCGAGTTTAACTCACAGTTCTTGTTCAAGGTTCTCAGGTACACTTTACGGGTGTCAGCCTCCGCGTCGCACCACGTCCACCAGATAAGGGGTTCAGCACTCTCTCAAATTGATCAGGAGCGCTTGACCGCAGGGCCAGGAACCGGTCCCTTCATGCGGCCTGATCCCTCTGACACCTGGCAGATTCAGGGCGTACGGGTGCCGTCCTGCACTCACCGTACCCCCTGGGATCCCTTCTATAAAACGGAGCCTTTCTCCTATGCTCCCCTCCTGGGCCTCTATTACTAGGCCCCACTTGTGGAGCAGAGCTCCTGAAGAGACTCTGCTCCCCTCCTACTCGCTGACTGACTGTCCTCACTTACTAACCTGCCACCCTAAGATGGCTTACCTTTAAATACCTCCTACAATGGTGCTCCCATACTCTACGTCCTCCACCCACACCCACTACTTGTTCCCCCTCTCTTTGGTTCCCCCACTCCATCTAGGGACAGGGCTCAGCAGAAGACACAGTGCATCTTGCCCTTCCAGCCAGCCTGGAGCAGTGTAGTGTTGAATGTGGGTGTTGGGGTTCCGGGCAGCACTCCCTCCTTACCTGAGAGAAGGAGGCACCACACCTCTGGGTGAGGTGCAGTACCTCTGTGGCGACTGAACCCTCAGGGGCGCCACAATACCATGCCTGGCCCATGTGCTCAAACTCGTGGTTCAGCAGTTTCTCAAATCCTACCCGGAGCCGCTGGTTCTGCTTGTTAAAGTACGCCGCCTGTGTGCCCATTTTAGAAAGTTACCTACAGCTTCTGCCACCCTTGCCATGTTTCAGCAGTGTTTGCAGCTTCCGGCTCACAGACTGGTGTGTAATGTCCCCACGCATTGGAACTCTACACTGCAGATGTTGGGAAGGATTTGTGAGGAGAAGAGGGCAGTTGTTGAGTACTAGCATCAACAAGGCCATCGGTATTCAGTTCAGACTCCACACATAAGACGTCAGGAGTGGACATGGATGTCAGACATATGTGTCATCCTCCAAAACGTTGAGGACCCCACCAAGATGGTGAGCGGCGATGATGCCATAATTAGCGTCACCATCCCGCTTCTCTGTCTTGTGAAACGCTCTCTGCTGACATTCAAAGAGGATGCAATGCAGGTGAAGCACGATGAGATGGAGCAAGGAACCATACAGGGTGATGACACACAGCCCAGCCTCATCCCATTCCAATGTGGACTGGGTGACAATGAGGAAGAGGAGGAGGAAGAGGCAGAACAGGAGCTAGTTTCATGCGCTATAGACAGTACTACCTGCACAACATACCGTCTGTTCAGCGTGGATGGCCTGAGGACAGGGAGGAGGAGGAGGAGAAGGAGGAGGAGAGCATGGTCAGTCATCCTCTTGGTGAGGACATGGATGTCTTGCCTGTTAGTCGTCTGGCACGCATGGCTGTGTTTATGTTACGCTGCCTTTCCCGTGACCCTTGCGTTCTCAAAATTTTGGGTGACAGTCATTACTGGTTGGTGACACTTCTAGACCCATGCTACAAAGAGAACTTTATATCTCTTATTCCTGAGGTGGACAGGTCTACAAAAATGGGGCAGTACCAGAAGGCCCTTGTTGCGGAACTATTAAAAAAATTCCCATCTGAAAACGCTGACGGCAGAGGTCACAGTTCTTTGGACAACCAAGGAGTATAGGTGAAAAAGACACAACTTCAATCCAGTAGAGGCAGGGGAACACTGTCAAAGTTCTGGGAGAATTTTCTCAGCCCTTCCCATCGCACAGGCCCTGAGGCGCGAGGTACGATGACAGCAGTACACAGGCTTTTGCGATTATTACTAATTGTGGGGCTGAGCTGAGTTTATAAGGGAGGTATATGGGCAGGAATTCCCTACACATGCAGCATTGTCTGGCAATCTGGGGTGAGGAATTGAAGTCCTCCCCAGATCCCCTGATGAACCCTGGTGGAAACTAGGGGGAAACGCGTTGGGACTACTAAGAATAAGTGTCATTTTTTTACTTATTAATGATATCTACTTTCTGACTGCTGGAATTGGGGACCATTAAGGTTTAGTGTTACTGTTTATTTATTAATGAAAATGTATATTCTGATTGCCATTTTCTAGTCTTTTGAAAAGGAATAGGGACTAACAATGATGAGTGTCTCTCTTTCGATAATCTATTTTTTGACTGTTGGGACTAGGGACCATCAAGGTTAAGTGCTATTGTTTACTTACTAATGGATATTTATATTCTGATTACTATTTTCTAGTTATTTGAAAAGGTATAGGGACTATAGATGAGCGTTGTTCTACTCGAACTGTTCGCCAATCTCAAATTCGAGCTGTTTTGGGCGGTGTTCGAGCCGGTCGGCGAACACGAACAATTTGAGAAAAATTCGGCTGTTCGAGGTTATGTTCGATAACTGTTCGTGCACCAAAATCATAACTGGATTTTTTCTCAGTAATGATGAAAATTAATGTTAATACGCAGTTTGAGTGTACAGCGGGGCGGGGGGAGGGGCAGGGGATGGATCTCTGCAGGAACAATGAAGATCTCCATTTTTTTTTCTCTTTCCCGCATTTGCAGTGGGGAGGTGCAATCTGTCAGCCTATCAGCAGCGCACACACGGAGCGAAGTGCTTTTTTTCACACAAGCAAGGGCATGTGTGATTGGCAGTGTATGTCACATGTCCTTGCCCTATAAGACCAAGCCATTTTCCCCGTTGCCACCATTTTCTCACTGCTGCAGCTGCGTGTTAGACGGCACCGCTGTTGCTGTGTGCGCTATACCTTGTTAATTTCAAGCCAATTTTCGCACAAATATACAGATAGCTTGGGAGTAGGGAATAGTTGTGATTGCAGTCCTTTTAAGGACTAGGTTACAGCATTTCCTACGACTTTTATCAGGCAGGTCTGTGCTCTTAAATAGATAGATTGTGGGAGTAAAGACTAATTGTAATTGGAGTCCTTTTCAGGACTAGGTTACATCAGTTCCTATCAGTTTTTGCCAGGCAGGTCTGTGCCAGTGCTGTGCAAGTTTTTTTCACAGCATTTGGCTGAATCTAGCAAAGCTAATCCTTTTTTGCCTATTGCAGAGTGTGTTAGTCAGTGGAGTAGCCTATCTGTGTTGCAAGATATACCACCTGTGTATAGAATACCAATTTTTTTACTGCACCTAGTGAAGTAAAATCTTTTGGGCATAGCATCATTCTATTAGTCCATCTATACTGACCTCCATCAGGTTGCAAACTGAATATAATTTTTTTCTGCATCTAGCTCTGAAAAAATATTTGGGCTTCTAGCAGTGTGTGGGACTTGGTCTATTAGTCCATCTATACTGACCTCCATCAGGTTGCAAATTAAAAATAATTTTTTTCTTCATTTAGCTCTGAAAAAATATTTGGGCTTCTAGCAGTGTTTGGGACTTGTTCTATTAGTCCTTCTATACTGACCTCCAGCAGGTTGCAAATTGAATATAATTTTTTTCTGCATCTAGCTCTGAAAAAATATTTAGGCTTCTAGCGGTGTGTGGGACTTGGTCTATTAGTCCATCTATACTGACCTCCATCAGGTTGCAAATTAAAAATAATTTTTTTCTGCATCTAGCTCTGAAAAAATATTTGGGCTTCTAGCAGTGTGTGGGACTTGGTCTATTAGTCCATCTATACTGACCTCCATCAGGTTGCAAATTAAAAATAATTTTTTTCTTCATTTATCTCTGAAAAAATATTTGGGCTTCTAGAAGCGTGTGGGACTTGTTCTATTAGTCCATCTATACTGACCTCCATCAGGTTGCAAATTAAAAATAATTTTTTTCTGCATCTAGCTCTGAAAAAATATTTGGGCTTCTAGCGGTGTGTGGGACTTGGTCTATTAGTCCATCTATACTGACCTCCATCAGGTTGCAAATTAAAAATAATTTTTTTCTGCATCTAGCTCTGAAAAAATATTTGGGCTTCTAGCAGTGTGTGGGACTTGGTCTATTAGTCCATCTATACTGACCTCCATCAGGTTGCAAATTGAATAAAAAAATTTTCTGCATCTAGCTCTGAAAAAATATTTGGGCTTCTAGCGGTGTGTGGGACTTGGTCTATTAGTCCATCTATACTGACCTCCATCAGGTTGCAAATTAAAAATAATTTTTTTCTGCATCTAACCCAGCCAATAGTTTTGGCCTAATACCACAGTTTGGCCACTCAGCTCTGCTCGGTTACCATCCATTGTTTTTTTGTGCAAACAACTCCAGAGTTGTGAATTAGTTAACCACCAAAATGAGTGGAAAAAGGCCTGCTGCTGGTGGAAAGGGGAATAGGCGTGTTGGGAAGGGGAAAAAAGGTTGTGTCCGTGGGGTAGGTGCAGAAGAAAGACCATCTTCCAGCCAAACTAAAATGTCTACTTCTTTTAGCGGACAATGTGATAAGATCCCTTTCTTACGGCCACGCCAATCGCTACAAATTCCAGATGAGGCACAAAAACAGCAGGTGCTTCAACGGATATCAAGTGCTCCTTTAAGTGGGCTCTCCTCCACATCAACTTCAACATCACAAATACTCCAGTCCTCAAAGGTGTCACCCAAATCGCACTTGCTTCCTCACAGCTCCCAAATCTCCAGCTGCCCGTCTGAGTATGAGGTAGAACAGATGGTTGAGTCTGCAGAGCTGTTTACTCATACTATAGCCTGGGAATCAGAGGTCGACTCCAGCGCTTCTGTGAATCCAGACGAGGAAATGATCTGCACTGATGCCCAGAATCTTTATGAGTCGGATCCAGGACCAGACGCAGAAGGTTCTGACCATAATGTAGACCCTCATTCCCAAACTGTAACTCCTGTTGGTGGAGACAATGAGGAAGACGATGATAAGACTCAAATACCTGATTGGAGCGACAACTTTAGTTTTTTGTCAGGGCAGGAACAGGTTGGCTCTGAGGACGACGGGTGTGATAACGCACAGGGTGATGATGATGAGGTCGGAGATCCCACTTACTGTCAACCCACAGTCAGCCAAGAGATGAGGTCAGCAGATGAGGTGGAGGAAGATGCTAGTGACGACGAGGTCAGGTTGCGCCTTCCTGGACAGAGACGTAGTACTGGAAGCACGTCAACAACTGCATCCTCAAACACAACTCTGCCTCTCACCACAAGTCGTGGTGGCTCTTCAGGTCGCATGGGTGCTAAGCCTTGCATAGCCTGGGCATTTTTTCAGATCGATAAAGATGACCCAACTCATGTTATCTGTAACATTTGTCAGCAAAAGCTAAGTAGAGGCCAAAAAATACATAGTTTGAGTACTTCATGCATGAACCGGCACATGGACATGAAGCATAAGTTGCAGTGGGAAGCTCAGTGTGCTACAATGCGGTCTAGCCGGCCGGGCCAACCACCGTCTGCCATATCTTGTGCATCCGCGGCCTCTTCATCCTCTGTGACTGGGGGGACAGCAGTCACACCTGTTTTGGGGCGCAGACCTGCCACCTCTTTACCCGCAACAGCCAGCGTGATTGGCAGGTCATCATTTTCTTTGGAGGTGGTAACACCAGCTGGTCTTGAGCGCTGTCCGACATCGATAGCACCACCTTTGGATCAAGGCAACCTAACATGTCCGCCTGCATCTTCCTCACAGACCGGCAGTTTGCCGGGGACACCCTTATCAACCCCGTCTAAGCACAATAGCCAGCCCTCGGTCCCTCAGATGTGGACAAGTAAAAGACCATTTCCTCCTAGCCATGAGAAAGCTAAGAGGTTGAATTTCACCATCTGCAAGCTCTTGGCTACAGAAATGCTGCCTTTCCGCCTGGTGGACACAGAGGATTTTCGAGACCTTATGTCCGTCGCAGTGCCCCAGTACCAGATGCCCAGTCGGCACTACTTCTCAAAGAAAGGTGTGCCTGCGCTCCACCAGCATGTCGCACACAACATCACCGCTTCTTTGAGAAACTCTGTGTGTGACAGGGTGCATTTCACCACAGACACTTGGATGAGTAGGCATGGACAGGGGCGTTACATGTCGCTGACTGGGCACTGGGTAACTATGGTGACAGCAGGACAAGGGGCTGCTGTCCAAGTCTTGCCGTCCCCACGAGTTGTGCGTCAATCCTCTTTATGTCATTTTTCCTCCACTGCTTCTGCCTCCTCAACCTCCTCTCGGTCTTCCACCTGCACCCAAAGCCTGTCTGGTCATGCCACAAGCTTTCTAACTGCGCATAAGGGATCCTGCACACCTCCTTACTATGCTGGTAGTAGGGCTCAACGTCATCAGGCGGTTTTTACATTGAAATGTCTGGGAAATGTGAGTCACACAGCTGAGGAGTTGTGGTCAGCTCTGGAGAACCAATTTCATGAATGGTTGTCTCCACTGGACCTGAAACCAGGGAAGGCCGTGTGCGACAATGCTGCAAACCTGGGTGCGGCCCTTCGCCGGGGCAATGTCACACACGTGCCTTGTATGGCTCACGTGTTGAACCTGGTTGTCCAGCAATTTTTAGCCCACTATCCCAGACTAGATGGCCTTCTGCAGAGGGCACGGTCGCTGTGTGCTCACTTCCGCCGTTCGCATCCCGCAGCTCAGCGACTTACATCTCTACAGAAGTCGTTGGGCCTGCCACTTCACCGGCTAAAATGCGATGTGCCTACCCGGTGGAATTCAACTCTGCACATGTTGCAGCGACTGTGGCAGCACCGACAAGCCCTGGTGCAATATGTTCTGACGTATAGCCTGGGCCAACGAGATTCAGAGGTGGGGCAAATCATGCTGGAGGAGTGGTCTCAGATCAGGGACCTATGCACCCTTCTGCACAGTTTTGAAATGGCGACGAAGATGTTTAGTGCTGACGATGCCATTATCAGCATGACTATTCCGGTGATTTACATGCTGGAGCACATGTTAAACAGAATTCGGAGTCAGGTGGTGGCACAAGAGGAGGTGGAGGAAGTAGAGGAGGAGGAGTTGTATGCGGAAGGGCTAACATCTGCAAGGTCCAGACGGTCGGCAGCACCAGGGCGGCAGGCATGTGAGGGTGGGGGAGATGATTTTACCAGGGCGCATGGTAGCAGCCAAACTAGTGAGGAAGGTGCAGGAGCCCAGGAAGAAGTGGAGGACGAACTGATGGAAGACTCATCAGATGAGGGAGACCTTGATCACATTTCTGTTGTGCGAGGTTGGGGGGAGAGGACAGAGGAAGGAAGCATGATTGTTACCTCGCCACCAACACAACAGGGACTTGGTGCTCCTGGATGCGCAACACACATGAGTGCCTTCTTGCTGCACTACCTGCAACATGACCCTCGAATTGTGAGAATTAGAAATAATCCTGACTACTGGGTTGCCACACTGTTAGATCCCCGGTACAAAAGTAAATTTGCAGAAATTATTCCTGCCATAGAAAGGGATGCACGCATGCAGGAGTATCAGCAGAGACTGTTGCAGAATCTTACATGTGCTTTTCCACAAAATACCACTGGTGCACGTAGTGAATCTCACAGTTCCAACTTGCCAACCGTGGTCTGTATGGAATTGTTCAATAAAGGGCCCAAAATTAAGATAACATAGATGGGAGAGGTCTCTATGAATAGGAATTCCTAAGTATTTGATACCCTGTGAGGGCCAGGCAAAGGGAAAGTTGGACTGGATGGAATCCTATATGGATTTAGGGAGGGAGACATCGAGGGCCTCAGACTTCGCTGCATTGATTTTAAAATTTTACCATGTAACAAAGTGATCTATTTCAGCCATAACAGCAGGGATGGATATATGTGATTGAGTGATATATACTAGGACATCATCAGCAAATAGAGAGCACTTGTACTCGGTGCCTCCCACCTCAATCCACCTAATATTGGGGTTATGGCGAATTGATGAGAGCAGGTGCTCCGTCACTAGGATGTATAAGAGAGGGGACAGAGGACATCCCTGCCTTGTCCCATTGGTGATTGTGAAAGGTGATGAAAATGTTCTGACGCACCCCCTGGGCCTTGGGACACCCGGAGCCGGACCCTTTTTGGTGGATGCTGGTGGTTGTAGTCTTCGTGGCGGCGATCCGGTTCCGTGGCTCAGGGCGGTCAAACCAGTGGCGGAACTATTTATGTGGTTTTGATGTTTAAATGTCCGACTACGCCACCCGTGGATTGCGGTCAGAGTGAACCGCCGCTACAGGGCAGACCGCTAAGGCTGGTGTTGTGGGTGCAGCAGAGCGTAGCATAACTCCCCACGGGAGGAGTATAGCCTCAGGGCAGTGTATGCGGAGGATGGGGGTGATGGTGCAGGGCAGCAGCAGTAACGACACGGAGTCAGTGATGCAGTTCAGGGCCTTTACTCACAGTTCTTATTATCCAGACCACGTCTGCAGGTAACGGCTGCCCACGTCGTACTGTGCTCACCAGGTGAGGGGCTCAGACAACTCCCAGATAACTTTGGAGCGCTTCACAGGACCCCCTTTGTGTGTCCTTTGTCTGGCCTTTCTTACCAACACTTCTGTCCGGCTGCCTCGAGCCTCCTCTTGGTAAACTTGGCGCCAGTTTCCCTGACCCTATGTGGTGCCTTCCTAGCGGGTGGAGCAAGGGGCTGCGCCACATAAAATGTCAGAGCCTCCCGTTTCTAGCTGAGGGTCGTTTCCTGCCTCCACTAGTTCGGGGACCGGTCTCCCCCTTTGGCCTGACCCCTCCACGCAGGTGGATTCGGGCGTGCGGTGGCGACTCGCCCGTCCGCACCCCTGGGATCCCTTCATTCCTCGTTCCTGGAGCCTTCTCCGCTCCTCTTCCTTCCTTCTCCCTCTTGCAGGCCTGGGCCTCTGTTACTAGGCCCGCCTCCGGAGCAGAGCTCATGCAGAGCCCCTGCTCCCTGCCACTTCTGCTCAGACTTCTCTGCACTGAACTAAGATGGTGCCCACCTTTTATACTCCCTTCTCAATGCACCCAGGAACTGCTTCCTCCCTGCTCCTGCACTGCAGGGTTCCCCTTCCTCAGTGTTCCCTCCCCCCACTCCAGCCAGGGACAGGGACTGTCGTGCCCATCTCAGGGGCATATTGGTCGCCCTGCCCCACGGCAATGTGGTGTAATGCATGCAGGTGTCGGGTCCTGATCCACACTCCATCCTTATCTGAGAGTGAGATATCACACCTCTGGGTGAGGTGCAATACGTTTGTAGCAACCGAGCCCTCGGTGCTACAGTTCCATTTATCTTCAGCCTAGGTGACGTATTGTGATACAGGGCCGTGATTTTGGCTATAAAAGGGTCCCCTAGACCCCTACCCCAAGCTTTTTAAGAGAATCATATATGGCGTGCCAGGAGACTCTATGGAATGCTTTCTCAGCATCCAACGAGAGTATCTACTTACAAATTTTTAACTGCATCTAGCCCAGGAAATACTTTGTGCCTAGTAGCAGTGTCTGCTAGTCAGCGGATTATCCCGGCTGTTAAGCAAGCTACACCACCTGTAGTTTGGACACTTAATTTTTTCAAAGGAAATGCTTCGGGACCACGGGATACTTAGTGAAGAGCATCAGGAGGCACCCCAAGGCATAGGGGCTGGGACTGGCACTAGGATGCCTTGCGGTGGACAGCCGAGCTCGATCCTTATAAAAGCTTTTTAACTGCAGCAGCTTTAGTGAACGCTACTGGAGCTGGAATTACGCGGCTGCTGGCATGAGACTTGCCCTCCAATAGATCCTTGTAAATGGATTTAAAGTGTATTCATTCAAATTAGAGGGACAATTTAAATTAAAAAGCTTAGAGCTGCCTCCACCACAGGGGGGCTCTCTCGACCCACCAGCGGACAGGCACCAGTATTGGGAGAGGGGGGCTGGCCGTCAGGGTTCACCGCGGCTCTGGCACAAACCCGGCGACACGGAGGTGGCACGGGCAGGAGCGGACTGGCCGTCTCGGCTTCTCACTTTTTGGATTTTAGAAGGGCATGACATGCCTATATCTGTGTCTCCCCCTCCTTTTACTCCTCCACCTCTTTTCTTTTCGCATGACTATATGTACTTGTCACTTTTCCATGTGTTAGTTGTGTCTTCTGAGCAGTTTGTCAGCTTTTGGACACCTTTGAAGGTGTTTTCTATGTGTTTCTATGTGTTTTTGTTTGCCTGCCATTGGTTTTAACGGTGTTCGAAGGTGTTCGACGAACAGTTCGACGAACAGTTCGGCGAACACACGGGTGTTCGACGAACCGAACCGAACTCGAACACTACGGGGGTGGCTCAACACTAATAGGGACTAATAATGATAAGTGTCTTTCTTTCTGTCTACTTTTATGTACATCTATGACAGATAGAGTCTGGACCTGATACTTTGATATAGATATTATGCTTTTTCAAATACCAATACTTAAATCCCATTTGATGTATGGGGAGACATTTACCTGGGTGGGATTCTGTTTTTGGAGCCCCTTTTGAGGTATATAGCTGGATTATCAAAGTGGAGCATGTGTCCATATTTGACTGCTCTGGCTGCTATTTGATTTGATTTGGCTATGGAAAAACAAGCACTGTGCCCCTTTACCCTAGAGCATTTATGTTTACCCGACCAAATGAATTTGGCCATCTATAATCATTGACTTATTATCGGCTTCTGTACTTATACGTTCACTTTTTCTACCCTTTCTCACTATTGTGGTTTTGTTTAATTTAAGACAAGGGTCCTTGTAGGGACATTAGGGATACCGACGTTGAGCGGGGGCGCCACGAAGTACAAATTAGGGTGCCAACCTCCGCTGTCAGGTAGGGACAGGATTTAGGGACATAACAGGGACAGCTTTAATTTGTATTCCCTCCCGGTCGGTGTATTACCTGATTCTATATGTCCTATTATTTAGAGTATTATTGTTGTTTGTCTATGGACTTTTAGGTCCTTTTTAGAGATTATTAATAAAAGTTATTTTTTAGGGGGGCTGTGTGTCTGCTGGTTGTCTCTATTTATTAGGCCCCTCATGTGATATTTTGTCTAGGTGTTTAATTGATTTTCTAGTATGGCTGGCTTCTTATCAGGCCCTTTTGATACTAATAAATGGATGGATGATGCTCGAGAGGTTTTTTCTGAAGCTGAATTGGAGAATAGCTCCTCAGCAACTCCTACCCTAAAAGCAGTGTTTATTGAGCTTCTGAGTGCGTTTAAAGACAACATTAAATCTTGGTGGGAGGTACAATCCCTTGAGAGTTATATTAAACAAAAAATAGTCCCAAGAGGCCTGAGAATACACATTGCACCAGCACAAAGGTGTAGAACTCCGGGTCTGTTGTCTAGGTGGGAGGAGGAGTCTACAGCTTCCTCCGTTAGGTTTATGCAGATTCTATTGAATGAGGAAAAAATAACATTGGAAAGAACTTCTAGTAGACTGAGAGAGCTAACTGAGGAAGTATTGAAACATAGGACTAACCCTGATTTTTCTAACAAGGAGGATAATCTAAAAACTGCGGTTGAACGCTTTCAACTGAATATCAAAGACAGAAAACATAAGAGGTTTTTGAGGGGCTGTGCAGACTTTCGTGAAAAGCGTGCCTATCCGGGCCTAAGTGAGGGGGCTAATTTCCCTGTAGATATCTCCTCCTCCGACCCTGAGTCCTCAGACGTTGAAGGGGGATTAAGGCACCTCGGTGGTAAGGCCAACCATAGAGGTAGGGGACGAGGGAGGAGGGGCTATCAAAGGAGATGGCAGGGACAAATTTTGGAACAATGAGGGGGCAGTCTTATATCCCCACCTGCACAGTCCTCTTCTTCCTCATCGTCCTTTTTAGAAACAAGGGGCCTCCTTCCTTACAAACTGCGGGAACGCACTGGGCCCCAAACACACAGGTAGTGGGTTATAGGACTAATGATTTTCCAGAGGATAGTGAAAACCAGATAATTAATATATCTTCTTATGCTTTGTCTGATTGTGAGAGGTCTGTCCTCCGAAAAGGCCTCACATTTGTCCCAACAACGAGATTTGACCCTTTTTCTTGGATAAAAGATATTAACCTCTTTACCAGAAAATTAAAATGGAGAAAGTTTTTTCTGCATAATGACAGATTGAAGTGCCAACATTTGGGCATATCCCTGGAGGATCTCCCGGACGTGTTAACATTATCAGAATTAACGGAGGAGGGACAGAGGAGTCCTGGCCTCGGACCCTTCTCTGATCTGAAACCTATTAGTACTAGGATGCCCCCAGTCGGCGACATAGGGGGCATCGATATCTTCCTTAAATTGGTTTCTGAAGAGATCCGCAATATTAACCCAAGATATGAACCAGCACGTTCTAATTTATCTTTGGGGGAAAAAAGGGCGTTGGAATCCCTGGGTGCTAATAATGCAGAAGTGCTGAAGCCCTCTGATAAGGGCGGCAACATTGTTGTCTTGGACGACACCCAGTACATTGAAATGTGTCAGGGTCTCCTATCAGATGTGTCCACATACGAAGTCTTACGGAAGGATCCCAGCAGTGAATATATGGTGGAACTATCTAAGATTCTGTCATGTGCACTGACAATGAATCTGCTCTTGAAAAATGAATATGATTTTCTCATTCCGAAATGGCCTGTAACAGCGACGTTCTATGCACTTCCCAAGATACACAAGGGCATCAGCCCCCTCAAGGGAAGGCCTATTGTTGCAGGGATTGATGCCCTGTGCCAAAATTCGAGTGTGTATTTGGATAAGGTCTTGAGACCATTTGTCCTAGCCCTCCCATCATATCTGAGGGATACTATGGACCTTTTGAACAAACTAGAAGGTGTGTCCATTGATTCCAATACGATTTTGGCCTCAATTGATGTTGAGGCTTTGTATAGTAGCATTCGACACGAAGTGGGCTTAACAGCCGTTGAATACTATTTGAAAAGTAGAGGGACACACCTGAGGCCACACAATAAATTTCTCCTGGAACTTTTGGATTTTGTACTACGACATAATTTTTTTCTATACAATGGGAGATACTACCACCAACTCAGGGGCACAGCGATGGGGAGCCCTTGTGCCCCTACGTACGCTAATCTGCTCCTGGGTTGGTGGGAGGATACTGTTGTGTTCAGAGACGAGGATGTCGTCTGGGCCCCACGGATACTTTTCTGGGGCAGATATATTGACGACATCCTCGTCCTGTGGGCAGGGGATGAGGCATCTTTTCGGACGTTCGTGACACATCTGAATGTAAACCCTTTTGGACTATCCTTCACATGCGAGGTGGGAGTGGACGAGATCTCCTTCCTTGATTTAAAAATCTCAAGAAATGGTGATGGCACTTTAAAAACTTCACTGTATCGTAAACCTTCTGCGACCAATTGCCTTCTAGAGTGGGGGAGCTTCCATCCTCCGCCTCTAAAAAGAGGCATTCCTAAGGGACAGTTCCTTAGGGTGCGGAGGAACTGTTCCTCGTGGAATGACTTTCAATCTGAGTCATGTAATCTATCTCATAGGCTTAGAACTAGGGGTTATCCTGAAGGAGTAATAGATAAGGCATATCAACAGGCAAGGACGACAGATAGATCGTCCCTCCTCACTCCAAGAGACAGATGCAACTCTGAGTCCATCACACGACTGATAGGTACCTATGATGATCAGTCAAGAAAAGTAATGGGCATTCTTGAAAAATACTGGGGGATCCTACCAGCAGATCCGGATGTGGCGGGCTTGGTCCCAAAAACACCCTCGGTTACATATAGGAGGGGGAGATCCGTGAAGGATACAGTCGTACACAATCACTTTACGCCTCAGATGAAGGAGGTCACATGGTTGAGAAGTAGGTCTAAGGGTACGTTCAGATGTGGTCACTGCTCCTTCTGTAAATTTGTCACACCTTCAAAGAGTTTTGTGAGTACAGTGACTAAACGCACATACGAGATGAAAGATTTCGCCAACTGCAAAACGTCAGGAGTGGTGTACCTCTGCACGTGTACGTGTCCAATGGATTATATCGGGAAAACGAAACGTGAATTACGCGTCCGGATAGGCGAGCACCTTGGAGACGTTAGGCATGGCAGAGATACACCACTCGCCAGACATGTAATATCTAAACATGGGGGTGATGTGAGATGCATTTCGTTTAGGGTTTTGGAGGTTGTGGCACGGTCAATCAGGCAGGGTGACTGGAATAAAAAAATACTCCAACGGGAGGCCCGTTGGATCTTTTGGATGGAGTCAATGGCCCCTGGGGGCATTAATGAACAGTTGAGCTTCTCGAGTTTTATCTGATTCCAAGAATGTGATATTAGGGGCCGAATAGAACCAGCCTATATGGTATTGGTCTAATGATCACCATATGTATATACCCATTGTGGTTAAATATGTATTTATATTTCTGGGACTTATTTTTCTCCTACTCTAACAGCGTTAAATACTCTGTGGATGATAAACAACATTGTAATATGTGGATAACACTTTAATTATATAATAGTCAGACTCCAACCTTCCTTTTTATTACATACTGAATGCTTTTGTCCCCCGATGTACAGCGTATATATTTATTTTGCGCTGAATAACTTCTGGACATCTTAGCCCTGGTGCCGACCTGTCCGTCTATGGCACTTTAAGTATATGGGGTATGTTGGTGGGAGGTGTGCCCGTCTGGCCGGTGTTTGTATTGCTGGCTACCATGACAACCACTGACAAATGTTTATGGGGATGGGTGCAGACCTTGCCTCCTAACCATGTACCGCCACATTTGGATGACATCATATCCCGGTGGACGCCAGTTAGGCACCGTTACTTCCGGGTGCGTGCGTTCCAGATGCACTTCAGATATTCTGATGCAGTCTGGTGACGTCATTTCCGGTGGGCGTCATTAGCATATCGTCACTTCCGGGTGCGTGCGTTCCATGTGCGGTCCACGGACCTGCATTTGGCGGTGGACGCCGGACATGTGTACGATGACAGCAGTACACAGGCTTTTGCGATTATTACTAATTGTGGGGCTGAGCTGAGTTTATAAGGGAGGTATATGGGCAGGAATTCCCTACACATGCAGCATTGTCGGGCAATCTGGGGTGAGGGATTGAAGTCCTCCCCAGATCCCCTGATGAACCCTGGTGGAAACTAGGGGGAAACGCGTTGGGACTACTAAGGATAAGTGTCATTTTTTTACTTATTAATGATATCTACTTTCTGACTGCTGGAATTGGGGACCATTAAGGTTTAGTGTTACTGTTTATTTATTAATGAAAATGTATATTCTGATTGCCATTTTCTAGTCTTTTGAAAAGGAATAGGGACTAACAATGATGAGTGTCTCTCTTTCGATAATCTATTTTTTGACTGTTGGGACTAGGGACCATCAAGGTTAAGTGCTATTGTTTACTTACTAATGGATATTTATATTCTGATTACTATTTTCTAGTTATTTGAAAAGGTATAGGGACTAATAATGATAAGTGTCTTTCTTTCTGTCTACTATTATGTACATCTATGACAGATAGAGTCTGGACCTGATACTTTGATATAGATATTATGCTTTTTCAAATACCAATACTTAAATCCCATTTGATGTATGGGGAGACATTTACCTGGGTGGTATTCTGTTTTTGGAGCCCCTTTTGAGGTATATAGCTGGATTATCAAAGTCGAGCATGTGTCCATATTTGACTGCTCTGGCTGCTATTTGATTTGATTTGGCTATGGAAAAACAAGCACTGTGCTCCTCTACCCTAGAGCATTTATGTTTACCCGACCAAATGAATTTGGCCATCTATAATCATTGACTTATTATCGGCTTCTGTACTTATACGTTCACTTTTTCTACCCTTTCTCACTATTGTGGTTTTGTTTAATTTAAGACAAGGGTCCTTGTAGGGACATTAGGGATACCGACGTTGAGCGGGGGCGCCACGAAGTACAAATTAGGGTGCCAACCTCCGCTGTCAGGTAGGGACAGGATTTAGGGACATAACAGGGACAGCTTTAATTTGTATTCCCTCCCGGTCGGTGTATTACCTGATTCTATATGTCCTATTATTTAGAGTATTATTGTTGTTTGTCTATGGACTTTTAGGTCCTTTTTAGAGATTATAATAAAAGTTATTTTTTAGGGGGGCTGTGTGTCTGCTGGTTGTCTCTATTTATTAGGCCCCTCATGTGATATTTTGTCTAGGTGTTTATTTGCGCGAGGTACTCTCACAAGGAGTGAAAAATTTGGGAAGATGCTGAGGGAGTACCTTGCCGACCGTGCCAACGTCCTCCGTGAATCCTCTGTGCCTTATAATTATTGGGTATTCAAGCTGGATACGTGGAATGAACTGGCTCTCTATGAATTGGAGGTCCTGGCCTGCCCTGCCGCTAGTGTTTTATCAGAGCGGGTTTTTAGTTCCCCTGGTGGAATTATAACTGATAAGCGCATCCGCCTGTCAACTGAAAATGCTGACAGGCTGACTCTTAGAAAAATGAACAAGGGCTGGATTGGGCCAGACTTCTCAACACCACCGAATGATAGCAGCGTAACATAAACTCAAATCCAGTGTCTTTTTTTGGGAGGTGTATTCCCATGCACCTTTTCACACCAATACATGGGTATACGCTTCATGATTTTGGCTATTTGCTCTTGTCCTCCTCCTTCTCCTCATCCTCATTCTCCACCACCATATCAGCAGGGTGACCGTGGTCCGTGATGCAACACCCACATAATTTTTTTAAAGGGTGTTTATGATGCCCGTAATAAAAAAAAAAAAATAGAGAGTATGTTCATGTATACCCCCAGAGGTAAATGTTTGTTAGCCCATACACTTAGTGCATGGGCATTACAAGTACAGGAGACCCGCTCCTTTCTAATGGGAACATTTTTTTATGAGACCCTCTAAGTCTCGTCCAACGGGCATTGGAGTGACTCCCAATTTTTGGCAGCCCTTGCATTCACTGCATAGGCAAAAACTATGGGAGACCCTATCCTTTCTAAAGAGAATTTGTCGTTACTGTGGTCTTGCTCTATGTGTCTTTAAATTCTTAGCGGGGTTTTTCCTAAATTTGGTCAACCGTTGGACTCACTGCATACCCTATAACTGTATAACAGACCCTCGCCTTTCTAATGGGAACATGTTGTACTTGTTTCTGTGGCCCTGCTCTATGTGTCTTCAAATTCTTAGTGGGGTTTTTCCTAAATTTGGTCAACCGCTGGACTTACTGCATACCCTATAACTTTATAGCAGACTCGCTCCTTTTCTAATGGGAATTTGTTGCTGTAATGCACACGCCCGGGCTGAGCGGCATGTGTGTGTGATTGTAGTGATTCCACTGTACCGTACCGGAGAGTGCCTGGAGGGGCGTAACTAAGTGTCTGCCCGATCCGCCCAAGATCGCACGACGGCATACGACGCCAGTGCACCAGGGAGGAACCAAGCAGAGGTACCAGGGTCTACTCCAGGTCAGACTCCGGACACGGCTGTTGGCCCACACCGGGGAATACAGGAACTGGAAGGTTTAGGCTGGCACACTGGTATGCAGACGGGGAGGTACTGGCAGGTACAACAGGTTGGAGCACAGAGAGGATAGAACCCAGTACAGACTGGGACTTCTGGAACAGAACCGCAGAAGCGGTATACAAACACAGCAGGTTGAGAGCAAGACGAGGCCGCCAGAAGCGGAGCAAAGAGTCAGAGCAGAGCGAGGCTGCCGGAGCAGCGAGCAAAGGGTCTGAGCAGAGCGAGACTGCCGGAGCAGTGAGCAAAGGGTAAGAGCAGGGTAGGACTGCCGGAGCAGTGAGCAAGAGGAAACATAGCGAGACTGCCGGAGCAGCGAGCAAAGAGTCAGAGCAAACTACCGGAGCAGCAATCTAGAGGGAGCAGGGCGAGACTGCCAGAGCAGCGAGCAAGAGGGAGCAGGGCGAGGCTGCCGGAGCAGCGAGCAAAGGGTCAGAGCAGAGTAGGACTGCCGGAGCAGCGAGCAAAGGTTCAGAGCAGAGTAGGAATGCCGGAGCAGCGAGCAAAGGGTCAGAGCAGAGCAGGACTGCCGGAGCAGTGATCAAAGGGTCAGAGCAGAGTAGGACTGCCGGAGCAGGGAGCAAAGGGTCAGAGCAGAGTAGGACGGCCGGAGCAGCGAGCAAAGGGTCAGAGCAGAGCGAGACTGCGGGAGCAGTGAGGTAAAGGGAGAGAGCAGAACGAGACCGCCTGGAGCGGGGAACAAGAGCAGAGCAGGACGAGACCTCCTGGAGCGGTGAGCAAGAGCAGAGCAGAACGAGACCGCCTGTAGCGGTGAGCAAGAGCAGAGCAGGACGAGACCGCCTGGAGCGGTGAGCAAGAGCAGAGCAGGACGAGACCGCCTGGAGCGGTGAGCAAGAGCAGAGCAGGACGAGGCCGCCTGGAGCGGTGAGCAAGAGCAGAGCAGGGCGAGGCCGCCTGGAGCGGTGAGCAAGAGAAGAGCAGGACGAGGCCGCCTGAAGCGGTGAGCAAGAGCAGAGCAGGACGAGGCCGCCTGGAGCGGTGAGTAGTGTTGAGCCACCCCCGTAGTGTTCGAGTTCGGTTCGGTTCGTCGAACACCAGTGTGTTCGCCGAACTGTTCGTCGAGCTGTTCGTCGAACACCTTCGAACACCGTTAAAACCAATGGCAGGCAAACAAAAACACATAGAAACACATAGAAAACACCTTCAAAGGTGTCCAAAAGCTGACAAACTGCTCAGAAAACATAACTAACACATGGAAAAGTGACAAGTACATATAGTCATGCGAAAATAAAAGAGGTGGAGGAGTAAAAGGAGGGGGAGACACAGATATAGGCATGTCATGCCCTTCTAAAATCCAAAAAGTGAGAAGCCGACATGGCCAGTCCGCTCCTGCCCGTGCCACCTCCGTGTCGCCGGGTTTGTGCCAGAGCCGCGGTGAACCCTGACGGCCAGCCCCCCTCTCCCAATACTGGTGCCTGTCCGCTGGTGGGTCGAGCGAGCCCCCCTGTGGTGGAGGCAGCTCTAAGCTTTTTAATTTAAATTGTCTCTCTAATTTGAATGAATACACTTTAAATCCATTTACAAGGATCTATTGGAGGCAAGTCTCATGCCAGCAGCCGCGGTAATTCCAGCTCCAGTAGCGTCCACTAAAGCTGCTGCAGTTAAAAAGCTTTTATAAGGATCGAGCTCGGCTGTCCACCGCAAGGCATCCTACTGCCAGTCCCAGCCCCTATGCCTTGGGGTGCCTCCTGATGCTCTTCACTAAGTATCCCATGGTCCCGAAGCATTTACTTTGAAAAAATTAAGTGTCTAAACTACAGGTGGTGCAGCTTGCTTAACAGCCGGGATAATCCGCTCACTAGCAGACACTGCTACTAGGCACAAAGTATTTCCTGGGCTAGATGCAGTTAAAAATTTGTAATTAGATACTCTCGTTGGATGCTGAGAAAGCATTCCATAGAGTCTCCTGGCACGCCATATATGATTCTCTTAAAAAGCTTGGGGTAGGGGTCTAGGGGACCCTTTTATAGCCAAAATCACGGCCCTGTATCGCAATACGTCACCTAGGCTGAAGATAAATGGAACTGTAGCACCCTGAGGGCTCGGTTGCTACAGACGTATTGCACCTCACCCAGAGGTGTGATATCTCACTCTCAGGTAAGGATGGAGTGTGGATCAGGACCCGACACCTGCATGCATTACACCACATTGCCGTGGGGCAGGGCGACCAATATGCCCCTGAGATGGGCACGACAGTCCCTGTCCCTGGCTGGAGTGGGGGGAGGGAACACTGAGGAAGGGGAACCCTGTAGTGCAGGAGCAGGGAGGAAGCAGTTCCTGGGTGCATTGAGAAGGGAGTATAAAAGGTGGGCACCATCTTAGTTCAGTGCAGAGAAGTCTGAGCAGAAGTGGCAGGGAGCAGGGGCTCTGCATGAGCTCTGCTCCGGAGGCGGGCCTAGTAACAGAGGCCCAGGCCTGGAAGAGGGAGAAGAAAGGAAGAGGAGCGGAGAAGGCTCCAGGAACGAGGAATGAAGGGATCCCAGGGGTGCGGACGGGCGAGTCGCCACCGCACGCCCGAATCCACCTGCGTGGAGGGGTCAGGCCAAAGGGGGAGACCGGTCCCCGAACTAGTGGAGGCAGGAAACGACCCTCAGCTAGAAACCGGAGGCTCTGACATTTTATGTGGCGCAGCCCCTCGCTACACCCGCTAGGAAGGCACCACATAGGGTCAGGGAAACTGGCGCCAAGTTTACCAAGAGGAGGCCCGAGGCAGCCGGACAGAAGTGTTGGTAAGAAAGGCCAGACAAAGGACACACAAAGGGGGTCCTGTGAAGTGCTCCAAAGTTATCTGGGAGTTGTCTGAGCCCCTCACCTGGTGAGCACAGTACGACGTGGGCAGCTGTTACCTGCAGACGTGGTCTGGATAATAAGAACTGTGAGTAAAGGCCCTGAACTGCATCACTGACTCCGTGTCGTTACTGCTGCTGCCCTGCACCATCACCCCCATCCTCCGCATACACTGCCCTGAGGCTATACTCCTCCAGTGGGGAGTTATGCTACGCTCTGCTGCACCCACAACACCAGCCTCAGTGGTCTGCCCTGTAGCGGCGGTTCACTCTGACCGCAATCCACGGGTGGCGTAGTCGGACATTTAAACATGAAAACCACATAAATAGTTCCGCCACTGGTTTGACCGCCCTGAGCCACGGAACTGGGTCGCCGCCACGAAGACTACAACCACCAGCATCCACCAAAAAGGGTCGGCTCCGGGTGTCCCAAGGCCCAGGGGGTGCGTCAGAACATTTTCATCACCTTTCACAATCACCAATGGGACAAGGCAGTGATGTCCTCTGTCCCCTCTCTTATACATCCTAGTGACGGAGCACCTGCTCTCATCAATTCGCCATAACCCCAATATTAGGTGGATTGAGGTGGGAGGCACCGAGTGCAAGTGCTCTCTATTTGCTGATGATGTCCTAGTATATATCACTCAATCACATATATCCATCCATGCTGTTATGGCTGAAATAGATCACTTTGTTACATGGTAAAATTTTAAAATCAATGCAGCGAAGTCTGAGGCCCTCGATGTCTCCCTCCCCAAATCCATATAGGATTCCATCCAGTCCAACTTTCCCTTTGCCTGGCCCTCACAGGGTATCAAATAATTAGGAATTCCTATTCATAGAGACCTCTCCCATCTATATTATCTTAATTTTGGGCCCTTTATTGAACAACTCCATACAGACCACGGTTGGCAAGTTAGAACTGTAAGATTCACAACGTGAACCACTGGTGTTTTGTGGAAAAGCACATGTACACTGCGTTCCAAATTATTATACAAAAAGTGTTTAGGAGTGATAAGGGAAGAATTTGTTTGTTTGTCAGTTAAACTCATTGATGGTGATGTGTGTCAGGGCTCTTTATATCACTGTAAGCAATTGCAGACACCTGTGCTAATTAGTTTGGCAGGTGTGTCCAATGAAAGGCAAGACTACTTAAGAAGGCTCTCTCACATTATTAAGCAGCCTACATTTTCTGCCAAAATGGGAAAGAAAAAGGATGTGTCGGCTGCTGAGAAGCAACAAATTGTGGAGTGTTTAGGTCAAGGCATGACTACAATCAACATTGTGCGATGATCAGGATGAAGTGTCTTGGCAATCAAGAAGTATGTAGCTGATTCACAGTACACACGTGTGCGTGCTGATAAGGGCAAATTGAGGACTCTTTCCTACAGGCAATTACGTCAGGTTGAAAGAGCAGCGGCAAAAAAGCCTTGTCATAGCAGCAGACAAGTTTTTGAAGCTGCTTGTGCCTCCAACGTCCCCCGAACAACAAGATGCAGGGTCCTTCAGAGGTTTGCAGCTGTGCATGCGCCATCCTGTCGACCTCCTCTATCCACTTCACACAAGCAGAAACGGCTCCAGTGGGCCAAACATTACATGAAGACTGATTTCAAAACTGTTTTGTTCACGGATGAGTGCCGTGCAGAGCTCGATGGTCCAGATGGATGGAGTGGAGGATGGCTGGTTGATGGACACCCCACGCAAACACGGCTACAGCGCCAACAAGGAGGAGGTGGAGTAATGTTTTGGGCTGGAATCATGGGGAGAGAGATTGTCGACCCCTTTAGGATCCCTGAAGGCGCTAAAGATGAACTCCATAATGTATGTGGATTTTCTCAAACAGCACTTCCTGCCATGGTTCAAGAAGAAGAACCGTGTATTTCACAGCAAGATCATTTTTCTGCATGATAATGCACCATCTCATGCTGCACATAACACATCTGCATCTCTGGCTGATATGGGCATAAAAGGGGACAAACTTATGGTGTGACCCCCATGCTCCCCTGACCTCTACCCCATTCAGAACCTTTGGAGCATCATTAAAAGGAGTGTCTATGATGGCGGGAGGCAGTTCACATCTAAGCAACAGCTCTGGGAGGGTATTCTGTCCTCATGCAAAACAATTGAAGCAGAAACCATCCAAAACCTGACAAATTCAATGGACGAGAGAGTTCAGAAGCTCCTTTCGAACAAGGGGTCCTATGTGAAAATGTAACATCACCTAGAATAAAGTTTTGAGTTGAAAACTGTTTGATTTCAGTTTCTAACAACCTGCTAATGCTTATAATTTCAAAAATGACCATTTTTTTGGTCTTTATTAAAATGAAAAGGTTGATCGAAAAGTTTGGGGGATCTAAGAGTGTGGCAACCCAGTAGTCATGATTACTTCGAATTCTGACAATATGAGGGTCATGCTGCAGGTAGTGCAGCAAGAAGGCACTTATGTGCCTTGCGCATCTCGGAGCCCCAAAATTATTTTCCGGGCTAGATGCAGCTAAAAATTATTTTTAATTTTAAATCTGGTGAAGCTTTAGTATAGATGGCCTAATAGGATCAGTGCTGCACACTGCTACAAAGCCCAAATTATTTTCCAGTCAAGATACAGATAAACATGATTAGTAATTTAAAAGCTTAAAACGGTTGGTAGGGTGATTTTAACCAATCATCAAGCTTTTACTCTCCCCAGGATGACACAGGGGTAGAAAAGTCGTTTCGGATCCATGATTTGTTCATCTTTATGAACGTGAGTCTGTCTACATTATCAGTGGAGAGCCGCGTGCGCTTATCTGTCAGCACACCACCAGCAGCGCTGAACACACATTCAGACAGAATGCTGGCTGCGGGGCATGACAAGATCTCCAAAGCGTAAGTGGCTAGCTCCGGCCATTTATCCAGATTGGAAGCCCAAAAAGAGCAAGGGTCCAGTGACACAGTCGTGGCTTCAATGTTTACTTGGAGATACTCCTGTACCATCGTCTCTAGGCGTTGACTATGTGTCAGACTTCTTGTCTCCTGTGGCCTTGCAAAGGATGGGCTAAAAAAATGGTGAAATGATTCCGCAAAATTGATGTTACCAGCAGATACTGTGGTTCTGTTACGGTTTGAGTGCTGAACACTTGACAGTCCCACGGTTGGCAAGTTGGAACTGTGAGATTCACTACGTGCACCACTGGTATTTTGTGGAAAAGCACATGTAATATTCTGCAACAGTCTCTGCTGATACTCCTGCATGCATGCATCCCTTTCTATGGCAGGAATAATTTCTGCAAATTTACTTTTGTACCGGGGATCTAACAGTGTGGCAACCCAGTAGTCAGGATTATTTCTAATTCTCACAATTCGAGGGTCATGTTGCAGGTAGTGCAGCAAGAAGGCACTCATGTGTGTTGCGCATCCAGGAGCACCAAGTCCCTGTTGTGTTGGTGGCGAGGTAACAATCATGCTTCCTTCCTCTGTCCTCTCCCCCCAACCTCGCACAACAGAAATGTGATCAAGGTCTCCCTCATCTGATGAGTCTTCCATCAGTTCGTCCTCCACTTCTTCCTGGGCTCCTGCACCTTCCTCACTAGTTTGGCTGCTACCATGCGCCCTGGTAAAACCATCTCCCCCACCCTCACATGCCTGCCGCCTTTGTGCTGCCGACCGTCTGGACCTTGCAGATGTTAGCCCTTCCGCATACAACTCCTCCTCCTCTACTTCCTCCACCTCCTCTTGTGCCACCACCTGACTCCGAATTCTGTTTAACATGTGCTCCAGCATGTAAATCACCGGAATAGTCATGCTGATAATGGCATCGTCAGCACTAAACATCTTCGTCGCCATTTCAAAACTGTGCAGAAGGGTGCATAGGTCCCTGATCTGAGACCACTCCTCCAGCGTGATTTGCCCCACCTCTGAATCTCGTTGGCCCAGGCTATACGTCAGAACGTATTGCACCAGGGCTTGTCGGTGCTGCCACAGTCGCTGCAACATGTGCAGAGTTGAATTCCACCGGGTAGGCACATCGCATTTTAGCCGGTGAAGTGGCAGGCCCAACGACTTCTGTAGAGATGTAAGTCGCTGAGCTGCGGGATGCGAACGGCGGAAGTGAGCACACAGCGACCGTGCCCTCTGCAGAAGGCCATCTAGTCTGGGATAGTGGGCTAAAAATTGCTGGACAACCAGGTTCAACACGTGAGCCATACAAGGCACGTGTGTGACATTGCCCCGGCGAAGGGCCGCACCCAGGTTTGCAGCATTGTCGCACACGGCCTTCCCTGGTTTCAGGTCCAGTGGAGACAACCATTCATGAAATTGGTTCTCCAGAGCTGACCACAACTCCTCAGCTGTGTGACTCACATTTCCCAGACATTTCAATGTAAAAACCGCCTGATGACGTTGAGCCCTACTGCCAGCATAGTAAGGAGGTGTGCAGGATCCCTTCTGTGCAGTTAGAAAGCTTGTGGCATGACCAGACAGGCTTTGGGTGCAGGTGGAAGACCGAGAGGAGGTTGAGGAGGCAGAAGCAGTGGAGGAACTTTGACATAAAGAGGATTGACGCACAACTCGTGGGGACGGCAAGACTTGGACAGCAGCCCCTTGTCCTGCTGTCACCATAGTTACCCAGTGCCCAGTCAGCGACATGTAACGCCCCTGTCCATGCCTACTCGTCCAAGTGTCTGTGGTGAAATGCACCCTGTCACACACAGAGTTTCTCAAAGAAGCGGTGATGTTGTGTGCGACATGCTGGTGGAGCGCAGGCACACCTTTCTTTGAGAAGTAGTGCCGACTGGGCATCTGGTACTGGGGCACTGCGACGGACATAAGGTCTCGAAAATCCTCTGTGTCCACCAGGCGGAAAGGCAGCATTTCTGTAGCCAAGAGCTTGCAGATGGTGAAATTCAACCTCTTAGCTTTCTCATGGCTAGGAGGAAATGGTATTTTACTTGTCCACATCTGAGGGACCGAGGGCTGGCTATTGTGCTTAGACGGGGTTGATAAGGGTGTCCCCGGCAAACTGCCGGTCTGTGAGGAAGATGCAGGCGGACATGTTAGGTTGCCTTGATCCAAAGGTGGTGCTATCGATGTCGGACAGCGCTCAACACCAGCTGGTGTTACCACCTCCAAAGAAAATGATGACCTGCCAATCACGCTGGCTGTTGCGGGTAAAGAGGTGGCAGGTCTGCGCCCCAAAACAGGTGTGACTGCTGTCCCCCCAGTCACAGAGGATGAAGAGGCCGCGGATGCACAAGATATGGCAGACGGTGATTGGCCCGGCCGGCTAGGCCGCATTGTAGCACACTGAGCTTCCCACTGCAACTTATGCTTCATGTCCATGTGCCGGTTCATGCATGAAGTACTCAAACTATGTATTTTTTGGCCTCTACTTAGCTTTTGCTGACAAATGTTACAGATAACACGAGTTGGGTCATCTTTATCGATCTGAAAAAATGCCCAGGCTATGCTAGGCTTAGCACCCATGCGACCTGAAGAGCCACCATGACTTGTGGTGAGAGGCAGAGTTGTGTTTGAGGATGCAGTTGTTGACGTGCTTCCAGTACTACGTCTCTGTCCAGGAAGGCGCAACCTGACCTCGTCGTCACTAGCATCTTCCTCCACCTCCTCTGCTGACCTCATCTCTTGGCTGACTGTGGGTTGACAGTAAGTGGGATCTCCGACCTCATCATCATCACCCTGTGCGTTATCACACCCGTCGTCCTCAGAGCCAACCTGTTCCTGCCCTGACAAAAAACTAAAGTTGTCGCTCCAATCAGGTATTTGAGTCTTATCATCGTCTTCCTCATTGTCTCCACCAACAGGAGTTACAGTTTGGGAATGAGGGTCTACATTATGGTCAGAACCTTTTGCGTCTGGTCCTGGATCCGACTCATAAAGATTCTGGGCATCAGTGCAGATCATTTCCTCGTCTGGATTCACAGAAGCGCTGGAGTCGACCTCTGATTCCCAGGCTATAGTATGAGTAAACAGCTCTGCAGACTCAACCATCTGTTCTACCTCATACTCAGACGGGCAGCTGGAGATTTGGGAGCTGTGAGGAAGCAAGTGCGATTTGGGTGACACCTTTGAGGACTGGAGTATTTGTGATGTTGAAGTTGATGTGGAGGAGAGCCCACTTAAAGGAGCACTTGATATCCGTTGAAGCACCTGCTGTTTTTGTGCCTCATCTGGAATTTGTAGCGATTGGCGTGGCCGTAAGAAAGGGATCTTATCACATTGTCCGCTAAAAGAAGTAGACATTTTAGTTTGGCTGGAAGATGGTCTTTCTTCTGCAGATGTTACTGTTGCTTTAACACCTACCCCACGGACACAACCTTTTTTCCCCTTCCCAACACGCCTATTCCCCTTTCCACCAGCAGCAGGCCTTTTTCCACTCATTTTGGTGGTTAACTAATTCACAACTCTGGAGTTGTTTGCACAAAAAAATAATGGATGGTAACCGAGCAGAGCTGAGTGGCCAAATTGTGGTATTAGGCCAAAACTATTGGCTGGGTTAGATGCAGAAAAAAATTATTTTGAATTTGCAACCTGATGGAGGTCAGTATAGATGGACTAATACAAATAGTCCCACACACTGCTAGAAGCCCAAATATTTTTTCAGAGGTACTGTAGATGCAGATAAAAATTATTTTTAATTTGCAACCTGATGGAGGTCAGTATAGATGGACTAATAGACCAAGTCCCACACACTGCTAGAAGCCCAAATATTTTTTCAGAGCTAGATGCAGAAAAAAATTATTTTTAATTTGCAACCTGATGGAGGTCAGTATAGATGGACTAATAGACCAAGTCCCACACACTGCTAGAAGCCCAAATATTTTTTCAGAGCTAGATGCAGAAAAAAATTATTTTTAATTTGCAACCTGATGGAGGTCAGTATAGATGGACTAATAGACCAAGTCCCACACACTGCTAGAAGCCCAAATATTTTTTCAGAGCTAGATGCAGAAAAAAATTATTTTTAATTTGCAACCTGATGGAGGTCAGTATAGATGGACTAATAGACCAAGTCCCACACACCGCTAGAAGCCCAAATATTTTTTCAGAGCTAGATGCAGAAAAAAATTATTTTTACTTTGCAACCTGATGGAGGTCAGTATAGATGGACTAATAGACCAAGTCCCACACACTGCTAGAAGCCCAAATATTTTTTCAGAGCTAGATGCAGAAAAAAATTATTTTTAATTTGCAACCTGATGGAGGTCAGTATAGATGGACTAATAGACCAAGTCCCACACACCGCTAGAAGCCCAACTATTTTTTCAGAGCTAGATACAGAAAAAAATTATATTCAATTTGCAACCTGCCGGAGGTCAGTATAGAAGGACTAATAGAACAAGTCCCACACACTGCTAGAAGCCCAAATATTTTTTCAGAGCTAAATGAAGAAAAAAAATATTTTTAATTTGCAACCTGATGGAGGTCAGTATAGATGGACTAATAGACCAAGTCCCACACACCGCTAGAAGCCCAAATATTTTTTCAGAGCTAGATGCAGAAAAAAATTATTTTTAATTTGCAACCTGATGGAGGTCAGTATAGATTGACTAATAGACCAAGTCCCACACACTGCTAGAAGCCCTAATATTTTTCCAGAGCTAGATGCAGAAAAAAATTATTTTTAATTTGCAACCTGATGGAGGTCAGTATAGATGGACTAATAGACCAAGTCCCACACACCGCTAGAAGCCCAAATATTTTTTCAGAGCTAGATGCAGAAAAAAATTATTTTTAATTTGCAACCTGATGGAGGTCAGTATAGATGGACTAATAGACCAAGTCCCACACACTGCTAGAAGCCCAAATATTTTTTCAGAGCTAGATGCAGAAAAAAATTATTTTTAATTTGCAACCTGATGGAGGTCAGTATAGATGGACTAATAGACCAAGTCCCACACACCGCTAGAAGCCCAACAATTTTTTCAGAGCTAGATGCAGAAAAAAATTATATTCAATTTGCAACCTGCTGGAGGTCAGTATAGAAGGACTAATAGAACAAGTCCCACACACTGCTAGAAGCCCAAATATTTTTTCAGAGCTAAATGAAGAAAAAAATTATTTTTAATTTGCAACCTGATGGAGGTCAGTATAGATGGACTAATAGACCAAGTCCCACACACTGCTAGAAGCCCAAATATTTTTTCAGAGCTAGATGCAGAAAAAAATTATTTTTAATTTGCAACCTGATGGAGGTCAGTATAGATGGACTAATAGACCAAGTCCCACACACTGCTAGAAGCCCAAATATTTTTTCAGAGCTAGATGCAGAAAAAAAATATTTTTAATTTGCAACCTGATGGAGGTCAGTATAGATGGACTAATAGACCAAGTCCCACACACTGCTAGAAGCCCAAATATTTTTTCAGAGCTAGATGCAGAAAAAAATTATTTTTAATTTGCAACCTGATGGAGGTCAGTATAGATGGACTAATAGACCAAGTCCCACACACCGCTAGAAGCCCAACTATTTTTTCAGAGCTAGATGCAGAAAAAAATTATATTCAATTTGCAACCTGCTGGAGGACAGTATAGAAGGACTAATTGAACAAGTCCCACACACTGCTAGAAGCCCAAATATTTTTTCAGAGCTAGATGCAGAAAAAAATTATATTCAATTTGCAACCTGCTGGAGGTCAGTATAGAAGGACTAATAGAACAAGTCCCACACACTGCTAGAAGCCCAAATATTTTTTCAGAGCTAAATGAAGAAAAAAATTATTTTTAATTTGCAACCTGATGGAGGTCAGTATAGATGGACTAATAGACCAAGTCCCACACACCGCTAGAAGCCCAAATATTTTTTCAGAGCTAGATGCAGAAAAAAATTATTTTTAATTTGCAACCTGATGGAGGTCAGTATAGATTGACTAATAGACCAAGTCCCACACACTGCTAGAAGCCCTAATATTTTTTCAGAGCTAGATGCAGAAAAAAATTATTTTTAATTTGCAACCTGATGGAGGTCAGTATAGATGGACCAATAGACCAAGTCCCACAAACCGCTAGAAGCCCAAATATTTTTTCAGAGCTAGATGCAGAAAAAAAATATTTTTAATTTGCAACCTGATGGAGGTCAGTATAGATGGACTAATAGACCAAGTCCCACACACCGCTAGAAGCCCAACTATTTTTTCAGAGCTAGATGCAGAAAAAAATTATATTCAATTTGCAACCTGCTGGAGGTCAGTATAGAAGGACTAATAGAACAAGTCCCACACACTGCTAGAAGCCCAAATATTTTTTCAGAGCTAAATGAAGAAAAAAATTATTTTTAATTTGCAACCTGATGGAGGTCAGTATAGATGGACTAATAGACCAAGTCCCACACACTGCTAGAAGCCCAAATATTTTTTCAGAGCTAGATGCAGAAAAAAATTATTTTTAATTTGCAACCTGATGGAGGTCAGTATAGATGGACTAATAGACCAAGTCCCACACACTGCTAGAAGCCCAAATATTTTTTCAGAGCTAGATGCAGAAAAAAATTATTTATAATTTGCAACCTGATGGAGGTCAGTATAGATGGACTAATAGACCAAGTCCCACACACTGCTAGAAGCCCAAATATTTTTTCAGAGCTAGATGCAGAAAAAAATTATTTTTAATTTGCAACCTGATGGAGGTCAGTATAGATGGACTAATAGACCAAGTCCCACACACCGCTAGAAGCCCAACTATTTTTTCAGAGCTAGATGCAGAAAAAAATTATATTCAATTTGCAACCTGCTGGAGGTCAGTATAGAAGGACTAATTGAACAAGTCCCACACACTGCTAGATGCCCAAATATTTTTTCAGAGCTAGATGCAGAAAAAAATTAGTTTTAATTTGCAACCTGATGGAGGTCAGTATAGATGGACTAATAGACCAAGTCCCACACACTGCTAGAAGCCCAAATATTTTTTCAGAGCTAGATGCAGAAAAAAATTATTTTTAATTTGCAACCTGATGGAGGTCAGTATAGATGGACTAATAGACCAAGTCCCACACACCGCTAGAAGCCCAACTATTTTTTCAGAGCTAGATGCAGAAAAAAATTATATTCAATTTGCAACCTGCTGGAGGTCAGTATAGAAGGACTAATAGAACAAGTCCCACACACTGCTAGAAGCCCAAATATTTTTTCAGAGCTAAATGAAGAAAAAAATTATTTTTAATTTGCAACCTGATGGAGGTCAGTATAGATGGACTAATAGACCAAGTCCCACACACTGCTAGAAGCCCAAATATTTTTTCAGAGCTAGATGCAGAAAAAAATTATATTCAGTTTGCAACCTGATGGAGGTCAGTATAGATGGACTAATAGAATGATGCTATGCCCAAAAGATTTTACTTCACTAGGTGCAGTAAAAAAATTGGTATTCTATACACAGGTGTTATATCTTGCAACACAGATAGGCTACTCCACTGACTAACACACTCTGCAATAGGCCAAAAAGGATTAGCTTTGCTAGATTCAGCCAAATGCTGTGAAAAAAACTTGCACAGCACTGGCACAGACCTGCCTGGCAAAAACTGATAGGAACTCATGTAACCTAGTCCTGAAAAGGACTCCAATTACAATTAGTCTTTACTCCCACAACCTATCTATTTAAGAGCACAGACCTCCCTGATAAAAGTCGTAGGAAATGCTGTAACCTAGTCCTTAAAAGGACTGCAATCACAACTATTCCCTACTCCCAAGCTATCTGTATATTTGTGCGAAAATTGGCTTGAAATTAACAAGGTATAGCGCACACAGCAACAGCGGTGCCGTCTAACACGCAGCTGCAGCAGTGAGAAAATGGTGGCGACGGGGAAAATGGCTTGGTCTTATAGGGCAAGGACATGTGACATACTGTAACATACCTGGCGGCGTCCTTGCATGGTGGTCCATCTCCCACTGTGCAAGAGGGCGCACTTGATCTCCTGTCCAGAATGTCTCTCTGGCTTCCCTCCATGCTGTCTGTTTGTGTCTGTTTCTGCTGCTTAAGGGCGGCGCCCGATCACTTCCTGCCTTTTGTACCTGCTGTGGGTCACACCCCTTGTGCGTCCTCAGCCTATTGCTGTCTGTCACTTGGTATATAGCTCAGCAGCTCCCTTCTATCCCTGCCTGAGCATAGTGTTTCCTTCAGTGTGTGCTTGCACTCTGAAGGTGCCAGGTCCCGTCTCTTGTCTCCTGCTTTTTGTATCAGTTCCCGTGTCTGAACTGAGTCCTGTATGTCTCCTGCCTTGCGGTATCAGCTCCCATGTCTGAACTGAGTCCTTTCTGTGTTCTCTTGTCTGTCCTGTCTGAACACGCTCCTAGCCTGTTCCTCCTGCCTTCTAGGGGCCGATTACCTAGACCCGTTCCTGTATCTTGTCTGACCTGTCTGAACTCGCTCCTAGCCTGTTCCTCTCGCCTTCTAGTGGCCGATATCCTAGACCCGCTCCTGTGTCTGGTCTGTCCTGTCTGAACACGCTCCTTGCCTGTTCGTTCCGCCTCTCTGGGGGCCGTATTCCCAGACCCGCTCCTGTATCCCTCTGCAGTGTCGGTCTCCTCCGTACACTCAGTTCCAGTCTGAACTCTCTCCTGTCCTTTACCTGTTTTGCCTCTATGTCCGTTCCCTTCCTTTTTCTGCAGAGTCTGAACTCGTACCTAACTCCTGCTTGTTGTCTCTGCAAGTACTGTGTGAGTATCTGGCTCTGTCTTTCCCTTCCTGTCTGTTCCGTGTGAACAGAGCCCTGTCCTCCCTGCTCAGCCTTGTCTGCACTCTAGCTGTGCTTGCCTGTAACCCTCTGCCTGTATTGTTCCTGAGTCCCGGTGTGTACTGGGTCCTATCCCGCCTGTGTTCCTACCTGCTAGTGCCTCCCTGTCTGCACTCTAGCTGTGCTTGCCTTTACCCCCCTGCCTGCATACCCGCCTGCCTGCATACCAGTCGTGCCTGCCTATACCCACCAGTCTGTGTGCCAGCCTACCAGCCTGTTCCTGTATTCCCCTGTGTGGGTCAACAGCCGTGTCCGGGGTCTGTCCTGGAGTAGCACCTGGTCCCTCTGCTCGGTTCCTCCTTGGTGCACTGGCGTCGTATGCCGTCGTGCGACCCTGGTCGGATCGGGTGAATACTTAGTCACGCCCCTCCAGGCATTCACTCTCCGGCACGGTCCAGTGGAATCACTACCAATCACACGCACACGCCGCTTAGCCCGGGCGTGTGCATAACAGCATGCTCAGGCCATGGTTCCCGTTGAGCCCCACGGCCTTCGCTCTTTGAGAAGTTTTTCCAGCGAATACATGCATTAAAATAAATAAATAAATTTTTTTCCCCCTTTAGCTGAGTTCCAGGCGAATTACGCACCCGTCCAGATGGATCTATCTGCTCTCGTTCCTGCGGATCCGCCACGTTACTATGGGGATCCAAGACAGTGTCGTGCATTTGTGGAGCAATGCATGCTACACTTTAAGGCCTACCCTCTCTATTTTCCTTCCGATTGGGCTAAAGTGGCCTTTATGATTGACTACCTAGCGGGTGATGCCTTGAAATGGGTCACCCCCCTATGGGAAGCATGGGATCCTGTCATCCTTGACCTGCAGGCCTTCCTGGTGGCCTTTCGTATGGTCTTCGAGGACCCTAACTCTGAAGCCCCTGCTGAAGCTTCACTTCCCAATATCCCGGAGCAGCCCCGACGGGTAATGTGTGTGGGTAGCGCAATAGTCCTCCAGCCCAATGAGACTACTGCCCACCCAGAATCCTCACAGGGTGACTACGCTTTCCGGAATACTTCTCTCAACCTCAAGAGGCAGTCCAGACGTGCTAGACTTAGAGGCAAGCCGTCACGCCAGGGTCTGTCCTCCCTGAGACCTCCTGACCCCAACCTTGAAGTCCCTACTGAAGCTTCATCTCCCTGTATCCCGGAGAAACCCCAATGGGTAATGTGCGTGGGTAGTGCACCAGTTCTCCTGGCCGAAGAGACTTCTGCCCATCCAGACTCCACACAGGAGAACTTCCTGCACCCGGCATCAGATGCTTCTTTCTCTTTAACCGGTGTGCATGTCCAAGGATGCTCCAAAGCTGTGGTTACCTCAGAGTCTGTGCACCTCTACTACCTGGCGGAGGATCCCCTGTTGCCTCCTGAACCCTCCGGGATACCACTCGATGACAAATGGAGAGAGACTTCTCTACACCCGGTACTCAATACTTTGTCCGCTTCGTCCTGTGAGCCTGACAATGGGTACCCCAAAGTGGTAGTTACCTCCGAGTCTCTACACCCCTCCGACCAGGCGGAGGATCTCCAGTTGTCTCCTGAACCCTTCGGGGTGCTACCTGGTAGCGAAAGGACAGAGACTCTCCTATACTCTGTACCTGATACCTCGCTCGCTTCGTCCAGTGAGTCCAACCTAGTGTACTCCGAAGCAGAGGTTACTCCTGAGTCTCTACACCCCTCCGACCAGGCGGAGGACCTCCAGTTGTGTTCAGAATCCTTCGGGGTGCCACCTGGTGGTGAATGGACAGAGACTTTCCTATATCCTGGATCTGATACCTCGCTTGCTTCGTCCAGTGAGTCCGACCTAGTGTACTCTGAAGCAGAGGTTACCCGTGAGTCTCTACACCCCTCTGACCAGGCGGAGGACCGCCAGCTGTCTCCAGAACCCTTCGGGGTGCCACCTGGTGGTGAATGGACAGAGACTTTCCTATACTCGGTACCCGATACCTCGCCTGCTTCCTCCAGTGAGTCCGACCTAGTGTACTCTGAAGCAGTTGTTTTCTCTGAGCCTCTGCACTCTTCTGACCCGGTGGAGGACCTCCAGTTGTTTCCTGAATCCTCCAGGATATCACCAGATAACAAAGAGACAGTGACTTTTCCTCATTATGTACCTGATAACCCGTCTATTTCTTCCTGTGAGCTTGACAAGATGTACCTCGAAGCAGAGATTACCCTTAAGTCTCTGTCCCCCTCCAACCCAGTGAACGACTGGTCCTCGAATTCCCTGCGGAAGATTCTGGCAGGCCTGAAGAAGAGGGGGCGTAAGGGGGGAGGTACTGTAACATACCTGACGGCGTCCTTGCATGGTGGTCCATCTCCCACTGTGCAAGAGGGCGCACTTGATCTCCTGTCCAGAATGTCTCTCTGGCTTCCCTCCATGCTGTCTGTTTGTGTCTGTTTCTGCTGCTTAAGGGCGGCGCCCGATCACTTCCTGCCTTTTGTACCTGCTGTGGGTCACACCCCTTGTGCGTCCTCAGCCTATTGCTGTCTGTCACTTGGTATATAGCTCAGCAGCTCCCTTCTATCCCTGCCTGAGCATAGTGTTTCCTTCAGTGTGTGCTTGCACTCTGAAGGTGCCAGGTCCCGTCTCTTGTCTCCTGCTTTTTGTATCAGTTCCCGTGTCTGAACTGAGTCCTGTATGTCTCCTGCCTTGCGGTATCAGCTCCCGTGTCTGAACTGAGTCCTTTCTGTGTTCTCTTGTCTGTCCTGTCTGAACACGCTCCTAGCCTGTTCCTCTGCCTTCTAGGGGCCGATTACCTAGACCCGTTCCTGTATCTTGTCTGACCTGTCTGAACTCGCTCCTAGCCTGTTCCTCTCGCCTTCTAGTGGCCGATTTCCTAGACCCGCTCCTGTGTCTGGTCTGTCCTGTCTGAACACGCTCCTTGCCTGTTCGTTCCGCCTCTCTGGGGGCCGTATTCCCAGACCCGCTCCTGTATCCCTCTGCAGTGTCGGTCTCCTCCGTACACTCAGTTCCAGTCTGAACTCTCTCCTGTCCTTTACCTGTTTTGCCTCTATGTCCGTTCCCTTCCTTTTTCTGCAGAGTCTGAACTCGTACCTAACTCCTGCTTGTTGTCTCTGCAAGTACTGTGTGAGTATCTGGCTCTGTCTTTCCCTTCCTGTCTGTTCCGTGTGAACAGAGCCCTGTCCTCCCTGCTCAGCCTTGTCTGCACTCTAGCTGTGCTTGCCTGTAACCCTCTGCCTGTATTGTTCCTGAGTCCCGGTGTGTACTGGGTCCTATCCCGCCTGTGTTCCTACCTGCTAGTGCCTCCCTGTCTGCACTCTAGCTGTGCTTGCCTTTACCCCCCTGCCTGCATACCCGCCTGCCTGCATACCAGTCGTGCCTGCCTATACCCACCAGTCTGTGTGCCAGCCTACCAGCCTGTTCCTGTATTCCCCTGTGTGGGTCAACAGCCGTGTCCGGGGTCTGTCCTGGAGTAGCACCTGGTCCCTCTGCTCGGTTCCTCCTTGGTGCACTGGCGTCGTATGCCGTCGTGCGACCCTGGTCGGATCGGGTGAATACTTAGTCACGCCCCTCCAGGCATTCACTCTCCGGCACGGTCCAGTGGAATCACTACCAATCACACGCACACGCCGCTTAGCCCGGGCGTGTGCATAACACATACACTGCCAATGACACATGCCCTTGCTTGTGTGAAAAAAAGCACTTCGCTCCGTGTGTGCGCTGCTGATAGGCTGACAGATTGCACCTCCCCACTGCAAATGCGGTAAAGAGAAAAAAAAAATGGAGATCTTCATTGTTCCTGCAGAGATCCATCCCCTGCCCCTCCCCCCACCCCGCTGTACACTCAAACTGCGTATTAACATTAATTTTCATCATTACTGAGAAAAAATCCAGTTATGATTTTGGTGCACGAACAGTTATCGAACATAACCTCGAACAGCCGAATTTTTCTCAAATTGTTCGTGTTCGCCGAACGGCTCGAACACCGCCCAAAACAGCTCGAATTTGAGATTGGCGAACAGTTCGAGTAGAACAACGCTCATCTCTAGCGGTGAGCAAGAGCAGAGCAGGATGAGGCCGCCTGGAGCGGAGAGCAAGGCAGAGCAGGGGGGACAGGGCTCTGTTCACACGGAACAGATAGGAAGGGAAAGGCAGAGCCAGATACCCACAGGGTACTTGCAGAGAAGTAGCGAGTGGACCACAAACTCACAAACGGGAGTACAGAGACAACAAGCAGGAGTTAGGTACGAGTTCAGACTCTGCAGAAAAAGGAAAGGAACGGACATAGAGAAAAAACAGGTAAAAGATAGGAGAGAGTTCAGACTGGAACTGAGTGTATGGAGGAGACCGACACTGCAGCGGAATACAGGAGCGGGTCTGGGAATACGGCCCCCAGAGAGGCGGGACGAACAGGCAAGGAGCGTGTTCAGACAGGACAAACAAGATACAGGAGCAGGTCTACGTAATCGGCCCCTAGAAGGCGGGAGGAACAGGCTAGGAGCGTGTTCAGACAGGCCTGGAAATACAGCCTCCAGGATAGGCAGACAAGAGGCAAGGAACGTGTACAGACTGCAGGTTAGGGTACGCAGATAGGACACAGTACAGACATGGGAACAGATACTGCAAGACAGGTAACATAGACAGGACCTGGCATGTCAGAGACAAAAGCCAACTGACAGGGCAAGATGCTCAGGCAGGGATTGATTGGAGCAGCTGGGTTAAATACCAGGTGACAGACAGCAATAGGCTGAGGACGCACAAGGGGTGTGACCCACAGCAGGTACAAAAAGCAGTAAGTGATCGGGCGCCGCCCTTAAGCAGCAGAAACAGACACAAACAGACAGCATGGAGGGAAGCCAGAGAGACATTCTCAAGTGCGCGCTCTTGCACAGTGGGAGATGGACCACTATGCAAAGACGCCGCCAGGTATGTTATAGTACCCCCCCTTATGCCCCCTCTTCTTCAGGCCTGCCAGAATCTTCCGCAGGGAATTCGAGGGCCAATCCTTCACATCAAGGAGATCACTTCCACTGTCCACAGGAAAAACTGGTCTCATCTGGTTAGCTAGGAT